>NC_081411.1:64184157-64815311 GCF_030272615.1 Cryptomeria japonica | reverse complement strand
ATACAATTTGTTGATGTTTTTCAATATTCCATCCTCTGTGATTTCATTCAGAAGTTCATCAATAGAAGTAATAGTTTGTTGAGTCTTCTTCTTTGGAGTTAATTTTTTCTTTGGAGTTAATTTCTTAGCTGGGGGCCTTACTGCCTATTGTTTCTGTCTGGTTTTTCTAGGAGAAGGTGTAGATATCAGTGAAGGTTTCCTTTTTCTTTCAACTCCTTTGAATGCCACTGATATATCACTTTCTGAGGAAGTACTAATCGGTGAAAGGTGTGCTTCCAATTGAGGAGTTTCCAACTCACTTTCACTTATGCCAGTTCATTTTAACACATCATCTTTTAATGCTTTTACCTCTTCTCATAGTTGCTTCAACCTTCTTAAGATTTTTCTTTGATTGAATTTGACTCTCTTTTGTTTTAGCATTTCCAAATACCTTTTGTTTAGGTTCCTCAGGTGCTTCTAGGAGGGCTTTTGCATATGTTTCTATCATGTGGTCATCAGTTTCATATCCCATTTCAGTAATCCAGATGGTTCTTGGGATAACTGCCTCCATCCAAGTTTCATCCTTTTTAATAACAAAACAAATTTCATCCTTGTACTTGTTCACAATTTCTTGTGATGGTTTGACTCTTGTCTTCATCTGGGTCTTCAATGCTTGAAAGTACTCATCTATGTTCTTTTCTTTACTCTCACCCATGCTGTTTAGTAAGTCAGACAATTGTTTGCCTACCGGTATATCAAAACCAAGATTTTTGTTATCGATACCGGGTACCTGTTAGGTTATGTGCAACATTAAATAGACAAGGAGGTTTCCAAATCTGAATGTGCCCTTTTTGTCTTTCTTAATCTTTCTCAAGTTGTCAATTAGTTCATCTTTTAGCCATTCACACACATCTATTTTTGCATTATCTTTAACCATGTCATAGGCACTTTTTATACATAAGCTAGAAACTAAGTTCAACCTATTTGCATGTGTGGTTTTGTAATGTAAGATCATGCTAATGAATCTGACATTGATGTCTATTACATCATTTACTCTCAAGGATCTCTTGTCAGATGTTGCACCAGTTAGGTTAATCACTAGGTCATTTGAGACCTTCTTGGTTTTATCAGGTCTATTACTAGTGGAGGGTAACCCTATCACAGCCTTTACTGCTTCCCTTGTGATTTTGTGGACTGAGTCTAGCTAGAAAAATGCACCATGTACCCTGCTTAAAACTATCCTTATAACATCCTTAGGGAAATCTGGAATACTGAGAATTTCAGTGAAACCTAGGGTTTCCACTATCTTGTGTTCAACTTTAACATTATCGGAATCATCACAGATTACTGATTTATACATGTTCTTGATTTCCTCATCACCTAATTCTTCTATGTGACGCAAAAACTACTCCTTTGGGAATTTGAGAAAATGCACGAACATTATCATCTTTCTTGGCAATCTCGGGAACTAACTGAAATACGGGTCTAGGGAGTTTGATCACTTTGACAACAGTAGGGTTTGCAATGAATTTGGGAACAGATGAAGAAGCCATGATTATAAATACCTTTCTCTACCTTAGGAGTGATTTCTTGATGAAATGCTTCACCTCTTTGCTTGGAATGCCTTCGCTCGAAGATTTGAATAGTCGGTGAAATGAAAATGGAGCCAAAACACTTATTTTATAATGTCAAATTCACCAACCACCACATTTAATGCTTATCGGTTAAGTGATAACTTAACTTATCTACCAATATAGAAGTAATTTGAACTTCTCACCATCAACCGAGGGAATAATAGCATGTTTCACATTTGATTTCTAAACCCTCAAAAGAATTTTCTTTAATTAGATGAATAGTTTCCTACTGGTGAAGTGTTACTCTGTCCTGCCAGTGGAGGAGTATTCCTATCACCATTTAGATCTAACTTTCTGATCCATTTTTTTGAGAAATCTTGTTTTACCTCTTCAACCTTTTCTTCACCCTTCAAACTAGTACCATTATTACTTGCCGGTGGTGCCTTACTTCTGCAGGATTTTGCAATATGTCCAATCTTATTACAAGCATAACAAGTTACATTGTTTTTCTGAATAGCCTTCCCATATCCTATGTTGGTTTGTGTTCTACATTGATTAGATGAGTGTCGAAATCTTCCACAAATATAACATCTTACATTCATTTTACAATTCTCTGAATTATGACCAATTTTGTTGCAATTGGAACATTGACCAGTGGGTGTATTAGTGTTCTGATAGTTTCTAGATCTACACTGATTTTCTCTATGACCATACTTGTTATAGTTAAAGCATTTGCCATTAAATTTATAAGCATTTGGTTGTCTTACTGGTTCGCTGTGATCCTGTGTGTTTGTAGTACCAGAGCATTCACCAACTTCAAAGCCAAGGCCATTAGTGTCACCATTTGGTTTCTGATTCTTCAGCATGTCACTAAGTTATTCTGAGCTTTTATTGAATTTCTCCTTGTGTTGATTTGCAGCAGCCAATTCTCTTTCCAAGATTCCTTTCTGTCTCATGAGTTCATTTGAGTCATTTTGTGCATGCATCAGATATGTTTCCAACAAATCATTTTCATAGCAAAGTCTTGTATTTATGTTTTTAGCATCATTCAGTCTTCTAGTCAATTCTTCTTCATTCTTCTTCCTATCTTCAATTTCTTTACAAAATCTCATAGTCATATCCTGCATCTCATTCTTTGTTGCCATGTTTTCTTGTTTCAGTTTACCCATTAGATCATTAAGAGTTTTTTTTTCATCATTCTCATTTTGCATCTTTTCACAAAGTTCTCTTCTCTTGTTTCTTACAATGGTAATATTTTCTTGAAGTGCTTGAATAATATCCTATGTAGCCTTTAGATCATCTTCAAGTTTGATGTTTTTCAACTTTTCTGTATCATAGTCTGAGAGAGCTTCTTCTAGTTTCTTCATCAAGTTTTCCATCTCTACCGGTGTCAAGATCTTCCTCAAGCTGTTAGGCTTTTGAAAATAGAGGACCAGACTCTGATACCAATTGTTAGGATTCCCAGAGATATTGAGAGGGGGGGGGGGGGGGTGAATTATTATCTTAATGGTTTAAGTAATTTACTTAAACTTAAAACATGAAAAGCATGTTAACACTGTCTATCGGTAAACATAAATAGTGCGGTAAATAGAAATAACAACAACCACATAAGAAGCACACCATAACACAGTATTTTAATGAGGAAACCTGATGTGGAAAAAACCTCAGTGGGATTTGTGACCCACAATATTTGCTTACTGGCCAATAAGTGAATATTACTCTTACAATAGGGGCCTGCACATGTAGGAAAGCCAAGTGCCTAGAGTTCACTGCTCAAATACAAAATGGGAAGTCTCACTGACTTACAAAATTGGATTATGCAAATCCAATGTCTTGTACTACTTCAAAATAGCATCTACTATGCCAGATCTAGTACCGGTTTTAGCTCTGCTTCTTACATAAACCCTTAACCTATAATTCGCATAATAGGTTTGCCTTATTTTGCCTATATTCTTTCTTACAAATGTTCTATAATGATCTAATACATATATGAGTCATTTTACAACTTGCCAAGTTGGCTTACAATGATTTTACAATAAATTACAAAATATAATATAAACAAAATTCCTATCGGCTTGGGTGCTGGTATGCTTCCTTTCACTGCTGGTGGATTGTGTGCCAGTGAATAGTCTGTCTTTGCTTGTGCCGGTAATTTGCCTTGCCGGTGTCATAGGATTGTAAGGTTGCCATCAATGATAAAACCTTCAATCACCTACAATATCTCATTGGAGTGTGCATTTGCCAACAAATATTAGAGTGGAATCCATAGTTATATTCAAACCGAATCCATAGTTATATTCAAACCGAAATGGAATTCCTGAACATAGAGACTTTACCTAGTGCATATAAATTTGCTACAAAAATTAAGGAGAAATTCAAACAAAAAGCAAGGAGGGACAACTTCACAAATAACAGATGGAAGAATGTAGGTAGCAAAACTATGTGGAAACAAACTTCCAAGGAATCTTCCAACTCACCAACAAAAAAGGCATGGGGTATAAAGAAGATACAAGAGAACAATATGTGGTGTGAATTCCATAAGAGTCCCTCTCACAACATAAGAGATTGCAGAACCATAAAAAGTTTAATGATGGAGACAATGAGGGCAAGGAATAACCTCAGGTGGCAGAATCTTGCCCAAAAGAAAGTCATGAACAGATCATTGAGGCTGATCCATACACAACGGTAGCTACTACAAAGGTATTGCCTTGGGAGGATGAGGAGAGATTGTTTCACTCATAGATGTGGGTCGGAGGAAAAGCCCTGCACTTTATTGTTGATAGTGGAAGTCAAAAGAACTTGATATCAATAGAGACCATGAAAAGATTGACTTTGAAAACAAGAGCACATCCGCAACCCTATTCTATGGGATGGGTAAGTCAAGGGAGAGATATCCAAGTGCACCAGCAGTGTCTCATTTCCTATTCTATAAAGCCTTTCAAAGATGAAGTAATCTGTGATGTGGCTCCTTTAGATGTTTGTGATGTTTTGTTGGGACAACCATATATGTACCAACACCATGGTGTGGTGTCTATGAATCTAGACCTTGCAGTGTGACAATCAGATTAGGTGAGCAGAAATACCAAATACCAGAGGTAAGCCCTACATAAACTACCTCTTTGATTAGTGCTAATAAATGTTAGAGGTTGGTTGCCAAAATAGAACATTCATATTATTAATGATGTGTTCTGAAGAAGAAAAGAAGTTTGTATATAATTCCAATACCATCACAAACACCACAGCACAATAGAAAAAATCAATGGACCAAATTTTAATAAAGTATGAGAATTTGTTTAAGTTGCCAACTGGGCTACCTACACACTGCCAAGTAAGACACACTATTGATTTGATACGAGGAACTCCATTGCCTAATGAACCAGTCTAACATAGATAAGTATTAGAAAATGATGAAATTAAGAGAGACGAATACAAGAATTGATTGAGAAAGGACATATTTGTCCAAGTGCATCACCTTGTGGTAGTCCCATTGTTTTGGAAAAGAAAAAGGATGGAACTTGGAGACTTTGTATTGAATATGGGGCCTTGAACAAAATTTTAGTCAAAAATAGGTATCCACTTCCTCGGATAGATGACCTCTTCGACTAGCTTAGAGGGGCTTGATTATTCACAAAAATTGATTTGAAATTGGGATACCATCAAGTACCAATTGACTCAGCTGATGTGTGGAAGACAACTTTGAAATCTAAAGAGGGATTGTTTGAATGGCTAGTGATGCATTTCGGTCTAACAAATGCCCCAATGACATTCATGAGAATGATGAATGATGTACTCAGGCCATTCACTGATTCTTTCGTGGTGGTATATCTGGATGACATACTCATCTTTAGCAAAACTTGGGATGAATATTTGCAACATGTGGAAAAAATTCTCTCAATTTTACAAGATCATAGGCTTTATGTAAAAAAAGAAAAGTGCTCCTTTGGTATGTAGAGTATCAGATACTTGGGATATGTTATTGACAGTAAGGGTGTCCAAGTTGACCTAAAGAAGATACAAGTAATTAAGGACTGGCCATCTCCTAGAAATCTCATAGAGTTACGAAGTTTCCTTGGATTGGCAAACTTTTATCATAGATTTGAGTTGGGATTTTCCCATTTGTCTTGGCCTCTAAATCAGTCATTGCGGTGAGGAACATAGGCAAAGTTTAAATGGACAAGTGCTCAATAGGAAGCATTTGAGGAGTTAAAATGAAGATTATGTTTTGCACCATTTTTATGTCTTCTTGACCTGCAATTAGTCATTTGAAATACAAATTGATGCATCAAAATATGCCTTGGGAGCTGTCCTTATGCAACATGGTCACCCAGTTGCATATCATAGTAAGACTTTTTCTGATACAGTGCATCGGTGTGCCACTTACGACAAGGAACTATATGCTATTGTTCAAGCCTATAAGCAATGGAAACATTATATTTTGGGTAAGGAGACTCTCATCCACACAGATCACAAACCTCTTCAATTCTTGAAAACACAAGGGAAGTTGCAGGATGATCAACACCAACGATGGTCAACCTATCTACAAAAATTTCATTTGAATATTCGCCACAAGAAGGGAAGCACTAACAAAGTAGCAGACTGTTCGAGAAGGCCTTTGATTGTAGCTATCAGTATGGTATTGGACTCATGTGGTCATCAAACTGAAGCCTAGGCTTGCTTGTATGAGAATGATGTTGAATTTGGAGATGTTTATAATCAATTGGTGAAGGGATATCAAGTGAATGATTTCTATTTGCAGGATGGAATGCTTTGTCACCTTGGCCAAATCTGGGTGCCCAATGCAGAACTCAAAAAGCTGATATGGGAGGCTCACTATAGTAAGGTTGCTGGTCACTTTTGTATAGGTAAGACTACTGCTATACTTTAGAGGTATTTTTATTGGCCAAAGTTGAGAAATGATGTCATTTCATATATTAAAGCTTGTACCGCATGTTCTATTGCTAAGCACGCCAATTGTAAACTTGGATTGTATTCACCACTTCCTGTTCCTAAAAAACCTTGGCATTTAGTTTCTATTGAATTCATGTCTAGTCTTCCTACCACCAAAAATTTGCCACGATTGTGTGTATGTTGTGGTAGATAAGTTCTCAAAAATTTTAGTAATAGTGGCTTGTACAAAAACAATTTCTGCAGAGGATACTGCAAAGCTTTTATTTGAACACATTTGGGTTCGTTTTGGTTTGACGAATACCATTATTTTAGATAGGGACAACAGGTTTCTTAGTAAGTTCTGGTCTAAATTATGGGAAAATATGGACACAAAATTAAAAAAGTCTACTGCTTTCCATCCTCAAACAGATAGCCAGATAGGGGTAGTGAACTAGATGATCATTCACATCCTACTCATGTACCACTCAAACCATCTCTGCACATGGGATGAAAGTCTTCCATACATTCAACATAGCTACAATAGGGAAATCCACAGTTCCATTGGTCATAGTCCATTTGAGGTCTATCTTGGTTATTAACCACTTGCACCCATGGATGTTGCCATACCACTTATTCAACTTGATCTACTTCCACATGTTGGTAAGGAGGAAGATACTCATCATCTTCAACAAGAAGTCCATGAAATATTGGAGCATACCAATAAGAAATATAAGGAGAGACATGATGAGCATCGAACTCCTCATAATTTTTAAGTCAGGGACAAGGTGTGGCTGCATATTCAGAAGGAACGATTGTGGGGTGCCAATAGGAAGCTTCACCCTCTACGTTATAGACCATACACAATCATCAAGAAAGTTGGTAATAATTCTTTTGAGCTTAATTTACCCCCATTTCTCGGTCTTCATCTAGTCTTCAATGTGGAACTCTTGAAGCCATATTTTCCTCCACTATTAGATGTTGCAAATGTGGAAAAAATAATTTCCAATACAAAATTAAATCCAGGTGCAGATTCTCCATTCCAATGTGAGCAAATTGTGGACACCATGGTGAAAAAACTCAAACAACAAGAAATCTATCTATACAAAGTGGTTCGAGCAGGGCAGATCACTCAACAAGGAAAGTGGTTTACCAAGGATCAACTTCAAATCTGTTTCCCTCATCTCATTCAGAGTATTGATATAATGGAGCCCATTTCTCTCCAAGGGGGGAGTAATAATTAGAAGAAAATTTGAAATATTTTTATATTTTTTTTTTAGTTTTTCTATATGTTAGTAATTGTCATTTTTGAAGGCCTTCGAGGCATTTTCAGCCCTTGAAAGTTTGTCCTATCCTTTCAAAAGTTTTTGAAAAGACATTCTTGGAGGACTTCACTCCTAACTCTTGGAGACCTTTCCAACGAGTTAAACGGCTTGTAATTTTGATTCCTAAGCATAAAGTTATTCCTAGTTAAAATTAGGATAAAATTTCATATAGTTTTTTTTTGAAATTTTCATAGTTTTTATATTTTATTATATAATAAACAAATGTGACTATTGGGCTTTGATTCCCAAGGTGTTTGTGTGACCCTTGGAATCTTATGAGCTACTATATGTTGGATTTTCAAATGGAATAGATCACTTTTTTGCTTGCTTCAATTCTATGTTATCTTGTTCATCCACAATACCGTAGGTTCTCACTTAGGTGTTGTCGTCTGAATCCATAATTTGGATCAGTGGTATCAAAGAAAGTTCACTTGTGTATGTCATATCACACAAGATCAACATATCAAATATTGGGGTTGGAAACAAGGAATCCTTCAGACTACCTTCCTTTGAGACACACAAGATCGCAAATGGCTAAGTTGCAGACCGACGATGACATTAAAGCGTTGGTTGTAGATGCACTAACAAAATTGAGAAGAAATGACAGAGTAGTTCAAGCAGATGTTGGAAAGTCATGGGTCACCTGTAAACCCACCATTCACAGGGTATACTCCATTCAAGGTGCAAGTGAATTTCGATATACCCACCTTTCAAGGAAATATTGATGCAGATGCTGTTGATGACTGGGTTTTAAAATTGGAAAGGTATTCCTCTGTTAACTAGTTCTCAGATGAAGAGAAAATAACTTTCCCTCTTCTCAAAGCTGAAAATCATGTGAAATATTCTTGGGAAGAGAAGTTAGCAACCAAGGCAGCAGAAACGGGCACTACGTTCATCTTTGATAAAAAACCCACATGGTGAGAGTCCATGGAGCATATAAAGGAAGAATATTTTCCTATAGATACATATGAACATAAATATATGTAGTGGCAATTTCTTTGATAGAAAAAAGACCAAACTGTTAAAGAATATACTAATCTATTTAATACTTTAACAACAAAACTTGGCATCAAAGATTTTGAGAAGCATCGTGTCTTAAAATATCAGAGTGGACTCCATAGGTATATTCAAACCAAAATGGAATTCCTGAACATAGAGACTTTACGTAGTGCATATAAATTTGCTACAAAAATTGAGGAGAAATTCAAACAAAAAGGAAGGAGGGATAACTTCACAAATAACACATGGAAGAGTGAAGGTAGCAAAACTATGTGGAGACAAACCTCCAAGGAATCTTTTCCCAATTTACCAACGAAAAAGGCATGGGGTATGAAGAAGATGCAAGAGAGTAGTATGTGGTGTGAATTCCACAAGAGTCCCTCTCACAACACAAAAGATTGCAGAACCATAAAAAGTTTAATGATGGAGACACATGAGGACAAGGAAGATCAAGTCTATGAAATCTTGGAGCATACCAATAAGAAATATAAGGAGAGACATGATGAGCATCGTACTCCTCATAATTTTCAAGTCAGGGACAAGGTGTGGCTGCATATTCAGAAGGAATGATTGTAGGGTGCCAATAAGAAGCTTCACCCTTTGTGTTATGGACCATACACAATCATCAAGCAAGTTGGTGATAATGCTTTTGAGCTTAATTTACCCCCATTTCTCGGTCTTCATCCAATCTTCAATGTGGAACTCTTGAAGCCATATTTTCCTCCACTATTAGATGTTGCAGATGTGGCAGAAACAATTTCCACTACAAAATTGAACCCAGGTGCAACTTCTCCATTCCAATGTGATCAGATTGTGGACACCATGGTGAAAACACTCAAACAACAGCAAATCTATCTATACAAAGTGGTTCGAGCAGGGCAGATCGCTCAACAAGGAAAGTGGTTTACCAAGGAGAAGCTTCAACTCTATTTCCCTCATCTCATTCAAAATGTTGATGCAATGGAGCCCATTTCTCTCCAAGGGTGGAGTAATGATCAGAAGAAAATTTGAAATATTTTTATATATTTTTTTAGTTTTTCTGTATGTTAGTAATTGTCAATTTTGAAGGCCTTCGGGGCATTTTGAGCCCTTGAAAGTTTGGCCCATCCTTTTAAACATTGTCATAGGGACATTCTTGTAGGACTTTGCTCCTAACTCTTGGAGACCTTTCCAATGAGTTAAATGGCTCGTAATTTCGAGTCTCGAGCAGAAAGTTATGCCTAGTTAAAGTTAGGATAAAATTTCATATAGTTGTTTTTGAAACTTTCATAGTTTTTAGATTTTATTATGTAATAAACAAATGTGACTGTTGGGCTTTGATTCTCAAGGGGTTTGTGTGACCCTTAGAATCTCATGAACTACTATATTTTGGATTTTTGAATGGAATAGATCGCTTTTTGGCTTGCTTCAATTCTGTGCTATCTTGTTCATCCACAATACCGCAGGTTCTCACTTAGGTGTTGTCGTCTGAATCCATAATTTGAATCAATCAGTGAATATGGCGATGAGAATATTGGAGGGATGCATACAGAATGCTAGTCATGCACTAAATACACTCAAATAAAAAGGTCTTGTGGAAGAAATTAAAGGGAGGTGGGACCAGAAGGCTGTATTGACAATACATGACCTCCTACCTGGGAAGAGAAATGGCGGAAGAAGATCATCCCCGTAGCTTGTGGTGTTAGAAACATCTTATAGAATTGGTTGGTTCTTCATCACTTGGTGACATTAAAATTTTTAAATATTTGGATTTTTTTGACATATTCAACCATTATTTTTCTTATTGCATACAAAATTTTATGTTGAACTTTGTATGCAGGAAAAAATGGGACTCCAAAATATTCTTGAACACCCAAAAAGATCGAATTGGAGGTGGATAAAGTCTATTCTAGACAGCCCCATGGATGCTCAAATTACATATTTCTTAGGAAATTCAGACAGCTTGATTGAGAGATCAGCTCTCCTGCTATTGCTCGAACTTGATTTTAAAGGGCGCACACATGAAATCATTCATCCATGGATACCTCTCCAAAATTTGGGGTACTTAAAAATTAAGCAAAGACTTTTCAAAAGACTATGGTGGAGTGACTAGGTATTTTATTCTTCATTTAAAATTGTGTTGCTATTTCCTAATACTAACTCGACGTTGGAGATAAATTTATTCTGAATTTCAAGTACTATCATTGCTGAAAGAGATGCACGTTTCTCAAACCACGTTTGTAGAGGGGATAGATATATTGGCCAGGCCAAATCACTTGGAAAAAATATCAGTCAGTATGGATAGCATGACAATTGACGGGTGAGCCTTTTTAGAATCCCTTATACTTGATCCTAATTCTTTGGTATTGGGGTCTTCCAAATTAAGTGTAGAACTGGCATACTGTACAAGTGGAGAGGAAGCTACTTTCAAATCTTTACCTTCACATATATATAATTTGTCTAATGTCAGATTAAGAGGAATATTGGATTTGAATAACAGTGGACAAACCCTTACTATTAGATGTCCCATGGGTAGCCTTCAAAACCTAGTGATTTTTTACCAGAATCTTGTAACCAAGGTCATGGTTAGTGGATGCCATTATCCCAACATCAAATCTCTTTCCCTTTCATCCATGGAAATCCTGAATAAACTAGACTTGAAAATGGTATCAAGCCTCAATAATCTTGAGTTAGGAAAATGGAAAAACTTGAAAATTGTTGGAAAGAAACAAGGGAGCAAAAAACAAAGCGAAAGAAAAAAATAGGGCAGATAAAAGAAAAATAGATTTTAAATCTATAATCCACTTTTTTCATTATATCACAAAATTGATTACAAAATGCTTCATGTTATTGAGGTATGTTGATCTTTTTGGAATACATTAACTATATGGGAGATTTCATTACAACTTGTAGTGCATGAAACTGAGAAGAGAAGTCAACAATAAATATCAGAAACATCAAGAAAGTGCCAGAAAGTGTGTGAAGATGGTAGATGTGACAGTAGACAAGTTTGAAACAATTCATTCAAATCTAACTAAGATCTATAGATTGTAGATATGGAGGATACAAAAGATTTGAAATTGACAAAAACTCTTGGAAAGTAATAATATTGATACAGAGGCTTTAGATTATAAAATTGACCATATGGTGGAGGTAGTTGAGATTATATTTCAACACTCCCCCTTAATTGTAACTCCCATCTATAATACCCAAGTTGTTTCGTTGATGCACAACAATTTCTTTTCCTAGTGGTTTGGTGAAGATATCAACAAATTGGTCTTCTGACTTGCAATGTTCCAAAATTATTTCTCCATTGTTGATCAGCTCCTTGATGAAGTGATACCTTGTGTCTATATGTTTGCTCCTTTTGTGAAATACTCAATTTTTTGACAATGCTATAGCTGAGTTGTTGTCACAATATATCTTTGTTGCACTTTCTTGTTCATACCTCAATTCTTTCAACATTCTTCTCATCTAAAGGGCTTGACATGCTACCCCTATAGCTACTACATACTTTGCTTTAGTTGATGAAAGAGTAACAATTGGTTGTTTCTTTGAAGCCCATGATACTATGCCTGATCCAAAATGAAAAGCATAGCCTAAAGTTCTCTTCCTATCATCTATGTTGCCATCACAATCACTATCCATGTATCCTATCAGCTTGAAATCATTTGACCTTGAGTATAATATTTCATAATTCTTTGTTCCACTAACATATTTCAAAATTCTTTTACTAGCATTCCAATGTGTAAATTTTGGAGACTCCATGAACCTTGAAATGAGACTAACTCCAAAAATTATATCTGGCCTTGTGAATGTTAGATACATGAGACTACCAACAAGTTTCTTATACAAAATTGGATTTACATTAGCTCCTTTTCCATCTTTACTCAACTTTAAACTTGTCACTATTGGTGTTGATGCTGATTTGCAATTCATCATATTAAACCTCTTCAAAATATCATTTGCATACTTAGATTGTGAAATGAAAACACCTTTATCATTTTGACTTACTTCAATGTCAAGAAAATATCTCATTAAACCCAAATAAGTCATCTCAAATTCTTTCTTCATAGATGATTTGAACATGCCAATTGAAAGATCACCAATAAATATCAAGTCATCAACATTTAAACAAACAATTACGATCTCACCTTGCTCATTCATCTTGGTATACAATGTAGGCTCACTGCTGCACCTATTGAATCCATTTTGTAAAACGTAACTATCAATTCTACTATACCATGCTCTTGGGGCTTGTTTGAGTCAATAAAGGGCCTTCTTGAGCTTGTAAACCTTGTTTTCATGACCCAAAATCTCATATCCGGGTGGCTGCTCCACATAGACCTCTTCTTCTAAAAATCCATTCAAGAAAGTTGATTTTACATCCATTTGATATACTGCCCACTTTTTTTGAGCTGCTATGGCTAGTATTGTTCTCACGGTGTCTAAGCAGGCAACCAGTGCAAATGTCTCATTGTAGTCTACCTCGGGTTGTTGTGAATAACCTTTTGCCACCAACCTTGCCTTGTGTTTTTGCACATCTCCATTTGTATTCAATTTTGTTTTGTAAACCCACTTCACTCCTATCACCTCTTTTCCTTGTGGAAGACTAACTAACTCCCATGTTTCATTCTTTTCAATTGCATCAATTTCTTCATCCATTGCTTGCACCCATTTTTCTTCCTTAATAGTTCTTCAAAATGAATTGGATCATCTACATGCGAGTATAAAGCAAAAAGAGAAGTCTGACCTGCACTATTTTCACCTTCATTTTGTTCATAAATCTCCCTTAAACTTTTGATTTTTTGTCTCCTCAAGCTTGATAATGTAGGATTGGACATGTCACTTGAATTTGTTGAAGGTGGGCTTGATGGTCCAATACCAAAACTACCAATTGAAGATGGTGTTAATTGCACATTTGCTGGAGTATTTGATTGAGTGTGTGGGGATGTCCTTACACTTGATGGTGTCATTTGTTGTCCACTTTGTTGAGCTTGAATAGATATAGGAGGAGTCACATTTGAAGGAGTACTTGCTGATATAAAATCTTCATTTTCTTCTTGTGGTATATTGGCTGCAATATTGACTATTTTATCCAGAGTTCCATCCCATGATTCATCTTCTATGAACTACACATCTCTGCTGATTATAATCTTTTTGCTAATTGGATTGCATAACTTGTATGCCTTTGACTCATCACTATATCGCACAAATATATATTTTTCTCCTTTGTTGTCCAAATTTCTTCTCAACTCATCCGACACATGTGCATATGCTACACATCCAAATACTCTCATATGAGAAACATTATGTTTTCTTCCACTCCATGCTTCTTCCCAATCATATTGATATCACTTTTAGTAGGAGATCTATTAATTATATATGCTGCACATGCTACTGCTTCAGCCCAATACTCATTTGACAAATTTTTTGCCTTCAATATGCTTCTTGCCATTTCCATTATTGTTCTATTTTTCCTTTCAACAACACCATTTTGTTGTGGGGTATACCTTGTAGTGAATTTTTTGTGGATTCCATGGTCTTTGAAAAATCTTATGAAGTCATTTGAAATGTATTCACCACCTCTATCTATTCTCAATGCTTTGATGTACTGCCCACTTTGTTTCTCAACAAGAATTTTGAATTGACGAAAATAATCAAACACCTCATGCTTATGTTTTAGAAAGTAGACCCATATTTTTCTTGTGAAGTCATCAATGAATGTCAAGAAGTAGTAGCTCCCACCAATGGAAGGTGTTTGCATTGGTCCACACAAATCTGAATGAATAATCTCTAATGGTTTATTTGAATGAATTGACTTTCCGACTGGAAATGATTTTCTATGTTGTTTACCCAAAATACATCCTTCACATATTCTATCTAGTTTTTCTATTAGTGGCAACCCCTTCACCATTTTCTTCTTATACAATAAGTTTAAGTTTCCAAAGTTTAGGTGCCCAAATATTAGGTGTCATAACCAATTTTCATCTTTAATTTCAGCTTGATAAACTACTTGGAGGACTGCTGCAACTTTTTCTTCATGCACTCATGGATTCATTGTGTTATGTTCTTGAGAAAACTCTACTTTCAAATCTAGTTTTATCCTTAGGGGAAACATTCTATTGCTTGCCATTTGGACTTTTTCTATGAGCTGATTGCTTTGAAATTTGTCTAAAATTGTGCATTCTTTGTTCTTGAAATAGACTCTATACCCCTTTTGAACGAGCCGCCCTATACTAATTAAGTTATATTTAATCCCAGGAACAAAATACACATCTGAAATATACTTTTTCTCCCCCATTTTCGTTAGAATGTTGACACTACCTTTACCCATAACTGAAACTTTGTTGTCATTCCCCAACGTTACATCAGATTTTACACTCTCATCCAAACTTGAAAACATTTGCAAATTTCCAATCATATGATTGCTACAACTTGAGTCTAAAAACCATATGTCTTTCTCACTTTCTTGTGCAACATTACAAGCTATGAACATGTTGTCCTGAGTTTGATTTTCCTTTGTAAAATTTGCACTTTGTTGTCTAAAATCATATTGCTTTTTTCTACATTCATTTATGTAATGCCCAAATTTCTTGTAATAATAACATTGGACTGAGGATTTGTCATACCTTTGGCTTTGGGGCTGATTTTGAGTTGATGTTTGATAGTTAACTCTTCCACTTGAGCTTGATGGGTTGCTACCTCTTCCTCTACCTCTGAAATTTGTTCTTCCCCCACCTCTACCATGACTGATTGAAACTTGTGTCTTGAATGCATGCTCCAAATTTGAATTTGTTGACCTACTCAGTCTATACTCATGAGAAATGAGTGAAGCATGAAGCTCATCCACTAAAAATTGTGAGAGATTCTTTGTCTCTTCTATGGCCACCATAATAGATTCAAATCTTGTAGGCAAACTTCTCAAAATCTTTTCAACCACTCTTCTTTCTTCAAGGTTTTCACCATGAGATCTAATTTGGTTTACCAATCCAATGATTTGAGTGAAAAATGAGTCTATTGTATCTGATTCTTTCAAGTAGATGGTCTCAAAATCCCTTCTTAACATTTCCAACTTAGCTATTTTTACCTTTTCCATTCCTTAATAGGCTGTTTGAAGAATGTCCCATTCTTTCTTGGACTTTGTTGCTACTTGAATCCTTGGAAATATGCTTTCATTCACTCCTTGAAAGATCAAGAAGAGGGATTTTGAATCTTTCTTTTTGTTTTCCTTCAATAAGTCTTTCTCTTCTTGAGTTAATGCATTATATGTTGTTGCATCTATTGGTTCTTGGTAGCCATTTTCAACAAACTCCCATAAATCTTGTGCACAAAATAATGCCTTCATTGTGATTGCCTAGTAATCATAATTTTTCGCATTAAACTGTGGGATTTGTTGATTTGTCAAACTTGTGCTTGGAGCAACCATTATAGACTGTGGAAAAACCCTTCTATCTCTTTGAAAAACTTTCTCAGTCACTTCACCCAATAACCTTTAACCTTCAGCTCTGATACCACTGCTGGAAAGAAACAAGGGAGCAAAAAGCAAAGCAAAAGAAAAAAACAAGGCAGATAAAAGAAAAATAGATTTTAAATCTACAATCCATTTTTTTCATTCTATCACAGAACTGATTACAAAATGCCTCATGTTATTGAGGTTTGCTGATCTTTTTGGAATATATTAACTATATGGGAGATTTCATTACAACTTGTAGTGCATGAAACTGAGAAGAGAAGTCAACAATAAATACTAGAAACATCTAGAAAGTACCAGAAAGTGTGTGAAGATGGTAGATGTGATAGTAGACAAGTTTGAAACAATTCATTAAAATCTGACTAAGCTCTGTAGACTACACATATGGAGGATACAAAATATTTAAAATTGACAAAAAATCCTGGCAAGTAATAATGTTGATACGAAGGCTTTAGATTATAAAATTGAACATACGGTGGAGGTAGTTGAGATTATATTTCAACAAAAATTATTTCAGGAATATCTTATCTTGCAAATCTTGAAACTTTGAATATTTATCAATGTCCAGAACTTGAAGAATTGACTTGTCTTGCCGATATGACTATGCTATAGATAGTTACGATTGTTAGATGTGGGAACCTGAACCGTCTTGAGTTACATAGATGTAAAAATATGAAAATAGTCATCCTTAGTTTCTTGAAGTCCTTGGTTAGTGTGGATTTAGAAAGGGTAACTGCATTGAATTGTTTTCAGCTGAATGATTGTCAAAATTGTAAAAGTGTATCGAGAATAGTCGATCTTTGAAATCTTATGACTCTGTCCATTAATCAATGTCCATAACTTGAATAATTGCCATGTGTTGCTGACCTAAGAGTGCTATGGGTAGTTAAGATCAGTAGATGTAAAAAGATGAACTGCCTTGAGTTGCATAAATGTGAAATGTTGAATAGTCTTGAGTTGCATAGATGTGAGAACCTGAATCGTCTAGAATTGCATGGATGTGTAAATTCGAAATTAGTCGCCCTTGGTTTCATTAAAAACCTTGTTACCATGGATTTGATAAGGGTAACTAGATTGAATAGTCTTCAGTTGTATGATTATCAAAATTGTAAAAGTGTATTAGGTATATCTGATCTTGCAAATCTTGTAACTCTGGAGATTAATAAATGTTCAGAACTTGAAGAATTGCCTTGTCTTGCCAATCTCAGCTACCTACATAGGGTTAGAATTTGTAGATGTGAGAAGCTAAATCGCCTGGAGTTCGCTGATTGCAAAAAGTTGGAAATAGTAGAAATGTATATTCTTCCAAAGCTTGTAAATTGAGCATTCTTCATTGTCCTTAGCTTGAAAAATATCTATACCTTGAAGATCTAAGTTGCCTGCAGAATATTATCATCAATGGATGTGGGAAGCTGAAAAGTATTGAATTGCATAAATTAAATAATTTGAAGAGCTTGATAAGTACCATTGATCTAACAGAGCTTGAAATAACTGAATGACCAAAACTTCAAAAGCTGCCAAATCTTGTGTTGCCTGCAGTGAGAATTTTGCAACTTTTAAGGTGTAGCAACTTAGCTATACAGGATATAACTGACAGGTTAAAGGTAATTATTTATCCATTATATTTGGGGCAATTGAAATATTTTGTTCTTCTTTTTGTGACATGTTATAGAGATTTTAAGGTTTGTTTTCTCTTTTATGCTTAAAAGTACATCAAATTGTAGATTGTTTTTAAGAGTGTGGAAATAATAATTAGAAGTAATATATCCTGGAACATAAGAAGACATGTAATTTTTTCCCTAAGTAAAACTATACACTGTTATCTTTGCTAAGACATACATTTTTCATTCTCATATCAGAGTTTGTTGTCAGAGTTTATGGCTGTGATTGGGAGCGTAGTGGAAGGAGCCAGATCAACTCTACAATGAAATTTATTTTCTGAATGGATTGGACAAGATGTAGTTGTAGACGTATAAAAATGACCATATTCCTAAATGAATATTTTATGTTCATTTCTCTATTTAATTAAATCCAATTTAATTAAATTACCTGTCTATCAAAGCATCCCTCATTCTTGCATTTGCCATCCCTAAACCATTTTGTTCAGTGATTTGAGAGCAAAAATATTGGTTTGAGGGACATTGTAAGATAGAGAACCATGGGACCAACCTTGGGAAGCTGAGTGATACTTCATTACTCCATAGCTTGCACCAAGAAGTCCTGTGAGTGTGTGAGCAAGGCTCCATAGAGCTCCATTTTCCACATATTGAGTTCTATCGACCCACTTTTCCTGCATAAAATAGTCATTCAAATTAATGTATAGGAAAATAATTTAGAAGACAAGCTAAAGGTAATACTAGAACAAGGTCTGTTGAGTGCATTCATTGTATGCATTGTTGTGGTAGTTCATAGCAATAGTTCGACTGAGTTTATACTTAGGCCTAGGATGGATTATTGCCAGCAGCTAGGAAGAGGAGAATGGATCATTGTAACTGTACTTACAGACCAAGAACGAATAAGGCATCATCTAAGAGATTTCAAGCATCTGCATCTGATGCCTATGTTTGCTCATTCTAAGATTGAAGAGATATGTATGGTTATGGTGAAGAAAGTCGGAGAATTGAAAACCCTACCATTAGTGAAAATGATTGTGGATTGCCTATTAGAGAAATAGTTACAGGTTCTGGTGAGAATCTTCGTGAAGTGGTTTGTACATTAGTGGCCTCCCTAAGTCATAAGATACATGTTGGTCATTGCTTATTATACAAAGAGGTGGGTTGTTTTAGAGTAGAGAAATTATGCTGAAATAGTATTGGTATTAAATAGAAATTTTATGGCTTACATGACGTAGTCAAGCAATAAAAGGGTGATATTTGCAGAGAACTTCAACATGGATCTTTGATGGGTTGGTGTTTGGGATAGATTAGCCTAGTCTATGCTGCTGGATCCTTTCCTTGGATCACCTGGTGTTCTCCACACACCCTAGGGTCTCTAGGACTTCTCTTTGCTTGAGGAATCCCCTGACCATGCCCAATCCACCCACCAATGAGTTATACTGCTGCTCCTAAGGTCTCACCTACTCATGAGACTCATAAACCCTTACTATGGCTAATAAGGGATAATCTTGTTCCACACCTTCCAAGGTCTTAGCAAGGTTGTTTCAGGTCTATTTCATGGCCTATCCACCCATTTATGATCCCTCAAGAGGTTTCAAGCCTTCAACTCCTTACCGATTTCACTATTTTGTGTTTTTGCCTACAAAATAGGGGTACAAGAAAGAGCCCCTATTATGCCTCCTACTTAGTCTTCTAGGGCTCCCTCTCACAAACGATGCACAAACAAACCTACCTCCCAAAATGGACTACCAATAAATTTGCAAGGGCTCAAGGATTTTCTTAGTTTTGGGCCTCCAAGTGGTTGTACAGTGCCTAGGGAGAATTTTGGGGTTTTTGAGGGTTTTGTGAGGGTTTCTGGGACCTACCTGGGTCTTAGTGTGTACTTTGGGTTTTAGCCACCTGGTTTGGATTGGTGGAGGCTCCTCCTACACACCAATGATGCTTCAAACACTCCTTTGTACTTTCTCCAAAGGATTCTATTCCTACCAACCAACCTTGCTCTTCAAGACCTCTGCACCAACAGCCATTCCTAATCAGGCACTGTCCAGTCTCACCTAGGAATGGTTCTTTGCTTGGTCTTCCTGCATTTTAAAGGATCCTTCTTGCTTGAGACTATAATATAGAGTCTCCACATACATTCCCCATGGTTTCATGGTGGTTCCACAATAGGGAATGGAGTTAAGACTTCATTTACACAATCCTCTCCAAAACTGGACAGTAAGACTACAACTTACAAAATATTTACACACACACTCAACCTACAAGTAAAAACCTAAAATAAATTCTTGAAATGAAATTATTTACACCATGGAAGATAAATGATAGAGTTTTGGAAGTGTCTCAATCCATTAAACTGCTTGTTTACTTCATTCAAACTGACAGGTAATAGTTTGACAATCATAGTCTATTCTTTCTGCTAGGGTCGTACAAGATCTGACATCCAACCCATTGTTTTAGGGTTTTCAAACACTTATACTACTCATACCTCAGCCATTGTTCCAAAATTAGGGCTTTCCATGCACAACAAGGGTCTATGACCATTTTGGGTGGAAAAGTTGCTTGACAACTTTTAAAAGTTGTCATGCAACTTTTGCATCTTTTGAGCAATTTTGCTATTGTTGCTTTTCATGACTCCCAAGCCTGTTTTGGGCTATCCTAAGGACATAAAAATTCCAATAAGGCCCAACACATACTCCAGGCACACTCAACCTCTCATGCACAAGAAAATCACAATCTTGACTAATGACCCCTAAGACCTCGTCTAGGACCGTACCTAGGACCTAGTCTAGCACACATGAGCTCATGGGTCTTATTCATGTACAATGGCTTCTAAAGAAGAAGAATTCCAACAAAACAATGAAAGAGAAAGAGTCAAGAAGGGTGCTCCTACACCATACTCCCCCTCTGCACACAATTAAGAAATAGAAGAAGGGATGAGAGCCAGGTCTATTCCAAGTTCCTTGAACCTGCTCTCCTCCACCCATGTAGCTTCAGATACTGGTTGATCTGCCCATTTCACTAAGTGCTCCATGTAGATCTGATGTCTAGTTGACTTCTTCACCCTTGATTCCAAGATCTCCTGTGCTTTAGGCTTCTTCACCTGTGGTAAGACATTAACATCAAGGTCCTGCAGTACCTTGGCTTGGTTCTCAGTCTGCCCTTCTATCTCACCCTTATACTTGATCACATCAGCAACATTAAAGACTGGTGATATAGCTAAATCTGAAGGCAGGTCAACTTTGTAGGCATTCTTACTATACTGCGACAGGATTCTACAAGGTCCTACCCTTCTCATCTGCAGTTTGGTAGGCTTACCTCCTTGCATCCTAGCTTTTCTCAAGTGGACCATCACATAGTCACCCACCTTGAATTGAACTTCCCTCCTTTTCTCATCCACTTTGGCTTTCATTTTTTGAGTGGATTCAAGGATAGCCTTCTTAACCTATTCATGAACTTCCTTAATGGTTTGAGTGAAGTCTTCTGCTTGCCCACTCTTCATTTCCAAACTACCAAGGTCTCTCAACTCACATACTCCTCTTGGATGCCTACCATAGACAACCTCAAAAGGACTTCTACCAGTGGTTCTATTCACACTGTCATTATAAGCATATTATGCTTGGGAAATGATCAAGTCCCATGTTTGGCCATACTCCTTAGTTAATCACCTCAACAAGTTGCCTAACACTCTATTGATGACTTCAGTCTGACCATCTATTTGTGGATGGTAGGTTGAGCTAAATGACAAGTTGGTTCCTAGTCTCCTCCATAATGTTTGCCAAAAATGACCCATGAACTTGTTGTCCCTATTTGAAATAATTCTTAAAAGGAGTCCATGAATCCTAACAATCTCCTTGAAGAAGAGATGTACAACATAGCTTGCATCATGTGTAGTTTTATATGGGATATAATGACTCATTTTGGAAAATCTATCCACTACCACATAAATGCTATCCATACCTATTTTTGTCTTTGGAAGCCCTACTATAAAGTCCATGCTTATACATTCCCAAGGTCTATTAGGAACTGGTAATGGTTGATATAAACCGGCATTGCTTGATCCACCTTTGGCTCTTTGGCATACACCACACTGTTCTACATATCTTTTCACATCCCTTGGAAACTTTGGCCAATAGTAGTATCTCTGTACTAAATCTAGAATCTTATTAATTCCAAAGTGTCCACTCAAATTGCCATTATGTTTCTCTTGGATGAGGTTTTCCCTCGTGGATCCCCTAGGTACACACTGTTGGCATATGGACACTCCAATGAGACATTGTGTGTGATTGAAGGTTTTGTCATTGATGTCAACCTTGCAATCCTATGGCACCGACAAGACATCATACCGGTAAAGCATTACACAAGCAAGATAGTGTACCGACATCAATAAGATCACTCTACACCGACACCGACACCGACACAGAAGAAAAGATGTATACCGACTTAGATGCTGACAGGATTTTTGATATGTAATATTTTAATTATTATTGTAAGCTGACTTGGCAAATTGTAAAATGACTCTTGTACATAAAAGAGATCATTATAGACAATTGTAAGAGTAAGTAAGCGAGCATAAAGAAAATTATTAGGCAGACCTAATGTGCGAATTATAGGTCAAGGGTATATGTAAAGAATAGAGTTAGAACCGGTACTGAATCTAGCATTGGAGATGCTATTGTAAAGTAGTACAAGTATTTGGATTAGTATAATCCTCATTGTAAGTTAGTGTGACTCCTCATTGAGCAGTGAGCTCTAGGCAGTTGGCCTTCTTGCATGTGCAGGCCCCTATTGTAAGTAATATTCTCTTATTGGCTAGTAAGTGAATATTGTGGGTCATAGATCCCATTGAGGTTTTTCCCACATCAGGTTTCCTCGTTAAATATCTTGTGTTATGGTGTTCTTTTCATGTGGATGTTTCTGATTCTATTTATTGCATTAATTCTTGCATACTGGTATACTGCTACTTTATGTTCTGCATGTTTTTACTTAAGAAAATTTGAATACTGGTTAGATACTGATTCACCCCCCCCTCTCAGTATCTATAGGAATCCTAACAATTGGTATCAGAGCTTGGTCCTCTATTTTTAGAAGCCTAACAGCTTGAGGAAGATCTTGACATCAGTAAACATGGAAAATCTGATGAAGCAACTTGAAGGAGCTCTTACTGACTATGATGTAGAGAAGTTGAAAAATATCAAATTAGAAGATGATTCAAGAGCAAATCAGGATATCATTTAGGCACTTCAAGAAAATCTTACTGTTACAAGAAATAAGAGAAGAGAACTTTGTGAAAAATTGCAAAATGAGAATGATGAAAAGGAATCACTTAATGATATGATAAGCAAGTTGAAACAAGAGATCATGACAACAAAAAATGAAATGCAGGATATGAATATGGGATTTTGCAAAGAGATTGAGGACATAAAGAAAAATGAAGAAGAATTGACCAGAAGACTAAGTGATGCAACAAATGAGAACACAAGACTCAGCTATGAAAATGACATGTTGAAGACAGATCTGATGCATACTCAGAATGACTCAAACAAACTAATGAGACAAAAAGAAATCTTGGAAAGGGAATTGGAAACTACAAATCAACATAAAGAAAAACTCAAGAAAAGCTTAGAAGAACTTGGTACCTTATTGAAGAATCAAAAACCCAAAGGTGACACTTCTGGAATTGGCTTTGTAGTTGGAGAAAGCTCCGCTACTACAAATACTCAAGATCACAGCAAACCGGTAAGACTACCTAATACTTATAAATTCAATGGAAAATGCTTTAACTATAATAAATATGATCATAGGGCAAATGAATGTAGATCTAGGAATTATCAGAATATCAATCCACCCACCGGTCAATGTTCCAAATGCAACAAACTTGGTCATAACTCTGAAAACTACAGAATGAATGTGAGATGTTATGTTTGTGGAAGATTTGGACATCTATCTAATCAATGCAAAACACAAACCGACATAGGTTATGGGAAAGCTATTCAGAAAAATAATGTAACTTGTTATGCATGTAACAAGATTGGGCATATTGCTAAATTTTGTAGAAGTAAAGACACACCGGTAGACAACAAAAGTGCTAGCTTGAAAGGTAAAGAAAAAGTTGAAGAGGTTAAGAAAGAATTCTCAAAGCAATGGATTAGAAAAGTTGATCTAAATATTGGGAATACTCCTCCACTGGTAGAATCAACAAATACTTCACCGACAGGACAGAGTGATGCTTCACTGGAAGGACAGAGCAGTGTTCCACCGGCAGGAAGTTCTTCATCTAATTGAAGAAAATTGTCTTGAGGGTTTGGCAATCTAATGACACATGTGCTATTATTCCCTCAGTTAGAGATAAGAAGTTGAAAATCACTTATTACTAGCAAACAATGTTAAGTGAATACTTAACCGACATGCAATTAATGTGGTAGATAGTGAAAAAGACTATAAAATAAGGTTTTGGCTCAATGCATCCGCCACCTTGTTAAGTTGCCCCTTCTTATGCCTAATGGTGAAGGTGAAGGATTGGAGATATTCCATCCATTTTAGGTGCCTATTGCTTAGCTTCTCTTGAGTGTTTATGTAACTTAATGCCTGATTGTTTGTGAACACTACAAATTCCTTTGGAAGTAGGTAATGCCTCCATTTCTTTAGAGACTACACCAATGCATACAACTCTAGGTCATAAGTTGAGTACTTCTTCTTTGCTTCATTAAGATTCTCACTAAAAAATGCCACAAGTCTTCCCTCTTGACTCAACACACCACCTACTGCAACTCCACTTGCATCACACTCCAAGGTGAATAGCTTATCAAACGTAGGTAGGAGAAGGATGGGTTTTGTGGCTATTTCCTATTTCAACAATTGAAATGCTTTGTCTGCCTGCTCAGTCCATTTAAACTTTGTTTTAAGTCCTCCCTTAATGGTGTCAAGGACTGGTGCACATATGCCACTGAAATTCCTCACAAATTTCCTATAGAATTGAGCTAATCCATGGAAACTTCTTACCTCAGTCCCTGTTTTAGGTGTAGGCCAACTCAAGATTGCCTCCACTTTGCTTGGATCCATCTTCAAGGTTCCCTTGGATACCATAAATCCTAAGTAAACCAGCTCTTTCTTCAAGAAGTCACACTTCTCTAGGTTGATGGATAGTTTCTCCTCATGCAACCTTTCTAAAACAACCTCAAATGCTCAAGGTGCTCTTCCTTGGTTTTGCTATAGATGAGAATGTCATCTAGGTACACTACCACAAATCTACCTGTGAAGCTTTTAATACCCCATTCATCAACCTCATAAAAGTGCTTGGACCATTAGTAAGCCCAAATGGCATCAGAAGCCATTCATATAACTCCTCAATGGTCTTGAAAGTAGTCTTCCACTCATCACCCTCCTTGATTCTAATCTAGTGATAACCACTTTTAAGGTCTAGCTTGGTAAAATACATAGCCCCTCCTAAACAATCCATTAGATCCTCTATTCTAGGAATAGGAAACCTATACCTTATTGTTATCCTATTGATTTCTCTTGAGTCAGTACAAAGTCTCCACTTACCTCCTTTTTTTGATGCTAGCACTAACAGGGCTGCACATGGGCTGATGCTCTTCTTAATCAGTCCTTGTTCCAATAACTCCACTTGCCTTGCTACTTCCTTATTCTGATCAGGTGTGAGCTTATATCCAGCCTTTTTAGGTAAGGATGCACTAGGAACAAAGTCTATTTGATGACTTATAGACCTTCTTGGTGGGAGTGTTGTAGGTGCTCCATCACTCACTATATCCTTATGCTCTTGTAACATTTGTTTGACTTCCTTAGATATTTCTACCTACAACTTGTTTTCTTCCTCCTTTGGTTTCATAAAGGTGGCACACTTCACTGTCTCCTCCTTATGCAGCAAATTTAAGAACTCTTTACCAGTAGCCATTAAAACACTAGGTGTTTTTGAAGTGCTCTCTTCATCCTCTATCAAAGACTGAATCTTGAAGGTCTTGCTATCCTTCTTGAATGATATGGAGTTCTCCTCTCCATTGTAGACCACCTTCCTATCAAACTTCCAGGGTCTTCCTAGCAATAAGTGACATGCATCCATAGGTAACACATCACAAAGGATCTTATCCTTGTATCCTCCAATAGAAAACTCTACCCAAGTCTGTTCATTGACTAACACACTCTGTCCTTTGTTCAACCAAGTCAGCTTGTAAGGATTGGTGTGGGGTATTCTTGTGAGTTTCAACTTTCTCACTGCCTCTTCTAAGATGATGTTGTCAGTTGAGCCTGTATCAACTATCACCTTGCACACTTTACCAAGAACTTTGCATCTCACCCTAAACAATGCTCTCCTATGTTTAGGTTCCTCCTCAACTAGCTGTCTGATCAAAATCCTATTGAACATCAAATTCTCACCAACTTCTAATTCAATCTGATCCACATCTGGTGTCTTGCTGCTTGAAGAGTCTTCTTGTGCAAAAAAAACCCTCTTTCCACTGTTTGATGTGGTAGGCTTGTCAGGGCATCTATATGTTGGGTGTCCCAATTGTCCATAATTGTAACACTTCATTTTTGCAAAATAGGAGTTACCTCTACTGGTACTTCTACCCCTATTTGGACCACTTTATGCACCTCTTCCTTGGGAATGTCCTCCTCTAAGATTGGCTTCACTACCATTCTCAGTCAACTTGGCTTCTCCTTGGTTCTTGGGTTCATTTGCCTTGCTTGAGTAACCACCTCGGTGATTCACTTGATCTTTACCTCTGCCTCTACCCCTGTTATTGGAGTCTCCTTTCCTCTTATTACTCTCTTCTACCTTGGCAGCAAGCTGATGACATTTCTGGACAGTAGTAGGAGTCCATAGGCTTATCTCCTCTTGAATGTTCCACTTTAGACCACTTAGGTACCTAGCCACTTTAATGGATTCCTCTTCTTGGATCTTGGACCTAAGACATATCTTTTGAAACTCCTCTATATAGGAGGCCACATCAAGATCCTTCTACTTCAATCCTTGTCTCTTCTTATGAAGTTGGACTTCATAATCCTCTGGCAAGTAGTTCTCCTTGATCTTACTCACCATGGCTTTCCAATTGGCAATAGGTAACTTTCCCATGCTGATTCTTTCCTCGTGCAAGTACTTCCACCATGTCAAAGTAGCTCCCCTTAACCTTGATTTGGCAGCTTTAACCTTCTAAGCCTCTGTCACTCCTTCACACTCAAAGTGGTTTTCCATACCCTCAATCCATTCCATGACGGTGTCAATATCCATCCTTCAAATGATTTTGTATTCAAAGCCTTGATGGCCTTTAGAAAAGGTTCTTCATTGATTACAGGGTCTGGTTTAGGTATGATGTCATCTATGTTTATAGCTTTCTTGCCTCTATCCTCGGTGTCCTCACCTCCAAGTCCTTGTGTCCCCTAATCAACTACTTCTTGTAGTTTATCCCTTATCTCACTCATAGCAACTTCTAGGAGTCTATTTTTCTCCTTCTATTCTTCTACCTCTCTAGCCAACTCTACATTAGTGACCATTTTTCTCTCCCCTACTGATTAACCAATATATAGAGACATACACAAGCTGACAAATCTTTAGCTTTCTCTAATACCAATCTGATGGGTTGGTGTTTGGGATAGATTAGCCTAGTCTATGCTCCTGGATCCTTTCCTTGGATCACCTGGTGTTCTCCACACACCCTAGGGTCTCTAGGATTTCTCTTTGCTTGAGGAATCCCCTGACCATGCCCAATCCACCCACCAATGAGTTATACTACTGTTCCTAAGGTCTTACCTACTCATGAGACTCATAAACCCTTACTATGGCTAATAAGGGCTAATCTTATTCCACACCTTCCAAGGTCTTAGCAAGGTTGTTTCAGGTATATTTCATGGCCTATCCACCCATTCATGAGCCCTCAAGAGGTTTCAAGCCTTCAACTCCTTACTGATTTCACTGTTTTGTGTTTTTGCCTACAAAATAGGGCTACAAGAAAGAGCCCCTATTAGGCCTCCTACCCAGTCCTCTAGGGCTCCCTCTCACAAACGATGCACAAAGAAACCTACCTCCCAAAATGGACTACCAATCAATTTTCAAGGGCTCAAGGATTTTCTCAGTTTTGGCCCTCCAAGTGGCCATACAGTGCCTAGGGAGAATTTTGGGGTTTTTGAGGGTTTTGTGAGGGTTTCTGGGATCTGCCTGGGTCTTAGTGTGTACTTTGGGTTTTAGCCACCTGGTCTAGATTGGGGGAGGCTCCTCCTACACACCAATGATGCTTCAAACACTCCTCTTTACTTTATCCAAAGGATTCTCTTCCTACCAACCAACCTTTCTCTTCAAGACCACTGCACCAACATCCATTCCTAACTGGGCACTGTCTAGTCTTGCCTAGGAATGGTTCTTTACTTAGTCTTCCTGCATTTTCAAGGATCCTGCTTGCTTGAGACTATAATACAGAGTCTCCACATCCATTCCCCATGGTCTCATGGTGTTTCCACAATGGGGAATGGAGTTAAGACTTCATTTACCCAATCCTGTCCAAAACTAGACAGTAAGACTGCAACTTACAAAATATTTACACATACACTCAACCTGCAAGTAAAAACCTAAAATAAATGCTTGAAATGAAAGTATTTACACCATGGAAGACAAATCACATAGTTTTGGAAGTGTCTCAATCCATTAAACTTCTTGTTTACTTCATTCAAACTGACAGGTAACAGTTTTACAATCACAGTCCGTTCTTTCTTCTAGGGCCGTACAAGATCTGATATCCAACCGATTATTTTAGGGTTTGCAAACACTTATACTACTCATACCTCAGTCATTGTTCCAAAATTAGGTATTTCCATGCACAACAAGGGTCTATGACCATTTTGGGTGGAAAAGTTGCTTGACAACTTTTAAAAGTTGTCATGCAACTTTTGCATCTTTTGAGCAACTTTGCTATTGTTGCTTTTCATGACTCCCAAGCCTGTTTTGGGCTATCCTAAGGACATCAACATTCCAATAAGGCCTAACACATACTCTAGGCACACTCAACCTCTCCTGCACAAGAAAATCAGAATCTTGACTAATGACCCCTAAGACCTCCTCTAGGACCGTACCTAGGACCTAGTCTAGCACACATGAGCTCATGGGTCTTATTCATGTACAATGGCTTCTAAAGAAGCATAATGCCAACAAAAAAATGAAAGAGAAAGAGTCAAGAAGGTTTCTCTTGCACCAATCTTGTCCTGCATTCCCACATTATCATACATCCATGGGGTCTTACTTCAGTGTATATAGTTTTGTTACAACACTATTTCTAAGCACACAAATTGGTGTTTTGTAGTGTACATTTTTATTTATATTTTGATAAGTCTATTTAGACATACAGATGATGTTTTGATGATTACTTATGAATTTATTTCTATTCAGATGATACTGATTATGTTAGATACCTTATATGAACATATGCTATTTGATTATTCATGAGAATGATGATACATTCTGGATTACTTGATTGATGGATTATATGCACTTGATATTCCTATGTGATTATATGGTTTATGATGTTATGAAGGTTCTAACCCCTATGTCATGATTAAGGTTTCATGTGATGCATTGATGTTGTATTGTGTGATTGTCTTTGTGAAAGGGACGATACCTTATCACTCGTTGCGGGCATGATAAGGTGTTGTGATTCTCTTTTAACTTGCATGTTTACCATGATGCTTCCATGTTGTAGATGTATTTTATTGTGTGTGATGGTGGTTGGAGGATTGCAGGTACCTACCTCCACCTGGTCTCACAAGTCTGAGCGTGTCCTATCCCAATGGCAAGTTGTTGGATATGGCATGAGTTTCCCTCACTCTCTCTAAGCTTAGTTGTTTACCTTGTTAGTTGTGTTGTGGCGTAAGTTGGTGACTAGTCTTATGCCAATGTTTCCCTTATGTCGGGTTGCTTATGGTGATGCGAGTGTATGCTTATTATTTAATTAATAATTGGGATAATGTGATTTATTAATGCTTAAATTCATTTATCTTATAGTATGACTATTGTTTATTTATTTGGTCGATTAATTATTTGATGATTAATTATTGTTGAGGTTTGTATTTATTTGAGATTAATATAATTAATCTATTTAATCTATTTGATTTATTTAATTTATTATTGAAGATTAATTTATTTGATTTAGTATAGTTGCAATTATATTGTTACATTAGCATTGTTTGTATAATTAGATATAATATAAAGTTTACCTACTTTTCTATTTGATTAGTTATATTTAAATGGGTAAGTAAATATTTTTAAATAATATTTGCCCCAAATTTTGTAATGGTAGGTATACTATATATTTTTTCCAAATTTTCTGATTTGGTCTAAATTTTTCTATAGTTTGATTTTTGATTTTTAATTACTGAGCATTCTGTGAATGCGGTTGGGTTACCATCCAAAGGATTTCTATTTGCAATTTATTTTTTGAATTTGATTGGAATCTTGGATTTGAAGATTGGATTGCTTGAAGTGTTGTATTGTTGCTTTTCTTTGAATCTACCATTATTGGATAGTGATTTCTAGGTTGTCTTCTTCATCTTTTGAATTTGACTTTCAGAAAGAAAATGTCTACATTGTGTTTGACTACAGATCGTCTTCTGGTTTTGGTTTAAAGATTGCTTAGTAATTAGAAATGACATTTTAAGGATTGAATTTGGGTTTGGGCATTTTGGAAAAGATTGCATTCACTGATTTTTTATGATTTTGGGAAAAAATATTTTTTGTGAATGGCTTCCCTGCAACTTTCTTTTCTTGATTATTGTTTAAAATTATTTGTGATTCATTGTATTTCTTGTGATTAGAGGATTTGTTTACATCCCTTTGTATTTCTTGTTGGCAATTTACAATCAATTGGTTGGTTTCACTATGTTTTCATTGATGGTAACATGGTATTGTATTCCAGTTTCATGTTTTGGTTTAGTTGTTTACTGGCAGACACTTCACCAACATTGACAGGACAAAAGGATTTCTTTGGTTACCAACAATGCAGGCTGACATGGTTTAGAATATGATTATCAGTATTGGAGGCCAACATCTCTTGCATCCGACATTGGCAATTGTTTTTAATATCTATGCATTCATGTTATCTGGCCAACATGCAATTTGATATTATAATTATCTTGGTAAGCCGACATAAGGCATGATAAGATGTATTGGGTATATAGGCTAGTTTGATAGATCATTTTGTAATAATAATTGATCATCATGTGAATATGTAACTAGAAGAATATATTATAGGAGATGTGAAATATATCAGATAGATCATGTATGTGAGGATATTTATGTAAGGGTTATTTTGGTAAAGGGTTTAGGGTTTCAGACCGGAAGAGACAAAGCTTAAATCAGAACTATATTCTGGCATAGGAGATGTTATCTTAGCAGTTCAAAACTTCTTCGGATTGTATTCTGGATTTATTTGTAGTCAATGAGGCTGCATTTGTGATCGAGCAATGTGCTCTAGGCTGTAAGTCTTCCTACAAGTGTATGCCCCTTATATTTTGTAATATCTATTCATATGGCCAGTGAATTGATATCGTGGGTCACAAATCCCACCGTGGTTTTTCCACTTTGAGGTTTTCCACATATAATTCTATTTGTTATGATTCTCATTTATGTGATTGTCTTATTGGTTTATTTACTTCTTTCAAATCTATATGTACTAGTATACCAGTTGGTGTATGCATGTTTTAATAAGGATAAAATTGATCATTTTGGTATAACACTAATTAACCCTCCCCCCCTTAGTGTTATTGGATTCCAACAATTGGTATTAGAGCCTTGTTCCTCAAAGGAAGTTTAACAGCTTGAGGAAGATCTTGAACCCAAAATCCATGGACATGGCTTTAGAGAAGTAGCTTGAGATGGCACTTGAAGATTATGATGCCGAAAGGTTGAAGAACTTAAAGCTACAAGATGAATTGAATTCTGCTAAGGAATTCATTCTTGTCCTACAAGAGAGGTTATCATTTGTTCAAGCTAGGAGTAAAGAACTTTTACAAAGTCAGGAAGATGAAGAGAAAGATGCACTTAAGGAACAATGTCATAAATTGAGTCAGGAGAACATGGTTATAAAAATGAAATGCAAGTTATAACTATGAGGATTTCTAAGAAGATTGAGGACTGGAAGAAAAAAGAAGAAAATCTTGCTATATCCCTAAAGAATAAATTTGAAGAATGTGGTAGGTTGGTTCATGAGAATGATATGTTGAGAACTGATTTAGTACAATCCCAGAGTAATGAACAAAAGATTGAGAGACAAATGATAATTCTAAGAGAATAGTTGACTATTGCAAGTGAGCATAAAGAAAAACTCAAGATTATCTCAACATAGCTAGATGAGTTGTGGAAGAGACAAAGACAGATTTGAGATTCCAGTGAACTTGGATTTGAGCAAGGACAAAGTTCCGGTACTTCTAATGAAGATCAAAACCATAAGGCACCTGTAAGACAATTTAATGCTTATAAATTCAATGGTAGATTTTTTTTTGTAATAGATTTGGTCACATGGATAGACAATGTAGAAACAGAGCAAATCAGAACCTTGATTCTGCTCCTGGTAAATGTTCTAAATGCAATAAGTATGGTTGTAAGATAAAAGATTGTAGAATGAATGTTAAATGCTATGCATGTCGAAAGTTTTGACATATGACTAATTCAAAGGAAAATGTTACATGTTATGCATGTAATGAGGTTGGACATATTGCTAAATCAACATCGAGCAAGATCATACTTAGAGATGGGTTAGTAAGATTGAAGAACAATCATCAGATGGAAATGCACCAGTTATTTACTCGATAGAGGAGGTTTCTCTTGAACCAACAGGTAGCTCATCCGATAATTGAGGTAGATGCCTCAGGGGTAGGCAAAATTCATGAAGATGTTACATATGCCTCGAGAAGAGGTTCTGGAAGATGTTTCAGACATTAGAGATGTTTATCTGGCATGCATATGTTCTGTTCAAGATACAATATCTTTTACCGATAGTCATTTATGTCAATAGAAGATTAAGGTTTGTCATGGAGGTTAAAAGGTCGAATTCACCTCATTATTGATCACCTTGCATTCAGAGTGATTTCAAAGTGATTAAGAGTGACTAAGAGTGATCAAAGGCATTTAAGAGAAATCAGATTTCTTCTTTAGTGATTTCACTAGTGACTGGAAGAATTTATTAAGGGTTTTCATTGAAAGAGATCAACATGTATTTATCTTTCAAACATGGAAGGGGGTTCATCTTCTATTCCTATCTTTGTTGCAAACCCAACTGTAGTAGAGCTCATGGACCACCCCATGCCAATTTTCAAGTGGTATCCACATGTGGCTACCCTAGAAGATTCGGTTGGAGCATTTTCTCATGTTCTGGAGGGAGTTGTCTATGTTGAAGATATCAGGGCATCCATACATTGTCATATTGAAGACTTGGGAACATATGAAATAAAGGGGATGTACATGAGTGAGATGATGGGAGAATTTGGAAAGATCAAACTACCATACAAGCACATTGAAGATTTATGATTTACCGACATTCTGGATATCCCGGAATTCAAATATGAGATAATTAGGTATGTTTTGCATAGAGTACATGGGGAGGTCATCTAGTTAGATAGACCTTAAAAGATCACCAAGGAAGTAATCAAGGCCATCATTGGTTTACCATCGGTGGGGAAACATCCAGATAAGAAGGTTTCGAATGATTATGTCTAAAAGATCGCCAGTGTGACATTTGATAGGGGATCAATGAGAATAAGAACTATTACTGACACAAACATCATATTCGATAGTATGATCATCAGGTATAAGGTAACTCAGTCAAACTGACTAAATTCTATTTCCAGTTCCTGCATTTTAGCTACATACAAAATGATGAGAGAAAATGTGAAATTGGATCTGTGCGGTTAGATCTTAGATGAGTTATTAATAAACCTAGGAAAGATTAAGCGAGAAAAGAAGGGAACCTTTTGGTATGGTAACTTTATAGTCTATTTAATGTTAGTTTTCATGAATGATACACTCAGTTTTGGTGAAAGGTAATGGGCATTTGACATCCTAGTAGGGACACAATTAAAATAGTCAATTATTGTTTTAGGAAGTCATAGATATGATAATGTTACAAGCCTAAACACTTGGTAGCTGAAATACAAACACAAACAGATCCTCCTGAGAAAGAGGAAAGCAAAGCTATCACTACAACTAGCGGACTACAGATTATGAGGACAATTGGACAGTCATCTGGCACATCAATGACTGAATTCCAGCCTACAAATGTGATAGAGGTACTCTTGGATTCCACTAAGAAAATAATAGAGTGTAATGCACAAGCTTACAAGGCTATAGATGATATATTACCAATTTTGAAAATGATAGCTCCAAAGTGTAGCATAGATAATAAAGATTCTTTGAGCCAATTAGACACATCGTCTAAGTATATAATTGACAATCTAATTACACTAGACCAAATAAATGAAGACACATTGAAAGAGAAAATGAATAAGGAGAAAGAAAAATTCTTTGAGGAAATAGTGAAGAAAAATAAGGAACAGATGGAAACCTTATTACCGGCACTAGAAGAAACAATTTTGGATTTTAAGAAACTGTACAGAGATACATGCAAAATAGATATTTTGATAGAGGACATAGATTCGGAGATCAACAAAACTCAAGAAGAAATCAACAATATTGCTGACAATTTAATAAGAACAACAGATTCACTTTTGGAAATTGAAAAGAACATTACAGATCTTGAGGAGAAAATTGAAAAGTTAGAAAATGATAAAGAAAAGATAAAGCATAAGGCAAAGGAGACTTAAAATGCAAACTAGGTCCTAAACTAGATTACCTCATTTCTTTGAGAAAAGAAATTTCTGAGGCTCTGGTTACAAGACTTAAGACACCGGAAGAGAAAATGCACATACTCACCGGTACAATTCAAAGAACTGAAGCGACATTAAAGGACAACAAGAGATTAAATGACAGTCAAAATTTTGCATTGGCAGACATCTATTAGATTGTAACCCACCGATTACAAGGATCTAGGCAGGAACCATACTCCACTGACAGTGAATGACAACCTTTGTCATTGATGTCAAAGGGGGAGTGGTAGAGATGAGAAAAATCCAATGACTTAGAGATCATCTGCTCAGGGGGAGCAGACATCCGGTACAATTTTTCGTACAGTTTTTGGCAAGATTTTTGGACTTCAATTTTTGGATACATTTTTGAACTTTTCTCATGAGTGTTGCCATCAATGCCAAAGGGGGAGATTGTTGGAAAATGCACACTCCAATGAGAAATTTTAGGTGATTGAAGGTATTGTCATTGATGGAAACCTTACAATCATATGATACCGGCAGGCACCGACACCCACAGACTCTACACCGACACACAGTTCACCGACATCAAAAAGATTGATCATCGACAACATGGCCGACAAGAATTTTGTTTAATTATATTTTGTATTTAATTATAAAATCTTTTTGTAAGATGACATGGCAAATTGTAATAAGACTCATATATGTATGAGATCTTAGAGAACATTTGATGATATGATAGGAAGTAGATATGGTTAGATTATTGGAGACCTAATGTGCAAATTGTAAGGCATATTTTGGATAAGGGTTTATGATTATTGCAAAGCTTAAACTGGTACTGAATCTGGCATAGTAGATGTTGATTTGAAGCAGTACATGACATTGGTTTTGTATAATCCAATTTTGTAAGTCAATGTGACTTCTTTTGTAAATGAGCAGTGAGCTCTAGGCACATGGCCTCCTGCATGTGCAGGCCCCTATTGTAACAGTAATATTCCCTTATTGGCCAGTAGGTGAATATTGTGGGTCACAAATCCCACCGAGGTTTTTTCCATACTGGGTTTCCTCATTAAAATATTGTGTTATGGTGTGTCTTTCATGTTGTGGTTGTTATTATTATTTACTACATTACTTTTGGTTTACCGGTACACAATTTTGAAATGCTTTTCTTGTTATAAGTTAAGAAATTACATATACTAGTCAGATACTGATTCAGCCCCCCTCTTAATATCTTTGGGAATCATAACAGATAAGGTATGGGGATATTTCAAGAGATTTAAAAAATCTCTGAAGTCTAGGGAAAGGGTTCCTAAGCATATTCTAGAAAAATATCCCACTGACATATGCTTCATGGTGAAAAAAGATGAATAACCTATGGAAGTAGTTAAGCCCCGAAAGATTTGGATTAAGAAAATGGTATATGAAGTGGATGCATTGATTCTTGAGGCTTATGAAAAAATGTTGACTGATGCACCTATTGATGAAGCAGAGAAGCCCTCTCGTATTGCAAAACAAAAATTGTAAGAGGTTGAAACAAAGTTCAACCGGAAGAAGAGAGAGAAGGAGGAAGGAAAGACCAGAAAATTTGTTGAGAAGGTCTCATGGGACATCAAAGCATTAATTGATGTTGTCCAAGAGAAAGGAAGGAAGAGGAAGAATCTGAAAGTACACATTGAGCTTGTGTTGGATATCATTGGCATATGATAAACCGATATGTTGATATGATGATAATGTATGTTGTCATTGATGTCAATAAGTGTAAGTGAATTGGTATGCAAATTGAAGAAGTTGGTGAACCGGTATGAAGAGGCATGAGGAGATTCAGTGAATCGGTGTCGAGGTTTCACTAAGTATGATTACCGGTTGGTAGTCTCAGCTCTATGGTTATTGGTTTGGTGATCCACCTTGTGTGATGAACCGATGATACTCTATGATGAGTTAGATAAGAGATGTGATCGAGGTGCAATGTCAACTTTGTGCGCATGAAGGATTGAGGCATAAGATGATCGACCGCGTTTGAAGTCTACCTCAGGAATGATCATTCTTCTTAGTGGTATGAGAAGAGAGCATGATGGGTTACTGATTCCCATGTGTAGTGATGAATGAATGATGCAGATTGTCTTGTGATCTATTTGAAATTGTAATGCTCTATGCAATATGTTTGGACAGTCAGAATTGGACTGCCTGTGTTGTAAACCTAAGCATCTTAGGGTTTAGGGTTTATGTTACCGATCTATTTGTTGTCTATAAGGTGGATGATGTTTGTTATTGAAAAGTTGTTGGCAAATGTTGTGTATATGTATCTGAGTGAAGAGATACTTGATACTTGTCAGACCAGTAAGAGGTAAACTACAGAGTGTGATTACAAAGTAGAGGATATGAAAAGGATCTGCCTTGGCATGTAGTGCTATTATCAGATCGTAGTTTTTTCCCATTGTCTTCTAATCATTTCAATAGATGGAAAATCCCTTTACCGGGTAGCTTTAACAGGCTTATTGTAAAACCTTTAACCAGGTGACTCAAGATCATTGAGTTCTTTAAATCCTCTACTGAGGTAACCTTTAACAGGGTATATAGCCATCCCTTAACTGGGTGATCTCTAATAGTATCGATTCTTAGCAGAACCTTATTGTAAAGTCTTTAACTAGACTATGCTCCTAACAGGGAGAGCTTCAAAAGAGTTCAAAACAAGCTTGTGGGTATTCATCCCCATCGTGGTTTTTCCCATTTGGGTTTCCACGCGAAAAAATTTGTGTGTTATGTGTTATGCATTTTTCATGTGATGTTTATGAAGTATTTGGTTGAAGGATTATGCATGCAGGGTTAATAGGTTATGGTATTTCTAGTATACCACATGCATATGCTTATGGGTGAAATTGAAGTCGAGTATTGATCGTATTTGAAGTGTTAAAACTCATCAGTTTATGGTGTCTAGTGTCTTATTGTGTTTAACCAGTATTTCCATGGTTAAGTTTAGTAATGATGATAACCAATTGGCATTACTTTAGCTAGACAAAGTGGTTGAAGAGAGTTTTTATCTATACTGATTCACCCCCCCTCTCAGTATTGGTTGGGGTATCTTCTATTCATCATTATTCATCAACTGGCATCAAAGCACCTTGAGGTCCTTGGTGATATAAGCTTAACAACTTGAGGTAAAAGATCCTACTGTAATGATGAAGAGGGAAGGTTCTAAGTTCAATAGAGATAAATTTAAGATATGGAAGGATAGAATAAAGATTTACATCAAGATTATGGGTGCTCAACACTGGAGCTAGGTTGAGAATGCATTTGTAACTCCCACTAGCACTTTGATTGATGATCAGAAGAGAGAAATCCAAGAAAATGGGCAAGTCATGGAAGCCCTTATCAGTAGCCTGTTAGACATTGAGTTTATTGATGTTCAAGACAAGGACACACCTAAGGAGGTATGGGATGCACTAGAAACCATTTATAGTGGTGATGAGCATGTAAAGCAAGCTAAGGAAGAAAGCCTTAGAGATAAATTTGAGGATATGAGGATGGTTGAATGAGAGACCATTCAACAATATGGTATTAGGATTAAGACTGTGGTTGGTGATTTCAAAAGAATTGGTGGAACAATTGATGATGCCACTGTTGTTAGTAAAGTCCTTAGATCATTGTTACTAGTCTATGCAATCAGAGTTGTTGCTATCTAGGAAATGAGGTCTATTGATAAGACCAAGGTATCCTTAGATTCTATCATTGCAAAGTTTTTTGCATATGAGTTGAATAGATATGATGGTAGTGTTTAGAAGACTGAGTCAACCTTTAAAGCATCTATTGTACCATCCAAAAAAGGAAAAGAAACTAGTACTAGTTATGAATCTAGACAATGTAGAGATATGGATGATGAAGAGATTCTAATGGAGTTCAAAGCTTTCTTGCTTAAAGACTTCCGAAGGGAACCGGAAAATATAGAGGTAAACTTCCTTTGAAATGTTTTTCCTGCAATAAGATAGGACATATAGCTATAAATTGCCCTAATAATGACAATAAGGATAAACTAGAGAGGTTAAGAAAGTATAAAGGAGGAAACATAAGAATCTGTCTAGTTGCTGTGGATGAAGGTGTCACTAATGAAGAATTCGAAGATAAAGAAAATGAAGACATAGTGTTTGTAGCAGTAAAGGAAGAAGCGTCCGACAAGAAAGATCTTGTCTCTCACATTGAAAACTCCAATGAGTGGATAATTGATAGTATTTGTTCTCACCATATGACTAGCGACCGGAGAAATTTTCTGTCTCTGGAGGAATATGATGGAGGTATTGTCAGATTTGGCAATGATGCACCATGCTTGGTATAAGGTAAAGGATCCATCTTATTGAATGGAAAGAGCAGTGTAGGTGATGTCTACTAGGTAGAAGGTCTTAAGCATAACCTGTTGAGTGTTGCTCAACTGAATGACAAGGTTTAATTCTGGAATTCAAAGGTGGAATTTGCAATATAATTGGGAAGAGTGGTGAAGTTATTGCCACTGGTAAATAGACCAGAGGTAACTTATTTCATTTGAATGCCAAGATAAGTTGGTGTCTAATGGCTAATTTTGATGATAGTTGGATATGGCATAGGATACTTTTTCATATGAACTTTGACAATATTGTTAAAGCCAGTAAGTTCAAGGTGGTAAGAGGATTACCATTGTTGGACAAACCTGAGAATTCTTTGTGCAGAGAATGTCAACTTGGGAAGATGTCTTCCTCAACTTTTAAAGGTAAGTCTTTCTTAGCAGAAAATTTACTTGATCTTGTGCATACTGATTTGTGTGGTCCTATGAAAACTAGAAGTATTCAGGGAGATAGGTATTTTATGATTCTTACTGATGACTGCTCAAGAGTAATGTGGGTCACATTCTTGAAAGACAAGTCTAAAGCATTTGGAAAATTCAAAGCCTTTAGAGCATTAGTAGAAAAAGAAAGTGGTAAAAAGATAAAATGCCTGAGAACTGATCAAGGAGGAGAATTCACTTCTGATGAATTCAATAAGTACTGTGAAGATAATGGTATCAAGAGGAAATTTTTTGCTCCAAGGACACCACAACAAAATGGCATAGCAGAAAGAAATAACAGGACTATAGTTGAAGTGGCTAGAACAATGCTAATCCAAGGAAAGGTTTCTCACACTTTTTGGAGAGAAGCAGTGAGTACTGCAGTCTACACTATGAACTGGGTACTCATCAAGAAAGGTAAAGATAAAACCCCTTACAAGTATTGGACCGGGAAAACTACCACTATGAGTTACTTTAAAGTGTTTGGTAGTAAGTTCTATATCAAGAGAGGCAAAAATTTGACCAAGTTTGATGCAAAATGTGATGAAGGAATTTTTTTGAGATATTCCACTAAGAGAAAAGCTCTCAAGTGCTACAACAATAGAACACATAAGATTCTTGAAAGTATCAATGTCAGGGTTGATGAATCCCTTAAGGAATCTAAGGAAACATGCAATGAAGAAGTGGAAGATGAACTGGGTATAGCTTTCTGGGAACCGGCTGAGAAAGAAATTTGTAAAGATCTCAATGTTCCTGTATCGGTAGAAGTTGTAATGAGAGAAGAAGAAGAATTTAGTGAAGAAGAGAAAGAAAAGATAGCAGACCAGGCTAGAATCATTCCTAGATATATAAAGATGCATAATGATCCAAATAAAATCATAGGAGATAAAGATGCAGGGATACTCACTAGAAGAAAAGTGAAAGAAAACTCTTGCATGATTTCTGAATTTGAACCCAAGACTTCAAGAGAATCTCTTACAGATGAAGACTAGATTAAAGCAATGGAAGAGGAGCTAGACCAGATAGAAAAGAATGCGACATGGTCTTTGGTGCCCAGACCAAAACATAAAAATGTCATAGGTACCAAATGGGTCTTCCAGAATAAGCTAAATGAAGATGGCACAGTTGTCAGGAACAAGGCTAGGCTTATATGTAAGGGATATGCTCAGGAGGAAAGAGAAGACTATGGAGAAAATTTTGCTCCAATGGCTAGATTAGAAGGTGTTCGAATGCTACTTGCATTTGTAGCATTTAAGGGATTTAAGGTTTATCAGATGGATGTGAAGTCTACTTTTCTAAATGGAATCCTAGAAGAAGAAGTGTATATAGAGCAACCACAAGGGTTTGCCTTATCATAAGATAGTGACATGGTGTGTAGATTACACAGAGCCCTGTATGGACTGAAACAAGCACCTAGGGCATGGTATGAAAGACTACACTCTCATCTTGTGAAGATTGGATTTCAGAGAACAAGTGAAGATAGCAACATCTACTTGAAATCAGAAGGTGATAAGATTCTGATCTGTGAAGTGTTTGTGGATGACATAATTTTTGGAGGAGATGATAAAATGAGTCATCCGTTTGTAGATGAAATGAAGAAAGAATTTGAGGTGTCTTTAATAGGAGAGATACAATTCTTCATTGTTTTATAGATTCAGCAAATGAAAGAGGGTATCTTTATTACCCAGTCCAAGTATGTCAAAGAGGTATTGAAGACCTTTGGCATGGAGGAAAGCAAACTGGTCGGTACACCGATGGTGACTAGCTGTAAACTAACCAAGGAAGATGATTCAACACTGGTGAATGAAAAAGAGTATCAGTCAATGATCGGTAAACTACACTATGTGGTGCACAATAGACCAGTTATTGCTCATGCAGTGGGCATAGTAGCTCATTTTCAGAAATGTCCAAGAGAATCCCACTTGGTAGCTGTGAAGAGTATTCTTAGATATCTAAAAGGAACAGTTGAGTATGGATTGTGGTATCCATATAATGGTGACTATAATCTCAAAGTATATATCGATGCCGATTCAACAGGTAATGTGGACGATCAAAAGAGCACAACCGATGAAATGTTCTTTCTTGGTGGAAGACTAGTATCATGGACAAGAAAGAAGCAGAGTTGTACTTCTCAATCTATAGCTGAAGTAGAATATGTGGCAGCATTTATGAATTGCACTCAAGCAATTTGGATGAAGCATGTATTGGAAGGTTTCAAGGTTCCTGTATCTGAATCGGTGAACATATTTTGTGATAACACAACTGCAATAAACATTTCAAAGAATCCTGTATTGCATGCTAGAACGAAGCATGTTGAGCTTAAATATCATTTCTTAAGAGAGAAAGTTTAGAATGAAGAGGTTGTACTACAACATGTTTCTAGTAAGGAGCAGCTAGCAGATGTATTCACTAAGCCCTTACCGAAGACTACATTTACCTATTTAAGAGCTGAATTAGGGGTTCTTCCCCTTTGTGAAGTCAACTAAGGTTGTGTGCTCCGCATCAGTCAAGTACTATAGCATCAAATCTTTCAGGATTGATGTATTGATGGAAGCTACTCCTTAGGGTGAGCAACATAGTAGATTTTGGAAGCTTATGCCTCCACTTTGGCATTAGTGTCAAAGGGGGAGAAGATATATGATAGATGTATGGAGGAAAAGATATCTGATAATGCAGATACACTGGTCTATGAGGTTTTTAGTTGCAATGCTATAGTGAGTATTGCCATCATTGACATATGATGAATTGGTATGTTGATATGATGATAATGTATGTTGTCATTGATGTCAATAAGTGTAAGTGAACCGATATGAAGATTGTTGAAGTTGGTGAACTGGTATGAAGAGGCATGAGGAGATTTAGTGAACCTGTGTCAGGGTTTCACTAAGTGTGATTACTGGTTGGTAGTCTCAGCTCTATGGTTATCGGTTTGGTGATCTTGCTTGTGCAATGAACCGATGATACTCCATGATGAGTTAGCTAAGAGATGTGATCGAGGTGCCTTTTCATCTTTGTGTGAGTGAAGGATTGAGGCATAAGATGATCGACCACGTTTGAAGTCTACCACGGGAATGATCATTCTTCTTAGTGGTATGAGAAGAGCATGATGGGTTACTGATTCCCATGTATGGTGATGAATGAACGATGCAGATTATCTTGTGATCTGTTTGAAATTGTAATGCTCTATGCAATATGTTTGGATGGTCAGGATTGGACCGCCTGTGTTGTAAACCTAAGAATCTTAGGGTTTAGGGTTTATGTTACCGACCTATCTATTGTCTATAAGGTTGATGATGTTTGTTATTAAAAAGTTGTTGGAAAATGTTGTGTGTATGTATTTGAGTGAAGAGATACTTGATACTTGCCAGACTAGTAAGAGGTAAACTATAGGGTGTGATTGTAGAGTAGAGGATATGAAAAGGATCCGCCTTGGCATGTAGTGTTGTTATCAGATCGTAGTTTTTTCCTGTTGTCTTCTAATCATTTCAACAGATGGAAAATCCCTTTACCAGGTATCTTTAATAGGCTTATTGTAAAACTTGTAACTAGGTGACTCAAGATCATTGAGTTCTTTAAATATTCTAGCGAGGTAACCTTTAACAGGGTTTGAACCTTTAATAGGGTATATAGCCATCCCTTAACTGGGTGATCTCTAACAGGATCGGTTTCTAGAAGAACCATATTGTAAAGTCTTTAACCGGACTAGGCTCCTAACAGGGCAAGCTTCAAAAGAGTTCAAAACAAGCTTGTGGGTATTCATCCCCATTGTGGTTTTTTCCATTTGGGTTTCCACATGAAAAAATTTGTGTTATGCATTTTTCATGTGATGTTTATGAAGTATTTGGTTGAAGGATTATGCATGCAGGGTTTATAGGTTATGGTATTTCTAGTATACCACATGCATATGTTTATTGGTGAAATTGAAGTCGAGTACTGATCGTATTTGAAGTGTTCAAACTCATCAGTTTATGGTGTCTAGTGTCTTATTATGTTTAACCGGTATTTCCATGGTTAAGTTCAGTAATGATGATAACCAATTGGTATTACTTTAGCTAGACAAAGTGGTTGAAGAGAGTTTTTATCTGTACTGATTCACCCCTCCTGTCAATACTGGTTGGGGTATCTATTGTTCATCATTATTCATCAGCTTGTTTTAGCAGAATTTGAATTAGAAGATGACACACCCTTGGTATTCAAGAGGGTTGTAAGGAAGAAAATAGAGGAAACAAAGGTAGAAGCCAAAAGGAAACCAGTTAGGAAGGTTACACTTAAAATACCGATATAGAAGCAAGCACCAAAGGAAACACCTTCATCTGCATCTAGTACTACAAAGAGGAAGAAGAAGAATGATACTGATACAACTATTCAATCTAGTAATGTTCCACCTAAAAATTGTGCAGAATTAGTAGTTTATATCACTAGGATGGCATATTAAAGAATGTATAGTTTTGTTACGAAAAATTAGAGGATGATGAAAAAAGAGAGGTAGAGGAAGCAGTCTTATTATATTTGGATATTTATAAGAAATCCTTAATAGAAATTGAAAATCAAATACCGCCAGAGTTATATAACATGGTAGATGCTAGAAGACTATCAGTTGTGTAAGAAGACAAGCACATTAAAATTCAATGCGATAAATGATGTGATTGAGAAAATGCGCCAATTGACTAGGAACAATGACAAATTGATCCAAATTGACATAATTGAGGCAGACAATAATCGATGACAAATCGGTCGCAAAATGACAAAATCGACAAGAGGACAAAGATCGACAACAAAATAGATTGCAAGATGACAAGATAATGACCACGATCGATGACAAATCGATCGCAAAATGATAAAATCGAACAAGACAACGATCGATGACAAATCGATCGTAAAACGACAAGATTGATAAACTGATCTCTAGATGATAAGATTGAAAAGAGGACAAAACCCTAGTTAGGATTGACGATGTCCAAAATGATAAGATTGATGATAAGATTGATAAGAGAGCAATGATTGATGACAAATTGATTGCAAGATTGACAAAAGGACAAAACCCTAATTAGGATTGACGATGTCCAAAATGATGACAAATTAGCACGCGCATTGATGCAACAAGATAAGTTCGATCAAAATCATGATTGGATAATGTTATCGACAAGACCAAATTTGAGAACGAGATGAATGAAGAATGTAGAGGAATGACTCGATGTTCGCAAATGATAAAAACCAAGTATGAATCATAGGAGAAATGTTCATGCGATGTAAAAACCTAAAATGAGGCAATGCGCAAATGTTAAAATATGACCTCGCAAGCGTTGACCATTTTTAGGTGTCTACATTTTGCCCCTCTTTGAGACAATGCAATTTTAAGCATTGTTTCAAAGAACAATAATGAAAATGCCCCAGATAATAATAATGAGATATGCATGCCCCCTCGAGGAATTGGCTGGAAACATGCAGAAAAGAGGCCAATTGATCGATAAAAATGATAGGATCGAACAGACTGACAATCGGAGATCGGATACATGAAGGACAAGCAATGTAAGGTGCAAAAGACCGCGACCAACATAAGATGGAGAGGATGCACGTCCATCTATGCAATGACAAAGAGCTATAAATAAGACCAAGAGGGTGAAACTTGCTCATTTGCACTAGCTAAAGAGGAGGATTTGTTGCTCTGGACAAGGACACGTGCAGAGAGATGGCGAACATTCCAATGGCGGATCACCTTGGGGAACGTGTATGCACATTCAGACGACTGGAGGATGCAGGAGCAGCGGTATGTATCTCGAAAACCCATGATTTCAATTTGATGAATTTGATGCGGTTGCGGGACATTGCGGGGCCCACAGGGGATGCAAAAGAGGACTTCTATGCTTGTGTGGTCTAATTCTGCGCTTGTGTCATGTCTTCTAGCAGGTGACAGACGAGGACATGGATTCCCTATTGGATGGGGAAGAGTGCTAGAGTGGATGGTGACAGAGGAGTATGAGCGGATGACCTGTCAAAGCTGCTCGGCTAAGCAAATATTGATGATGTGAATTTCTAGTTTGGAGAGACGCAGGATGTACCTAGGAGGATGGCATGCTTTGCCCGATCTCACAGAGAGACGAGTCAGTGGGGGAGTATGATTCAGCCACATATAGCATATGCCGACTTTGCACAGCTATAACAGAGATAGTGGGATTGGTGGTCAGATGTGGTAGATGCCAGGATGACAGAGGAGTATGAGATATGGTTTGCACCACGATGGCTAGTGCCTTTGATTGATCCTGATATTCTAGTACCGAGGAGACAAGAGGACTTCCCACTCACTGGAGAGGAGGGAGATGATGAGGACGAGGAGGATGACAAGGGTGATGATGAGGATGAGGGAGATGGGGATGAGGGAGATGATGGTGGGGAGGATGAGGACAGAGATGATGGTGGGGAGGATGATGATGAGAATGAGGGTGGGGGGAATGATGATGAGCCAGACTCAGCGGATCAGGAGACATTGCAAGATATTCCCATAGAGCCAGAGACAGCTAGGACAGAGGAGATGGACATATGCAGGGCTACCATAGCGAGTCAGTAGGATTACATTGCGACATTAGAGAGATAGCATGAGCAGTTCAGAGCGGAGATAGCCAGACTCACAGAGGCTCGAGATACAGCCATAGCTCAGTCACAGCGAGAAGGATAGAGAGTCACTAAGTTCATTGGGTCGATTAGGGATGCCAGTGCATGGGAGATGGCACAGATGCTGGTAGAGACTGGCAAGGAGAGACTGTATTGGAGGACACTATATGAGAGTGTAGTTCCACCAGAGCGGAGAGCACCTTCATATTGGGCATGATCGAGGACAGAGAGCAGGTCACGCTCTCGGAGGTCATTGAGCAGCATGGGGGTGAGTGGACCTATGAGACCACCACAGCCAGGACCAGGAGGGACATCATCTGTGAGACATGGCAGGGATGAGGAAGACCGAGGGAGCACCCAGTGACAGAGGCACATACTCCTTAGGACAGACAGTGGACATGATGTAGTTTGACTTTATGTAGTCAGCCTGCGGGCCATACTTAGGACAGACAGTCCAATTTTGTACTCCGACATGATTGTGATATGTGATATGATATGCATCGATATGATGGGATGCAATATATTATGATGTGTAGTTACTTCGCTATGTATGGATGACTTATGTACTTGTTTATGAACATGTATGGATATATTTTTATGTATTTTTGATGCATTTATAATATGAAATGGATAACATGCTTGATGTAATATGTGATGGAATGCAAATGTACTAACCAATGAATGCAGGATGTAGCATATGTGTTTGGATATCGGAGCACTTGACCGAACTGACTATCCGACCGGACGGAAGAAGTGTTAGTCAGAAGAAATGAGACAGGGGAGAGTTAGAGACGAATAAAAACTTGCTTTCAGTAATGCACTTTGTAGGTGAGAACCTTTATTTTTATGTAGCAAAATGGATGCGTAGCATCATGGCATTGAAGGCCAGAGCTGAAATGCAACCCTATTTGCAAAAGACAGACACATCATAGACAAGAAACAATCACAATAAAAAAAGAAAAGGATCATGAACCATCCCGGTCACTCTAAATCACTCAATGACATCATCGAGCAACATAGGAACATGGTCGAGGCCAAAGATAAATCAATAAAAACATAAGATGCACAAATTCCAACAAATCAAACAAACATCCTGATCTTCATTGTCAAAAGTTGAAAGTGCTGATAGGACGATCATGCTGTCTGGTTTTAGGAAATGTGGTACCCCGTCTAAGACAAGACACAGTCTAGTTTCGAGTATACCACACCCTGTATAAGACCCATGATAATAGGAACAAGGGAAAATGATTGGGATACTGATATTTGATTGAGATGACAATTGTGATCAGTTTGAATGTTTGGTTTTGATTGAAAAAAAAAAGTTCATCTGTTAATGCGTGATTTCATTAAAGAACAGCGTGAAATGGATTGCGAGTGTCATTGGAGAAATGCTCAGTGATCTGTCGATGCACAAAAGGAATAATTATTTGCAAAATGTTTGTTTTTGTTTTTGCTTTTCGAGTTTTACAACTTTTTTTTTTCGTTTTTTCAGGACTTTATTTGACTTTTTAGGATTTTTTTCAGGACATTATTCAATTTTAATGAATTTTTTCAAGACATTATTCGATTTTTTATGATTGTTTCAGGACATTTTTCAAATTTTTTTTGATTTTTTTTCAGGACATTTTCAATTTTTATGATTTGTTTCAAAATTTGCCCCCAGTGTCTAGTAATGCAAGGAATATGACAGGTGAATAAATAGGCTTGCTGAAATGTTGGTGGATAGAGGGAAGACAAAGGCCTTTTATCATGGAGACAATATGGATGCAATTTTCAAGGGTTATTGCATGATGGGACAAGAGACTGGATATGACAATGTAAAGGACGAACATGGCATGAGGGACATGTCAAGAGGTTTTGGAAACCATGTTTAAATTTTTGCATCCTTATGTCAGATCAAGATCAAGGAATGAAAAAAAAAAAGTGTATGGATAGTGATAAGATATGGATAGGATAAGAAAGACCAAGAATGGATAAGGGACATGGACTGAAGGTCAGGATTGGCTCAGGGATAGTGGCAAAAAGTTGCAATAAGACAGGGAATATGGATGAAAGGCTATAATAAGCAAATGGATAAATGACCAAAAGCTATGATGGACTAAAGGCTGCAAAAAAGATACATGATGCTCATGACGATCCTCAGCCTTGTCAAGATCAAAGGTGGAAAGGGAAACTGGACATGAGGGATAATAGGATATGAAGGGGTATGACATGGGTTCGATAGGATAATGGAACAATGAAGGACAAAAGGATATGAAGGAGGAAACCTGCCCCCAAGTGTGGTGTGCAAGAAGTTCATGGATTACACATGACGCCTATTTGCTAGGTTTTCATCACGGTACTTGCCCAAGGTGCCTGTTTGCCAGGTTTTCACCAGTAGACGAATTATTTTTTCTTTTGCTTTTGTCTTTTTTTTTTTCACTTTTTTTTTGTATTTTGACTTTTTCAATAGAAGATGGACACATGATAGGGGATGGAAGAAGGACTCAAGCGTCTTTTTGTTTGGATAGTAGCGTTGAAAAGAATGGACCATGACCTTTAAAAGTATACTCAAAGATGTTGGTAGGATAAGGACATGGAAAATAAGATGAAACTAAGGCAAGGATTTACGCAAAGGATTGGATCAAAGGGATCGAAGGATGGAAAATATGCATTGGATAATGGATAGGGTACTGGAAGAATAGGGCTTCACTGGATGGAAATGAAGGCAAGATCGACATTGGCACACACCTTGAGGGGTGATGGACTGATGGAGGAAAAATGGATTTTGGATATTGAGATTTTGACAGAGGAATAGCTTGGGATATTGGGACATAAGGGCCCAAAATGGATGAAGAAGGTGATGGAGGAATAGACTTGGAAGGTTTGGATGGAGGAATAACAATTTTGGATGCCAAGTTGGATGTTTCTTTAGGATTTTGTGCTTCAAGGAGCCGCTCAGGGATCCACATGGTTTTTGATTTTTCATGCTTTTGTGGTTCCTTGGAGTGCATTGCTTGCACAAGGGATTTAGGAACCCATATATATTTTGACTTTGCTTTATTTTGCTTAGTGGGCCTTTGTGGCCTTTTGGATATTTCTTTTTCTATATAGATCAATTTGTTCTTTGTTTTGACATGTCGATTAGATTGGACATGTTTATCCTTGAATACATGTAGATTGCTAGACTTATGATGCTTATACTTGGCATCCAAATTGCTTGGAAGAGGGAATGAATGTTGGTGTGGATGGGAATGATATGGAGGCATGTGGGATGGATGGAAGGTTCTCCAAGATGTGTGCCTTTTCTGATGTTGCATAGGAGATGGAGGGATATAGGGACCTAGAATGGATGGAAGCGATGATGGGGAAGGTGGACATTTGGATTTTGATGGAGGGATACCAACGTCTTGAGTGTGAGCTCTGTAGCCATGACCATTAGTATATTCTTTGATATGGAAGGGTTCTTGCTTGTGAAGGTCTACCCCTTTGCCTTTATCAATATTTTGACTAATAGGATACTCTTTGCTTTGGGAAGAAGACACAAGTCCATTATGAGGTGGATATGATATGAGAGAAATAATTAGATCTTGAAGTGGAGCAGATTGCACCAAAGTGGAAGAACCCATTATGCATGTTGAGGGTTCATGAACATCTTGCACTAACATGCTAGAATCATGAGGGGGATCAGGATCATGAGGGGGATTAGTATCATGTAGTGGACATGGTTCAATGATAGGCTCTTCAAGAGATGGAATGGGAGAAATAATGGGATCATCAAAAGAAATGAGATTAGGACAAGGAGATGGAGGAACAAGTGGATCTTGTGGAGGATCTGAAGGAATAATTTGATCTTGAAAAGGAGGAAGATCATTGGAACCCTCTTTAAAGATGCTTTGCTCTTGACTTTCACTGGGATCATCGGAAAGGATGGAAGGGATATCTTGATCTTTCTTAGGAAGTGGAATGTCAATGGGATTTGAAAGGATATTTTTTTCATGAAATGGAAGGGGATCATTTGGGATTGGATGAACTGGGATATCTTGATCTTGCTGAGGGAATGGAGTGTCAATAGGACTTTGGATATGATGGACAAGAATAGGGGAATCTTCATGAGTGTCTGGGAAGATGGGGTCCTGGTCAACAATTGGATGGGATGATAAGATTTTGGGATCTTGATCTTGATTTTCTTTAGGACTCATTTCTTCGCACTCTAAGTTATCCTCTTGACATGAGGTTGGACTTTGGATATGCATGGGGGATTCTGACAATGAATCAATGTTTTGGCATGAAGGAAATGCACTTTGAACATTCGTGAAGGATTCTGGCAAGGAATCAATGCTTGAATATGATGAAGAGGGACTTGGAATGGGGTCCTCTAAAACAGATAATGGCAATAAAGTGCATGGTGGCATTGGGTCTTGTATTTCTGAAACATGACAGGGATGTGCATCATGACTTGGATTATCTTGGCAATCAATTATGGATAGCTCTTGGATAATTGCATCCTTAGGTGTATTGTTTAATGAGGACAATATGGAAGGTTCTTGTGAAACTTCCAAAGGTGTAGGGATAGATGCCACTGGAGAGTCAGTTTGTTTGTGGGGGGATGAGGCATTGCTAGACATAAGTGTATTATCTTGATCTTCCTCAATAAACTCACTTGGTAGTTTCCTTAAGATCCTTGCAATAAAGCCACCTTTCTTTTGAGGTTTTGACATGATTGGATCTGGAATTTGAACTTGTTTTTGGTTTGATGTCATGTTTTGATTTTGAACTAGATGTTGCTCAAATTGGTTTGACATGTTCAAAATTTGGCTTGGTGTGTGCTGCAACCTTTGTTTTTGAATGTTTGGTAATTGTGGTTGTTGACATTGATATGTTGATTGAACTTGTTGATATTCCACCATTGGTCGAACTATTTGTGGACATTGTATAGTTGGTTGGACATATTGTTGAAATTGGACCATTGGTTGTATTGGTTGAAAATCTGATTGATAGTAAACACCTTCTTGTTCTTGTTGTGGAGGCACATAATGTTGAAATTGATGTTGTCTCTTTTCTTGGAATTGTTTCATCATCTCTATTTGTGAGAGGAGAGCTGGTATGTCTGATCGTTCAAGAAGAGATCTTACATCAATTGGCTCAATATTTGGATTTCGACCTTGAAATTTTTGAAACATTTTGGACGTTTGTGATCTATTCTTCTGAATGTTTTTCACTCTTTGTTACAAAATCTCATTTTCTTGAGCTAGTTTCGCCTCTAGTTTTTGTATTTTGGACATTTACATCATCATGATAAATTTGATCCAAGTTTTGAGACATGTAGAGATTGGATTGACATGATTGATTGCTCAATTGTGATGACATGGCTTCGTAAGAAGGTTGAGACCTCATTTCAACAAACATGTCACTATGCAAATGCAATATTTTTGGAATTTTAAGGATAAATTATGATATGGAACTAAATGCAAACTAAATAGATGAAAATGTAATCTATGTTTTTGGTTGTTTTAAAATATTTTGACAAACTTATGAATGCAAATCTAAGAGAGGGACCCTTAGGAAATTGGAATGATATCTAGACCTCAACGGACAAAAGAACCAAGTGACAAAAGGACAAGATGACAATGTCTCCCCTATATGCTTGGATACTAAGCTAGGTTTGACGAAATGATATTGATGACAAAAGGACAAAAGATTTGATAAGGTCTAGACTTCTTAACAATGACTTAGGGTTTATCAAAGATTTGGATTACTCAAGTATGACAAGACCTAGCTTTTGAGACTATATGCAAAGGGGAAATTAATATGCAAGAGATCTTAATATGATATGATAATGACCCAAGCTTAATAAAGAGACCTAGGGTTTGCAATGTATGACAAGGGTATGACTTTAATGCAAGAGGACACATGCAAAATGGATGACCCTTATTGATATGCAAAGGAGTATGACTTAGGTGAAATCTAACCTTGGTACTTGACAATGACTTTGCAAAATGCAAACTAGGATGAACCTAAATGTAAGTGACATGAATGTTAAGACAAGATTTGGAACAATGTTTGACAACCGTTCTTGAAGATATGTTTTGAACCTTGTTGAATGTTTGTTGGATGAATGTCTCTTGTGTTTAATCTTATGCTGGATCAATTTGTTTTGCTTTTGAAATGGGATGCAATTCAACTTTTGACAAGCAAAGAGTACAAGATATTACCACTTAGACTCAAGACAATCATGCTCATTTCCACATTTCTTATGGTAGGCAAAGACATTAGGTACTTGAGAGGTAGACTCATTATGAGATTCAAGGAGAATACATAGATGCTTGACCCCACGGGCTCCCCTCCATGACACTCACTTCTAAGGGCAGCCAAGCATCAGTCCCCATGGAAATCTCCCCATGGCAAACTTAGTATCTCTTCCAAGTATCCGAATTTGTCCTTCCCAAGCAACTAGAAGGGTTTTTGGCCTCTAAAAACAAGGTATGTAGTAAGGATTTCTGTTAAGCATTACTCCTTGATGTCATGCAAGCGTGATTGAGACATTAAGCCCATCAAGATATCAAACAAATGTAGTCGCGCAAGCACGATTTAGACCAAGAGGCCCTACTTAGATGTTGATATGAGAAAGAGTTCAAGGGTCATCACTTCCCAAGTAACTGCAATTCCCACGTAACACTTCCTTCAAAGCTTTCGCTCATCGGGTATTTTTTTATAGAATGCCAAGGAATTCTAGCCGTACTCACTTTGGGTTGTTCCCTTCTCATGATTATCACTTGCTTGCAAAAGCAAAGTGGTCGGGAAGCAGGCCCTCTAAAGGAGACACTCAATCAAAGACATAAGCATGGTATCGAAGATCTAGATTTCTGATCACCCTAAGAAGGATGAGAGCATACTCTCCTACTCCAATGTCATACTCAACAATCAAAGCAAACAAATGTTCATTCCAACCTATTTAGAAATCACTAAGTGCCTAATTAAAAATCATAAACACAAAAGTTTGGTTGTTTCTCCAAGGCAACTTGCAAAAACCCGAGTTAGAAGTTTGATTTGTTGTCTTTGACTATCGAATCTGCACAAAGCATGTTAGTAGTTTGATTCATTCTCTTTTCCATGCATATGCCAAGATTCTGCACAAATAATTAGTACCAAAATCCAAAGCACAGAAAACAGAATGCAAAAACACAACAAATTTGAAGTAAACACTGCATTTTTTTACCTCTGTTCTGGACTTTACACAGACACAGAATGCATGACACAGGCACAAAATGTCTGACACAAGTGCAAAATGTCCTCTACACAGGCACAAGATGCAGGACACAGGTGCAGAAGTGTCCAGAATACCCTGCACGGCCCTGTTTTTGGGTTTTTGACCTGCAAAACAACTTGAAAGCACTCAAAACACCATAAAGAGGATTAGAAGGTTAGTTTTCACGTCAGGTTTACCAATTAATGTACGTTAGGAAATAGGAAATCATCACAAACAAGTATAAATGTAATAGCTCAATCACGAAAACACATCATGCAATGAATCTATCCTAAACAACACTCAATAGAGACATGAAAATGAAAACATTAAAAAATGAAAAACTATGCAAACCAGATGCAGACTTGAATGCTTCTTCCATGCGGCTCCATTTTTCTTCTTTCTTCTCCAAATAGGTTTGATGTGGATCTCACCTTCAAGTGCATACACCTAATTGTGAAAGCAAGATTGACATTGACACAAGAATACTTGAAGCGTAAAGGAAATTATTCAGAATTAGCCTTGATTGAAAAAGATCATCCAATTTATAGAAGAATTAGAGAAATGACAAGATTAGCATGATGCAATTCAAATGGAAATTGCAAATCAATTGTGTCAATTATGACAAATTTATGACAAATTATGCACTTTCTATGCACAATTTGTTGATTGATAATTATGACAAATTATGACAACTTCTATGTCAAAAATTGATTGATTGTCAATTATGACAAATTATGACAAATTGATATGTCATTCCCATGAATTTAGGAGAGAAATAGGAGGGAAAAGGAATTAGAAATTAAGAAATTAGAAAATTGAAATTGATGAAAATTAGGAATTAGAAATTGATGGAAAAATAGGAAATTAGGAACTAGAAGAAATTAGGTAGATTAATTAATAATTTCTCATTTATTAATTAATTTACAAGAGGAAGAATAATTAGCCAATTAAATAAAGATTTAATTGTAATGAGAAGACTTAGGATTAATAAATAATTTAGTAAACCTAGAGGAAGAAATGACAAATTAGGTTAAATGGTTAAATCACAAAACCCTAAAGAGATGAATTAGGTCTTGATGAAAGATAATTGACTTGATCATGATTTGATTTTGGATTGATAAATGACCAATGCGATAAATGATGTGATTGAGAAAATGCGCCAATTGACTAGGAATAATGACAAATTGATCCAAATTGACATAATTGAGGCAGACAATGATCGATGACAAATCGGTCGCAAAATGACAAAATCGACAAGAGGACAAAGATCGACAACAAAATAGATTGCAAGATGACAAGATAATGACCACGATCGATGAAAAATCGATCGCAAAATGATAAAATCGAACAAGACAATGATCGATGACAAATCGATCGTAAAACGACAAGATTGATAAACTGATCGCCAGATGATAAGATTGAAAAGAGGACAAAACCCTAGTTAGGATTGACGATGTCCAAAATGATAAGATTGATGATAAGATTGATAAGAGAGCAACAATTGATGACAAATCGATCGCAAGATTGACAAAAGGACAAAACCCTAATTAGGATTGACGATGTCCAAAATGATGACACATTAGCACGCGCATTGATGCAACAAGATAAGTTCGATCAAAATCATGATTGGATAATGTTATCGACAAGACCAAATTTGAGAATGAGATGAATGAAGAATGTAGAGGAATGACTCGATGTTCGCAAATGATAAAAACCAAGTACGAATCATAGGAGAAATGTTAATGCGACGCAAAAACCTAAAATGAGGCAATGCGCAAATGTTAAAATATGACCTCGCAAGCGTTGACCATTTTTAGGTGTCTACATATATCACTAGGATGGCATATTAAAGAATGTATAGTTTTGTTATGAAAAATTATAGGATGATGAAAAAAGAGAGGTAGAGGAAGCAGTCTTATTATATTTGGATATTTATAAGAAATCCTTAATAGAAATTGAAAATCAAATACCGCCAGAGTTATATAACATGGTAGATGCTAGAAGACTGTCAGTTGTGTAAGAAGACAAGCACATTAAAATTCAAGAGTTATTATCTATTTGTGTTACTATTTCCCAACAGGAAATGGAAAGGACACTTGAGGTGGCAGATAGAAAATTCTTTAATAGAAAACATAGAATAACTAGTCTGATGTTAGGAAGGGTAAATGAAATAATAAAGGAGACTCAAAAAACATTGGTTATGTTCTTTGAAGAGAATAGAGGATTCTTTACTTCACCGGAATCAAAGATAGACACTGTAAACACCTCAGTTGAAGGAAAGGAAAGGGGATTATGGGTACTTCACCCAGTTTTGAAAAAAATTAAGATAGTAGAAATCATGCCCCCGATAGATACTAGTGTACAGACAAATATTGAGATATCGGCTAATACAAAGAGTAAAAAGGTTGATTATGTACATGATACTAGTATTGAGGATAAAAGTCCTCCGTAAATAAATATACAGGTTGAGGTTACAGTTCCTACAGAGGAACCAACAGTTGTACAGAGGCTGTACCAAGTAACGAAGCCATCTGTGCAAGTGAGGAAGCTATAAAGGACAAATCATCAAAGGATAAGGAAGGGGAAACTGACAGAGAACCGATAGTTGGTCCAGCATTGTTGTCAATTGACACCTTGCAGGTTGAAAAGAAAAACATAACCGAGATGAGTCCAACTCAACTCATGATGATGGTGACACAAAAACTAATGAAGGAGGGAACTACAGATAAAGGAATTATTGATCAATCATTCACCATTTTACACACATTAGTCCTGGAATACAAGATTGACAATGGAGCGAGCCCATCCGAAAATATTAAGATGATCACTAAGCATATTTCAAAGAGTTTTCAATCCTTACTACAAATTTCAAACCGACAAGCACTGGAAAGGTTCACTTAGGCTAAGAGAGATGGATTTGATTAGGTAATTTAATATAAGAAGAAGAAGATTGTTGGAAAATTGAAATTGATAGATAATTCTTTAAAGCAATATTTATAGGGTTTGTTGTAATACTGATATTCTTACAGTCAATATGGATAATAAGATAAAAGAACTTTAGGAGAAAATTGCAAATACAGATAATTCTTTTGATGAATTGACACCATCGACTACATCCATTGATGGTCAAATTTTGATTTTGGAAAACCAAATTTCTATTCTTGAGAAGGAAAGAGATAAAATAATAAGAAGAGCTAGAAATCTGAGAGGCTTGGTGAGTCCCTAGTTGGTTTCACTTAGTGTACATAAGAAAGAATGTATGGATATGGTGGGAAAGCCCACACCGACATAGGTAAATGAGAAAGACTCTTATGCACATATATTAAATGGACTTGTATCCATTTCTGACAATTTCAAAACTGGTTAGGATATTTATCTTGAGCTATTGGAGAAGGCTTATCCATAAATTTTGAAATTTGTTAAGCTTCGGTAAGAGATTTTTGGTATATTCATTGTACAATTTTTTCTTTGACATTATTTTTAGAATTATTGATAGAATTGATGTCAAAGGGGGAGTGATATAGATGTGAAAAATAATAGGAGTTGTATACACTAGGGGGAGATATGGAGATATGGGAGTATGAAGTATTTTGCATTAATGAATATTCAACTCAGGAGGATCAGGCAGGATGGAGCCAACAGATGAAACCTTGACCATTTTTCACGAGTGTTGCCATCAATGCCAAAGGGGGAGATTGTTGGCAATTGACACTCAATTGGTTGGTTTCACTATGTTGTCATTTATCGAAACATGGTATTGTGTTCCAGTTTCATGTTTTGGTTTAGTTGTGTACCGACAAGCACTTCGTTGGCACTGGCACTAGCAGGACAAAAGGATTTCTTTGGTTACTAGAAATGTAAGCCGACATGGTTTAGAATATGATTATCAGTATTGGAGGTTGACTTCTCTTGGATACTGCATCAACAATCATTTTTAATATAGATATGCATTCATGTTATCTCAATGACATGTAATTTCATATTGTAATTATCTTTGTAAGCTGACATAAGGCATGATAAGTAGTATAGGATATATAAGTTAGTATGATAGATCATTTTGTAATAATAATTGACCATCATGCGAATATGAAATTGGAAGAAGATATTATAGGAGATGCAAAATATATTAGAGACATCATGTATGTGAGGAAATTTATGTAAGAGTTATTTTGGTAAAGGGTTTAGGGTTTCAAACCAGAACAGACAGAGCTTAATTCAGAACTGTATTCTGGCATAGAAGATGCTATCTTAGTAGTTCAACACTTCTCCAAATTGTAGTCTGGATTTATTCGTAGTCAGTGAGGCTCCATTTGTGATTGAGAAGTGTCCTCTAGACTGTAAGCGCTTCCTGTAAGTGCAAGCCCCTTATATTTAGTAATATCTCTTCATATGACCAATTAATTGATATTGTCGGTCACAAATACCACCATTTTTGTTCCTTTTTGAGGTTTTCCATGTATAATTTTGTGTGTTATGATTCTCATTTATTTGATTGGCTTATTGGTTTCTTTATATCTTTCAAATCTCTATGTACCAGTATACCAGTCGATGTATGCATGTTTTAATAAGGCTAAAATTGATCATTTTGGTATAATACTGATTCACCCCCCCTCTTAGTGTTATTGGATTCCAATATTTCTCTAATATCCCAAGCTTTGTGATTGTAATTTGTCATTGTGGAGAAATATTTGGTTGTCGGGTGCTTAGTTTTGGTTCACCTATAAGTTGCAATCTTTGATTGTGTTCCTTGAGATAGCTTTTGGAACTTATTTAGTGTTTAGATAGCCTTCATTATGTGTCCTTGTACATTTCATTTCATTATTGTATTTGTTGGCAAATGCACACTCCAATGAGAAATTGTAGGTGATTGAAGGTTTTGTCATTGATGGCAACCTTGCAATCATATGATACTAGAAAGACAAAGATACCGGCACCACATCGACAGACTCTACACCAACATACAGAACATCGACAGTGAAAGGAAGGATACTGACACCTTGGCCGACTTCAATTTTGTTTATAATGTATTTTGTAATTAATTGTAAAATCATTGTAAGTCGACATGCCGAGTTGTCATATGACTCATATATGTATGAGATCATTGTAGATCATTTATGATGCAAAGTATGGAAAGATAATAGCAGACCTAATATGTGAATTATTGGTTAAGGGTTTATGTATGTAGCAGAGCTTAAACTAGTATTGGATCTGGCATAGCAGATGCTAATCTGAAGTAGTACAAGATGTTGGATTAGTATAATCCATATTTTGTAAGTCAGTGTGACTTCTTTTATAATTGAGCAATGAGCTCTAGGCACTTGGCCTTCCTGCATGTGCAGGCCCCTATTGTAATAGTAATATTCCCTTATTGGCCAGTAAGTGAATATTGTGGGTCACAAATCCCACTGAGGTTTTTCCCACACCGGGTTTCCTCATTAAAATACTATGTTATGGTGTGCTTCTCATGTGATTGTTATTGTTCTTGTTTAGTGCATTATTTCTAGTTTACCGATACACAGTTTTAATATGCCTTTCATGTTTTAAATCATGTAAATTTATATACCAGTTAGATACTGATTCACCCTCCCCCCCCTCTCAGTATCTTTGGGAATCTTAACAATTGGTATCAGAGCTTGGTCCTCTATTTTCAAAAGCCTAACATATTGAGGAAGATCTTGACACCAGTAGAGATGGAAAACTTGAGAAAACAATTGGAAACATCTCTTTCAAACTATGATGTAGAAAAGGTGAAGAATATCAAACTCGAAGATGATCTAAGGGTTGCTCAGGATATTATTCAAGCACTTCAAGATAATCTTACTATTGCAAGAAACAAGAGAAGAAAACTTTGTGAAAAGATGCAGAATGAGAATGATGAAAAGGAAACTCTTAATGATCTGGTAAACAAGCTAAGACAAGAAATCAGTACAACAAGAATGAGATGCAAGATATGACTATGAGATTCTGTAAAGAAATTGAAGATAGAAAGAAAAATGAAGAAGACTTGGTTAGAAGACTAAGTGATGCTGGAAATGAAAACACAAGACTCAGTCATGAAAATGATATGTTGAAGATAGATCTAATGCACACACAAAATGACAGAACAGAACTCATGAGACAAAAAGGAGTCTTGGAGAATGAACTGACTACTGCAAATCAACATAAGGAGAAATTCAAGAAAAGTTTAGAAGAACTTGGTGACATGCTGAAGAATCAGAAACCTAATGGTGATATAAATGGCCTTGGATTTGAAGTTGGTGAAAGCTCTGGTACTGCAAACAATCATGATCATAGCAAATGGGTAAGACAACCTACTGCTTACAAATTTAATGGAAAATGCTTTAACTGTAACAAGTATGGTCATAGAGCAAATTAGTGTATATCTAAAAATTATCAGAACACTAATACACCCACCGGTCAATGTTCCAAATTCAACAAAGTTGGTCATAATTCAGAAAATTACAGAATGAATGTAAGATGTTATGTTTGTGGAAGATTTGGACACTTATCTAACCAATGCAGAACACATACCGGCATAGGATATGGGAAAGCTATTCAGAAAAAACAATGTGACTTGTTATGCCTGTAACAAGATTGGACATATTGCTAAATTTTGTAGAAGCAAGTCCTCACTGGCAAATAGCAAAGGTCCTAGTTTGAAAGGTAAAGAAAAGGTTGAAGAGGTAAAGCAAGAATTCTCAAAACAATGGATCAGAAAGTCAGATCAGAATATTGATGGGAATACTCCTCCACCGATAGAACAAAGTAACACTCCACCGGTAGGAGACTCTTCATCTAACCGAAGAAAACTCTTTTGGGGGTTTAGCAACAAAATGAAAAACATGCTATTATTCCCTCGATTGATGGTGAGAAGTTGAAATTACTTCTATATCGGAAAATGAGTTAAGTTGTGACTTAACCGACGAGCATTAAATGTGGTAGTTGGAGAAAATAACATTATAAAGCAAGTGTTTTGGCTCCTTTTTCATTCACCGAGCATTCAAATCTTTAAGAGCACGAAAATTCCCAAGCGAAGGTATTCTAAGAGAAGAAGTGAAGCAATTTGTCAAAGCATTCATCCTTAAGGTAGATTGAGGTATTTATAGCTATGGCATCTTCACCCACTCCTGAATTTATTACAAACTCTACTGTAGTTGAAGTTGTTAAGCGCCCTAGACCTGTATTCCAGCTAGTTTCCAAAATCGCAAAGAAAGATGATAGCATAGGTGCATTTTCTCAAATCCCTAAGGGAGTAGTATATGCTGAAGACCCTAGGATGTATATACATTATCATATTGAGGAACTAGGTGATGATAAGATTAAGAATATATATAGGACTATGATTTGTGATGAATCTGGAAATGTCAAACCTGAACATAAGATAGTAGAAACCCTAGGTTTCACTAAAATTCTTAGTATCCCGGATTTTCCCAAGGATATCATAAGGATTGCGTTAAGTAGAGTACATGGTGAATTTTTCTGGTTGGACTCAATTCATAAAATCACAAAAGAAGCAGTAAAAGTTGTAACAGGGTTACCCTCCACCAGTAATAGACCAGAAAAAGCAAAGGTCTCAAATGACACAGTGATAAACCTAACTGGTGTAACATTTGATAAAAGATCTCTAAGGGTAAACGATGTGAAAGATATAAATGTCATATTTATCAGTATGATCTTAGGTTACAAGGCTACACATGTAAATAGGTTAAACTTAGTTTCTAGCCTATGTATCAAGAGTGCCTATGATATGGTCAATGACAATGCAAGAATAGATATATGTGAATGGCTTAAAGATGAGTTGATAGACAATCTGGGTAAGATTAAGAGAGATAAGAAAGGAACTTTCAGATTTGGAAACTTACTTGTTTGTCTGATGCTATACATAACCAAACAAGTACTCGATATTGGTGCAAGAGATTTTGGTTTTGACATACTAGTAGGAAAACAATTGTTAGATTTTCTAAACAATATGGGAGAGAAAAAGGAGAAAAACATAAATGAGCATTTTCAAGCATTGAAGGCTTGAATGAAAACCAAAGTAAGACTATCACAAGCTATTGTGGATAAGTATCAAAAGGAAATCTGTTCTGTGATCAAGAAAGATGAGATTTGGATGGAGGTAGTTATCCCTAGAACTATCTAGGTAACTGAAATGGGCTATGATACAGATGACAACATCATAGAAACTTATGGAAAAGCCCTCCTTGAAGCTCCAAAGGAACTAGAAGAGAAAGTGTTTGGGAATACATAAACAATTGAAAGCACAATTCAATCAAGGAAAAGGGTTAAAAGAGTTGAAGCAAAGGTAAGGAAAGGATCCTGACAGGCAAAGGCAATTAAGGAAGATGTGTTAAAACAAACTGGTATAACTAAAAGTGCGTTGGAAGCATTTCAACCAAAAACTCATCTTTCACTAGTTGGAACTTCTTCTGAGAGTGATATACCTATTGTATTAAAAAGGGTTGAAAGGAAAAGAAAACCCTCACTGGTACCTTCTCCTACACCAAAAAGAATAAGACATAAGCAATAGGCAGTAAGGCCTCCGACAAAGAAAATGACTCCTAAGAAGAAGAAGGTGAAACAAACTATTGCCCCTCTAGACAAACTTCTTAGTGAAATAACAGAGGATGGTAAGTTGAAAAACATCAACAAAATATACAATACACTATTAGCTAATGACAAGGAAAGTATAGAGAATAGTGTAATTTTACACTTAGATATATACAAGAAATTCTTAATGGAAGTTTTCAATGAAATTCCAAATGATCTGTATAGGAGATTAGAAGATAGAAGATTAGCCATTGTTGAGCTGGATAAGAAGATTAAGATTGAAAAATTACTTGCAGTGCATCCAGTTAACTCACCTGATGAAATAGACAAATTAATCAGTGAAGCTAACTGGACAGTATTCTCCATTGCTCACCGACATGTAGCACTAATGGCTAGAAGAGTAAATGAAGTCTCTGAGGAAACAACAGATGGATGGGATATTTTCTTTGTGGAAAAGGAAAAACAAGAAGAATTACTTAGACTTAAGAATATCAAAGTATATCAAAAGGACAAAGATAAGGGAAAAGGTAAGGTAGGTGAACCACCAAGCCTAAAAATAACTAACAATGTGTCCCCACTTCTTTCAGATACTCCACTAGTAGACACTACTGAAAATCAACCGACCACAGAGAGTATGGAGACTCTGGTAGAGGATACTAATCCTGAATAAGAAATTTTGTATACAGTAAATGCAGTCACATAGGAAGTTAATGTTGTGGTTGACAAAGAAACCACTGAGGATAAGGAGAAAAATATGACTACTGAGTCATCGGTTGCAGAGGTTGAGATACAACAGAAAAACCATCTGAAGAACTCGCAAAGGAAATTTCAGAGGTACAAACTGATATTACATCTGAGAAAATGACAATTAAAAGCTCAGAGAAACCTTCTGAGATATAGATAGAGAAACCAAAATAGGTACAGGTTGAAGCACAAGTTCAGACAGAGACAGTGCCATCAGCCCAAACTGAAAAGCATAAACCTTTGTTTGTAGAAATGCAAACACAGACTAACCTACCAGAGGTCGAATCAAGCAAGGTAATTACCACAACTGGTAGCATGGTTATTGTAAAAACTATTGGACAAACATCTGGTATAGCTATGGTAGAATTCAGACCTATTAATGTAACACAGGTCCTGTTAGATTCAATAAAGAAGATCACAAAATGCAATGCACAAGCCTATAAGGCTATTGATGATACAATACCAATTCTTAAATTGATAGCACCAAAGTGCACTATTGATAATAAGGATTCTTTAGGTCAACTAGACATATTGTCTAAGTTTATCACCAACAACCTATTAACTATTGATCAAATAAATGAGGATACATTTAAGGAAAGAATGATAAAAAAAATGAGAATTTCTTTGAGGATATTGTGAAGAAGAACAAGGAAGAAATGGATACCCTTTTACCAGAACTTGGAGAAATAATTTATGACTTCAAGAAACTATACAGGGACACTTGTAAAACAAATGTCTTAACAGAGAATCTTGACAAGGAAATTAGCAAAGCACAAGAAAAGATAAACAATATTGCTAACAATTTGATAGGAACATCGGATTAATTTTTGGAGTTAGAGAAGAAGATTGTAGAGCAAGAAGAGAAAATCAAGAAACTAGAAAATGACAAATAGGGAATAAAGGATAAGGCAAAGGACTTGAAATGCAGACTTAGTCCAAGACTAGAATACCTTATTTCTTTGAGAAAAGAAATATCAGAGGCTCTAGTTCCCAGACTGAAGACACTAGAAGAGAAAATGCACATACTCACCAGTATAGTGCAGAGAACACAAGAGGCAATAAAAGATAGCAAGGTATTCAACAATGGTATAAATCTAATTTTGACAGATATTTTTCAGATTGTAACCCACCGGTTAAAGAATCCAGGCAGGACTCCATTGACAGCGAATGACAACCTTTGTCATTGATGTCAAAGGGGGAGTAATGTGATGAGAAAAATCCAGAAGTAGAGATCATCTGCTCAAGAGGAGCACACATTTGGTAAAATTTTTGGCACAATGTTTGGAAAGATTTTTGGACTTCAACTTTGGGTACAATTTTGAAATTTTTCTCATGAGTGTTGCCATCAATGCCAAAGGGGGAGATTGTTATCAAATGCACACTCCAATGAGAAATTGTAGGTGATTGAAGGTTTTGTCATTGATGGAAACCTTGCAATCATATGATACCGGTAAGACAAAGATACCGGCACTGGCACTGATAGACTCTACACCCGCATACAGAACACCAACAGTAAAAGGAAGGATACCGGCACCTTGGCCAACTTCAATTTTGTTTATAATGTATTTTATAATTAATTGTAAAATCATTGTAAGCCGACATGGCAAGTTGTAATATTACTCATATATGTATGAGATCATTTTAGATCATTTATGATGCGAAGTATGAAAAGATAATAGTAGACCTAATATGTGAATTATTGGTTAAGGGTTTATGTATGTAGTAGAGCTTAAACCGGTACTACATCTGGCATAGAAGATGCTAATCTGAAGCAGTACAAGACATTGGATTAGTATAATCCATATTTTGTAAGTCAGTGTGACTTGTTTTGTAATTGAGCAGTGAGCTCTAGGCACTTGGCCTTCCTGCATGTGCAGGCCCCTATTGTAAGAGTAATATTCCCTTATTGGCCAATAAGCGAATATTGTGGGTCACAAATCCCACCGAGGTTTTTCCCACATCGATTTTCCTCATTAAAATGCTATGTTATGGCATGCTTCTCATGTGGTTGTTATTGTTCTTGTTTACTGCATTATTTCTGGTTTACCGGTACATAGTTTTAATATGCTTTTCATGTTTTAAATCAAGTAAATTTATATACCAGTTAGATACTGATTCACCCCCCCTCTCAGTATCTTTGGGAATCCTAATAGTATTATGATGATATGATGATAGAATAAGTATCCGGTAGAATACTGAGAGGGGGGGGTGAATCAGTATACTTAAAAATTGATACAAACTCCCAAACTCAAAATAAACTTATCAACAAAATAGTTCTGCCAAGATAATATCTCAAATGATTACTCAACATCAACCGGTTTGACTGTTATACCAAATTAACAATAAAATAACTTCAAACTTGTAAACATCAACAATTATTAATCAAATATCAACATATTCAACTCTTAATGCTTCCAGTTATCATGCCTTATTAGAATAGTTAAGTAGTTAATCAAATCAACAAATAAGATCATAACCACAAAAGCATTCACCATTTGACACAAATATTTATACGTGGAAAACCCAAATAGGTAAAAACCATGATGAGATGAGACTCACAAAAATATCTATCTGAACTCTTCTGAAGTTCACCCTGTTAGGAGCCAAACCTGTTAAAGCTTTACAATAAGTCCTGTTAAGAACTGATTCTGTTAGGAATCACTCGGTTAGAGGATTTTACAAATATGCCTTGATGAAAATCACAATACCATGTTAGCAGTAACCTCGGTAGAGGATTTAAGAATCCAAACTAATGGACCACCTTGTGAGAGGATTTAAAAAGTAACCAAGCTTGTTAGAGCTTACCTGGTTAGGGGATTTCAATCTACTACGATTGTTAGAAAAGAACATGTTTTTCTTGATCTGTTTGAATAGAACTACATCTTCTTGATCAGATCCTTCTTAAGCTTCAAATCTACCTTCACTCAAATTGTAGATCCATTCTCTAGTTAGGCAACCTCACACTCAACTAATTTCTCCCAACTTTACCAACATCAAAATAAAACAACATCATTGACCTTAAATACAAATCAAGTAGGTCGGTAACACAACAAAAACCTAATTCTCATCATCGAGATTACAAACAAGTCAGTACAATCTTGACCATTAGAAATCATAACAATCTCTTCACATTTAACAAGAAAATTCCAACCGCTCCATGATCACCACTTCATCAAACTTGTAACTCATCATGTGTTATGCATTTGATGCAATCTACTTTGCTCCTTCCAAAGACAATCAAACGCGCCAAAATAACTTGAACATATCTTCATATAATGACCACATGTGTCACCATCATTACCGCTCAACATCAAATATTAAACCAACAAACTCAGATCAGTTAGGGTTTAACAAAAACAACTGGTAGGGTTTACAAGTTACATAACATACAAATGCTTTAACCCAGTACACCGGTTTAACTTACAAACTACCATATACTGGTTTACAACATCTTCCACAAAGTTTATCATACCAATTACAATACAAAAGCAATAACAACAATAACATCAGCAAAATTATGAATACCATTCACTGGTTCAATTGACATCAACTACAATATATAAATAATGCAATCAGTATGCAAAATTCCAACAATCTCCCCCTTTGGCATTGATGGCAATACAAATATCAACACCTTTGATTTGCTATTGTGATTAGTGAATAGGAATCTTGGTTTACATACCAAGTATTCACCATGCTCTATCTGTCATCATCCTGTCACTGGTTCACCTAATCAAACACAAAATTCTTCTCCCCATTTGACAACAATGCCAAATTGAAAGTAAAAATAGGTAATTTCAAAGTTCTCACCGTGCATCAACAAACTGGAACTTGATGCTCCCCCTGTGGAATACATCTACTCCAAAAACATCAATCCATGTAAAATTCTACAAGTAGTTCAAGGATTGATGTAATCAACATCATGTTCAACTGACCTCATGAAGGGGTACAATCCCTAGTTGTCTTCCAAGACACTCAAATGTATTCTTAGGCAGAGGTTTGGTAAAAATATCTGCAAGCTGCTCCTTGGTTGAAACATATTCTAAGATAATATCTTTACTTTGAACTTTCTCCCTAAAGAAATGATACTTCAATTCAATGTGCTTAGTCCTTGCATGCAAAACAAGATTCTTAGAAATATTTATTGCACTCGTATTATCACAAAAAATCTTAATAGGTTCCGAGATCTTCATCTTAAAACCTTCCAAAATGTGCCTCATCCAAATAGCTTGTGTGCAATTCATATAAGCTACTACATACTCAGCTTCAGTAGTAGACTGTGAAGTACAACTCTACTTTTTACTACTCCATGAAACAAGCCTTCCTCCTAGAAAGAATGCTCCACTGGTAGTACTCTTTTGGTCATCAACATTTCCTACCCAATCAGCATCTATGTACATGTTCAAATCAAAATTTCCTCCATATGGATACCATAACCCATAATCTACTATACCTTTCAGATATCTAAAAATTCTCTTGGTTTCTACCAAATGTGTTTCCTTTGGATTCTTTTGGAATCTAGCAACTATAACAACTGCATGTGCAATATCTGGTCGACTGTGAACAACATAGTGTAATTTTCCAATCGTTGACCTATATTTTTTTTCATCTATAGACTTATATGCATCTTCCATGGACAATTTACAACCTGTAACCATTGGTGTTCCAACTGGTTTATATTCAATCATTCCAAAAGTCTTCAAAATCTCTTTCACATACTTAGATTGAGTAATGAAAATACCATTCTTCATTTGCTATATCTGCAAGCCTATGAATTTTTCTATTTCCCATACTAATGACATCTCAAAATCATTCTTCATTACATATGCAAGACTGTTTCTCATGACATCATTACCACCAAATATAATGTCATCAACAAACACTTCACTAACCAGTATTTTATCTCCTTCAGGCTTGAGATAAATGTTGTTGTCATCACTAGTTCTTGCGAAACCTATCTTCATCAGATGTGTATGAAGCCTTTCATACCATTCTCTGGGTCCTTGCTTTAATTCATATAAAGGTTTATGCAATCTGCATACCATGTCCTCTTTATCTATCAATGCATAACCATCAGGTTTCTCTATATAAACCTCTTCTTCCAATATCCCATTCAAAAATGTAAACTTAACATCCATCTGGTATACCTTGAAATTTTTGTGAGCTGCAAATGCAAGTAATGTTCTGACTCCTTCTAGTCTTGCTACTGGTACAAAAGTTTCTCCATAGTCTTCTCCTTCTTCTTGCGCATAACCTTTGCAAACTAATATTGCCTTATTGCGAACTACAACACCATCTTCATTCAACTTGTTTTTGAACACCCATTTAGTACCTATGACATTCTTGTTTATCGGTCGGGGTACTAGGGTCCAAGTGTTGTTCTTCTCAATCTGATCCAATTCCTCTTCCATTGCCTTAACCTAATGATCATTGCCAAAAGCCTCCTTAGCACTTCTTGGTTCAATGGTGGAGATAATGCAAGAGTTCTCTCTTATTCTTCTTCTAGTAAGTACTCCAACATCCTTATCACCAATAATCTTCTTAGGATTGTGATTCAGTCTCACATATCTAGGAATAACATGATCATTCTCCCTAGGTTCATCTTCTTCTTTTGAATTCATCTGTTCCAATTGAACAAGTACATCAGGATTTGCCTTACCAGTTTCAGATTTAATTGTTTCAAGTTCCAAAAGCAAAATGTAAAGATCTTCATCCTTTTTCTTTGAATTAGTTCCTTCTAAAACTTCAGGACATTCATCTATGTGAACATCAACACTCTCAACAATTCTTTGAGTCCGGCTGTTGAAACATTTGTAGGCCTTACTCTTGGTGGAATAGCCAAGAAATATGCCTTCATCACTCTTCGCTTCAAACTTGCTAATGTAATCACCTCTTTTAATAAAAAATTTACTACCAAAGATCTCAAAATAACTAACATCAGGTGATCTTCCATACCAATATTCATAAGGTGTGTTGTCCTTACCTTTTTTCACCAAAACCCAGTTCATTGTATAGACTGTTGTACTTGCAGCTTCTCTGTAAAATGTTTTCACCACACCTCCTTGTATCAACATAGTCCTAGCAGCTTCAACCACTGACCGGTTGTTTCTCTCTGCTATACCATTCTGCTATGATGTCCTTGGTGCAGAAAGCTGCTGCTTGATACCATTCTCATCACAATACTTAGTGAACTCCTCAGAAGTGAATTCATCGCCTTGATATGTTCTCAAAAATTTAATCTTTTTGCTACTCTGTTTCTCAGCTAAGGCCCTAAATGCCTTGAATTTACCAAAAGCTTCATTCTTATCCTTCAAGAATGTGACCCACATCATCCTTGAAAAATCATCAGTGAAGATCATGAAACATCTATCACCTGAAATGCTTCTAGTTCTTATTGGTCCACATAGATATGTATGAACCAAATCTAACAAGTGCTCCACTGAGAAGGACTTGCTCTAGAAATTAGAAGAAGTCATCTTCCCTAACTGACATTCTTTACAAAGAGCATTAACAGGTTTGTCTATCTGAGGTAGACCTCTTACTGTCTTAGGCTTACTTTAAAAATATTGTCAAAATTTATATGATAAAATCTTCTATGCCAGAGCCATCTATCATCTATCTTTGTAATCAAACAGTTGCTAACTTTAGGATTAAGATGGAATAGATTACCTTTGGTCTGTTTATCGATTGCAATCAATTCACCTTTGTTGTGAAATATTTTGCATATACCATTTCTAAATTCCAGTGGGTATACTTTGTCATTTAGCTATGCCACACTCAGAAGATTATGCTTAAGACCTTCAACCCAATAGACATCGTTAGCACTGCTCTTCCCATTAAGAGAAATAACTCCCTTACCTTTAACCATATAGGGTGAGTCATTGCCAAATCTAATAACACCACCATCAAATTCTTTCAAGGAAATAAATTTTCTCTCATCACCAGTCATGTGATGTGAACAACCACTATCAATGATCCAATCATCAGAGTTGTCTATCTTGGACGCTAAAGCCTTCTAGTCAGATGTCTCTTCCTTAATAGCTACAAACACAATATCATCACTAGCATCATCATCAGATTCATCATCAATAATACCACTATCAATAACTACAAGACAATATCTCTTGTCTTTACCCTTATACATCTTAAATTTGTCTCTCTTGTGTTCATTTTCACTATTAGGGCATTTTTTTGCTATATGACCAATCTTATTGCAAGCAAAACATTTCAATGGTAGCTTACCTCTGTATTTGCTAGTTCCCCTAAGCAGTAGTTTTGCCAACAATGCTTCAAGCTCCACTAAACTATCTTCATCATCAACATCTCTGCTGGATCTAGATTCATAGCTATGACTGGTATCTCTATTTCTTCTCACAGATGGGTTAGATACAGAAGATTTGAATGTAGATTCAAATTTTTGTACACTACCATCATTGCCATTTAACTCAAAAGCAGTAATTTTTCCAATGATAGAGTCAAGAGTTACCTTTGTTTTGTCAATGGATTTTAGCTCTTGAATAGCATAGACCGGTAGTAGGGTTCTCAATACCTTATTGATCATTGTGGCATCTTCCACTTTCCCTCCTACACACTTTATTTCACCATTTCTTTAATCCTTTGATCATACTGTTGGATATTCTTGCCTTTAGGCATTCTCATGTCATCAAACTTTCCTCTAAAACTCTCCTCTTTAGCAATCTTAATATGTTCATCACCTCTATAAATCTCTTCAAGTTTTTTCCATATTTCATATGCAGTTTCAAGACCATGAACATCTACATATTCAACATCAGATAGGGAACTTATAATAGATTCTAATGCTTGATGATTCTCTTCTTGTTCTTTCTTCTGACCATTAGTCAGAGTTCTAGTAGGTGCAACATATTGAGTTTCTACATGCTCCCAATACTGACTACCATGATTTTTGATGTAAATATTCTTTCTTTGGCTCTAGATTCTATAGTTCTCTTTGTTGAACTTAGAACCTTCTTTCTTCATCATGATCTACAAGATCTTTTCCTCAAGTTGTTAGGCTTAGAGATCTAAGAAGACCTAAGACAATTTGATACCAATTGATGATATGATGAAAGAATAAGTATCCGGTATAATATTGAGAGGGGGGGGTGAATCAGTATACAAAAAAACTGATACAAAATCCCAAACTCAAAATAAACTTATAAACAAAATAGTTATGCCAAGATAATATCTCAAATAAGTACTCAACATCAACTAGTTTGGCTGTTATACCAACTTAATTGTAAAACAACTTCAGACTTGTAAACATCAACAATGCTTAGTCAAATATCAACATATTCAACTCTCAATGCTTCCAGTTATCATGCTTTATCAGAATAGTTAAGTACTTAATCAAATCAACAAATAAGATCATAACCACAAAAACATTCACCACTTGAAACAAATATTTATACATGGAAAACCCAAATAAGTAAAAACCATGGTGAGATGAGACTCACAAAGATAGCTATCTGAACTCTTCTGAAGTTTGCCCTGTTAGGATCCAAGCCTATTAAAGATTTACAATAAGTCTTGTTAAGGACTAATTCTATTAGGAATCACCCAGTTAGAGGATTTTAAAAATATGCCTTGATGAAAAGAACAATACCCTATTAGGAGTAACCTCAGTAAAGGATTTGAGAATCAAAACTAATGGACCACCTTGTGAGAGGATTTAGAAAGTAACCAAGCTTGTTAGAGCTTACCCGGTTAGGGGATTTCAATTTTTGCTGTGATTGTTAGAAAACAACAAGTTTTTCTTGATCTCTTTGAATAACACCACATCTGCTTGATCAGAAACTCCTTAAGCTTCAAATTTGCCTTCACTCAAATTGCAGATCCATTCTTCGGTTAGTCAACCTCACACTCAAACTAATTTTTGCCAACTTTACTAACACCAAAATAAAACAACATCATCGACCTTAAATACAAATAAATAGGTCAATAACACAACACAAACCTAATTCTCATCATCGAGGTTACAAACAAGTCAGAACAATCTTCACTATTAGAAACCATAACCATCTCTTCACATTTAATAAGAAAATTCCAACCGATCCATGATCACTACTTCATCGGACTTGTAACTCATCACGTGCTATGCATTTGATGCAATCTACTTTGCTCCTTCCCAAGACAATCAAACGCGCCAAAATAACTTGAACATATCTTCATACAATGACCACATGTGTCACCATCATTACCACTCAACATCATAGCTTAAACCAAAAAAATTTGATCGGTTAGGGTTTAACAAAAAAAACTGGTAGGGTTTACTGGTTACATAACATAGTAAGGTTTACTCCTATACACCGGTTTAACTTACAAATTACCATATACCGATTTAAAACATCTTCCACAAATTTTATCATACTAGTTACAATATAAAAGAAATAACAACAATAACATCAAAAAAATCATGAATACCATTCACCGGTTCAATTGACATCAATGACAACATATCATTAATGCAATCAATATGCAAAATGCCAACATATTCCTGATAGTCACTGTGAGGGTTGGGTTCTTTTCTATGCACTTTTATGTGTAGTTTTGATTGTGTATTCTTGTTTAATTCTCTTATAATTCTTATGATCTTATTTATAATGTTTTCCTAGCATTATTTTCATTCTCCTCCACCTTCAGGGAGTTTCTTTGAGTCAAATTGTGAACCCAAGAACCAAATTGGGCATTTTTGTCAAGTTCCGAGTCCATTTTATGCTTGTTTTGTTCTTAGTTTCATATGTGCAAATTGAGAGGTCATGTGTGCTATTTCACAAGTCATATACACAATTTTGTGTCGTATGCATATTTATATGAGTCATGCATAATTTTGTGAGTCACATGCACAATTATGTGTTTCAAATGCACAATTTTTCATGCAGTTTGTAGTTTTCAAGGTTTTCGTGATCTGGGTTTTGCCAGTTGGATTTTGGGGTTCTTATAGAGGCTTTGTATTATTTATTTGAGGTCCTCAATCATGTGCATGATTTCATTTTGATGTTATTATGATGTTTTATGCTCCAGTAAGTGGGTTTGTGCCCTACCATTGAGGTGGATTCATAGGCATTGTATTTCTCCAACAAGAGGGAGAAATTACTTGTTGTTGAGGATTGATATTATGGTTGTAGTGGGATGTGTTTTTCCTCACTATTTAGGATTTTAAATGGTTTTGGATTTATCCTTGATTCATATTTATTCTTTGGCTCTTCAATTTCTATGCATTGGTGAAGCCTCTTGCCCTGTTTGTGCCTTTGTGTATCCTATCATGATTAGTATATTATTAGTTATGTTATAAGCACTTTTACATCTCTTGTGAGCCTTCATTATGTGTTGATGATGTTATTGGACATTTTTTATACCCTATCTTGGCATATGAGAGGGGGAGTGAGCTTCCATGTGATGACCAAAGTCACATGAGATAGGTTGTTTAGCACCTAGACTACCAAGACACATTGAAATTTTTTCTTGATCATGTAATAAGTGATAATATTATTAATCAAATTGATTGGGTTGGGATTCTCTTAATAAGATAATAATAATAATTGGTTTGAGGCTATTGAGATGGCAAGCTAATCACCCTTGTTCTCACATAGGTTGAGATGGTTCTGCATGTCTATCAGGGATTGATTGTTACCATTCTGTATGAGAGTAGATTGTATGTTTATAATGAATAAGGATTACTTTTCTATGTGAGGATAGCATGCATGGTTACTAAGGTTGTAAATTTACCTTCTCGATGAAGATTGTTGGCCATTTGGTGGAATTGATTGTCTTGCATTGATATTTTGTCATTGATGTCAACACTAGCTATTTGGATGCTTTATCGACACCCTTTTGGTCCCAGTAGGTTGAGTGGTTTCTAGTTAACTTGGATCTGATATGTTCTAGTAGGATTCGGTATAATCTAGTGATGGAATTGGCCTTTTCATGATACTTATACTCATATTTGGTTAGTTGGTTTTGGTCTGGTGATTGGATGTTATCCTTCTTACTTAGAAGATTGGTTTCTAGTTCCGGCGAGGGTTTCACCGGTAGAGATCTTGGTGGAGATCTTTGATGAATTGCATAAGTGGTGTTGGTGCAGTTTCTGATGGAGTTTTAGGATGTTGTTGGTGATCATGTTCGAGACTTGGTGGTTGGAGATCATTTTTGAAGTGTATGGACCTATACTTGGTCCTGGTTATTCTAGGTTATGTACCAACTTTAATGTAACATGTGAATAGGACCTATTGATGTATTTCTAGGATGTTGTATGTGTTGATATTATTTTTTTGGTCTAACGCTGACATTCTTTGTAATTATGTAATTGGTTTATTGTCTAGTGGCCGACCTAATTGTTTATGGTCAATGGTTTGTATAAATAGATGTAAGATCTCATTGTAGATCATCATGGTTAATGTAAGAGGTCATGGTCAAGGAATCTAATGTGCGAATAATGTAATATCATTTAGGTAGAGGAGTTGGTCGATCATTGGAGATCAAATTGGGTTTATGTAAGAGGATTTAGTCCTCTGGTATTGAGCTTAACCAAAATTGTAATCAGGCATAGGAGATTCTATCTCTTGCAGTTCATAACTTCTCCAGATTGTAGTCTAGATTTCTATGTAGTCAATGAGCCTCCTTTTGTGATGACCAGTGTGCTCTAGGCTATTGGGCTTTCTGCAAGTGTAGGCCCCTTTATTGTAATTCACATACTTACTACAGAAGTATTATCTTATTGTGGGTAGGATTCCTATCATGGTTTTTCCCTTTACTGAGTTTTCCACGTACAAATATTGGTGTTGTGTGGATGACTTTTACTCTATGATTACTGTTTATGCTTAATTGGATTAACTTCTATTCCGGTATCATTATTTTGGGTTCCAGCATTAAAGTTTTAATTGCTAAATGTTCCAGTAATTTGTGATAGCTGATTCACCCCCATCTTAGTTGTCTTTCGGTTACCTGAACTATCTAACAATTGGTATCAGAGCTTTGGTCCTCTCTATAGAAAGCTTAACCGCTTGAGGAAGTTACTTTGGTGACTAACATTTCAAGTTCATCCAGTTCTTTTGGAGCTATATTTCAAAGGTATATTCCTAGGATTGATGGAGCAAATTACATAGTATGGAAGATTCAGATGGAGACTCATTTGAGATGTCTTGGTAAGGAGATTTGGGAGATGACACAGAATGGTGTCACACCCTTTAATCCAAGATCTGGAAATCCTCTTCTAGTAAACCTAGACAAGGATCTTGTTGGTGATTGGAGAGAAAGAGAATCCCTCTTATGTGCACTTTCTGATCAACAAATAATGGGCTTAACAGACAAATCATCTGGGAAGGCTATATGGGATAAGTTGGAGAATCTTAATGAAGGTGACCCTATAGTGAAGATTGCTAAAATTGATGGTTATCAAGTGAGATATGAAAACTTGAAGATGGAAGAAGATGAAAGGATTACTGCATTCATGGAAAGGGTAAAAGAGATTGTTATGGGAATTCAATGTTGTGGTGAAACTTTGAGCAAAGGTGAAATTGTTTCTGAAGTCTTGAGAGCCCTACCACTGACTTACAAAATGAAGGCTACTACTATTAATGAGTTGAGAACAATGGCTAATACATCTATCAATAGAGATACTTTGGTTGGGAAACTATCTGCTTTTGAGCTTGAAGAATTTTGACCTTCTAGAGCTATGAAGACTGAACCTTCTTTTCATGCATCTACATCTACAACTGGTAAGAAAGATTGGAAATACTTATATGCAAAGGAATTAGAAGAAATGAATAGAGAAGATGATGAGTTTGTGCAACTTGAAGCACTATTTGCTATAAGAGCACCGAAAGGACCAGTAGGAAGTAAGTATAATGGAAAAGCACCTTTTAATGTTTTGCATGTAATAAGATTGGTCATTTTGCATCTAGATGTCCTGAAAGGAATTCAAGATTTGAAGAAAGAGTTAAAAGATCATTTAAGACTAACCCTTGATATTATAAAAAATATAAATACAAGAAAAATAGAGACAAATCAAGCTACATAGTAGATGAGGAAGGTATTACTGATTCAGATGATGAACCGACAAAAGACTCTGCTAGTGGATCCGGCAATGGAAAATAATGGGTGTTCTTGGATATCAAGGAAGATGATCTGACATTGGAAGAGAATGTACCTAAGGAGAAGGCACTTTCTACTAAAATTGAGGACAAGGATGAATGGGTAATTGACAGTGGTTGTTCACATCATATGACTGGAGATAAAGGGAAGTTTCTGTCTTTGCAAGAATTTGATGGTGGACTAGTTAGATTTGGAGATGAAAAGGCATGTATGATTAAAGGAAAATAAACTATATCATTGGATGGTAAGAACAATACTGACAATGTTTATTATGTGGAAGGTTTGAAGCATGATATTTTGAGTGTAGGAAAATTGGTAGAGAAGGGATTTCAATTACAATTCAAGGATGGAAAATGTAAAATAATTAATAGATTTGACTTGGAGATTGCAACTGGTACATAGAAAAAAGGCAACATATTTCATTTGAACTCTGGTGAGAATACATGTTTGATTACATAGATTGGTGAGAGTTAGCTCTGACATAAAAGGCTATCTCATGTGAATTTTGATTGCATTGTGAAGATCAATTCAACTAAGGCAGATAGGGATATACCTAAGATTATGAAAACCTATAGTCCAGTATGTAAAGAATGTCAAATGGGTAAACAAGTTAGCACCTCTTTTAGGAGTATACAAGATAAATCAAATGATGTTCTTGATCTTATTCACATTGATTTATGTGGCCCTGCTAGAGTTAAAATTTTTCATGGTGATAGATATTTCATGCTAATCATTGATGATTATTCTAGAATGATGTGGGTTACTTTTTTGAGAGAAAAATATGAAGCATTTGAAAAGTTTAAAATATTTAAGGCTAAAGTAGAAATTGAGATAGGATTCAAGATTAAATGTTTGAGATCAGATCATGGTGGAGAATTCACATCCGATGAGTTTAATAACTTTTGTGACAAGCATGGTATAAGAAGACAATTTTCTGCTCCCTGGACACCTCAGCAAAATGGATATGTGGAAAGGAAAAACAAAACCATCCTGGATGATGCTAGAACAATGATGATGGAAGCTAATCTACCTTATATCTACTAGAGAGAAGCAGTGATTACAATAGTTTATACATTCAACATAGTACATATCAAAGGAGAAATCGGTAAGACACCTTATGAATTATAGTTTGGCAATACACCTACAATTAAGTATTTTAGAATTTTGGGTAGTAAATGTTATATTTGGAGAGATGATACTATTGGAAAAATTGATCCTAGATGTGATGAAGGCATATTTCTTGGTTATTCTAATCAAAGCAAAGAATATAGATGTTATAACAAAAGATCGCAGAGAATTGTGGAGAATGCTAATGTCAAATTAGATGAGTTGAACGAAAGTCAAATAAGAATTTATGAGAAAGAACCAGTAGTGGAAATGATTAAATCTAAATCAGTAGCACCTTTACTAGAACAGAGAGTTGAACCAATTAATCCGATATTATCAAATAATTCTACAGTAACTAAAGAATAGGGAAGAGGAACAGAGAGTCAGAAGACTCCTAGGTATGTGAGACTAAATCGGTCTGAAGATCAAATCATCGGGGACAAGAGAAATAGAGTGATGACATGAAGAAGACTGGCAACTAATGAGGTATGTTTAATTTCACAAGTTGAACTAGTATCGATAATTGAGGCATGTAAAGATGAACATTAATTAAAAGCTATGGAATAAGAATTAGATTAGATTGAGAGAAATAACACATGGACTTCGGTTCCCCGGCCTAAAAATAAAAATATTATGGGAACTAAATGGGTTTTTAGGAATAAATTGAATGAGGATGGTCAAGTTATAAGGAATAATACTAGATTGGCTTGTAAAGGATATTCTTAGAAGGAAGGAATTGATTATGGAGAGACTTTTGTACCTGTAGCTAGGATTGAAGTTGTAAGATTATTTCTTGCCTATGCTGCTTATAAAAAGTACAAGGTTTATTAGATGGATGTTAAATATGAATTCTTGAATGGGGATCTTGATGAGGAATTTAATATTGAGAAATCTGATAGTTTTTCACTATCAGATGATACAAATATGGTTTGCAGGCTAAGGAAAGCTTTTATATGGATTGAAACAAGCACCTAGAACTTGGTATGCAAGGTTGGATAAATATCTTTTGAAGCTTTGTTCTACTAAGGGTAGTGCTGATAATAATTTATATTATAAAATCACTGATGACGATATACTATTTGTTGAAGTATTTTTTGATGACATTATCTTTGGACGTGAAGATAAATTATGCATAGAATTTTCTAAGAACATTGAGAAAGAATTTGAGATGTCTATGAGTGGTGAGATGAAATTTTTCTTAGGTTTGCAGATTACTTAGATTGACAAAGGTATTTTTATTTGTCAAACTAAATATGATAAGGAATTATTGAAGAAATTTGGTATGGGAGTTTCTAAACTGGTAGGTACACCTATGGTTACAAGTGAGAAATTGACAAGAAAAGATGTTTATGCACCGGTAAATCCTACAAGATACAAATCTATGATCAGAGGTTTGCTTTATTTGACTTAGACTAGGGCTGATATTATGAATGTTGTTTGTATTTTTTCAACATTTCAGAGTGATCCTAGAGAAAATCATGAGATAGCGGTGAAAAGAATTTTTATATACTTGCAAGGTACATCAGAATATGGCTTGTGGTACTCTAAGGTGATAACTTTCCTTTATGTGCATATACAGATGTTGATTGGGCTGGAGATGTTAATGACCACAAAAGTACCTCCGGTGGAGCTTTCTTTCTTGGATAGAAGTTGGTTCCATGGATCAGCAAGAAACAATCATGTACTTCTCTATCTACTACTGAAGCTAAGTATGTTGCTGCTGCAACTAACTGTACACAAGTTTTATGGATGAATTTTTTTTTTGAGGGATATAAAGGTGGATTGTGATGCACTGGTAGTTATTTACTGTGATAACTCTACTTCTATTGATATATTAAATAATATGGTATTTCATTCTAAAACAAAGCACATATCTATCAAGTATAACTTTTTGAAGGAGAAGATGGAAGCAAATGAAGTTAGACTGGTCTATGTGAACACTAAAGAACATATTGTAGATATTTTCACTAAACATTTATCCAAGGAATCATTTAAGTACCTGAGAGATAGATTGGGAGTTTCTGCCCCTTTGGTAGAGACTTAATTAATGTGGCTTGGAATCAGTCTGGCATGCATTGTTTGAGATACTATTCATTTCGGCATTGATGTGGGATGCTACTACTTAGGGGGAGTAGTCAAGTTTGTAATTCAGAGGTTCATGCTTTTGCTTTGATATTTCTGCCAGATTTAGGGCATTGATGTCAAAGGGGGAGAGGTATTGATGTGAAAAACATAAAGAAAGAAAAGTAAATGTCAAAGGGGGAGAGATATGAAAATAGGAGAGATATTGATATTTAGAGCTACATGCAAGTGATTGTTGGCTATCTTCCACAGAGGGAGACTTGTTTGGCATTTCTTGGTACATAGATGTTTTTCACATCTAGTGTTTCCATCAATGCCAAAGGGGGAGATTCTTGGCCATTTGGTGGAATTGATTATGTGTTGCATTGATATTTTGTTATTAATGTCAACACTAGTTGTTTGGATGCTTTACTGACACCCTTTTGGTCTCGGTAGGTTCAGTGCTTTTTGGTTAACTTGGATTTGGTATGTTCTGGTAGGCTCTAGTATAATCTAGTGATGGAATTGGCTTGTTCATGATACTTATACTCATATTTGGTCAATTGGTTTTGGTCTGGTGATTGGATGCTATCTTGCTTACTTAGAAGATTGGTTTCTTGTTTCGGTGAGGGTTTCACCGATAGAGCTTTTGGTGCAGATCTTTGATGAATTGCATAAGTGGTGTTGTTGTAGCTTCTGATGGAGTTTTAGGATGCTGTATGTGATTATGTTCGAGACTTGGCGGTTGGAGATCATTGCTGAAGTGTATGGACCTATACTTGGTTCCGGTTGTTCTAGGTTATGGTTTGGCTTTAATGTAGCGTGTGGATAGGACCTATTGATGTATTTTCGAGATGTCTTATGTGTTGATATTATTTGTTTGGTCTAAGGCCGACATGATTTGTAATTATGTAATTGGTTTATTGTCTAGTAGCCGACTTGATTGTTTATGGTCGAGGGTTTGTATAAATAGACGTAAGATTTCATTGTAGATCATCATAGTTAATATAAGAGGTCATGGTCAAAGAATGGAATGTGCAAATAATGTAATATCATTCAGGAAGAGGAGTTGGTCGATCATTTGAGATCGAATTGGGTTTATGTAAGAGGATTTAGTCCTCTGGTATTGAGCTTAACTAGAACTATACTCGGGTATAGGAGATGTTATCTCTTGTAGTTAAACACTTCTTCGGATTGTAGTATTGATTTATATGTTGTCAATGAGGATCCTTTTGTGATGAGCAGTGTGCTCTAGGCTATTGGCCTTCTTACAAGTGCAATCCCCTTTATTGTAATTCACATACTCATTGCAAAAGTATTATTTGATTGTGGGTAGGCTTCCCACCATGGTTTTCCCCTTTATTGGGTCGTCCACATACAAATCTTGATGTTGTGTGGATGGCTTTTATTATGTGATTACTATTTATGCTTAACTGGATTAACTGCTATTCTGGTATTATTGTTTTGGATTCCTATATTAAAGTTTTAATTGTTGAATGTTCCTATAATCTATGACAACTGATTCACCCTTCCCCCCCTCTCAGTTGTCTTTTGGTTATCTAAACTGTGTAACAGATAGCACATATGGATGTGTCTATCATGGTTGGCCATATTCCCTTCTATGTGAGGATAGAATGTGGTTACACTCCACTTCTACATATGACCATGGTCCTTATTCCTTGATTTTTGTTACGCACCTGGGAGTGATTCTAATATTTTTCTTTTAGCCATGTGATGTGATTTGGTTACTGATATCTTCTATTCCCTTTTTATGTCATGTTGAGTCCCTTGGTTAGCAAGTGCCATCCTAGGTCTTCAGTGTGGGTTGGAACTTGATGTTATCTCCTAGAATGGGGGGTGGTTCCTTTGGTTCCACATGGTCGGGTGGTTTGATGCCTCCTTTCATTGGGATGTTCTTTTTTGGTGTTAGCATGCGTGGATATGGATTCTATTGTTCATCATTATGCAAGAATACTTGTAGCTGATTTTTATATAAAAAGATTATGCAAAGCATTCATGATGGCATTGTAATGTAAAGGAAGATTATGTACAATTTTATTTGTAATATCATGTAATATGATTTTGTAATACTATGATTTGGAATGTAATAAGAGGATGTTACTTCATATGGTTTATGTAATGAAATGATCATTATGTATAGATTGAGATAGATTTGTTATATGTAACCTAGATGGAATCATGCTTAGAAAAGGATAATGCTTGTGGTTATAATTCATGTACTTGCATATGATTAGTAATTTGATGTTATGTGATGTTATTCTTAAGGAAATGATCTAGTCCTAATTGTAGAGATGGATATATATAGATTCATAATGTGTTGAATGGTAATTTAGGAATATTTGGTTTGGTGCTATAAAATGAACTTAGATATTGAGATGTTATTCTTTAAGTAGTGATGTTGAGATACCCTAGGGAATGGATTTATATTATCTTTATTTCTTCTTATGCTATATGTTACTCTGATCATGTTTATGATGTACTATGCATCCTTGTAGATAGGCAATGTTGCATTTGTTATGTATATGGTATATGTGAATAGTTGCATATGTTGATTAGATGTTTTAAAAAAAAAATCTATATTTGTGGTTAGTTTATGTATATTTCTCTAGGGTATTTTGGTGGGCATTACATCTGGTATTAGAGCCCATGTTTATACACTGGGTACTCTAGTTTCATTTGAGCCCATTGTGTGTATTAACACTTAGCATGGGGTAGCCTAGAGGTGTCTCCCTGCTTGTAATTTATTTTCATTAGTTGCCCTAGATTTTAGCTTATAGTTTTTCTTGCATCTTGGTTAGACAAGATGCCTACTAGAGGTAGAGATCTTAGTTGTGGTGGTTTTATGGGTACTCAACAAAATCCTCATCCTAAGGTTTCTAAAGAGTCACACCATGAGGAGCAATATTAGGATCAACAAGGAGGTGATGTGATTCTACAATTGGTTAATGCACTACAAAATTTTCTTGATCGATTAGGACCAGGATAGGAGGAAAATCAACTGGAGGAGTCTCACCATTCTCTTCATAAAGAGAGAGATCACTCATGTTCACCTCAGAGGAGAGTTGAGGTGGGTCTAGATGCAAGTGTAGCTAGTTACATGATAGATATTTTCCAAGCTTGTCTGCATACTTTTGATGGTTCTAGCAGTGACATGGAGCAGACACTTGGTTGCTAGATTTTAGTAGGTGTTTTTTTATGCACCTGTATAGCAGTAACACCAAGACGAGGTATGAGCTTATGCATATTCATGACTTTGCATCTAGTTGGTGGCATACAGAGGAGAAAAGATACGTCTTGACATTGCAAAAATTTCATGGGAGTTGTTCCTTGAGTGGTTTCATGCTCATTTCCTATCAGACCATTGGAGGTAGAGGAAAGTTGACGAGTTTCAAGATTTCAGGCAATAGAGTATGTTAGTTGAGCAGTACGATCATAAGTTATTTTAACCTAAACAATATGTTGGGATAGTCGATAATGAGCCGATGTTGATTCATCATTTTGTTAGAGGTCTAAGTGACTGCATAGAGGTGAGGTTCAAGTGTACGAGCCTAAGTTATTGGAGGTAGCAATAGAGAAGGCATGTTTTTCAAAGGAGAACCTAACTTTGGAATTGGGACATGCACCAAGTGTGTAGATGGTTAGTGATTCAGTTTCAAGATAAGTTGTGAGGAGTGCACAACCATAGTCTTCAGGTGTTACCAAGAGTTATCCCTCTTCCTTCTGGAGTGGCATGTGATATTGGAAGAAGTATCCTCAGAGTTAGAATTTTGTACATGGTGCTAGATCTTAGTAGGATAGAGATCATGGTAGGTAGTGCAATAGGCAATCAGTTCCTTCTCATCTAGCTCAGATTTTTTAGGAATCTAGTAGGGGTGGTGTTCAACAGTCCAGTGCACCTCCAAATACCCAAGGATTTACTAGAGGGAGTTTCTTCAGTTATGGGTAGGAAGGCCACTATGCATTTTATTTCCCTTAGAGACCCACATAGATGTCAAGACAGAGACTAGTATCTTTCAAGCCTATAGTAGGTGATGCAAGGAGATCCCATCATTTGTTTGCAGTGGTTGATAACTATCAGGATGAGCACTAGGCTATAGTTGTTGATGTTGGTGTAATTAATTATTCATATTGGATATTATTACACCTTACTTAAGTTTACTTAGGATAATGCATTTAATAGTAGTTTCAGTATGAGACACTTGGGTGTTTGTGCTACACCGAGATAGTGTGTGTAGGAGAATTTCAACCTTTTATGGTGTGATCTTGTTACTACTTTATCATATCCATTTATTGTGGAGTGATAATTCCACCTTCAGTGGGTGATCCGCCTCATGTGGAATATTTTATTGTTTGTCCTACCTACCACACCTATTTCCTACCTACCTTTGTTCTTATTGAGCCACATGTCATGTTTGTGTGCTCACATATCCATATTGCCTTGCCTATATAAGCAAGATCATCTATATTTTATTGAGCAACTATTGAACTATTTTTATCTATTGATGAGAATACAGTTTATTCTTGTCCTATATTTTGTCTCTCTATTTTATACTTTTCATTGAGCTCTTGATCTTGGAAAAATATCAAAGTTGAGATTACAAGTGAGATAGGTGGTATCTCTTTCTCAGTTCTATTTGATTCAGGTGCTTTTATTTCTTTCATTTCTCCTTCATTAGTAGAGAGATGTAGGCTTGTTGTGGCAAAGTAGTGCAGTCATTGGTAAGGAGGGACCTCAAAGAGATCCATTTGGACTGGTCAGCAAGAGTAAACACAATGAAAACACAAAGATATGATGGAGGAAATACATAATAGATTGAATTATATCATGAAAATTGATTACAATCAACTGGTAACAACCCGGTTACATAATCTAGCTCATAGTCCTACTAAAACATGCTCAACTAAAGAACAGGTCATTGTCGGGACCTGAAAACTAAAGATCTATCTTCTATGATATTTCTAACTCCCTTGATACATTGTAATACTTAATTAAAATGATTTATATGATCCAAGGGGATCCGAAGAACAAGACCTATTGTGTAAAACCAACATGGTTGGCCTCTGCCAAAGAAATTCCTCTGGAAAATCCATAGGATGAAGTGAGAATCAAAGGGAAATTCATCCACATGCCAAGGAACATCAAAATAAATTCTTAGGGCTTTGCAAGCTATGGAAGGGATTTGGTAGATCACCAATTCAAATAGGTCTAGGCAACCAGTAATAAAAAATTGTCATGGAAACCTGTAGCAATAACTTGTCGAAAAAGATCCAAATGCTCCACAGTTTGGGAATACTGAAGATGATCAAGTCTTCAAGAAAAAATCCAACTCCATAGGTTCTGGTGAGCCAAATCCAATAAATATAGAAATAAATGTTGAAACTATAAAAAAGTGAAAGGAAAACAAAAAGAACCTTTTTTGGTTGATGCAAGATTGCCAAGAACCGGGGATGCTCCTGCATCAGACATCTGGGGTTGATGAAAAAGTGAGTCTCTCACTTTACTGGGGTCAGATGAAAACTAAGATGGTCCACCTCTATCTAAGAAATCTAAGATGATTCTTTAACTGGTTTGCCCTTCCACTTCACAAGATATTCCTTATACTGACTCCTCCAGGTACTATGCCCAATTCTACTATCCAAAATGTCTTCAATATGATCTAGTTCCTTCCAGGGAAACTGTTTCTCCAAATCTGCAATATTGTCCTCACTAATGTTAAGTCATGATACTGATGTAGATCTACAATATTTAATAAAGGTGAAGTACTCAAATCATCTGGTAACTCCACTTCATATGCATTTGCAGAACTGAATTTCCTTAAGATCTTACAAGGTCCAAACTTCTTCATCTACAACTTGTTATAGGTTCTAACCGAGAATCTCTCTTTTCTTAGATATACCATCACTTCATTGCCAACTTTAAATTCCTTATGTCTCCTCTTCTCATCTTTTTTCTCTTTATACTTTCTTTTCATGTCTTCCAAATGTTTCTTAGCCTAAACATGCAAGGCTGCCATGCAATCTACAAGGTCTTCTACTTCTGAACTTCTCCAGTCTTGATTACTGATATCTCTCAATTCTAATATACATCTAGGGTGTGCTCCCATAACAATATGAAAAGGTCTTCTTCTGGTACTCCTATTCACTTAATTATTGTACGAAAATTTTTCTTGTGCTAAAATCCAATCCCAACTTCCGGTATTGTCTCCAACTAAACATCTCAGTAAATTTCCCAAGCTTTTAGTTAACTACCTTTGTCTATCCATCAGTCTGTGGGTGAAAAGTAGAACTAAATTCCAAATCTCTCTTCATCTTCTTCTAAAGTATCCTCCAAAAATAGCCAACAAACCTAGTATCTCTGTTTGAAACTATGCTTCTAGGTAATCCATGCAATCTCACCACTTCCTTGAAAAATAGGTCAGCTATTTATTGCATCTGATGTCTTCCTATAAGGTATGAAATGAGCCATCTTCAAGAATATATCCACCACCACAAATATAGAATCATTCCCTCTCTACATTTTAGGCAATCCAAATATAAAATCCATGCTTATATCTTTCCAAGGTCTTTCTGGTACTGTCAAAGGTTTGTACAATCCCACATTCTTGTTACAAGCTAGGGTTGCCATTGTACAAAAAGATCAACCTGTTAATGCCCGATACAACCACTAGATTTATAGAATCCATAGGAAACTATTAAACCATGTTGGAAATCCTCATGAGGGACGTTGGACCACTACTAGCAATCCCCTCCTAGCATCATACGTTGCAGCCTACATGATTTGAACCTGTGACCAAGCTCTGATACTGCTTGTTACAAGCTAGGGTTGTCGCTGCACCAAAATATCGACCTGTCAATGCCTGATATAACCACTAGACTTATAGAATCCATAGGAGGTTTTTAACCCATGTCATGAAATTGTTGGAATCCAAGAACACTAAGAGGGGGGTGATGCAAAGTGTGAGGCCTCACCTTGACTCAGTTTGACATTTCAGTGATGTTTATATATTGACTATCATGGATACTTTATTTGGATGCATATTGAAACTTAGTACTGATATGGTTTCAGGATTTGGATAACATTGCTATATTTTGATGATTTACTTATATGCTTTATGAGATAGAACACTACATGATTATTAGATAAGATGATATTGCGATGATAGATGTCGTTATTGAATTTGCAGGACTTTACTATGATAATAGAACTATGATGTATGGTTAAGTTTATGTGAATTAGGATGAAATTGCTTATGTGATATTGATTGATAAGAGATGTATTTAATCTGTGTAGATGTAAATTGTATGCAAGTAATGATGTGTATTGTTATTCTTTTGAAATTATATTATATGTGGATATTTGAAAGTACTAATGTGTAAATTGAGATGCCCAGGAAGTTGACCATGTGACCATGAAAAATTACGGAGAACCAAACCTAGACTTATGTATGTTCGTAAGCTAGGGGTTGTCTATTTGGAGAGACAACACCCTGTTTGTGTTGTATTTTATTCGTAACAGTATATGCTGCATGTGTATTAAGTGTTATTTAAAGTTATTGTGTAAAATCCACAAGAGACGATTTCATGTTTTAAATTGTAAAAGTGTTTTATTTGTGTCACTTGACACATGTGTGGATTTAAGTTTAAATGTTTTATTTTTGTCTATTGGTGGGAAAGTGTTCAACTATAGCTTTTTCAAATAATGTAACGTGATGTCATAAATACCTTGGGAAAAGAATCTTTGGAGAGGTCAACATATGTTTGACCCGAAAATAAACTTCAGAGGGGTTTAAAATGGGTTAAATGAACACCTAGGGGTAGTTTAATAGGGTTTCCTAAAGCCCATAAGGTATACCTAAGGGTTAGGGGTAATTTTAGGCAAGTTTCTACTCCTAAGTGACTTTTTAGACACTTTAAAATTTGGCTTTTCTGAGTTGTGCGAAAATTGAAATTAGAAGTTTGAATGTAGTTGTAAACTTTCCTATTCGAATGAGAGTTCTCTTTCCCATTCTGTCTTACTTTCCTCTTTAGTTTTTAGAAACTTGTGAGAACTGAGAGAATGAGCTTCTTAAGCAAGAATTTGAAGATTTGAGGGTAATCACCCACTCTCCATTTTTGGAGACAAGAGAATTTTTGAAAAGAATAGAATAGATCTGAATAGAAAATTTGGCTAAGGGTAGAAGAAGAAGATCCGTGGATTGGGCAGCTCTTCCTCAAATATTATCCTACCTTTGGGTAGACTAAGGTTGGTTTCAATATTCTTTAAAATGACTTCTTTTTCTTTGCATGTGTTTGAAAGTATGTTGGTGAAAGAAATCTATTTTCTTGTATGTCTTTTTTTTTAGAAATTTAATTTGGTATTTTTGCATTATGATTTGTCTGTGTTTTTGGGAGTTTTCTCAAGACCTCTTACTCTTGGGAGAGAGGAGGATCTTGTGGGTGGTAGCAGTGACGACCCTCAAGTGAGAGACTCTTGTTTTGAGAGTGATCACAAGGGATTTTTGTGTGACCCTTGCTGCATGGCCTGTTTGTGCAATGGGGGTCATAAGGAGGGATATAAGGCTAGAATGCCTTGGGGGGGCATAAGGAATAAGGGGTTGAAATTCTTGATGTATTTGTCATGCCATGAGGTGGCTACTTATTTTCCATACTTGCAGTTCTCCTCAGGGTAATGGTCCACTACCACCCTTGAAGAGGTCATCACCAAAGTGTGGTGCAGTGTAGCCAAGTTGGGGTGTGTTTGAAATCTGTGTGTTTCCTATCTTCTATGTGTTTGCATGTTTGTTAACCGTCTAGGGCTTGGTTCTCCGAGCTCGGGGGTGGCTACCAGTTAGCCTAGGTTGGGAGGTGAGCACTCCATGGTCATAGTTGTGATTTAATATGCAGGAATGTCAGGAGTAAAGAATAAGACAAGTGGAAGAATGCAGGAATTATTGTTGCAGAAATTTATGAGCAGTTATAATTATTAGTTTTAAAAGCCCTCATTTGTTGAAATGAGAGGCCAGTTGTAAATTTGAAATGCAGACATAAGATTAGTTATTGTATTTAAATAAAGAAAAATCTTGTGAATATTGCAAAATATCTTTAGGTTTGTAAAAAAAAAAAACTAGATATATATTCATATTTTCTATTTGGAAAGAAATACTTTCGAAATTGCATGCAATATTCATTTTAATTTGAAAATCAGATTTATTTAATTCGGTGTTTTTCTCTTATCTGTGAATTTGTCTTCATTCTAGTTGCAGAAAAATATGAGTTGTATTTGCTGTTAAATTTTAAGTATATATAAAAAAAAAGTGTTTATTTAGTTGATGTATTAATTGTAGAAACAGTGAATGTATTTATTGTAGAAAAGAATAATGTATTTCTAAAATAGTATTTCCTAAGTTCAGAACAAAAAAAAATATCCGATGTGTTATGATAAATAGTTTAGCAGCAAACTTATTCCTTTTCTAGGCATTTAAAATAAAAATAAATAGGAAAGGCATTAACTAGAATTACATGCATATAGTAGATTTAAAAATAAATTTTATAATTCTATTTTCTGTAAATCAATAGAGTACAATATAGTTCTTGAAAATATCCCTCTATTAAACAGATTTATTACTATACTTCCTTTCCTACAATTGTAAATCAGAATCTTCCATGATTTCGATGTTAGTTTAAGAAAAGAAACAATAATATATATATATATGTGTGTGTGTGTGTGTGTAGAAATCATGTAGATATTTATATATACTTTTATATAAAACATATCATATAAATACCCTGCAAAACAAATGAAAATGTAAGCCTAAGTATATATATATATATAGATTTATTTAACATAATGATTTACCTTTGTTTTTTTTGTTTTAAAAAAATTTGCATGTAAAATATATTGGGAAATATATATATATATATATATATATATAAAATAAAAATAAAAAATATTAAATAAAAAAATATGGGGGGGGAAAGGGGCCGAGCACTGTGGATCGCATAGTGATCGGCGGGCAAGTTGTGCACTCTTCAATGCACAGTGGCTGGCGGAGCCACGCACTGTACAATGCACAGTTGCCGGCGGAGCCGCGCATTGTGCAATGCATAGTGGCTGGCGGTGCCGCGCACTGTGCAGTGCATAGTGGATGGCGGGGCCGCACACTGTGCGCTGCACAGTGGGCGACAAGGCCGAACACTATACAATGCACAGTGGGCGGCCATGGCCAAGTCGCCTCCAAGAAACCCCTGCCTCTCCTTGATCCACCTCTGCGCCGCTAACTCTCCCTCAACTTGGCCCTGCAACATGGTGTTAAGCAAAAAAAATATATATATTAAACCCTAGCCCGAGTAGGGCTAGGGTAATAAAATAAAATATAATGTTAACTCATTTAGTTTAGGGCCATTTTATAATGGAAGATCCCTAAATAGTGTTTGTAGGGCTTAATTGCTATTAAGTTGGAAAAATCTTTTAGAAGATTATATATATATATAGATTTATTTAACATAATGATTTACCTTTGTTTTTTTTTGTTTTAAAAAAATTTGAATGTAAAATATATTGGGAAATATATATATATATATATAAAATAAAATAAAGAAATATTAAATAAAAAAATATGGGGGGGGGAAAGGGGCTGAGCACTGTGCATCGCACAGTGATCGGCGGGCAAGCCACGCATTGTGCAATGCACAGTGGATGGCGGTGCCGCACACTGTGCAGTGCACAGTGGACGGCGGGGCCGCACATTGTGCGCTGCACAGTGGGTGGCAAGGCCGAACATTGTGCAATGCACAGTGGGCGGCCATGGCCGAGCCGCCTCCAAGAAACCCCTGCCTCTCCTTGATCCACCTCTGCGCCGCTAACTCTCCCTCAACTCAGCCCTGCAACATGGTGTTAAGCAAAAAAATATATATATATTAAACCCTAGCCCGGGTAGGGCTAGGGTAATAAAATAAAATAAAATGTTAACTCATTTAGTTTAGGGCCATTTTATAATGGAAGATCCCTAAATAGGGTTTGTAGGGCTTAATTGCTATTAAGTTGGAAAAATCTTTTAGAAGATTATATATATATATATATCTGGGTATGTATTTATATAGGGATTTAAATATTTAAATACCCATATATGATATACAAATAGGAAGTTGAAAAAAAATAAATTTAAAGAATAAAGCCTAATCTTATATTTTTAAATGTATTTAGTGTGATAGATACTTAATCATGTCCTAGTTAATTTAATTAGAGCATTAAATTTTAAGTTTGGATTTAAAAGGGATTAATTTAAGCACCTTTCATTTTGAGGTTAGAATGGATGCTAGAAAAATAATTTTTAATTAGCTTTCCAAGTCGATTAATAGCTACCCGTAATTAATTTTGCTCATGTAAATTAAATTATCTAAATTAAGTGACACTTTAAAAGATTATTTTAATTATGGATTTAAAAATGGATTTTAGACAATATAGTCCTAATGGAGACTAAATTTATCTTCATCTTCTACTTTTAATGAATTTGATTTAATTAAACTATTGACTATGTTTGATGAGAAAATAAATGAAAACATTTAGTTTTTCGCAAAATAAATTTTAATTAATATCGTTACTTGGTTTAGTAACAAAGTTAGCTCGAATATTGATATGGCAAACATGTTAATGCATGTCGGGTTAGCAAAACTTTGTTAATTAATTTGTATTTAAAAAAAAAAATCATTCCGTTTTTGCCCTAAATTTTGGGCATGACATTTTGGTATCAGAGCAAGGTTTCCACACTGGGAATCTTACTCCACCTACGTTTCGCCTTAGATTATTTAAATTATTTTGTTAAATTGATTTTATCAGACATTTAAATTTAATTGAATTAATATTATTCTAAAAGGAACTAATTAATTATTTTGCCTTATTTTCCTCTTAGGATGCCTCCGACAACGCGACAAGCTCGCAAGCACGGATGGGGTCCTAGAAATGTGCGCATAGCACACGAAGAGGTAGTGAGGGAGGCATCAGTTCCAGAAGAGAACCCAAGAGCACCTCCCAAACAGCCAAATGAACCTAACCGAGACCTCTTAGAAGCCATACAGAATCTTATTAGCGTAGTTCAGGAAAGGATACCAGCAAAGAACCCTCAAGTTAGAAGTCATGACTCTGGGAGTCATAGATCTATTGATAGAGAATGAAGCAGGAGCCTAGCTCCGATACCTGTAGAGAGTCAGGGGGGAAATGAGCTAGAGTCTGTGCATATTCTAGGACCACCTCCAGCGGTGGAACCAGTTTATTTTGAGAGAGCTCGTCGAGATCCAAGGGATCTTATCAGGGAGGTCATGTGACTCCAACCACCATCCTTCGGAGGTTCTATTGATGGGGTAGAGGCCAAGACATGGATTTTGAGTCTTGAGAGGTGCTTCGCATTGTGTTCTTATGAGAGCAACCTGAAAGCACGTGTCGTAGTTCATCTACTGAGAGGGTTAGCCTCCACTTGGTGGAGACAGGAAGAGTACAAATGCGGATTAGTTCCTGATACTCTCACTTGGGAGATATTCACAGAGAGATTATGTGAGAGGTACCTATCAGAACACTTCAGGCAGCGTCGTATAGGCGAATTTCATGATCTCCAACAAAAAGGCTTGTCAGTAACCCAGTATGAGAGTAAATTTTTTGAGCCGTTGCCCTATGTAGATTATCTAAAGGATGAGAAACTTCTTGTAAACCACTTCATCAGAGGGTTAAATGCTGGTATAGCCAGGCCTATTAGGATGTCCACTCCAGAGAGCCTTTGGGTTGCTATGGAGAAGGCACTGATTGCTGAGGAAATTCAGGTTAGACCACAGGACAATAGGGATCAGTTTCAGAACCAAAATTTCGCACCTTAGACTTATGGATTCTAGAAACCACATTGGAAAGGAAACAACCAAAATTCTTAGGGGTTCTCCAAACCCCCTCCTCCGCAACAGACACCACAGAACTAGAGGTAGAATCCTCCATAGTATTAGTAGGGCTCCAAGCCCAAACAGTGGTAGACTCAGGGACAGAGACGTGATCAGAGAGCACAGGGGCAGTACACACAGCCGGCGAGGACTCAGTAGTCCTCTAGGGGTGGGTACAGTGGATCTAGTAGGACAAGAGGTCAGGCTTTCTCTAGGCCTTAGGGCGCCTAGTTTCAGGCATGGGGTGCTTGCTTTATGTGTGGAGCCCTGGGGCATATGGTGAGGGATTACCCTCAGGGTCAGGTGGCAGGAAATCAGCGGATGGCCACTTCAGAGCCGACAATTGGTGATATGGGTAGGTCCCATAGAGTGTTCGCAGCGGTTGACAACTGCCAAGCTGAGCATCAGGCCATGGTTATCGAATCTACAGGTATGATCAAAGGTAATAATGTATCTATTTTGTTTGATTCAGGAGCTACTGACTCCTTTATATCTCCTTTGGTTGTGGAGCATTGCAGGCTAGTGGCAACTAGACAGGATGTCAGTTGGGAAGTGGAATTAGCTTTAGGGGCTAGAGTGTCAGTGGAATCAGAGGTTAGGGCATGTCAGCTGTAGATTGGCAAGATCACCACTTTAGTAGACCTTAGAGTGACCCCACTTGGATCTTATGGAATCGTACTTGGCATGGATTGGCTTTATGCCCATAGAGCCAAGATGGATTGCCATCTGAAAAAGATTGAGTGTGAGGATGATCATGGTTCACCCATAGTTATCACCGGGATTCAGAGGCCCGTGTCTCTTCATATGATCTCCGCAATGCAGCCTAAGCGGAGCATGCGAAAGGGATGCCAGTTTTTTGCTATCACTATCAGTGACAGAGGAGAAGAGGGAGAAGAAGAAACATCGCTCGATAACCATCCTATCCTTAAGGGATATTCAGATGTATTTCCTTCAGAGTTACTGGGAATGCCTCCCCATAGAAAGATTGATTTTCATATAGACCTAGTACCAGGAGCCAAGCCAATTTCCAGAGCACCTTATAGGATGACCACAAATGAGCTAAATGAACTCAAAATACAGCTTGAGGAACTTCTTGAGAAGGGTCATATTCGTCCTAGCGTATCCCCTTGGGGTGCACTAGTCATCTTCGTTAAGAAGAAGGATGGATCTCTCCGATTATGTATGGATTATCGGCAGCTAAATAAAGTAACCATCAAGAACCGATATCCTTTGCCCAGAATTGATGATTTATTCGACCAGCTTCAGGGTGCCAAAGTCTTTTCCAAAATAGATCTGAAGTCAGGATACCATCAGCTGAGAATAGTGGAGAGTGATATCCACAAGACCCCATTTTGCACTAGATATGGTCACTATGAGTTCACCGTAGTCCCATTCGGACTTACGAATGCCCCAACAATTTTTATGAGCCTCATGAATGGGGTGTTCCATACTTTTCTGGACCGTTTTGTTATTGTGTTTCTCAATGATATACTGATATATTCTCGGAATGAGAAGGAGCATGAGGAGCACCTGAAAGAGGTATTGCAGTGTTTGCAGGATAATCAGTTGTTTGGTAGTTTGTCGAAGTGTGCTTTCTTTTGATCAGAGGTCAAGTACCTTGGGCATGTTATTTCTGGTGATGGGATCTTAGTTGACCCATCAAAGATTAGGGCTATTATGGATTGGCTAGCACCAACCAGTGTGACAGAGGTTAGGAGTTTCATGGGCTTAGCAGGGTATTATCGACATTTTGTCGAGGGATTCTCCAGAGTCGCACACCCTATTACTTCTCTTTAGCGTAAAGGGAAGAAATTTGAGTGGATAGAGAAGTGCAAGAAGGCCTTTCAGAAACTCAAGAAGGCACTTACTAGCACTCCTATCCTTGTGTACCAGATCCTACAGTTGACTTTATGGTTTGTAAAGATGCTTCACTAGAGGGTTTAGGAGAAGTTCTTATGTAGGATGGTAGGGCCATAGCTTTTGAGTCTAGGAAACTTAAGACTCATGAACTTAATTATCCCACTCACGACCTTGAGCTCGCAGCAATAGTGCATGCACTTGTGAGGTGGAGACACTTCCTTTTAGGTCATCACTTCGAGTTGCATTCAGATCATCAGAGTCTTCAGTACATCTTCACTTAGCCGAACCTTAATGCACGTCAGAGGAGATGGATGGAATTCTTTTGCAACTATGATTTTGACATTCACTACATCAAAGGAAAGGAAAACGTAGTTGCAGATGCCTTGAGTAGGAGACGTCACGAGGTTTACACCATATCTATGGGCATGGATTTGAGAGACCGTATACTATAGCACTTGCCAGAGGATGGATGGTATGTAGAGGTTGGTCAGGTAATACGATCTCAGGTTACTCTAGAAGGGAAATATGTGGATTATTCTTTAGAGTCCGATGGACTATTATGCCATAGAGGGCGCATTTATGTACCTTCCTCCAGAGGGTTGCGAGAGTTCATTTTCATGGAGGCTCATAGAGCTCCTTATGTAGCACATCCTGGGGTTAAAAAGTTGCATGCTGACTTGAGGCAGATATATCATTGGCCAGGAATGTGGCAGCTCATTGCTGAGATAGTAGCTCGATGCTTCGAGTGTTAGAGAGTAAAGGCAGAGCACCGCCATCCAGGTGGGTTGCTCTAGTCTCATGCTATACTAGAGTGGAAGTGGGATACTATATCCATGGATTTCATCATTGGTCTTCCTATGTCTTCTCGTCGCCATGATGCTATCTTGGTGATAGTTGACAAGTTGACCAAAGTAGCTCACTTTTCACCAGTTTGTACTACTTTCACAGCTCCAGCAGTAGCACAGGTGTTCTTGTGAGACATTGTTAGACTTCATGGCATGCCCCACAAGATTATTTCTGATAGGGATTCTCTTTTCACTTCATTATAGGTAGCTATGGGCACTAAGCTCAATTTCAGTACAGCCTATCACCCGGAAACAGATGGTCAGACAAAGAGGGTCAATCAGGTGTTAGAGGATATGCTTTGCATGTACGTCATGGATCATCAGACCTGGTGGGAGGAGTATCTTCCCTTAGTGCAGTTTACCTATAACAATGGGCATCACACTTATTTGGGGATGCCACCCTATCATGCATTATACGATAGGCCTTGCAGGACGCCCTTGAGTTGGGATCGCATAGAGGACAGAGTTGCTATTGGTCTCGAGATAGTTCAGGATATGGAATAGCACGTGGATTTGATTAGGCAGCGTCTCAGAGAGGCTCAGGATAGACAGAAGGAATATGCTGATGCAATGAGGATAGATCGTAGCTACTTGGTTGGAGACAAAGTCTTCTTGAGAGTGCGACCACATAAGAGTCCAATCCGTTATGAAAAGGGTTCTAAGCTCACACCTCACTTTATAGGACCTTTTAAGATTCTTGAGAGGATAGGCCCAGTTGCCTACCATTTAGCATTGCCACCTAGCCTGTCACGCATCCACGATGTGTTTCATGTATTAGTTTTGAGAAAATATATCTATGAAGAGTCTCACATTTTAGATTGGGATGCCTTGCAGGTGGAGTCGGATAGGTAGCTAGCTTTAGAGCCCATTCGCATTTTGGCACGCCGGACACTGGCCCTTCGAGGTCGAGAGCTGGACCAGGTTAGGGTCCAGTGGGATTGTTATGATGAGGTTACGGCTTCATGGGAGGACGCAACATGGATGAGATCAGAGTACCCCCACCTCTTTGATGAACTCCAGGATGAAGTTCATGCCTAGAGGGGGAGGGTGTGAGGCCTCACCTCAACTCAGTCTGACATTTCAGTAATGTTTATATATTGACTATCATGGATACTTTATTTGGATGCATATTGAAACTTAGTACTGATATGGTTTCAGGATTTGGATAACATTGCTATATTTTGATGATTTACTTATATGCTTTATGAGATAGAACACTACATGATTATTAGATAAGATGATATTGTGATGATAGATGTCATTATTGAATTTGCAAGACATTACTATGATAATAGAACTATGATGTATGGTTAAGTTTATGTGAATTAGGATGAAATTGCTTATGTGATATTGCTTGATAAGAGATGTATTTAATCTGTGCAGATGTAAATTGTATGCAAGTAATGATGTGCATAGTTATTCTTTTGAAATTATATTATATGTGGATATTTGAAAGTACTAATGTGTAAATTGAGATGCGCAGGAAGTTGACCATGTGACCATGGAAAATTACAGAGAATCTGTTATCACTGATTTAAAAATGGGCTTTTCTTTTCCCATGGTTGGCTATATTTTGTTGAAATTTTGAATAAGGTGTTGTTCCAAATGCTTCAGCTTTGTTCTAGACCTCAAGGGTTTAAGGGTTTGTGATTTTAGATCCTCTTGTGTTCGTTTTAAACCCTCTAGTTTCTAATCTTTCGTTACTTTATTCACTTAAGTAATGGGTCGTGGGGTCGTAGGAAGTATTCCCCCCTTGTTGTTTGCCTAGGCGGTTATGTTAATTAATCAAATATTTAATGCCTCAAATGTTTTTCTTCTAAAGTTGTCGGGCCCAGTAACTAGTGCGCATCTCGCGTATTGATCCACGACTCACGCTATTTTGCTAGGCAAAGTTGCGCGTAGTTTAAAACCAGTGAAGTTGCGAAAACCACATGGCATGCCACATAGACGGTCCAGTTGGTTGTTGATAGCGAATAAAATGGCGGCACATGGCACAAGTCACAACAGTTAGCGGGTCAGGATTAAAGGCTGAAAGGCGGGCCCCAGAGGTGAGTCAGGTCGCAGGTGGAGATGACCTGGCAGGTACAGCTGTTAACAATTTATTGAAGCCCTGTGGTTTCCTTTTGGCAAATAACAGAGTGACAAGTCAGCTCTGAAAGTGACTGGGTGCCAGGTGTTCACGATGAGTTAGTGGGCCCACCCCTCCTGAGAGCCTTTTCAAAGGATTAAACACCGATCAACTTCAGAGATGATCCGATAGACCGCACTATTTCACAAGGGTAAGATGCTCATCCTTTATACCCCACGAAATAGCGAGAGTGAACGCGAGCCATCCACGTGTCATGATGATGACCTGGAGGATGTAGCTGCTGCGAAGAGAGTGGGGCCCTGTGGTTTCCTTTTGGCAAATAACAGAGTGACAAGTCAGCTCCAAAAGTGACTGGGTGCCAGGTGTTCATGATGAGTTAGCGGGCCCAACCCTCCTGAGAGCCTTTTCAAAGGATTAAACGATGATCAACTTCAGAGATGATCCGACAGCCCACGCTATTTCGCAAGGGTAAGATGTTTGTCCTTTATACCCCATGAAATAGCGAGAGTGAACGCGAGTTGTCCACGCGTCTTGATGACACGTGGTCTAAGAAAGAAAGTGTGGGCCCACCAAGGTGGAACCGGCGGTAGGAAAGAAAGACATGTGCTAGGTATCAAGTGGAATGCGAAGGGAATTTTAAGGCCAATGGCTGGATGCCACGTGATATCATGTAGCCAATAAAAAAGTGGGACCCAGAGAAAAGCCAAAGTTGTCAGTTAATCTACCGCACGATCAAGTTTCTTTTGATCGAATGGTTGGCGTTATTTCGTAGGACCAAGCTGCCCGATAGTTATGCTTCGCGAAGTTGTGAAAGAACAAAATGAAACACTTGCAGGAATGTTGTGACCCGTTGGAGCGAAAAATATGAATTCTCCTATGAATTCAATTTTGAAGAGACGACGGGAGCATGCAGAATCAATGTTATAGTTAAGGCCCTAAGTACAAATATTTGATTTCCTATCAACCGGGTAAAGATATCTTTTAAAGGATTTTCCAGAAGACTAAACGCAGAGTTATTTTCTTCAGATACAGAGAAAGTCGGTTCAGTTGTAGAGTAAATTCCTTCAACCAAAAAATAGGTTTTCTCATATTTTTGTGTAGCAATTCTTGTGCAGTGTTCTAAAATAGATAATTGACTCTTTGCAGAGTTGTTTAAGAGTGACATTTATTTCTTGCATTTTCAAAATGGCTCCTAAAAGAGAATTTTCTGGTAAGGTTAATTATTCAGGGAGGAGTGTCTATGATAATTTTTTAGAATAGTTGACTTTGTCAACTAACCAGGCATCAAAGGAAAAAGAGCTAGTGCCTAAGGTTCCCCGTCTAAAGATAGGAGAAGGATTGTATGACAAGGGAAATTGGTTGAGAGACCCGCAGGTTGGACTGTCTGGGTTGGGGTTGTTTAAAGTGGGATTCGGAATGAGAAATTCTCCTGCCTCGCAAAACAGTATCTAGGAACTGGATGTTGGGAAACTAGTAGTGCCAGGAGTATTCATGGATACAGATTTGCTAACCCAGATTGCATTCAACTATGATCCAGTCACAAGAAGCATTCAGGATGTAAATGGGAAAACCCTTGTGGAAATTAATGCGAAGTGTTTAGGACAGCATTTAAGCTTAATGAGTTTACAAACATTCTAGAACCAATAAACTTCACAGCATTAGCCCAAATTTACGGTGCACAGAGGAGTCATCTCAGGAATGGGCCTCTTAAGGAATTTTTTTAAAAAATAGGGAGGTTAACAACCATGGGACCCAACACACAAGAGCCCTTTTCATTAAGCATATTCACCCTGAGGGCTAAAGGGATGTATTGGGCACTTTGCCAAGTTTTGGGAGAAGATGCAGAAGCAAATATGCCGAATCATTACTTGTTAATGATTGCCCAAATTTTGAATCCTTCTCTTGCCATCACATTTGATTATGCCGCTTATATTGTTGATGCTATCCATGGAGAGTTGATAGGAATCAAGAATGGAAAGGTGGATAGGCCTTTCAGATGGTACTCACTCCTAATGCATCTTTTTCTCTTGAAAGGTGGTGATTACTTTGCCAGTGGACTAGACCTGGTCAAGGAGAAGGAAGGAGAAAAAATGCCAGTATAGTTATGGAGTACTGTATTGTCATGGGACAGAGAAGATGCCAGTTTTTTGAAATTTGATAAATATTTTGCATCTAAAATAAGGACTCTCTTCTGCTCTGAGAACCCAAGAATCCCCAAGGATCTTCTGGAATTCATAAGACCAAAAGAATTCACAGAGAACATAAACATTATTCATAAATGGGGTGACATTTATCTATATCCAGTTTCCATAGTTTTCAGAGTTTTTGGTTTCAGAGGCACTCCATTTTTGTCACTTTACCAGGTCCCTCTCAAAGTGGGAATCGCGGAGATCCTCAGACAAATTGGTTGCTTGCAAGAGGCAGAGTTGACAGGCAGGGGTAAAGGGACTATTTTCCTTGCAGCTACCATAGCTCACCAATTTGTAATAACAAAGGGAGGCTAGAATTGCTTTGAGGATTTCCTCAAACCTTATCATTTATCCACTGTAGCATCCAGGTGTGCCGATCCAGAGGACTTCTTCAACGGTATGTTTAGGAAGAAGGTAGCATGCAGAGGTAGGCCTCATCAATTCTAGTTTCCTGAAGACCTCATCAGAAATGAATTTGATCTAGATGAGTAGGAGCTAAGAAAGGAAAAGTGGGTGGCTTATAAGAAAGCCCTAGATTTTGTGCATCAGTTTGATGCTAGCTATGACCCATTGTCTAGCTTTTTCCCACTAGAGGAGAAAATAAAGTTTTTAATTGTTTGCTTTGAAGATGTGATGTAGACATTGAAGGAGAAGAGGGAAGTTGTAATCAAGAGCAACCCTGAGAAAGTCAGAATGATCCTTAGTAGGTTAGCTTCTAGCAAGCCAATCCCTCTTGGTGATTACACACTGCATAAGAAATCAGGTTATAGTGTGCTAGTGCCTACAACAAGGGAGCCCTCTACCTCCAAAAGAAAGAGGAAGATACAAGATGTCGTCGACATCTAAGAGAGCCCAAAGAAGCAAAGGGTGGGGAAAGAAATACAATCAGATACACCTTTGTATTCCCCATCCCAATCCCCTATCCATATAGGAAATGAGCAAGCAACAACTGAGCAACTCATACAATTGGGTAGTCTAGGGGAAATTGCATACACCTATGATGAAGTAGAGGAAGGGATGCCGGAAGAACCCATTGCTGCTGGAATGGATATTAACTCCATTGAACTAAAAGGCTAGGAGTGGGATCTTGAAATAAAGCAGGAAAGTAGTGCCTTTCTAGCTAATAATAGTTTTGTCACATCAGAAGCATTCATGCAATTTATATGGAAGCAGCACATAGATAAATATAATGCTAGTTGTGAAACAAGAAATGCAGAACAGCCCAATAAAGATCTAGCTTTGGTGGAAGAGGAAATAAAGCAAGAGATGATGGAAGAATTCAAAACCATCACCCCTGAGCAGGGAAGAGATATGGTAGCACAAGCTGGAGTGCTTATCTTACCTGAATGGGATATTGCAGATGCCCTAGTATTAGATGCAGTAAGGAAAGAGACTAAACCTATGGAGGGGGTCACTTTCAATAAAGATAATGCTGCACTTGTTATGTGGTCTCTCAAGAGAAATGAGAGCAAGAAAAGCAAGGACACCCGAGGGTCAAGTTACCTTGGTGGAATGATGGTGAAGAGAGTGCAGAGTACAGGGGTAGTAGAGGCTGCCAGCACTGTGTTGGAGACTGCAAAATTCAGTGTTGCAGTAGCAGAGAAAGAAGCCAAAGACAAAGAGACCCTCCAAATCAAGTTGGAAACAGTTTTAAAGGCCTACAACGGTGCCAAGGAGGAGATAATAGGTAAGGATAGCATCATTCCCAAATTGCAGAGCCAGTTGACTGGACAACACCATCAAGGTGAGTCTTCAACATTGATGATCTCCTCTTCTCTTGCAAGACCTCCACCTTTGAGCCCTATCATTGAGTTTCCACCATCTCCAGCACCCTCCAGCTCTCAGATGATTGAAATTACTCCTCAAGAATTAGAAAATTTGAAATGGGCTCAGGCCTTATCTGAAAAGAAGTATGAGGAGAGGGTAGGAGCTACAATTTCTAGTTTTGCAGATACAATAAATGCCTCATTGCTTTATAACAATGTAGGTAAAATTATGGAAATATGGAATGAGCTCAGGAGAGACAAGGCCATTTTGATGCCTATTTTTGACAGATGGAGGCCTAGGGAGATAGATTTAGAGTTTATGTGTGTATCCTATGATGAAGCAAGGGCCAATCCCATCATTAAATCCACTTTTGATGTCGCTAAAATCTTAATTCAATTAGCAGCAGAGGTGGATAATGTGGATAGAAAGGTCAATTTGTGCAAGAAGGAATACACTGACCAAGTTTTTGAGTTGCTCCCAAGAGTTTTTGCTAGCCCAGATCAGTTAAAAGACAAACAAATATGGCTTAAGGAGATAGAAGCTAAGTTATCAAAAAGAGTCAGAGAAATTATGCATCTTGATGATGCTTCTTTTTTGGTTGTGACAATACAAGAAATAGAGAAAATTAAATCACATTATGGTTTTCTCAATTCGAAAGTCAACAAAATGAGAAATTCTGGGAAAAGGTTGACTAAAACTAAAGATAATGTGATTAATTTCTCATGGCCGATAGAAGAGGTATATAGTGAGTGGGCAACAAAATAAGCCACCCATGATCCGGAACAGTTGGAGAGCGCCCCTGAAAAGATAGAAGAGGTTGCGACCAAACAATATGTTGAAGTAACTGCAGAGGCTAAAAAGAGCTTGTAACTGCTTTTGCTAAAAGCTTGTAACCTCTTTATTTTGAAAGAAATGATTGTAACAAACTCTCCTCGAGAAGTCCGAAGCTTTGTGCATCCATGATGTTATAAATGGATACGAGGAATAGAGGAAAAGAGATCGCAAAAATTTGTAAGGAAACGCTGCAGAAATTTATCTAAGCTTTTCTAAGTATAATGGAGAATCCAAATTTCTTGTAATACTTCTTGAACTGAATATCAATATACAGACCATCGGTTTTGAGTAAAGTTCTGTGTTGTCTTCAAGTTTGTTCACAAATTTGTTTATTGTTTTCATTCTAAATAACCCAGGGTTGTTCTATTTGAATGGAATTGTAAAGCAATTTTAGTATAAGTGTTCGTTAGCTTTTCTCTTTAGGAGGGAAATTAAAGAGGCGGGGATCACTCATACCAGTAAACTCTTTGTAAGGAACTTTGAATTTTGATGACCATAGCTTAGTTTAGAATGCTTGAATTCTTGTAGGTGTCAGGCACATACAAGGATTGATCGAAAATAAGCCGACAAGAAGCATAAAGATGTTTTGTTTGAAGAGTCTTATTTGAGTTTAGATGACTCTGTGACCTTGGATAAGGCCCTGGTATTAATTGAAGTTGTTCATTGCATGTTTTGTAGATCGAAATGCTGAACTTAAGTATAATTTCCATTATTTGTTTTCAGTTAATTTCAAGGTGAATAGATCCACTGGTTTTCTGGACTAGTTTGCTGTGTGTTTATGTTTAAAAATGTGAATTTAATTCACAAAGGTATACCCACCTAGGCTCTGAGTAAGCCCGAAGTGTAGAAGGTCTAATCAAACCTTGTCATATGTTGTCTTGAGAATTTCCTTATCTTTGATATCTCTTCTGCACTAAGCTTTAAACCATATTATTTTAAGGATGTTAAAGGGATTCAGATTTTGAAGACAACAAAAGTGGCAACTCTGCTGGGGAGAGTTACAATAAAGATATAAACACAGATTTGTTTTGAAAGCTTGTGAAGAAAATTATTGTGTTTGTGGATAAGCCCAAAGTGTAGAAGGCCTAATCAGACCTTGTCTTATGTTGTCTTGAGAATTTCCTTATCTTTGATATCTCTTCTGCACCAAGCTTTAAACCATATTATTTTAAGGATGTTAAAGGGAATCAGATTTTGAAGACAACAAAAGTGGTGACTCTACTGGGGAGAGTTACAATAAAGATATAAACATAGATTTGTTTTGAAAGCTTATGAGAAAAATTATTGTGTTTGTGGATAAGACTGCTTGTTTTCATAATTCCCATCATTTTGTGGGTGGTGACTTTGTTACTTTGAACCAGTCCTTGTGAGGTACAAATTTTTCTGAAAAGAAGACAAGCAAGATGCAATGAGCAAAAAACACAAGATCATTCATGAAGAAACATCCTCGTGAAACTTTGCAAGAAAGTCTGCCAGAACAGTCACGGAGAGGCCAGAAGAGATCCGTGTTGCATGAGCCATCAAATGCTACTTGGATGCAGAAAAACAATAATACTGGTAAGATGCTTGACCGACCTGTTTATGCAAAGTCTAATTCATCTTCCAGAGATTTAGAGCATGATATCTTAGGTTTTCATTCGGGATTGTTTGGAAATATTGATGATGCACCTACTTTAAGTCAAGATCTATCTCATGTTAGTGTTTTTGCAAAAGATAGAACCAGTTCAAATGCAATTAGGCATTTTGTTCCTAGGACAATTGATGAGAACATTAGTTTGATTGACATAGATCAAGTTAATGTATCAGACTCTGAAGAAAACTTTCCTGATGAGGATAAAATGTCTCAAGAGATTGAAGATTTAAATAAAAGAGTCCATCATTTAATCTCCCTAAGATCCCAAAAGGAGGCAAATAAGGAGAAGGAAGTTAAAGCCAAATTAATGGAAAGAGATAAGCTTCTTAGACAGATAGCTGATCTTGAAATGCTTGCTAAGGAAAAAGAAAAAAGTGATGAGGAAGGCCCTGTGATTAGGGAAATCTTAGTCCCTAAAATTAGACAAGCTAGTAAATCAGTAGCCCAGCCAATTAGGAAAGTATCTAATGACTCCCAGCCTCCTAAAGCTAATTTAGATAAAGGAAAACATAAATGGGTAGATGATGGAATAGAATCTAAAATTGCAGAAGAGATTTCTCATAGGATTCTAGCACATGAGAGAGAAATGGAAAGGATGAGGAAGGAAAAGGAAGATCTCCAAATGGAATTGGAAAAGGCTGAGTTAGAAGCAGCAAATCAAGAAGTAAAAAGAAATATTAATTACTTGAAGGCTCCCCCTATTATATTCCCATCAGAAGATCTTAGCAAGCCTAATCCCCAACACATTTCTCCTCCTTAGGTTAATGTTCAACCTATGGTATAGGCTAATATTGCCTCGGTAAGCCAACTACCTGTGAATAAGCAGTACACCGCAGCACCTCAATCTCCAATTCCAAAAGCTAAAATGACCATGGGAAATAACAGTGCTATTACCCCTTTTCAAAGAAGGCCAATCAATCTAGAACAATATAGGCAATTGTTCTTTGATGGGATCCCAGGATATCCGAATCATGTTCCCACTGAGTTAAGAGACAAACTTCATAAATTTGCTGGGAACAATGCAATTAGTGTTGAGGAACATTTGAAATCTTTTGGGGATTTAATAAATGATTATGAGATAGCAGATGAAGATGTTATTATAAAGCTGTTTGTTCAATCCCTGGGTGATGATGCAAGAGATTGGTATAGAGGTCTTCCAGTAAGTAGCATAGGTTCATGGGAAGATTTTAAAATTTGCTTTCAAGAGCAGTATGGTGACAAGACTGATGTAAGTTTTATGCTAAATAAGTTCAATAACATTAGAAAATCTGAAAATGAAATGGTCACTGATTTCAATACCAGATTCCAAAAAGCCATGCACAGATTGTATCAAGTGATGAGGCTAGATGATAACATGTGTCTTAACACATACTACAATGCATTTGATTCCAAGATGGCCTATATCTTAAGAGATAAAAATCCCCATAATTTGAGAGATGCTTTTAGAATTGCCATAAATGTAGAAAGTAACACAAAATCATCTAGAAAATTAGGAAGAATGACAGATGGTAGATTATGGCAAGAAACCAAACAACAACCCAATAAAGTTGCTAAAGAGGATGACAAAATAGAGAAGTTGGTTACTGCCATGAAAGACTTGACTGCGAAGGTTAACAAAAATGATAAACCTCACTATAACTGGCAAGACAGCCCCCCTAGATTACATGACGTGCCCTATAATACCAATTGGAAGGATGGTAAACCCCAAATTGAGAAGCCCAAAATTACCCAAAGTCAAGACACACCAGATCCCTTGAAAGGGAAAACTATTCACAATATAGAAAATACCCCTTGGTGTATTGCTTGTGATGGACCACATTCCCCTCATCAGTGTGTAGTAGCTCAAGCTCTGGAAGAATCTATGAGACCAAAAGTAGAGCTTGACATTAATATGTTTGAAACCATCATAGAAAGTGATGAGGAATCTGTGCAAAGTGAATATAGTGATGTGCTGGATAATGAAAAGTTAGTGCAAGGATAGTTAGCCTTAGGTTGGCATCCTACATTGAATGTGGTAACAATTGAAGATGAAGAGGTTCATCTTAGAAGGCCCAATGAAGAAGAAGTCAGAAATCTCACTAAGGCTGCAATTGCAAAAGCAAAACATAACTATAATCTGAGAAGCACCAAGAGAGACACTGATCAGGGTGAGCCGGGTTCTATGTTTGTAAAGGAAGTTACAAAAAAGGGGGCATCAAGTAGTACTACTACTATTCCTGAGGTCGGTCAAGAGAAAGGGGAAACAGTTAAAAATGTACCTAAAGGCATAGATGATACTAAAATTGGTGATGTACAAGGAGCAGAGACAGTGAAAAGAGCAAGTCAATTCAAAACACAAAAGGTTAGGGTTAATACTGAAAAATGCAATAATTCTACATTTGATATGGCCCAAGCTCTAACTTAAATGAAAGTCACTGTTCCATTAGTAGAATTGCTAAAGATTAAAGAACATAAGGATGTAGCTTTGTCTTTATTCTCTAGTATATCTGATAGTGACACAGTATTACCCACTAGTTTAGCTAAAGTTGGAAAGGATCAAGTGTTCCAAACCCCAGAGGTTGACGTTGGAACCACTATCACCCAGGAGCCTTCTTAGGTAGATCCTTTCTATGTTACTTTGTTAGTCAATAACCGGTTGATTAAAAACTGCATGATAGATTCAGGGGCTGCTGCTAATGTAATGCCTCATGGTGTTATGAAAGAATTAGGGTTATCAGTAACCACTGTGTATGGGAAATGTTATGCCATGGATAACAGAGAAGTACCTGTGATAGGTACAATGAAAGATGTGGAAGTAAAAATAGTATTATTTTCTGAAGCCACTTACAAAATGGATGTTATTGTTACTAACACTAAACCCCACTATGGTATGTTACTTTCCAGACAATGGGCAGCAGCAGTAGGGGGAAATATTCAACTGGACTTATCTTATGCTACCATTCCTATTGGTGGTAATCAGGTCAAATTATACAGAGAACCATGAGATCTTAGGGTAATTAAAAATGTAGACCCTGGTATGCTTAATTATATGATTGATGTAGATTTAGATAATTTTAGACTTCAACCAATTTCACCTCAATTGAAGAATACTGACCCAATTGTAGTCGAGCTACAAGCACAACAGTATGGGTTGTGGCAGATGTATTTTGATGGGGCTTGCTCCAAAGAAGGATCTGGAGAAGGGGTTCTTTTTGTGTCCCCGTCAGGTATAACTTTTAAATACTCATTTTTATTGGCATTCCAGTGCACAAATAATACTGCAGAGTATGAAGCCTTACTACTAGGACTTGAGGTTGCAAAAAGGCATGGAATCCAATTGTTGAAAGTGATGGGGGATTCAGAATTGGTTGTCTCTCAGGTAAGATCTAAATATGCATCCAAAAATGATAGATTAAAGCAGTATAAGCATGCTGTTTGGGATGTTATTGAGCATTTTGATGCATTTTCTATTAATTGGATAGAGCGAACAAAAAATATCATGGCAGATTTCCTAGCTAATGTTGCTTTGAAAAATGATGATGCAACGCTAACCGGTATTTCCACTGTGGAAATAAAATCTAGGCCTGCTATTCTTGATAATGTGTACAATTAGCAAGTTTTTGCTGATAATGAAGACATTCTTAGGTTTATTCAATGTGTTGATGATTATGATGGACAAAAGATTGATTGTAATGCACTAGTGGAAGTGGTAGACAATAGAGAGACAATGTTTGGAAATGATGTTGTCCAGTTGGAAACCAATGAAATACCTAAAGGGCTGGTAGAGCTGGAAAGCATGTTTAGTTATAATGATAGTCATTTACATCAGCAGTCTACCACCAAGTTGGAAGAGTTAGAGGAGGTAAACCTGGGGACATAATCATCCCCTAAGTTGGTATATATTGGAAAGAAATTACCCCCTCATGTCAGGATTAACCTTATTAATTTATTGAAAAGGTATAAGCATGTTTTTGCTTGGTCTTATGAAGACCTAAAGGCATATAGACAAGATCTTTTTCAACATGAAGTTCCTTTACTTCCAGATGCTAAGCCTTTTAGATAGAAACAGAGACCAATCAATCCCTTGTTAGAAACTAAAATGCAACAAGAGTTGACCAAATTGAGAGAAGGGGGGATTATCAAACCAATAAGGCATTCTTCATGGGTCTCCAATTTGGTTCCGGTGGGAAAGAAGAATGGAGATATTAGATTGTGTGTAGATTTTAGGAATATAAATGTTGCTTCCTTGAAAGATAATTACTCATCCCCAAATATGGAAGCCATGCTACAAAGAGTGACAGGATGTGATCTTTTATCCATGATGGATGGTTTCTCAGGATATAATCAAGTGTTGGTAAAAGAGTCTGAACAGTTCAAGACAGCTTTCACTACTCCATGGGGAACTTATGTATATGTGAGAATGCCATTTGGGCTAAAAAATGCAGGAGCTATATTTCAGAGAGCTATGGATGTAGCTTTCAAAGAATTCATAAACATCATCATGGTGGTGTATCAAGATGACCTTAGTTGTTTCTCTAAGAAAGCTGATGATCATTGTGGACATCTAGAGAAGGTGTTCGATAAAGCCTTGGAATTTGGTGTATCACTGAATCCCAAGAAATGTCATTTTAGGGTCACTGAGGGAAAGATACTGGAACACATAGTTTCCAAGGAAGGGGTAAGAATATACCCTGAGAGAATTGAGGCAATCAATAAGGTATCTGAACCTAAAAATGTGAAAGGTATCCAATCCTTTTTAAGTAAAGTAAATTTTGTCAAAAGATTCATTGCAAACTCCGCAGAGATAGTGAAGCCTATTGTCAAATTGCTTAAGAAGGATACAAAATTTCATTGGGATCAAAAAGCTTCAAAAGCTTTTGCTGAGATTAAGAAGGCAATCCAGGAGGCACCAGTGTTGAAATCCCCTGATTATAGTAAGCCTTTTTCTCTGTTTTCTTTTGCTTCATATCATACGATGGCTACAGTATTACTACAAAAGGACAATGAAGGATATGAACATCCCATAGCCTTCTACAACAAATCTTTGCAGGCAACAGAACTAAAATATGAAACCATGGAGAAACAAGCTTATGCATTAGTTAACGCTATCAAGGCTTTTAGGCCATATTTAGTGAATGCAAACATCATTGCTTATGTCCCACATGCTGCAGTTAAAGATATTTTGTCTCAGTCTGAGGTTACTGGGAAGAGATGCAAATGGATCAATAGAATTCAGGAGTTCAACTTGGAGATAAAGATCACCAAATTGGTGAGAGGGTTAGGTTTGGCTAAGCTTATGACTGAGTCAAATCTCATGAATGTAGAAGTACACAATGTTGAGGTTAGAGATATGTTGGTCACTAGTATTGAGAGGCAACCTTGGTACACAGAGATAATCCAAGTTTTGAGAGGTGATATACTCCCAGAAGAAATGACATACAATCAGAAAAGAACTCTAAAACTCAAGTCCCAAAAATATGTGCTTATTCAGGGTGATCTTTTCTGGAGAAAAAGAGATGGAGAGTTACTAATGTGTTTGGATGAATTTCAAGCTAAACAGGTGTTGACTGAAATGCATGATGGGGTATGTGGAGGTCACTATTTTGCTAAGACTACTGCTGGCAAGATAATACAAGCTGGGTATTATTGGCCCACCTTATTTAAAGATACCCATGCATATGTTCGAAGATCTGATCCATGTCAAAGATTCTCATCCAAGCTCAAGTATGAAGGAGCCTTACCCCTAAATCCAGTCTCTGTAGAAGCTCCTTTTATTCAGTGGGGTATTGATTTTATTGGAGAAATTGTTGAGAAGTCAGGAAGAGGTCATGGATGGATTATAGTGGCCACTGATTATTTCACCAAATGGATAGAAGCCATCCCTACAAGAAGAGCTACTAGTAAAATTGTCATTGATTTCCTGATGGATAATATCATAACTAGATTTGGGATACCTACAAAATTGGTGATGGATAATGATATGCGTTTCAGATCAAAAGAATTTGTAGGCTTTTGTACTAGTTACGGTATAATCATGTCATACTCTTCACCGTATCACCCTCAGGAGAATGGACAAGCAGAATCCAGCAATAAAAGCTTGTTGAATATCATCAAGAAAATCCTAGAAGAAAATAAAAGATCTTGGGATCAAAAGTTGAAGTTAGCTCTGTGGGCGGATAGGATAATAGTTAAGAAATCCATTGGAATGTCACCTTTTGAGTTAGTTTATGGTGCCCAAGCCAGATTGCCGGTAAATAACCTTCTTCTAGTGTATAAGTTTTTGCAGAATGAGAACATGGAGGTATCTGAACCAATGGAAAGCAGAATGATCCAAATTGTAGAAATGGAGGAGCTTAGGACTTCTGCCCACAAGAAAAATCAGAAGATCCAGTTGCAGTCAAAGTATCTTTTTGATAAAAGGACATCACTAAGGAAGTTTCAAATTGATGACATGGTTCTTTAGTGGAATGCAAAAGGACAGGATAAGGGAAAGCATAAGAAATTTGAATCACTATGGATTGGCCCTTTTGTGGTTTGTGATTTAAATGGTAAGGATTCATATTTCTTGAAGAACATGGATGATGAAATGTAGGAATTTTTAGTGCATGGACAATTCTTGAAGCATTATTTCTCTTAATGTCCATGCACAGTAGGTCTTTTGTTTGTACATATTTTGTTCCTTTCCTGCTTTTCTATTTTGGTTTGTGTTTTGGTCTATTTCTCCAGAGTTTCTGAGTTTTCTTGTGTTGACCTTGTGATCAACTATCCCCAGTCAGAGTCATTGTTATCACTGATTTAAAAATGGGCTTTTCTTTTCCCATGGTTGGCTATGTTTTGTTGAAATTTTGAATAAGGTGTTGTTCCAAATGCTTCAGCTTTGTTCTAGACCTCAAGGGTTTAAGGGTTTGTGATTTTAGATCCTCTTGTGTTCGTTTTAAACCATCTGGTTTCTAATCTTTCGTTACTTTATTCACTTAAGTAATGGGTCATGGGGTCGTAGGAAGTGTTCCCCCCTTGTTGTTTGCCTAGGCCGTTATGTTAATTAATCAAAAATTTTATGCCTCAAATGTTTTTCTTCTAAAGTTGTCGGGCCCAGTAACTAGTGCGCATCTCGCGGATTGATCCACGGCTCATGCTATTTCGCTACGCGAAGTTGCATGTAGTTTAAAACCAGCAAAGTTGCGAAAACCACATGGCATGCCACATAGACGATCCAGCTGGTTGTTGATAGTGAGTAAAATGGCGGCACATGGCACAAGTCACAACAGTCAGCAGGTCAGGATTAAAAGCTGAAAGGTGGGCCCCAGAGGTGAGTCAGGTCGCAGGTGGAGATGACCTGGCAGGTACAGCTGTTAACAATTTATTGAAGCCCTGTGGTTTCCTTTTGGCAAATAACAGAGTGACAAGTCAGCTCCGAAAGTGACTAGGTGCCAGGTGTTCATGATGAGTCAGCGGTCCCACCCCTCCTGAGAGCCTTTTCAAAGGATTAAACACCGATCAACTTCAGAGATGATTCGACGGCCTACGCTATTTCGCAAGGGTAAGATGCTTGTCCTTTATACCCCGCAAAATAGCGAGAGTGAACATGAGCCATCCACGTGTCATGATGATGACCTGGAGGATGTAGCTGCTGCAAAGAGAGTGGGGCCCTATGGTTTCCTTTTGGCAAATAACAGAGTGACAAGTCAGCTCTGAAAGTGACTGGGTGCCAGGTGTTCACGATGAGTCAACGGGCGCACCCCTCCTCAGAACCTTTTCAAAGGATTAAATGCTGATCAACTTCAAAGATGATCCGACGGCTCGTGCTATTTCGCAAGGGTAAGATGCTCATCCTTTATATCCCGTGAAATAGCGAGAGTGAACGCAAGCCGTCCACGTGTCATGATGACACGTGGTCTAAGAAAGAAAGTGTGGGCCCGCCAAGGTGGAACCGGCGGTAGGAAAGAAAGACATGTGGTGGGTATCAAGTGGAATGCGAAGGGAATTTTAAGGCCAATGGCTGGACACCATATGATATCATGTAGCCAATAAAAAAGTGGGACCGAGAGAAAAGTCAAAGCCGTCAGTTAATCTAACACTCGATCAAATTTCTTTTGATCAAATGGTTGGCGTTATTTCGCAGGACCAAGCTGCCCAATAGTTATGCTTCGCGAAGTTGTGAAAGAACAAAATGAAACACTTGCAGGAATGTTGTGACCCGTTGGAGCGAAAAATATGAATTCTCATATGAATTCAATTTTGAAGAGATGGCCGGAGCATGCGGAATCAATGTTATAGTTAAGGCCCTAAGTACAAATATTTGATTTCCTATCAACCGGGTAAAGATATCTTTTAAAGGATTTTCCAGAAGAGTAGACGCAGAGTTATTTTCTTTAGATACAGAGCAAGTTGGTTCAGTTGCAGAGTAAATTCCTTCAAGCAAAAAATAGGTTCTCTCATATTTTTGTGTAGCAATTCTTGTGCAGTGTTCTAAAATAGATAATTGATTCTTTGCAGAGTTGTTTAAGAGTGACATTTATTTCTTGCATTTTTAAAATGGCTCCTAAAAGAGAATTTTCTGGTAAGGTTAATTATTCAGAGAGGAGTGTTTGTGATGATTTTTTAGAACAGTTGATGTTGTCAACTAACCAAACATCAAAGGCAAAAGAGCTAGTGCCTAAGGCTCCCCATCTAAAGAGAGGAGAAGGATTGTATGACAAGGGCAATTGGTTGAGAGACCCGCAGGTTGGACTGTCTGGGTTGGGGTTGTTTAAAGTGGGATTTGGAATGAGAAATTCTCCTGCCCCACAAAACAATATCTGGGAACTGGATGTTGGGAAACTAGTAGTCCCAGGAGTATTCATGGACATAGATTTGCTAACCCAGATTGCATTCAACTATGATCCAGTCACAAGAAGCATTCGGGATGTAAATGGGAAAACCCTTGTGGAAATTAATGCTGAAGAGTTTAGGAAAGCATTTGGGCTTAATGAGTTTACAAACTTTCTAGAACCAATAAACTTCACATCATTAGCCCAAATTTACGGTGCACAGAGGAGTCATCTCAGGAATTGGCCTCTTAAGAAATTTTTTGTAAAAATAGGGGGGTTAACAGTCGTGGGACCCAACACATAAGAGCCCTTTTCATTAAGCATGTTCACCCTGAGGGCTAAAGGGATGTATTGGGCACTTTGCCAAGTTTTGGGAGAAGATGCAGAAGCAAATATGCCGAATCATTACTTGTTAATGATTGCCCAAATTTTGAATCCTTCTCTTGCCATCACATTTGATTATGCCGCTTATATTGTTGATGCTATTCATGGAGGGTTGATAGGAATCAAGAATGGAAAGGTGGATAGGCCTTTCAGATGGTACTCACTCCTAATGCATCTTTTTCTCTTCAAAGGTGGTGATTACTTTGCTAGTGGACTGGACCTGGTCAAGGAGAGGGAAGGAGAAAAAATGCCAGTACAGTTATGGAGTACTATATTGTCATGGGACAGAGAAGATGCCAATTTTTTTAAGTTTGATAAATATTTTGCATCTAAAATAGGGACTCTCCTCTGCTCAGATAACCCAAGAATCCCTAAGGTTCTTCTGGAATTCATAAGACCAAAAGAATTCGCAGAGAACATAAACATTGTTCATAAATGGGGTGACATTTATTTATATCTAGTTTCCACAGTTTTCAGAGTTTGGTTTCAGAGGCACTCCATTTTTGTTACCTTACCAGGTCCCTCTCAAAGCGGGAATCATGGAGATCCTCAAACAAATTGGTGGCTTGTAAGAGGCAGAGTTGACAGGCAAGGGTAAAGGGACTATTTTCCCTGCAACTACCATAGCTGACCAGTTTGTAATAACAAAGGGAGGCTGGAATTGTTTTGAGGATTTCCTCAAACCTTATCATTTATCCACTGCAGTGTCCAGGTGTGCCGATCCAAAGGACTTCTTCAACGGTATGTTTAGGAAGAAGGTAGCATGTAGAGGTAGGCCTCATCAATTCCAGTTTCTTGAAGACCTCATCAGAAATGAATTTGATCTAGATGAGCAGGAACTAAGAAAGGAAAAGTGGGTGGCTTATAAAAAAGCCCTAGATCTTGTGCATCAGTTTGATGCTAGCTATGACCCATTGTCTAGCTTTTTCCCATTAGAGGAGAAAATAAAGTTTTTAATTATTTGCTTTGAAGATGTGATGCAGACATTGAAGGAGAAGAGGGAAGTTTTAATCAAGAGCATCCCTGAGAAAGCTAGAATAATCATTAGTAGGTCAGCTTCTAGCAAACCAATCCCTCTTGGTTATAGTGTGCTAGTGCCTACAACAGGGGAGCCCTCTACCTGCAAAGGAAAGAGGAAGATACAAGATGTCATCGACATCCAAGAGAGCCAAAAGAAGTAAAGGGTGGGGAAAGAAATACAATCAGATACACCTTTGTATTCGCCATCACAATCCCCTATCCATATAGGAAATGAGCAAGCAGCAACTGAGCAACTCATACAATTGGGTAGTCTAGGGGAAATTGCATACACCTATGATGAAGTAGAGGAAGGGATGCCGGAAGAACCCATTGCTGCTGGAATGGATATTACCTCCACTGAACTAAAAGGCCAGGAGTGGGATCCCAAAATAAAGCAGGCAAGTAGTGCCTTTGTAGCTGATAATAATTTTGTCACATCAGAAGCATTCATGTAGTTTATATGGAAGCAACACATAGATAAATATAATGCTAGATGTGAAACAAGAAAGGTAGAACAGCCCAATAAAGATCCAGCTTTGGTGGGAGAGGAAATAAAGCAGGAGATGATGGAAGAATTCAAAACCATCACCCCTAAGTAGGGAAGAGATATGGTAGCACAAGCTAGAGTGCTTATCTTACCTGAAAGGGATATTGCAGATGCCCTGGTATTAGATGCAGTAAGGAAAGAGACTAAACCTATGGAGGGGGTCACTTTCAATAAAGATAATGTTGCACTTGTTATGTGGTCTCTCAAGAGAAATGAGAGCAAGAAAAGCAAGGACACCCGAGGGTCAAGTTACCTTGGTGGAATGATGGTGAAGAGAGTGCAGAGTACAGGGGTAGTACAGGCTACCAGCACTGTGTTGGAGACTGCAAAATTCAGTGTTGCAGTAGCAGAGAAAGAAGCCAAAGACAAAGAGGCCCTCCAAATCAAGTTGGAAACAGTTTTAAAGGCCTACAACAGTGCGAAGGAGGAGATAATAGGTAAGGATAACATCATTGCCAAATTGCAGAGCTAGTTGACTCGACAACACCATCAAGGTGAGTCTTCAACACTTATGATCTCCTCTTCTCCTGCAAGACCTCCACCTTTGAGCCCTATCATTGAGTTTCCACCATCTCCAACACCCTCCAGCTCTCAGATTATTGAAATTACTCTTCAAGAATTAGAAAATTTGAAACAGGCTCAGGCCTTATATGAAAAGAAGTATGAGGAGAGGGTAAGAGCTACAATTTCTAGTTTTGCAGATACAATAAATGCCTCATTGCTCTATAACAATGTAGGTAAAATTATGAAAATATGGAATGAGCTCAGGAGAGACAAGGCCATTTTGACGCCTATTTTTGACAGATGGAGGCCTAGGGAGATAGATTTAGAGTTTATGTGTGTATCTTGTGATGAAGGAAGGGCCAATCCCATCATTAAATCCACTTCTGATGTTGCTAAAATATTAATTCAATTAGCAGTAGGTGGATAATGTGGATAGAAAGGTCAATTTGTGCAAGAAGGAATACACTGACCAAGTTTTTGAGTTGCTCCCAGGAGTTTTTGCTAGCTTGAATCAATTAAAAGACAAACAAATATGGCTTAAGGAGATAGAAGCTAATTTATCAGCAAGAGTCAGAGGAATTATTGATCTTGATGATGCTTCTTTTTTCGTTGTGACAATACAAGAAATAGAGAAAATTAAATCACATTATGGTTTTCTCAATTCAGAAGTCAACAAAATGAGAAATTCTTGGAAAAAGTTGACTAAAACTAAAGATAATGTGATTAATTTCTCGTGGCCGACAGAAGAGGTATATAGTGAGTGGGCAACTAAATATGCCACCTATGATCCGGAATAGTCAGAGAGTGCCCTTGAAAAGACAGAAGAGGTTGTGACCAAACAATATGTTGAAGTAACTGCAGAGGCTGAAAAGAGCTTGTAACTGTTTTTGTTAAAAGCTTGTAACCTCTTTATTTTGAAAGAAATGATTGTAACAAACTCTCCTCGAGAAGTCCAAAGCTTTGTACATCCATGATGTTATAAATGGATACCAAGACTAGAGGAAAAGAGATCGCAAAAATTTGTAAGAAAACGCTGCAGAAATTTATCTGAACTTTTCTAAGTATTATGGAGAATCCAAATTTCTTGTAATACTTCTTGAACTAAATATCAATATACAGACCATCGGTTTTAAGTAAAGTTCTATGTTGTCTTCAAGTTTGTTCACAAATTTGTTTACTGTTTTCATTCTAAATAACCCAGGGTTGTTCTGTTTGAATGGAATTGTAAAGCAATTTTAGTATAAGTGTTCGTTAGCTTTTCTCTTTAGGAGGGAAATTAAAGAGGCGGGGATCACTCATACCAGTAAACTCTTTGGAAGGAACTTTGAATTTTGATGATCATAGCTTAGGTTAGAATGCTTGAATTCTTGTAGGTGTCAGGCACATACAAGGATTGATCGAAAATAAGCTGACGGGAAGCATAAAGATGTTTTGTTTGAAGAGTCTTATTTGAGTTTAGATGACTCTGTGACCTTGGATAAGGCACTGGTATTAATTGAAGTTGTTCATTGCATGTTTTGTAGATCAAAATGCTAAGCTTAAGTATAATTTCCTTTCTTTGTTTTCAGTTAATTTCAAGGTGAATAGACCCACTGGTTTTCTGGAGTAGTTTGTTGTGGGTTTATGTTTAAAAATGTGAATTTAATTCACAAAGGTATACCCACCTGGGCTCTAAGTAAGCGCGAAGTGTAGAAGGTCTAATAAAACCTTGTCATATGTTGTCTTGAGAATTTCCTTATCTTTGATATCTCTTCTGCACCAAGCTTTAAACCATATTATTTTAAGGATGTTAAAGGGAATCAGATTTTGAAGACAACAGAACCAAACCTAGACTTATGTATGTTCGTAAGCCAGGGGATGTCTATTTGGAGAGACAACATCCCATTTGTGTTGTATTTTATTCGTAACAGTATATGCTACATGTGTGTTAAATGTTATTTAATGCTATTATGTAAAATCCACAAGAGACGATTTCATGTTTTAAATTGTAAAAGTGTATTATTTGTGTCACTTGACATATGTGTGGATTTAAGTTTAAATGTTTTATTTTTGTCTCTTGGTGGGAAAGTGTTCAACTATAGCTTTTTCAAATAATATAACGTGATGTCATAAATACCTTGGGAAAAGAATCTTTGGAGAGGTCAACATATGTTTGACCCGAAAATAAACTTTAGAGGGGTTTAAAATGGGTTAAATGAACACCTAGGGGTAGTTTAATAGGGTTTCCTAAAGCCCATAAGGTATACCTAAGGGTTAGGGGTAATTTTAGGTAAGTTTCTACTCCTAAGTGACCTTTTAGACACTTTAAAATTTGGCTTTTCTGAGTTGTGCGAAAATTGAAATTAGAAGTTTGAACCTAGTTGTAAACTTTCCTATTCGAATGAGAGTTCTCTTTCCCATTCTGTCTTACTTTCCTCTTTAATTTTTAGAAACTTGTGAGAATTGAGAGAATGAGCTTCTTAAGCAAGAATTTGAAGATTTGAGGGTAATCACCCACTCTCCATTTTTGGAGACAAGAGAATTTTTGAAAAGAATAGAATAGATTTGAATAGAAAATTTGGCTAAGGGTAAAAGAAGAAGATCCGTGGATTGGGCAGCTCTTCCTCAAATATTATCCTACCTTTGGGCAGATTAAGGTTGGTTTCAATATTCTTTAAAATGACTTCTTTTTCTTTGCATGTGTTTTAAAGTATGTTGGTGAAAGAAATTTGTTTTCTTGTATGTCTTTTTTTTTAGAAATTTCATTTGGTATTTTTGCATTATGTTTTGTCTATGTTTTTGGGAGTTTTCTCAAGACCTCTTACTCTTGGGAGAGAGGAGGATCTTGTCGGTGGTAGCAATGACAACCCTCGAGTGAGAGACTCTCATTTTGAGAGCGATCACAAGGGATTTTTGTGTGACCCTTGCTGCATGGCCTGTTTGTGCAATGGAGGTCATAAGGAGGGATATAAGGCTAGAATGCCTTGGGGGGGCATAAGGAATAAGGGGTTGAAATTCTTGATGTATTTGTTGTGCCATGAGATGGCTACTTGTTTTCCATACTTGCAGTTCTCCTCAAGGTAATGGTCCACTACCACCCTTGAAAAGGTCATCACCAAAGTGTGGTGCAGTTTAGCCAAGTTGGGGTGTGTTTGAAATCTGTGTGTTTCCTGTCTTCTATGTGTTTGCATGTTTGTTACCCATCTAGGGCTTGGTTCTCTGAGCTCGGGGGTGGCTACCAGTTAGCCTAGGCTGGGAGGTGAGCACTCCATGGTCATAGTTGTGATTTAATATGCAGGAATGTCGGGAGTAAAGAATAGGACAAGTGGAAGATTGCAGGAATTATTATTGCAGAAATTTATGAGCAGTTATAATTATTAGTTTTAAAAGCCCTCATTTGTTGAAATGAGAGGCAAGTTGTAAATTTGAAATGCAGACATAAGATTAGTTATTGTATTTAAATAAAGAAAAATCTTGTAAATATTGCAGAATATCTTTAGGTTTGTAAAAAAAAAAACTAGATATATATTCATATTTTCTATTTGGAAAGAAATACTTTTGAAATTGCATGCAATAGTCATTTTAATATAAAAATCAAATTTATTTAATTCGGTGTTTTTCTCTTATCTGTGAATTTGTCTTCATTCTACTTGCAGAAAAATATGAGTTGTATTTGCTGTTAGATTTTAAGTATATATAAAAAAAAAGTGTTTATTTAGTTGCTGTATTAATTGTAGAAACAGTGAATGTATTTATTGCAAAAAAGAATAATGTATTTCTAAAATAGTATTTCCTAAGTTCAGAAAAAAAAAATATATCCAATGTGTTATGATAAATAGTTTAGCAGCAAACTTATTCCTTTTCTAGGCATTTAAAATAAAAATAAATAGGAAAGGCATTAACTAGAATTACATGCATATAGTAGATTTAAAAATAAATTTTATAATTCTATTTTCTGTAAATCAATAGAGTACAATATAGTTCTTGAAAATATCCCTCTATTAAACAGATTTATTACTATACTTCCTTTCCTACAATTGTAAATCAGAATCTTCCATGATTTCAATGTTAGTTTAAGAAAAGAAACAATAATATAAGTTATAAATAAATATATATATTTATATACATGTAGAAATCATGTATATATTTATATATACTTTTATATAAAACATATCATATAAATACCTTGCAAAACAAATGAAAATGTAAGCCTAAGTATATATATATATATATATATATATATATATATTTATTTAACATAATGATTTACCTTTGTTTTTTTTTGCTTTAAAAAAATTTGCATGTAAAATATATTGGGAAATATATATATATATATATATATATATATATATATATTAAATAAAAAAAAATGGGGGGGGAAGGGGCCGAGCACTGTGCATCGCACAGTGATCGGCAGGAAAGCCGCGCATTGTGCAATGCACAGTGGCCGACGGAGCCATGCACTGTGCAATGCACAATGGATGGTTGTGCTGCACACTGTGCAGTGCATAGTGGACGGCGGGGCCGCACATTGTGCGCTGCATAGTGGGCGGCAAGGCCAAACACTGTGCAATGCACAGTGGGTGGCCATGGCTGAGCCGCCTCCAAGAAACCCCTGCCTCTCCTTGATCCGCCTCTGCGCCGCTAACTCTACCTCAACTTGGCCCTGCAACATGGTGTTAAGAAAAAAATATATATATATTAAACCCTAGCCTAGGTAGGGCTAGGGTAATAAAATAAAATAAAATGTTAACTCATTTAGTTTAGGACCATTTTATAATGGAAGATCCCCAAATAGGGTTTGTAGGGCTTAAGTGCTATTAAGTTGGAAAAATCTTTTAGAAGATTATATATATATATATATATATATATATATATATATATATATATATATATATATATATATATATATATATATATATATTTGGGTATGTATTTATATAGGGATTTAAATATTTAAATACCCATATATGATATACAAATAGGAAGTTGAAAAAAAAAAAATTTAAAGAATAAAGCCTAATCTTATATTTTTAAATGTATTTAGTGTGATAGATACTTAATCATGCCCTAGTTAATTTAATTAGAGCATTAAATTTTAAGTTTGGATTTAAAAGGGATTAATTTAAGCACCTTTCATTTTGAGGTTAGAATGGATGCTAGAAAAATAATTTTTAATTAGCTTTCCAAGTCGATTAATAGGTACCCGTAATTAATTTTGCCTGTGTAAATTAAATTATCTAAATTAAGTGACACTTTAAACGATTATTTTAATTATGGATTTAAAAAGGGATTTTAGACAATATAGTCCTAATGGAGACTAAATTTATCTTCATCTTCTACTTTTAATGAATTTGATTTAATTAAACTATTGACTATGTTTGATGAGAAAATAAATTAAAACATTTAGTTTTCCGCAAAATAAATTTTAATTAATATCGTTACTTGGTTTAGTAACACAGTTAGCTCGAATATTGATATGGCAAACATGTTAATGCATGTTGGATTAGCAAAACTTTGTTAATTAATTTGTATTTTAAAAAAAAAAATCATTCTGTTTTTGCCCTAAATTTTGGGCATGACACAAAGCTTCTTGGAGTTTATCCTACTCTCCTTCTTGGTTTCCTTGTTCTCTTCAACCCCCTAGCTCCTTAAGCTCATCCAATGGTACTTGATAAGGGATTTTCTACTTAAAACTCCAAGTTCTAAACCACTTTGTCTTGCCTCCAAGGTATAGCCACTGATCTTTAACAATCCAACTCCCAATTGAGGATTCCACCTCAGTCTCTACCACCACTCCTAAGGGCTCCAACAACCTCTGCAAAGGGTCATCATTCACCAAATCCTTCTAGGTGTACAAAATGATCTGAAATTAAGGTCTTTGATGTCTTTAAGGAGCTTTATCACCTTCAAACCCATAGCCAATCTTTTTCAACCTCACTAGGTCTCTACGAGGCTCCAAATAGGCTTAATACAATTAGCCATCCTATCACAGTTTTTAGGGCTTATTTTGAAATTGTCCCACACAAGGACACAAATAAGTTACATTTATTGATACCCTTTTTAGAGTTACATACAATATTTCAAAATTTCATCTGGGTTCTGTGTACACATGGGGTAATCAAAATTATCCTATTTTCAAGGGTTTAGGCCTACCCGGGTGACTTACAAATTTAGTCTTAAAAACCTTCACCAGTCAAATCACCTACAAAAAAAAGTCAAGGATTCTGAAAGGAAATTCAACAAGGCCTCCAATCATGTTCCAAATTTGGCTCAATCAATCCATATGTGCTTAGAAAATGCACATCTCTTGTTGTCCTGGTCTCACCAACTCCTAGTTGCGAGCCTAGGGTTTCATTGTACAATCACAAAAAAGGAATAGAAAGACACAAAACCTACTCTAAACATATTTACAGACCCTAACCTATCATTCCACATGATTTCAATTGGTGCCATCAATGGATGCTCAGGTTAGAGCCATTTCTTGCTTAAACCCTAGTTGTGAAGGGTTTTACACCTAGTCACAGAGAATGGATGTTATCTCTACAACCAGAAACAACCAAACTTACTAATATACCTTATTCTAAAGTAGACTCAACAATATTTCATCTCTTGCATGATTATTCCTCTGACAAGGCCGTATTGGGTCATAAAATGCAACAAAAACAAGAAAATAGTCCAAAACGGTGTCAAATAAGATTTTAATTTAACTCAAATAATTGCTTTTGCATTCCAGATCTTCTAACTTATACAATGATGATTTATTTGGCTTTAAACTACCTGGTTTAGTTGGTTAGAACCAACTTCTTCACTGCCAACATTAAAAATGCAACTTTTGCAAAATGTTGCTTAGCAACTTTTACTTTTTTTGAACCTTAAGATGCAACTTTGCACTTAGGTGTACTTGAAGGCTCCAAAATATCCTTAATGCATTCTAGGAGACCTAAAAAGAGACTTTGCGCCCTATTACATGATGACTCTGAAATATCATCAATATTACAACTTCCTAAGATATCAACATCCTGAACAGATCAAAGCTTGGACAAATCAACCATGGCTCCACTGAGTCCCAAATGGTTGGTCCATTATTAAATATTTAAAGACAACACAAAAACTTAGAAAAAACCAAAATTTCTTGCTTGGAGTGATGTGTGCCCTGCACTATACTTGCATGGGATAAAGAACTCGAGTCCCTTGAGTTAAGAGGTATGCAATTTTCACACCATGCTGAAGTATATCTAATTCTGACATCCACATAGCATCTGATTTTGGTAACTCTACCTGTGTCGACTTGAATTTCATCCTCAGAATGCTACTTGCAACAAGTTAGTTTCACAAAATACCAATGGAAATGCTAGAGGAAATCCAAATTCAACCTATGAAACTACATGAAATACATATTAAAATAAAACAATATTTTCACCTTCATGGTTTATGTCTCATTGTGTCCTAACTCCACTATTCCTGGTTGTAGATGGTGTGCTCTCAAAAAATGCACTGATGGCTTCTAAGATGGCATATGAAGAATGGGCTGATAACTTGTAGTTAATTGATACTATGATATGCAATACTACATGACTATGCTAAAATGATTATACTAAAATGCTATATGATAATTGCTATTTGCTTCAAAACTAAAACTCACAGATGCATATGATTAATTTGAAGACTAACTCTCTCTCAACTGAAGCTCTTGATTTTATAGACCTTGAGAGGATTAGATGATGTGGCTTAGATCAATGGTCATGATCAGATATGTAGATTTGGATGGTTGTGAGCAAAGGTGAAGGTTGAGAGAAAGGGGGAAGGAGAAGACAAGTGTCACTCATCTCACCTTGACTGGGTTGCTGACTAAGAGAATCTAGGGATGGTTGGAGAAAATTTAGGCATGAGAGAACAAGTGGACTCAAGTCCTTCCTAAGATGTAGAGGGTGTTGGAGAGAATATAGGAAATGGTTATGAAATATGAGTAGGTACACAATTTTCATTAAGTTTTGGTAGTTGAAGATAAATGATGAATTAATATTTAAGAAATATTAATTTCTTTAGCCACATGTTTGATGAGTTGGCAAAGGGAAGATGAAGTGGAGATGGAGGATGAGTTGGATAAGAAAGATTAAATAATTTAAGAAATCATTTAATATTTGAGACTATAGGATAGGATAATAATTAAATATTAGATATTTAATTAATTAGAGGAATATGATAGATGAATTAATTAATAAAATATTAATTAATAGAAAGACATGAAAATGAATTAAATAAATTAATCTTTTCAAATTAACTATTTAATAGAAGAATAACTATTAAATAAATATTAAATATTTATTTAATTGCTCATAGCCAATTTTTATGTGTATACATTTTGCCCCTCTTTGAAATGGTGTTGAGACAACATTGTTTCAAAGATTAAATCAAGTCTTGATAATTCTTGATAGAGATTGAAAATCCTGATTGTGTGCCCCCTCAGAAGATTGATCGTGAAATTGTCAAAAATTCTGGTTTGAACGATTAAGCTCATGGTAATTGAGAATTTTTTTGTCAATTAAATTTATTTGTAAAAAACAAATTAAATTGCCCCATTGAAATTAATTACTCTTCAAATAGTAAATATAAAATTAACCAAGGCTAATTTTAACTTCATTGTTATCCTTGTCAGCTTGTGTGTAGAAAATAGTCTTGCTGAGGTGGTGAAATGGTGATTCCTGTGGAGAACCATCATTTTGAGTGTGTTCGGCATTATCAGCGACCTGTCGAGTATGGGTATCCGATATGTATCTTATCTCGAGCTTTGTTTTCAAGTTTTCATTCAAGTTTTCATGTTTTAGGCGCGTTTTTGAATTTTTTCGACGTTAGGTTAGTGCTTTTGCAATTTGTGTTAGTGCATATGCAGTTAGGATTAGCACAAATGCATAGATTAGCGCAGAGCAAATGCATAGATTAGCACATATGCTCTTTTTGTTAGCGCATATGTTAAAAATGTTAGCGCTTATGCATAGGATAGCACCAATGTTTAATTTGTTAGCGCTTTTGATTTTAAAGGTAGTGCTTTTGTATGGGTTAGCGCATATGCTTGTAGATTTAGCGCATTTGTTCAAAAAGATAGTGCATATGCACTAGGTTAGTGCAAATGAATTTAGATTTAGCTCATTTGTTGTAGTTTAGTGCAAATGTTCAGTAGGACAATGCTTTTGCTTAAATTTGATATTTTTGATAAGTTCAAAAGCTAAAAATCACTTTGATGATTAGATTTAACGTGTTTAATACGCATTGATGATGAAATAGGGACTTGATTAAGTGATTACGTCATGGTTTTTAGATAGATAGCTTGATTGATTGATTGATCATTTGATTGATAGGTTTGATTGATAGATTTGATCGATAGATTTCATTGATAGATTTGATTGATAGATAGATTTGATCGATAGATAGATTGTTGATTAGCTTTGAGTAGCTCTAAGAAACCAATTTAGTTTCTAATGTAAGAGCTTAGCAGAGTTTTGAGTAAACATTGTGATTGATAGAAAACCATGATTGATAGGTTTTAAAAAGGATTTGATTTTGGATAGATAGATAACATAGATTGATTCAATTTGATTTGATAGAAAGTTGATGATTTGATGATTTGATAGATTGATTTGATCAATAGATTTGATTTTGTAGATAGGAAAATGGAATGCATCAAAGCAATGTTAAACTAGCTCAACCACAAAAACTAGATTGCAATGATAATATATCCTAAAAACATTCAATAAAGGCATGAAGATGAAATACTAAAATGAAACGCAAACCAAAGCATGTATCTCCTTCATTGTTCCTCCATTGTCCTTGTTTCTCCTTCAAATTAGTGTGTTTGTGGATCTCACCTACAAGTGCAAAAGCATAGTATGAAAGCAAGATGACTAGAAAAATGGCAGCATAAGGATACTAGAACCGTGGTTTTCTCTCCCTTTGATTGAAGAAATTCATCCAATTTATAGACAAATTGGAGAGAGGACAAGATTAGCATGAAGAGATTTGCATGGAAATTCAAATCATGAATGGCAAAATTATGACAAATTATGACAAATTATGACAAGATTGACATGCAAGATTGATTGACAAAAATTATGACAAATTATGACAAGATTGAAATGCCATTCCCATGAAATTAGGGGAAATATTAGAAAAATTGAAGAAAATAGGAGAAATAGAAATTAGGAATTAGGAGAAATTAGTAAATTAGAAAAATTGAGGAAAAAGATGAAATAGAAATTAGGTGAATTAATTAATAGGTTTTCATCCATTAATTAATTCATGAAAAATACCTAGGACTAAATAAATAGATTTATTTAACCCACCAAGAAGAAGAAAAGGATTAAATGATCAAACCATAAAACCCTAGAAATAAGAGGACAAGGAATTAGATCAAGACAACAAGAAATTAATGTCAATTCGATCATGATTTTGATTGACAAAGGACCAATGCTGATAAATGATTAAGATTGGTTGACAAATTGACCAAGATTAACAAAGAGATCAAATTGATAGGCACCAATTGATGAGGAATAATGACTAATTGATCCAAATTGACATGATTGAAAACAAAAATGATCGATGACAAATCGATCGCAAAATGACAAGATTGACCAGGACAAGGATCGATGAAGAATCGATCACAAAATGACAAGATTGACAAGGATGAGGATTGATGACGAATTGATCACAAAATGAAAAGATTGACAAGGATGAGGATCGATGATAAATCGATCGCAAGATGACAAGATTGGCAAGAGGACAAGGATCGATGATGAATCGATCACAAAATGACAAGATTGATAAGGACGAGGATCGATCAAAATCATGACTGAAGATTGTTATCGACAAGACCAAATTCGAAAGCAAAAAAAAATGAGGAATGTAGAAGAAGGACTCAATGCTCGCAAATGATAAAGACCAAGTGCGCAACATAGAAGAAATGTTAATGCGATGCAAGAACCCTAAAATAAGGCAATGTGCAAATGTTAAAGTATGACTCCGCAAACGTTGACCATTTTTAGATGTCTACATTTTGCCCCTCTTTGAGACAATGCGATTCTAAGCATTGTTTCAAAGAACAATAATGAAAATGCCCCAGACAATAACAATGACATATGCATGCCCCCTCGAGGAATTGGCCAAAAAAATCCAGAAAAGAGGCCAAGTGATCGATAAGAATGACAGAAGACGATAGGTTCAAACGGATCAAACGGACTGCCAAGATTGACGGAAGAAATGTTAGTAAGAAGAAATTAGATAGAGGATAGTTAGAGATGAAGGAAAAATTTCTTTCACATATGCACATAAGTAGGTGAGAACCTTTATTTGATATGGCAAAATGGATGTGGTGCAACATAGCAATGAAGGCCAGAGCAATAATGCAATCCTTTTGCGTAAGACAAACATGTTCACAGACAAGGAATGGTTCAAAAATCCTAAGACAAACTTGCCCCATAATGTTATGAAACACTCCACAAATAGAAGGCAAAAAAATAATAAAGGACCATGAGCCATCCCAGCCACTCTAAATCATGTAGTGAGATCATCGAGCAACATAGGAACATGGTCGAAACCAAAAATAAATCAATAAAAAGATAAGATTCGCAAATTCAAACAAGTCAAACAAACATTCTAATTGTCATTGTTAAAAGTGGAAAATAAGAATGATCATGTTGTCGGGTTCCAGGGAATGCGGTACCCCATCTAAGATAGGAAACAGTCGGGTTTCGAGTATACCACACCTTGTATAAGACCCATGATAATAGTGACAAGGACAAATGATATTGATGTTGATTGATTGATATGACAATTTTGATCAGTTTGAATGTCTAGTTTGATTGAAAAGTTCATCAGTTAATGCGTGATTTCAGTAAAGCACAAAGTTGTAACATGTTATTTGTTTTTTGTCTACACAAATGTTTGATCGACTGTCATTGGATGTATGCTCATCGATCTGTCTATGCATAGAGGGTACCATTTATTGACAAAATGCAAAATGCCAAAGAAATTGTTTTTGGATTTTGATGTTTTGAAATTTTTTTGTTCATTTTTTAAGGACTTTATTTGACTTTTTTAGGGATATTTTCAGGACATTATTTGATTTTTATTGATTTTTTTCAGGACATTATATGATTTTTAGGGATTTTTTTCAGGACATTATTTTGATGTTTTTAGATTATTCCAGGACATTTTTCAATTTTTATGATTTTGCCCCCAGTGTCTAGCAAGGCAAGGAATGTGACAGGTGAATAAATAGGCTTTCTGAAATGATGATGGATAGAGGGAAGACAAAGGCCTTTTATTATGGAGACAATACGGATGCAATTTTCAAGCGCTATTGCGTGATGGGAGAAGAGACTAGAGATGACAATGTAAAGCAGTGACATGGCATGAGGGACATGTCAAGAGGTTTTGGAAACCATGTTTAAATTTTGCATCCTTATGTCAGATCAAGATTAAGGGATAGAAAGAGTGTATGGATAGTGATAAGATATGGATAGGATAAGCAAGATCAAGAATGGATAAGGGACATGGACTGAAGGTCAGGATAGGCTAAGGGATAGTGGCAAAAAGTTGCAATAAGCTAGGGAATATGGATGAAAGGTTGTAATAAGAAAATGGATAAAGACCAAAAGCTATGATAGACTAAAAGCTGCAAACAAGTTGCATGATGCTCATGAAGATCCTCAGCCTTGTCAAGATCAAAGATGGAAAGGCAAACTAGACATGAGGGACAATAGGATAATGGAGGAGTATGACATGGGTTTGATAGTATAATGGAACAATGAATGACAAAAGGATATGATAGGATAAAACTTGTCCCCAAGTGTGGTATGCAAGAAGTTCATAGATTACACATGATGCCTATTTGCCAGGTTTTCATCACGGTACTTGCCCAAGGCGTCTGTTTGCCAGGTTTTCACTAGTGGATGAATTATTTTTGCTTTACTTTTTTTTTTTTTTTTTGGATTTTGACATTTGAGTCGAAAATGGACACATGATAGGGGATGGAAGAAGGACTCAAGTGTCTTTTTGTTTGCATAGTAGACTTGAAAAAAATAGACCATGACCTTTAAAAGTATTCTCAAAGACGTTGGTAGGATAAGGACATGGAAAAAGAGATGAAATTAAGGAAAGGATTTATGCAAAGGATTGGACCAGAGGGATCGAAGGATGGAAAATATGCATTGGATAATGGATAGGGTATTGGAAGAATTGGGCTTCAGTGGACGAAAAATGTTGGCAAGATCAACATTGGCACACAACTTGAGGGGTGATGGACTGATGGAGGAAAAAAGGATCTCAGATTGTGAGATTTGGATGGAGGAATAGCTTGGGATTTTGGGACATAAGGGCCCAAAACAGATGAAGAAGGTGATGGAGGAATAGATTTGAGAGGTTTGGATGGAGGAATAGCAATTTTAGATTCCAGGTTGGATGTTTCTTTAGGCCTTGTGCTTCAAGGAGCCACTTAGGGATCCACATGGTTTTTGATTTTTCATGCTTTTGTGGTTCCTTGGAATGCATTGCTTACACAAGGGATTTAGGAACCCATACATATTTTTTCTCAGTGGGCCTTTGTGGCCTTTTGGATATTTCTTTTTCTTTATAGATCATATTGTTCTTTGTTTTGACATGTCCATTATATTGGACATGTTGATCCTTGAATACATGTGGATTGCTAGACTTATGACATTTATACTTGGCATCCAAATTTCTTGGAGGAGGAAAGGAATGCATGGATGGACATGAATGAAATGGAGTTATTTTGGATTGATGAAAGTTACTCAAGGATGTATGCCTTTGCTGACCTTTCATAGAGGACAAAGGGATATAAGGACCTAAGATGGATGGAAAGTATGATGGGGAAGGTGTATGTTTTGATTTTGATGGAGGGATACCAATGTCTTGAGAGTGAGCTATGTAGACATGACCCTTAAGATCTTCTTTGATATGGAGGGGTTCTTTCTCATGAAGGTTCACTCCTTTGCCTTTATGAATATCTTGACTTGTAGGATACTCTTTTCTATGGGAAGAAGATGTGAGTCCATTATGAGGTGGATATGATATGAGAGAAATAATAAGATCTTGAAGTGGATCGGATTGCACCAAAGTGGAAGAACCCATTTTGCATGTCGAGGGTTCATGAACATCTTGCACTGACACGTTAGAATCATGAGAGGGATTAGGATCATGAGGGGGACTAGGATTATGTAGTGGACATGGTTCAATGACAGGCTCTTCAAGGGATGGAATGGGAAAAATAATGGGATCATCAAAAGAAATGTGATCTTGGAGTGTATATGGAGAATTAAGACAAGGATCTTGTGGAGGATTTAAAGGAATAATTTGATCTTGACAAGGAGAAAGATCATTGGATTCCTCTTTAAAGGTGCTTTGCTCTAGACTTTTAATGGGATCATCATAAAGGATGGAAAAGATATCTTGATCTTTCTTAGGAAGTGGAATGCCAATGGGATTTGAAAGGACATTTTTTTCATGAAATGGAAGGGGATCGTTTGGGATTGGATGGACTGGGATGTTTTGATCTTGCTCAAGGAATGGAGTGTCAATTGGACTTTGGATAGGATGGACAAGAATAGGGGAATCATCGTGAGTGTCTGGGAACATGGGGTCCTGGTCAACAATTGGATGGGATGATAAGGTTTCGAGATCTTGATCTTGATCTTTTTTAAGACACGTTTCTTCATGCTCTAAATTATCCTCTTGACATGGGGTTGGACTTTGGATATGCATGGAGGATTCTGACAAGGAATCAATGTTTTGGCATGAAGGAAATGCACTTTGAATATTTGTCATGGATTCTGGCAAGGAATCAATGCTTGAACATGAGGAAGAGGGACTTTGAATGGGGTCCTCTAAAACAGGTAATGGCAATAAAGTGCATGGCGGCATTGGGTCTTGTATTTTTAAAACATGACAAGGATGTGCATCATGAATTGGGTTATCTTGGCAATCAATTATGGATAGCCCTCGGATAATTTCATGCTTGGGTGTATTATTTGATGAGGACAATATGGAAGGTTCTTGTGAAACTTCTAAAGGTGTAGGGATAGATGCCACTGGAGAGTCAATTTTTTTGTGGGGGAATGACGCATTGCTAGACATAAGTGTATTATTTTGATCTTCTTCAAAGAACTCACTTGGTAGGTTCCTTAAGAGCCTTGCAATAAAGCCACCTTTCTTTCGAGGTTTTGACATGGTTGTATTTGGAATTTGAACTTGTTTGGCAAGAATTTGGTCTTGGTTTGATGTCATGTTTTGATTTTGAACTATATGTTGATCAAATTGGTTTGACATGTTCAAAGTTTTGCTTGGTGCATGTTGCAACCTTTGTTTTTGAATTTGGTTGTGGTTGTTGACATTGATATGTTAATTTAACTTGTTGAGATTCCACCATTGGTTCAACTATTTGTGGACATTGTATAGTTGGTTGGACAGATTGTTGAAATTGGATTATTGGTTGTGTTGGTTGTATATGTTGGACCATTGGTTGTGTCTATTGGAAATGTTGGAACTGTTGAACAATTGGTTGTGATGGTTGAAAATCTGATTGATAGTATACACCTTCTTGTTCTTGATGTGGAGGCACATAATGTTGTTGTCTCTTTTCTTGAAATTGTTTCATCATCTCTATTTGTGAGAGGAGAGCTGGTATGTCTGATCGTTCGATAAGAGATCTTACATCAATTGGCTCAATCTTTGGATTTCGACTTGGAAATTTTTGCAACATTTTGGACATTTGTGATCTATTCTTTCCAATGTTTTTCACTTTTTGTTCCAAAATCTCCTTTTCTTGAGCTAGTTTCTCCTCTAGTTTTTGTATTTGGAGACTTGTTTCATCATAAAAAGTTTGATCCAAGTTCTGAGACATGTAGAGTTTGGATTGACATGATTGATTTCTCAATTGTGATGACATGGCTTTGTAAGTAGGTTGAGACCTTATTTAAACAAACATGTCACTATGAAATGCAACTAATGGGATTGACAAATGCAACCTAAAAGAATGACAATGCAACTAAATGTTTTTGGACTTTTTTAGTTTTGACAAACTTTTTGGAATGCAAAGCTAAAGACACAACCTTGGGAAATTGAAATGAAGTCAAGACCTTAAAGGACAAAGGACCAAATGAAAATAGGACAAATTGACAATGTCTCACCTATATGCTTGGATACTAAGCTAGGTTTGACAAAAATGATATTAATGAAAGGACAAATTTTAGACAAGGTCAAGACTCCCTAACAACGACTTATGGTATCATCCAAAGTTTTGATTTTTCAAGTTTGACAAACCAAATTTTTGAGACTAAATGCAAGAAGGCAATGATTATGACAATGACTTAGGATATGACATGGAAATGATCGAAGGATATGATATGACAAGATGAAGCCAAGACAAGATGACAATACAATGATAAGGATATGCGAAGACCAATGACTTGGAATATGCAAAATGCAACCTAGGCAAGAGCTAATTTTAGCATGACAAGGATAATGCACAAATGTCACCTAAATGGAAATCTAGCTTGGATATGACAATGAAATGCAAACTTAGGGAAATGATTTTGAACCTAAGTGCAAAATGAGGATGCTTGCAATGAAAAGGACTAAAATGAAGGGAGATGACATTATGCCCTAGGACCTAAGTTGGACTATGCAAAACCTAGCCTAAAGTGACATGAATGTTGAGACAAAGATATTCAATGTTTTGACAAGCCATGTTCAAATGTTGGATGAATACATGGACAAATTTGGACTTTTGTTTGGATTTTGTTTTAAATTTAAGGTTGTTGATTTTGAAAACCCAAGTTGATTATGAGCACTTTTGAAAGTTTGTTATTGATTTAGATTTTAACAATCAAAGAAGACAAAATGTTTGTTTGACTTTGACTCAAGACAATCAAGCACATTCACAATAAATCCTATGGCTGGCAAGGGCAATATCTGTTGAATCCTCTAACCATAAAATGCAACACTCAGTTGGATAGCTAGATGCTTGGTAGCACTGGCTCCCCCTTACAGTGCACTCACTTCTCGGGCATACCAAGCTTTGAGTTCAAGGGGCATCACTTCCCAAGAACTTGCTATCTCTAACTAAGGAGTACATGAGAGGTGTCTTCGACATGCACGTATCACAATGCCTGAGCCAACATATAGAAGGATTTTGGCCTCTAAAAATAGGTGATTCTAGTAAGGGCATCCGTTCGGGTGGGTATTGATCCAGCGAATAAATCGTTGCAATACCATTCCAACACCCATTGTCTACAACTTTCATTGCATCCACAGTTATTTAGAGTGGTTCGGAAGAGCTTGGCTTTAGCCCATCACCACTTCGGGTTGTTCCCTCTCACCAATTCCTATGTGAAGTGGCAGGCAAATCGGGAGGTAGGCCTAGTTCTAAGGGTTAAAGCATGCAATCAAATTAAAAACAGACAAAGCATGCATGGTGTTCATTAAGCTTTAAGAAATGAAATGTGCAACTACTCTAGAAATCACAAACACATAGTTTTGAATATGAATCTTTGACTACATCCTGCATAAGATTCGTTAGTAGTTGTATTTTTAGTCTTCGTCACACATAACGCCAAGATGCTGCACAGAGAATTAGCACCAAAGAAAAAACCAAAATGTAGAAAACAGAATGAAAACAAACAAATTTGCAAGTAAATTTTTTGTTACCTCTGTTTCTGGCCTTACACAGGCATAGAATGTTTCAACATAGGCGCGGGATGTCTTGACACAGGTGCAACTCCCATCAACATAGGCATAGGATGTCTTGATAGAGGCACAGATCTCTTCAACACAGGTGCAAGATGTCTTGACATAGGTGCAGGATGTCTTGACATAGGCGCAGGAGTTTCCAGAAAGCTCTGAGTCGCCCTGTTTCTTGAGTTTTCACTTGCAAATCAGCTCAAGAGTACTCAAAACATGGTTAAGGGGGTTAAGATTCACGTCGGGTTCACCAGAAATGTATATAGGAAAATGGAATGCATCAAAGCAATGTTAAACAAGCTCAACCACAAAAACTAGATTGCAATGATAAGAAATCTTAAAAAAATTCAATAAAGGCATGAAGATGAAATACTAACATGAAACACAAACCAAAGCATGTATCTCCTTCATTGTTCCTCCATTGTCCTTCTTTCTCCTTCAAATTAGTGTGTTTGTGGATCTCACCTACAAGTCCAAAAGCATAGTATGATAGCAAGATGACTAGAAATATGGCAGCGTAAGGATACTAGAAGCGTGGTTTTCTCTCCCTTTGATTGAAGAAATTCATCCAATTTATAGACAAATTGGAGAGAGGACAAGATTAGCATGAAGAGATTTGAATGGAAATTCAAATCATGAATGGCAAAATTATGACAAATTATGACAAAATTGACATGCAAGATTGATTGACAAAAATTATGACAAATTATGACAAGATTGACATGCAAGATTGATTGACAAAAATTATGACAAATTATGACAAGATTGAAATTCCATTCCCATGAAATTAGGGGAAATATTAGAAAAATTGAAGAAAATAGGAGAAATTAGTAAATTGGAAAAATTGAGGAAAAAGATGAAATAGAAATTAGGTGAATTAATTAATAGGTTTTCATCCATTAATTAATTCATGAAAAATACCTAGGACTAAATAAATAGATTTATTTAACCCACCAAGAAGAAGAAAAGGATTAAATGATCAAACCATAAAACCCTAGAAATAAGAGGACAAGGAATTAGGTCAAGACAACAAGAAATTAATGTCGATTTGATCATGATTTTGATTGACAAAGGACCAATGCTAATAAATGATTAAGATTGGTTGACAAGTTGACCAAGATTGACAAAGAGATCAAATTGATAGGCGCCAATTGACGAGGAACAATGACTAATTGATCCAAATTGACATGATTGAAAAAGACAATGATCGATGACAAATCAATCGCAAAATGACAAGATTGACCAGGACAAGGATCGATGACGAATTGATAGCAAAATAACAAGATTGACAAGGATGAGGATCGATGACAAATCAATCACAAAATGACAAGATTGACAAGGACGAGGATAGATGATGAATCGATCGCAAGGTGACAAGATTGACAAGAGGAAAAGGATCGATGACAAATCAATCACAAAATGACAAGATTGATAAGGATGAGGATCGATCAAAATCATGACTGAAGATTGTTATCAACAAGACCAAATTCGAAAGCGAGAAAAAATGAGGAATGTAGAAGAAGGACTTGATGCTCGCAAATGATAAAGACCAAGTGCGCAACATAGAAGAAATGTTAATGCGACACAAGAACCCTAAAATAAGGCAATGCACAAATGTTAAAATATCACTCCGCAAGCGTTGACCATTTTTAGATGTCTACATTTTGCCCCTCTTTGAGACAATGCGATTCTAAGCATTGTTTCAAAGAACAATAATGAAAATGCCCCAGACAATAACAATGACATATGCATGCCCCCTCAAGGAATTGGCCAGAAAAATCCAGAAAAGAGGCCAAGTGATCGATAAGAATGACAGAAGATGATAGGGTCAAACAGATCAAATGGACTGCCAAGACTGACGAAAGAAATGTTAGTAAGAAGAAATTAGACAGAGGATAGTTAAAGATGAAGGAAAACTTGCTTTCACATATGCACATAAGTAGGTGAGAACCTTTATTTGATATGGCAAAATGGATGCGGTGCAACATGGCAATGAAGGCCAGAGTGATAATGCAATCCCTTTGCATAAGATGGACATGTTCACAGACAAGGAATGGTTCAAAAATCCTAAGACAAACTTGCCCCAGAATGTTATGAAACACTCCACAAATAGAAGACAAAAAAATAATAAAGGATCATGAGCCATCCTGACCACTCTAAATCATGTAGTGAGATCATCGAGCAACATAGGAACATGGTTGAAGCCAAAAATAAATCAATAAAAAGATAAGACTCGCAAATTCAAACAAGTCAAACAAACATTCTAATTGTCATTGTTAAAAGTGGAAAACAAGAATGATCATGTTGTCGGGTTCCAGGGAATGCGGTACCCTATCTAAGACGGGAAACAGTCAGGTTTCGAGTATACCACACCTTGTATAAGACCCATGATAATAGTGACAAGGACAAATGATATTGATGTTGATTGATTGATATGACAATTTTGATCAGTTTGAATGTCTAGTTTGATTGAAAAGTTCATCTGTTAATGCGTGATTTCAGTAAAGCACAAAGTTGTAACATGTTATTTGTTTGTTGTCTACACAAATGTTTGATCGACTGTCATTGGATGTATGCTCATCGATCTGTCTATACATAGAGGGTACCATTTATTGACAAAATGCAAAATGCCAAAGAAATTGTTTTTGGATTTTGATGTTATGAAATTTTTTTGTTTGTTTTTTCAGGACTTTATTTGACTTTTTTATGGATTTTTTCAAGACATTATTTGATTTTTAGTAATTTTTTTCAAGACATTATATGATTTTTAGGGATTTTTTTCAGGACATTATTTCGATGTTTTTGGATTATTTCAGGACATTTTTCAATTTTTATGATTTTGCCCCCAGTGTCTAGCAAGGCAAGGAATGTGACAGGTGAATAAATAGGCTTTCTGAAATGATGATGGATAGAGGGAAGACAAAGGCCTTTTATTATGGAGACAATACGGATGCAATTTTCAAGGGCTATTGCGTGATGGGAGAAGAGACTAGAGATGACAATGTAAAGCAGTGACATGGCATGAGGGACATGTCAAGAGGTTTTGGAAACCATGTTTAAATTTTGTGTCCTTATGTCAGATCAAGATCAAGGGATAGAAAGAGTGTATGGATAGTGATAAGATATGGATAGGATAAGCAAGACCAAGAATGGATAAGGGACATGGATTGAAGGTTAGGATAGGCTAAGGGATAGTGGCAAAAAGTTGCAATAAGCTAGGGAATATGGATGAAAGGTTGTAATAAGCAAATGGATAAAGACCAAAAGCTATGATAGACTAAAAGCTGAAAACAAGTTGCATGATGCTCATGAAGATCCTTAGCCTTGTCAAGATCAAAGATGGAAAGGGAAACTAGACATGAGGGACAATAGGATAATGGAGGAGTATGACATGGGTTTGATAGTATAATGGAACAATGAATGACAAAAGGATATGATAGGATAAAACTTGTCCCCAAGTGTGGTATGCAAGAAGTTCATAGATTATGCATGACGCCTATTTGCTAGGTTTTCATCATGGTACTTGCCCAAGGCGTCTGTTTGCCAGGTTTTCACTAGTGGATGAATTATTTTTGCTTTACTTTTTTTTTTTTTTTGGATTTTGACATTTGAGTCAAAAATGGACACATGATAGGGGATGGAAGAAGGACTCAAGTGTCTTTTTGTTTGCATAGTAGACTTGAAAAAAATAGACCATGACCTTTAAAAGTATGCTCAAAGACGTTGGTAGGATAAGGACATGGAAAAAGAGATGAAATTAAGGCAAGGATTTATGCAAAGGATTAGACCAGAGGGATCGAAGGATGGAAAATATGCATTGGATAATGGATAGGGTATTGGAAGAATTGGGCTTTAGTGGATGAAAAATGTTGGCAAGATCAAAATTGGCACACAACTTGAGGGGTGATGGACTGATGGAGGAAAAATGGATCTCAGATTGTGAGATTTGGATGGAGGAATAGCTTGGGATTTTGGGACATAAGGGCCCAAAACGGATGAAGAAGGTGATGGAGGAATAGATTTGAGAGGTTTGGATGGAGGAATAGCAATTTTAGATGCCAAGTTGGATGTTTCTTTAGGCCTTGTGCTTCAAGGAGCCACTTAGGGATCCACATGGTTTTTGATTTTTCATGCTTTTGTGGTTCCTTGGAATGCATTGCTTACACAAGGGATTTAGGAACCCATACATATTTTTTCTCAGTGGGCCTTTGTGGCCTTTTGGATATTTCTTTTTCTTTATAGATCATATTGTTCTTTGTTTTGACATGTCCATTATATTGGACATGTTGATCCTTGAATACATGTGGATTGCTAGACTTATGACATTTATACTTGGCATCCAAATTTCTTGGAGGAGGAAAGGAATGCATGGATGGATATGAATGAAATGGAGTTATTTTGGATTGATGAAAGTTACTCAAGGATGTATGCCTTTTTTGACCTTTCATAGAGGACAAAGGGATATAAGGACCTAAGATGGATGGAAAGTATGATGGGGAAGGTGTATGTTTTGATTTTGATGGAGGGATACCAACGTCTTGAGAGTGAGTTGTGTTGACATGACCCTTAAGATCTTCTTTGATATGGAGGGATTCTTTCTCATGAAGGTTTACTCCTTTGCCTTTATGAATGTCTTGACTTGTAGGTTACTCTTTTCTTTGGGAAGAAGACGCGAGTCCATTATGAGGTGGATATGATATGAGAGAAATAATGAGATCTTGAAGTGGATCGGATTGCACCAAAGTGGAAGAACCCATTATGCATGTCGAGGGTTCATGAACATCTTCCACTGACACGTTAGAATCATGAGAGGGATTTGGATCATGAGGGGGACTAGGATTGTGTAGTGGACATGGTTCAATGACAGGCTCTTCAAGGGATGGAATGGGAAAAATAATGGGATCATAAAAAGAAATGGGATCTTGGAGTGTATATGGAGAATTAAGACAAGGATCTTGTGGAGGATTTAAAGGAATAATTTGATCTTGACAAGGAGAAAGATCATTGGAATCCTCTTTAAAAGTGCTTTGCTTTGGACTTTTAATGGGATCATCATAAAGGATGTAAAATATATCTTGATCTTTCTTAGGAAGTGGAATTCCGATGGGATTTAAAAGGACATTTTTTTAATGAAATGGAAGGGGATCATTTGGGATTGGATGGACTGGGATGTCTTGATCTTGCTTAGGCAATGGAGTGTCAATTGTACTTTGGATAGGATGAACAAGAATAGGGGAATCATTGTGAGTGTCTGGGAACATGGGGTCCTGGTCAACAATTGGATGGGATGATAAGGTTTCAGGATCTTCTTGATCTTTTTTAAGACATGTTTCTTCATGCTCTAAATTATCCTCTTGACATGGGGTTGGACTTTGGATATGCATGGAGGATTCTGACAAGGAATCAATGTTTTGGCATGAAGGAAATGCACTTTGAACATTTGTGATGGATTCGAGCAAGGAATCAATGCTTGAAAATGAGGAAGAGGGACTTTGAATGGGGTCCTCTAAAACAGGTAATGGCAATAAAGTGCATGGTGGCATTGGGTCTTGTATTTTTGAAACATGACAAGGATGTGCATCATGAATTGGATTATCTTGGCAATCAATTATGGATAGCCCTCGGATAATTTCATCCTTGGGTGTATTATTTGATGAGGACAATATGGAAGGTTCTTGTGAAACTTCTAAAGGTGTAGGGATAGATGCCACTGGAGAGTCAATTTGTTTGTGGGGGAATGAGGCATTGCTAGACATAAGTGTATTATTTTGATCTTCTTCAAAGAACTCACTTGGTAGGTTCCTTAAGAGCCTTGCAATAAAGCCACCTTTCTTTTGAGGTTTTGACATGGTTGTATTTGGAATTTGAACTTGTTTGGCAAGAATTTGGTCTTGGTTTGATGTCATGTTTTGATTTTGAACTAAATGTTGATCAAATTGGTTTGACATGTTCAAAATTTGGCTTGGTGCATGTTGCAACCTTTGTTTTTGAATTTGGTTGTGGTTGTTGACATTGATATCTTAATTTAACTTGTTGATATTCCACCATTGGTTGAACTATTTGTGGACATTGTATAGTTGGTTGGACATATTGTTGAAATTGGACTATTGGTTGTGTTGGTTGTATATGTTGGACCATTGGTTGTGTCTTTTGGAAATGTTGGAACTGTTGAACAATTGGTTGTGATGGTTGAAAATCTAATTGATAGTAAACACCTTCTTGTTCTTGATGTGGAGGCACATAATGTTGTTGTCTCTTTTCTTGAAATTGTTTCATCATCTCTATTTGTGAGAGGAGAGTTGGTATGTCTGATCGTTCAATAAGAGATCTTACATCAATTGACTCAATCTTTGGATTTTGAACTTGAAATTTTTGAAACATTTTGGACATTTGTGATCTATTCTTCCGAATGTTTTTCAATTTTTTTTCCAAAATCTCCTTTTCTTGAGCTAGTTTCTCCTCTAGTTTTTGTATTTGGAGACTTGTTTCATCATAAAAAGTTTGACCCATGTTCTGAGACATGTAGAAATTGGATTGACATGATTGATTTCTGAATTATAATGACATGGCTTCGTAAGAAGGTTGAGACCTCATTTCAACAAACATGTCACTATGAAATGCAACTAATGGTATTGACAAATGCAACCTAAAAGGATGACAATGCAACTAAATGTTTTTGGACTTTTTGAATTTTAACAAACTTTTTGGAATGCAAAGCTAAAGACACAACCTTGGGAAATTGAAATGAAGTCAAGACCTTAAAGGATAAAGGACCAAATGAAAATAGGACAAATTGACAATGTCTCACCTATATGCTTGGATACTAAGCTAGGTTTCACAAAAATGATATTAATGAAAGGACAAATTTTAGACAAGGTCAAGACTCCCTAACAACAACTTAGGGTATCATCCAAAGTTTTGATTTTTCAAGTTTGACAAACCAAATTTTTGAGACTAAATGCAAGAAGGCAATGATTATGACAATGACTTAGGATTATGACATGAAAATGATCGAAGGATATGATATGACAAGATGAAGCCAAGACAAGATGACAATACAATGATAAGGATATGCGAAAACCAATGACTTGGAATATGCAAAATGCAACCTAGGTAAGACTTACTTTTAGCATGACAAGGATAATGCACAAATGTCACCTAAATGGAAATCTAGCTTGGATATGACAATGAAATGCAAACTTAGGGAAATGATTTTGAACCTAAGTGCAAAATGAGGATGCTTGCAATGAAAAGGACTATAATGAAGGGAGATGACATTATGCCCTAGGACCTAAGTTGGACTATGCAAAACCTAGCCTAAAGTGACATGAATGTTGAGACAAAGATATTCAATGTTTTGACAAGCCATGTTCAAATGTTGGATGAATACATGGACAAATTTGGACTTTTGTTTGGATTTTGTTTTAAATTGAAGATTGTTGATTTTGAAAACCCAAGTTGATTATGAGCACTTTTGAAAGTTTGTTATTGATTTAACTTTTAACAATCACAGAAGACAAAATGTTTGTTTGACTTTGACTCAAGACAATCAAGCACATTCACAACAAATCCTATGGCTGGCAAGGGTAATATCTATTGAAACCTCTAACCATAAAATACAACACTCATTTGGATTGCTAGACGCTTGGTAGCACTGGCTCCCCCTTACAGTGCACTCACTTCTCGGGCATACCAAGCTTCGAGTTCAAGGGGCATCACTTCCCAAGAACTTGCTATCTATAACTAAGGAGTACATGAGAGGTGTCTTCAGCATGCACATATCACAACACCTGAGCCAATAGATAGAAGGATTTTGGCCTCTAAAAATAGGAGATTCTAGTAAGGGCATCCGTTCAGGTGGGTATTGATCCAGCGAATAAATCATCGCAATACCATTCCAACACCCATTGTCTACAACTTTCGTTGCATCCACAGTTATTTAGAGTGGTTTGGAAGAGCTTGGCTTTAGCCCATCACCACTTTGGGTTGTTCCCTCTCACCAATTCCTATGTGAAGTGGCAGGCAAATCGGGAGGTAGGCCTAGTTCTAAGGGTTAAAGCATGCAATCAAATTAAAAACAGACAAAGCATGCATGGTGTTCATTAAGCTTTAAGAAATGAAATGTGCAACTACTCTAGAAATCACAAACACATAGTTTTGAATATGAATCTTTGACTACATCCTGCATAAGATTCGTTAGTAGTTGTATTTTTAGTCTTCGTCACACATAACGCCAAGATGCTGCACAGAGAATTAACACCAAAGAAAAAACCAAAATGCAGAAAACAGAATGAAAACAAACAAATTTGCAAGTAAATTTTTTGTTACCTCTATTTCTGGCCTTACACAGGCATAGAATGTTTCAACATAGGCGCAGGATGTCTTGACACAGGTGCAACTCCCATCAACATAGGCATAGGATGTCTTGACAGAGGCGCAGATCTCTTCAACACAGATGCAAGATGTCTTGACATAGGTGCAGGATGTCTTGACAGAGGCGCAGGAGTTTCCAAAAAGCTCTGAGTCGCCCTGTTTCTTGAGTTTTCACCTGCAAATCAGCTCAAGAGTACTCAAAACATGGTTAAGGGGGTTAAGATTCACGTCGGGTTCACCAGAAATGTATATAGGAAAATGGAATGCATCAAAGCAATGTTAAACAAGCTCAACCACAAAAACTAGATTGCAATGATAAGAAATCCTAAAAACATTCAATAAAGGCATGAAGATGAAATACTAACATGAAACACAAACCAAAGCATGTATCTCCTTCATTGTTCCTCCATTGTCCTTCTTTCTCCTTCAAATTAGTGTGTTTGTGGATCTCACCTACAAGTGCAAAAGCATAGTATGATAGCAAGATGACTAGAAATATGGCAGCGTAAGGATACTAGAAGCGTGGTTTTCTGTCCCTTTGATTGAAGAAATTCATCCAATTTATAGACAAATTGGAGAGAGGACAAGATTAGCATGAAGAGATTTGCATGGAAATTCAAATCATGAATGGCAAAATTATGACAAATTATGACAAAATTGACATGCAAGATTGATTGACAAAAATTATGACAAATTATGACAAGATTGACATGCAAGATTGATTGACAAAAATTATGACAAATTATGACAAGATTGAAATGCCATTCCCATGAAATTAGGGGAAATATTAGAAAAATTGAAGAAAATAGGAGAAATAGAAATTAGGAATTAGGAGAAATTAGTAAATTGGAAAAATTGAGGAAAAAGATGAAATAGAAATTAGGTGAATTAATTAATAGGTTTTCATCCATTAATTAATTCATGAAAAATACCTAGGACTAAATAAATAGATTTATTTAACCCACCAAGAAGAAGAAAAGGATTAAATGATCAAACCATAAAACCCTAGAAATAAGAGGACAAGGAATTAGGTCAAGACAACAAGAAATTAATGCCAATTTGATCTTGATTAATGACAAGTTGTGAATCACCATAGACATGTAGTTCTTTGACATTCCATTCAATGGCCATTTTACACCCTATAACCAATGCTTCATACTCTGCAGTATTATTGGTGCATGTAAATCATAGTCTATATGATTTTGGAATTGTGTGTCCTTGAGGTGTAATGAAAAAGATTCCTGTGCCTGATCCATATTGAGTATAAGAACCATGAAATAAGAGTTCTCAAGAGTTTGTACTTAGTGTCAAGATATCTGCATCAGGAAATTCGATGTGCAAAGGCATGTTATTTTGTAAAGGTGCATTAGCCAATTGATCAGCGATGACTTGTCCTTTGATAGCTTTTTGGTCAACATATTGTATGTAAAATTCAATCAATATCATAACCCATTTAGCTAGTCTCCATGTCAATGTTGACTTTCTCAACAAATATTTGAGAGGATCTATCTTTGTGATTAGTTTTACGGAATGAATCAACATATAATGTCGCAGCTTCTGAGTTGCAAATACAACTGCTAGACATATCTTTTTGATTGAGGAATAATTTAACTCATAGCCAACAAGTGTTATGCTGATATAATAAACTATTTTTTCTTTTCCTTCACCATCATGTTGAGTTAGGAGAGTGCCTAATGATACACTTGTTGCTGAGACATAGAGCAACAATGGTTTCCCCTTAGTCGATGATATCAGTACAGGAGGACTCATAAGATATTCTTTTATTTGCAAGAAAGATTCTTCACATTTTGTATCCCATTTGAATGGAACATTTTTATGTAGAAGATGGGTAAATGGAAGACATCTATCGACCAATTGAGAAACAAATCTCCGTATTGATTGCAACCTTCCTTGTAAGGATCACAATTGACTTATGTTCTTAGGTGACTCCATCTCCATGATGGCTTTAACTTTTCCAGGATCTACTTCAATGCCACGAGCTGATATAATGTACCCAAGGAGCTTTCCAAAGGTTACCCCAAATGCACATTTCTTTGGATTTAATCTCAATTGATATCTTTCCAGCCTGTCAAAAAACTTGCTTAAAATATTTAAATGTTCTTTTCTTGTGTGAGATTTTGCAAGTATGTCATTGACATAATCTTCCATAAATATATGCATCATATCATGGAAAATTATTGTCATAGCCCTTTGATAAGTTGCTCCTGCATTCTTAAGCCAAAATAGCATAACATTCCAGCAATACATTCCCCATGCACAGGTGAAAGTTGTCTTCTCTTGATCTTCAGGTGTGATTCTTATTTGATTATATCCTGAGAAGCCATCCATTAATGAAAACATCTCATGTTCTGTTGATAAGTGTTAGGATTCTGGATTGTTGGCAAATGCACATTCCAATGAGAAATTGTAGGTGATTGATGGTTTTGTCATTGATGGCAACCTTGCAATCATATGACACCGGCAGTGAAAGGATGGATACCAGCACCCTGGCCGACATGAATTTTGTTGATAATATATTTTGTAATTAATTGTAAAATCATTATGAGCCAACATGGCGAGTTGTAATATGACTCATATATGTATGAGATCATTTTGTAATAGAAAAAAGATGTAATGTGATAGGCAAAATTATGCAGACCTAGTATGCAAATTATAGGTTAAGGGTTTATGTATGAAGCAAAGCTTAAACCGGTACTGAATCTGGCATAGCAGATACTAATCTAAAGCAGTACAAGACATTGGATTAGTATAATTGGTTTTTATAAGTCAATGTGACTTCCTTTGTAATTGAGCAATGAGCTCTAGGCACTTGGCCTTCCTGCATGTGTGAGCCCCTCTTGTAAAATAGTAATATTCCCTTATTGGCCAGTAAGTGAATATTGTGGGTCACAAATCCCACAGAGGTTTTTCCCACACCGGGTTTCCTCATTAAAATATTGTGTTATGGTTTGCTTCTCATGTGGTTGTTGTTATTCTTGTTTACTGCATTATTTTTGGTTTACCGGTACACAGTATTGATATGCTTTACATTTTTTAAATCAAGTAAATTGATAAACTGGTTAGATACTGATTCACCCTCCCTCTTAGTATATTTGGGAATCCTAACAATTGATATTAGAGCCTGGTCCTCTATTTTCAGAAGCCTAACAACTTGAGGAATATCTTGACACTGGTAGAGATGGAAAACTTGAAGAAACAATTGGAAACCACTCTTTCAGATTATGATGTAGAAAAAGTAAAGAATATCAAACTTGAAGATGCTCTAAAGGATGCATAGGATATTATTAAAGCACTTCAAGAAAATCTTACTATTGCAAGAAACAAGATAAGAGAACTTTTTGAAAAGATGCAGAATAATGAAGATGAACAAGAAACTCTTAGTGATCTTGTGAGCAAGCTGAGACAAGAAAACACTTCAATGAAGAATGAAATGCAAGATATGACTATGAGATTTTGTAAAGAAAATAAAAATCAGAAGAAGAATGAAGAAGACTTGGTTAGAAGACTAAATGATGCTAGAAATGAAAACATAAGACTCAGCCATGAAAATGATATGTTGAAGACATATCTTATGCACACACAAAATGACAGAATTGAACTCATGAGACATAAAGGAATCTTGGAGAATGAACTAATTGCTGCAAATCAACACAAGGAGAAATTCAAGAAAAGTTCAAAAGAACTTGGTGACATGCTGAAGAATCAAAAACCTAATGGTGATACAAATGGCCTTGGCTTTGAAGTTGGTGAAAGCTCCGGTACTACAAACACACATGATCATAGCAAACCGGTAAGACAACCAAATGCTTATAAATTTAATGGAAAATACTTTAATTGTAAGAAGTATGGCCATAGAGAAAATCAGTGTAGATCTAGAAATTATCAGAGCACTAATACACCCACTAGTCAATGTTCTAAATGCAACAAAGTTGGTCATAATTCAGAGAATTACAAAATGAATGTAAGATGTTATGTTTGTGGAAGATTTGGACACTTATCTAATCAATGCAGAACACATACAGGCATAGGATATGGGAAAGCTATTCAGAAAAACAATGTGACTTGTTATGCTTGTAACAAAATTGGACATATTGCAAAATTTTGTAGAAGTAAGGCACCACTGGCAAATAATAATGGTGCTAGTTTGAAAGGTAAAGAAAAGGTTGAAGAGGTGAAGCAAGAATTCTCAAAACAATGGATCAGAAAGTCAGATCAAAATGTTGATGGGAATACTCCTCCACCGATAGAACAAAGTAACACTCCACTAGCAGGAGACTCCTCATCTAACTAAAGGAAAAACCAATGAGGGTTTAGCAACAAATGAAATACATGCTATTATTCCCTCGGTTGATGGTGAAAAAGTTGAGAGTACTTCTATACTAGAAGATAAGTTAAGTTGTAACTTAACCAGCAAGCATTAAATGTGGTGGTTGGTGAAAATAACATTATAAAGCAAGTATTTTGGCTCCATTTTTCATTCACTGAGCATTCAAATCTTCGAGAGCGCAAAAATTGTCGAGTGAAGGTATTCCAAGTGAAGAAGTGAAGCAATCCATAAAATCATTCATCCTTAAGGCAAATTAAGGTATTTATAGCTATGGCATCTTCATCCACTCCTAAATTTATTGCAAACCCTATTGTTGTTGAAGTTGTTAAGTGACCTAGACCTGTTTTTCAGCTAGTTCCTGAAATTGCTAAGAAAGATGATAGCATAGGTGCATTCTCTCAAATCCCTAAGGGAGTAGTATATGCTGAAGACCCTAGAATGTATATGCATTGTCATATTGATGAAATATGTGATGATGAAATTAAAAATATGTATAAGACTGTAATCTATGATGAATCCGGTAATGTCAATCCTGAACACAAAGTAGTAGAAACCCTAGGTTTTACTGAAATTCTTAGTATCCCATATTTTTCCAAGGATATCATAAGGATTGTGTTAAGCAAAGTACATGGTGAATTTTTCTGGTTGGACTCAATTCATAAAATCACAAAAGAAGTTGTAAAAGCTATAATAGGGTTACCCTCCACTGGTAACAGACTGGACAAAACTAAGAAGGTCTCAAATGACATAGTGATAAAACCTAACTCGTGCAACATTTGATAAGAGATCACTTAGGGTAAACGATGTGAAGGATATAAATGTCAAATTTATCAGTATGATCTTAGGTTACAAGGCTACACATGCAAATAGGTTAAACACAGTTTCTAGCCTATGTATTAAGAGTGCCTATGATATGGTAAATGATAATGCAAGGATAGACATATGTGAATGGCTTAAAGATGAGCTAATAGACAATCTATGAAAGATCAAAAGGGAAAAGAAAGGAACATTCAGATTTGGAAACCTACTTGTTTGTCTAATGCTATACATAACCAAACAAGTACCCGATATTGGTGTTATAGATTTTGGATTTGATATACCGATAGGAAAACAACTATCAAAACTGCTGAACAATATGGGAGAGAATAGGGAGAAAAACATAAATGAGCACTTTCAAGCACTAAAGGCTCGAATGAAAACAAGAGTAAGGCTATCACAAGTTATTGTGGATAAATATCAAAAGGAAATCTACTTTGTAATAAAGAAAGATGAAATTTGGATGGAGGCATTTATCCCTAGAACCATCTGGGTAATTGAAATTGGGTATGAGACTGATGACAACATAATAGAAACTTATGCAAAAGCCCTTCTATAAGCTCCTAAAGAATCGGAAGAAAAAGTATTTGGTACTACTGAAACTATAGAAATCCAAATTCAATCAAGGAAAAGAGTTAAGAAGGTTGAGGCAACTGTTAGAAAAGGAACCCGATAGGCAAAAGCTATGAAGGAAGATGTGCTAAAACAAACCGGTATAACTGCAAGTGAGTTGGAAGAACTTCAACCAGAAACTCACCTTTCACTTGTTGGAACTTCTTCAGAAAGTGACATACCTGTTGTATTTAATAGAGTTGAAAGGAAAAGAAAACCTTCATAGGCACCTTCTCCTACACCAAAAAGGACAAGACAAAAGCAAGAGGCAGTGAGGCCCCCAACAAAGAAATTAACTCCAAAGATAAAGAAGTTGACTCCTGAGAAGAAGACAAAACAAACTATAGCTCCTATTGATAAACTACTTAGTGAAATTATTGAGGATGGCAAGTTGAAGAATATCAACAAACTGTATGACACACTATCCGTTGATGATAAAGAGAAAGTAGAAAATAGTGTAATCTTACACTTAGATATTTTCAAGAAATTTTTGATGCAGGTTGTTGATGAAATACCAGTTGATCTATATAATAGACTAGAAGCTAGAAGGGTAGCTATTATTGAACTGGATAAGAAAATAAAGATTGAAAAACTACTTGCAGTGAACCCTATTAACTCACTTGATGAGATAGATCAATTAATCTCTGAGGCTAACTGGTCAATATTCTCAACTGCTCACTGGCATGTAGCACTAATGGCAGGAAGAGTGAATCAGGTAATAGAGGAAACAACAGATGCATGGGATATATTCCTAATAGAAAAAGAGGAACAGGAAGAGTATCAAATACCTAAAACCTTAAAGGTATATCAAAAGGACAGGGACAAAGGAAAAGGTAAGGTAGGTGGTCCTCCCAGTATAAAGATAACAGACAACTTACCCCCACTGCCTCTAGATACTCCACCGGTAGACACTACTGACAATCAACCGACAACTAAGAGTATGGATACACCATGTGAGGATACAAATCCTAATTCTGAGGTGTTATATACAATTAACATTGACACTCAAGAAGTCAATATTGTGGTGGATAAGGAATCAACTGAGAAATCGGATGTGGCAACAAAGCCACCAGCAGGAAATATTGTAGTAGAAAACATTGAAACTGGGGAACTAAAACAAACTAAAGGATCAAGTGAACCCCCAGACACTAGAAAGGCAAAGACCATAGATGTGCATTTTGATGCATCCACTAAGCCACTGACAACTACTGAAACTAAAAAATGAACTGAGTCACCGACAATAGGCTACATAGAAGAAAAATGCCGCAGCAGTGGACAACATAGAGAAATAGGTAGAGCAACAGGCTCCTTCATAGGTATAGACATAGACAGTGCCACCGGCCCAAAATGAAAAGCCTAAAATTTTGTTTGTAGAAATGCAAACTCAAACAGATCCTCCAGAGAAAGAGGAAAGCAAAGTTATAACTATAACCGGTGGATTATAGATTGTAAAAACTATTGGACAAACATCTGGTACAACCATGACAGAATTCAGACCTACTAATGTAACTGAGGTCTTATTAGATTTAATAAAGAAAATAATAGAGTGCAATGCACAAGCCTATAAGGCTATAGATGACACTTTACCAATTTTGAAGATGATAGCTCCAAAGTGTAACATAAGACAATAAAGATTCTTTGAGCCAATTAGACACATTGTCTAAGTACATAACCGATAACCTAATAACACTGGATCAAATAAATGAGGATACATTTAAGGAAAGAATGATAAAAGAGAAAGAGAAATTATTTATGGAAATTGTGAATAAGAACAAAGAGGAAATGGATACTCTTTTACCGAAACTCAGTGAAATCATTTTTGACTTCAAGAAATTATATAGGGACACTTGCAAAACAGATGTATTAATAGAGGATCTTGACAAAGAAATCAGAAAAGCACAAAATAAGATTAATAATATTGCTAATAATCTGATTGGAACATCAGATTCATTTTTGGAACTAGAGAAGAAAATTGCAGAGCAGGAAGAGAAAATCAAGAAACTGGAAAATGAAAAACAAGGAATAAAGGACAAAGCAAAGGACTTAAAATGCAGACTTAGTCCAAGACTAGAATACCTCATTTCTTTGAGAAAAGAAATATCTAAGGCTTTGGTTCCTAGACTAAAGACACCGGAAGAGAGAATGCACATACTCACCGATACAATGCAGAGAACCCAAGAGGCCATAAAAGACAACAAAACATTTAGCAACGACATAAATTTAATTTTGGCAAATATTTTTCAGATTGTAGCCCACCGGTTACAAGAATCCAAATAGGACTCCACTAACAATGAATGAAAACCTTTGTCATTGATGTCAAAGGGGAAGTAGAGACAATGAGAAAAATGATCAGAAGAAAGGACATCATCTGCTCAGGGGGAGCATACATTTTTTATGGCAAGACAATTTTGCAGTCTATTTTTTTGGATATTATTTTGGACTCTTTTAAATTTTTCTCATGAGTGTTGCCATCAATGTCAAAGGGGGAGATTGTTGGAAAATGCACACTCCAATGAGAATTTGTAGTTGATTGAAGGTTTTTTCATTGATGGCAACCTTGCAATCATATGACATTGACAATGACAAACTCTACACCAGCACACAGAACACCGACAGTGAAAGGATGGATACCGACACCCTAGCCGTCAGGATTTTTGTTGATAATATATTTTGTAATTAATTATAAAATCATTATAAGCCAACATGGCGAGTTGTAATATGACTCATATATGTATGAGATCATTTTGTAATAGAAAAAAGATGTAATGTGATAGGCAAAATTATATAAACCTAATATGTGAATTATAGGTTAAGGTTTTATGTATGAAGCAGAGCTTAAACCGGTACTAAATCTGGCATAGCAGATGCTAATCTAAAGTAGTACAAGACATTGGATTAGTATAATCCATTTTTATAAGTTAGTGTGACTTCCTTTGTAATTGAGCAGTGAGCTCTAGGCACTTGGCCTTCCTGCATGTACAGGCCCCTCTTGTAAAATAGTAATGTTCCCTTATTGGACAGTAAGTGAATATTGTGGGTCACATGTCCCACCGAGGTTTTTCCCACATTGGGTTTCCTCGTTAAAATACTATATTATGGTGTGCTTCTCATTTGGTTGTTGTTATTCTTGTTTACTGCATTATTTTTGGTTTACCGGTACACAATATTGATATGCTTTACATGTTTTAAATCAAGTAAATTGATAAACTGGTTAGATATTGATTCACCCCCACCCCCCCTCTCAGTATCTTTGGGAATCCTAACAATAATTCCACTATGATGTCAATGTTTGGTAGCGGGAAATCATCTTTTGGACATGCTTTATTTAGATCTCTGAAATTTGTGCAGACTCTTATGCTCTTATCTGGCTTTGATACTGGTACAATACTTGAGACCCATTCTGGATAAGCAACTGGTTTTATGAAACCCACTTCTAATAGTTTCTTGAGCTTGGTTTTGACAAGGAGAGCAATATGTAGATTCATCTTTCTTAGCTTCTTCTTTATAGGTTTTTCTTTTAAATCCACATTAAGATGATGCATGATAAGATCTGGGTTAAGTCCTGGCATATCTGCATAAGACCAAGCAAAATTTATTTGTCTTTTCTTAAAGAATTCCATGTATTCTTTCCTCTCTCTTTCTGATAATGAGGCAGCAAAATGAAGTATTTTTAGGATCCTTTGATGTATCAATGTTTATTGCTTCTATGGGTTCTATCAAGATAGCAGATCTCTCTTGAAAGTATGCAGGAAGAATGTCAAACTTTCCATCTTCTGGTGCCTCAAGGAGGTTTTCACCATCAGATATGCCCTTTGCTTATCTTTTGATTGATCTAATGTTGCCATGAAATGGTTTTCAACAATAGGTCTCTTTCCTTGTTTTATTTCACTTTTACGACTGGAAAAATTGGCATTCTCCTGATTACGAGAAACATCACTTGATTTTGGAATGGAAGATATTTTAGGATAGATGGGTTCAACAATGTTAAGGTACACGACTAAGTCATGATCATTGGAAAAGACATTTAGTTCGGGGTTGTCTAAATTATCCTAATCAATTAGTTCAGGATGTAGAAGGGGTAAATCATAATCACTATCATCATTAGGTATTTCTATGTTCATGACATAATGATCATAACTTGGTGTAGAATAGGTATTGTCATAGATTAAATATTTTTGAGAATTATCTTTCTCAAGCATTTTTGAATTAGTCTTAACAAAATTTATATTAGCATTTTGTAGTTCACACTCAAGTGGTTCTTCAATTGATGTTTGTCCCTTAAATGAATGGATTATATCCACATGCACATCTTTGATACTGCAAATTCCTTCTTGATTGACCTCATTTGCATTTAGAAGTTGACATATTTGTGCACATGGTAAATTGGATTCTTTTAATAGATTTTCTCTCCTTTCAAACTCAATTTCTTCTGGACTAATAGTTAGTCCAACTTGACTATCTCTTAGTTCTTCTATGGTTCTTCCATATCTGATCCATGTTTGTGCTTCTTGTGGCATTGCTTCTCTATTTTTGTCATTCCCTTTTCTTTTTGCATACACCTCTTTTCTCTGAATTCTAAGTTTCTCTTGTCTTCTTTCTAACTTCATCTTTTGTTTTGCACTAGACAAGTCTTCTTTCATGATAGTTGCTTGATCTTCATTGTGTTCCTTACTTGATGTAGTGGATAAGGCATTTGGACCCCATTCATATTCATTGGAATCTATTTCTGAATCCTGATCTAAGATTACTCCACTATACCATATTGGAATGTCATATGGTGCAAAAAGTTCTCTAATTCCTGCCATTTCTATTTTTACTACTTCTGGGATATCTTGTTCAGATTTTGCCTTTGTTTGTATTTTCAGAACTAGTTGATAAGATTTTTCTTCACCTTTGATGATAATCTCCTCCTCTTTCTTTTCATGTTCTTCTTGCTTCTTTTGTTTATTGGTTACTATTCGACTACTTGATGTAGCTTTTCATGCCAATTTTCCTCTTTAGAAACTGATTTCTTTCTCCATTTTTGTTGTTGATGATTATGTTGCTTTTGATTAGACTTTAGATATCCTAGCCTAGATTTATCTTCTGTGGATTGTGAGTGTGGACAAATAGGTTCTAAAATACCTTGGCGTTGCTTACCAATTGGTCCTTTTCCTTCATATCCCATCTTTTGCATGATTTCATATCCTTTGCCATATTGTTTTATGGAAATATTGACTTATACTGTTGTTGCTATAGTTTTATATTCATCCTTGTACAACCAACCAAGAATGTCTTTGTCTTCATTTTCTTCTTCAAGAGTTCCAACACTAACAAAGGTTCCTTTAAACATATGTTTTGATTTTTGTGATGTCTTTTATTGAATATCTATAGGTTTTCCATATGACTTAGGAAAGTGGAAAATTTTGCAAAGAATACTTCCCCATTCCTTCATCATTTAACTTGAGATTTTTTCAAAAGTTTCCCATAACTTTGCTTGAATTTATTTGGTAGGATATAGTGATTCTCTGTTATGTGGAACTCTTGTATCTTGTGTTGGCTTCAAATCATTTCAATATTGACTGGAGTCTGCAATTATAGTGATTTCTTTTCCTTCATGAGGAAATTTCACACATTGATGATATGTAGAAGGAACTGCTTGCATCTTGTGAATCCATGGCCTTCCTAGAAGAATGTTGTAGGAGAGGTTCAAATCTAAAACTTGACACAATGTATCATTTTCCATAGGTCCTATCTTTACTGGTAGCACAACAGTTCCTTTAGAAGAATGCTCTGCTTCGTCATAAGCCTGAATGGTTATTTTCTTTTTTGAGTCTATTGCTCTCTCTAAATATCCCAAAGTTTTTATCAAACTTAATGCACAAATGTTTAAGCCAGCTCCTCCATCTATGAACACACATTTGACACGAGTTTTATTTATGGAGACTTCAACATGTAAGGGAGCATTGTGAGGATGTTGTAAGGATGCATCATCATTTTCAGAAAATGATAAGCAATGAGGAGCTATAAGGTGTCCTACCATATTTTGAAACTTATCTACATCCAAATATTTTGAAACTGTTGTTTCCACTAAAGATTTCTCCAAAATTTCCTTATGCATAGGTGAAATCTTGAGAAGTTCTAGAATTGATATTTGAGTAGGTATTCTTTGTAATTGCTCTACTAAATTGTATTGTTGTGGATTGGGTGTTGGATCTTTTGCTATACCTGGAAAGGTAACTTTTGCGTTGCTTCTCATGATAACATTGATTGGTTCTGAAGATGAATTTTCATTAACAATGATTACATTCACCACATGATTGTATGTATAAGTGTAATTCACCTTGGCTTTTCCTTTGTCATCTTTTAATTGGGATGATTCACCTTTGTCATAATTTAGAAGTGGAGTTTTGAAAGCCAAGTGTGATTCGTTTGTCTTATGGCTATCCACTGTGATGGTTCCATTATCGATTAGATCTTGGATAAGGTGTTTCAATCTTTGACAATCATTTTTTAGGTGTCCTTTATTCTGATGATAATTGCAAAAATGATTGTCATTCCACCAATTGGGCTTGACTGGTGGTTCATAATTTCTTGCTTTTGGCAAAACAATCAATTTATTAGCAAGAAAAGTTTCTAGAGTTGATTCCAAAGATTCTCCAATGTTTGTGAATTTCCTTCGAGGATTGGAGAAAAATTATTTAGCTTTATTGTTTTCTAGATTGTTATTGCTTGGGTTTTGACTTGATAGATTGAAAATTGGTTGTTGTTGTTTTGTAGTACTATTATTGTCATTCCCTTCATTGTTAATATTTCTATTCTTTGACCAGAACTTGGGTTTGTCATTGTTGTTGTTGTATGAATTATTGTAAAGTTTTAGTTCTCCTTTCTTTACCATTGTGTTCTCTATTTTCAAACCGTTCTCGATCATTTTGGCAAAAGAGGGAGGACATTGCATCCTTAGTCTATAACTCATTTCACTGATAAGATTATCAATGAATATGTCCATTTTTTCTTGATCAGGTACATCTCGGGGATACCTATTAAACATGCATTTCCATCATTGCAAGAAAATCATAAAGGATTCACCATTCTTTTGTTTAACATTGCAAAGATCCAACATTGTTAGCACATTCCTTATATTGTAGGAGTATTGTGAAATAAACCTATTCACAAGTTCTTCAAAGGATTTGATTTTGGATGGTAATCTTGAAAACCACTCCATTGATTGTCCATTTAAACTCCTAGGAAAAAGACGCATAAGGTAAGTTTCATCATGAGTAAATTCCATGCTCATAATAGAAAACTCCCTAATGTGATCTTGAGGATCAGATTTTCCTTCGTATTTGTCATATTTAGGAATCTTGCAATGTTGCGGAAATGGTATCATATTTAGATTTTTATCAAAAAGATATGGGCATATATCTTCTAATGAATATTTCTTGGAGCTTGTCCCATTTTGAATGTCTTGTATTTGTTTTTGTAGTGTTTGTATTTGTTGAGTAAGGTTTGATAATGGATTATCCACATAGTTTCTCCTTGTTTCTTCGCGAGTCTTTTTGTCACTACGCTCTTTTCTTTTATCATCCCTTTCTTTCCTTATTTCTTTGTTGCTTTCTTTGTTCACATCTTTGTTATTTGGCTCATTTGTGTTTTGGGTGTTACTTGTCTCTGCATCTTGTTTCAAGATTTCCATGTTAAAGTCTTGTGGTAGTTTAGCTCTAGATTTTGCCAACATCAAGAGATATATTTCCTTTTATTTTGCCAACAATTTTTCCATTAGCCTATCAAATTTGAAATCTTGCTCAAGGTCTCTAATGGTGCTATTGACTGCTTCTTCGTCAACAATGGTAAATCCAAAAGTTTGGAATATAGGAGTATCTTCTTCCTCCATTTGTTGTTATTTTCTAAGTTGTTCGTGTTGGGCTCTAGTCCAAACTGGCATGAGTTTACTTCAAAGTTGTTGAAATTTCCAAAGGACAAAGTTAATAGGTGATTATTGGTTTAGAAAGATATTCTTTGTTGATCTTACCACTATTGTTTGTTCGTTGGGATAAAGCATCTCTTTGTTGAAAGGCATGTCTTTGTAAAGTTTCACTATCAAATTCTATACCACAACCACGTAAGTAGTGACAAAAATAGTGTAGGAATGTCCTATGTTTCAATAAGATCTTGCGATTGATATACAAGAATCTTATCCTTTTCTAAGTAGCTTTGTAAGTGGGTTTTGTTTTCTTAAGGTGATCCTTAAAAGTCATATAAGCATTTGACAATTCACAAGTTTTTTTTTTTATTCCAATGTTGGTGCGATTTTAGTTTTGATATAACCTAGGTTCAAAATAGGAAAGATATATCCAAGATTAGGAACTTAGTATAGATTTGATCAAGCTTTGTGATAGATGATTTGATTATCTTGATGAGAAACTTGACAAAGATGTTGATTTTTGCACTTAAGATGGTTGAATCGATAGCTTGTTAAATGTTGATGTTTACAAAACCTTTTGAGTATAACCTGTTTGATTAGTGACCTAGTTGTTTGAGCTAGTTTGAAAATACATGATGGTTTAGAGACAAACCTACTTCAAGAATTATTTTGACATTGATGTTTTGACACTTTGATTTTGATCTAGTGTTTCAAGTGTTGGAAAGCTTGTCTCCTTTTGATCAGTTTTTTTTTTTCAGCAATTTGTTGGACTTTTGCTCACTTATAGATGATAATTTTTTTCATTCTTTTACCATTTGGAACATGTTACAGACATAGAAGACACAATGTTTAATAAACAAAATGCATAAGAAAGTACAATCCCTATGGCAGGCTGAGATAATAGTTGTTGAATCTCATGTGGAGTTTCCCTCAAGGCTATGCTCTTCAAAGCGGATATTTAAATGCTTGACCCCACTGGCTCCACCCTCAACACTCACTTCTTTAGGGCAACTAAGCACTAGTTTCCATGAAAACTCCTCATGGCAAACTTTATATCTCTACTAAGAACCATATGTATGTGAGCCACTTCAGAGGTCTGACCTCCTGTGTCAACAAATAGAAGGATTTTGGCAACTAGTACAAGTGGTTTTTAGTAAAGGCTTCTCGTCATGTGGCCATAAATGCGGCACTTTTAGCTCTATAAATACAGAAGGTTCCCAGCCTATAGAGGTTACGCTCCAGAGGGTTTATGGGGAAACATAGTGTCGGTATGAACTTATCAACACATGTTGTTTGGGACTTTCATCACAAACACGATTTATTTATAGTGGATTGGAAGGACTTAGTATTAGCCCATTTCCACTTTAGGTCATTCCCCTCTCACTGGCCCCCTCAAGGCAACTCGGGAAGGTAGACCCTCTAAAGGATTTAATTTCTTGAAAGTAAAGAAAGTGTAAAAGAGTGGGTTTGGCTTTTTGGTCATCCAATTAAGGGGAGAGCATATACCTACCACTTTCGAGACACGTAATACAAGCGTTCTTTTTAACCTTTTCAAAGCAATTTGTTGGCTTAGTCCTATTTGGAGATGTTGCTCCAACAAGCATGGTGTTCATTTTAGCCTTTTTAAAAGTCTATGTGCAACTATTTTTAGAGAAAATACTAAAAATGCAAGTTACATGCTGTCAATTCATCCTCTTAGTTAAACTAGATGAAAAAGATATGATATATTACTTCCCAAATGAAGACTTTTAATTAACTAGATGATGAAATGCATAAAATTTGCCTTAAATGCCATCATGCACATGTATGTTAGTAATCTGAAAAATCTGATTTCTTGGACATTCGGACCTACAAGAAAATTTTGTCAGTTTTATAAACAAAAGCGCTAATCTAACATATGTGCTATCTTTTTGCTCAAAAGCGCTAACCTGCAGATCAAAAGCGCTAACCTGCAGATCAAAAGCGCTAACCTAGACTACAAAAGCGTTGCTTTGTGGATACAAAAGCATCATTTCTTTGACATATGCGCTAACCTAGGACACAAATGCGTGAACCCATAATGCAAATGCACAGAATTTAAGACAAAAGCGCTAACCTAGAATGCTCATGCGCTAACCTATGCTGCAAATGCGCTAACTTACAGAATAAAAGCATTGTCATAATTCACACGTGTGAATTTGCATTACAAATGCATTAATTTAACTATTTGCAAGATTTTTAAAAGTATATGTGAGGTTTATGAGCCCCACGGTGGGTGCCAAAATGTGTCAACTTGAATTTCATCCTATGAATGCTACTTGCAACAAGTTAGTTTCACAAAATACCAATGGAAATGCTACAGGAAATCCAAATTCAACCAATGAAACTACATGAAATATATATTAAAATAAAATATTATTTTTACCTTCATGGTTTATGTCTCGTTGTGTCCTAACTCCACTATTCCTGGTTGCAGATGGTGTGCTCTTAGACAATGCATTGATGGCTTCCAAGATGGCATATGAAGAATGGACTGATAACTTGTAGTTAAATGATACTATGATATGCAATACTACATGACTATGCTAAAATGATTATGTTAAAATGCTATATGATATTTTCTATATGATAATTGCTATTTGCTTCAAAACTAAAACTCATGGATGCATATGATTAATTTGAAGATTAACTCTCTCTCAACTGAAGCTCTTGATTTGATAGACCTTGAAAGGATTAGATGATGTGGCTTAGATCAATGGTCATGATCAGATCTACAGATTTGGATGGTTGTGAGCAAAGGTGGAGGTTGAGAGAAAGGGGGAAGGAGAAGACAAGTGTCACTCATCTCACCTTGACTAGGTTGCTGACTGAGAGAATCTAGGGATGGCTGGAGAAAATTTAGGCATGAGAGGACAAGTGGACTCAAGTCTTTCCTAAGATGTAGAGGGTGTTGGTGAGAATATAGGATTTGGTTATGAAATATGTGTACGTACACAATTTTCATTAAGTTTTGGTAGTTGAAGATAAATTATGAATTAATATTTAAGAAATATTAATTTCTTTAGCCACATGTTTGATGAGTTGGCAAAGGGAAGATGAAGTGGAGATGGAGGTTGAGTTGGATAAGAAAGATTAAATAATTTAAGAAATCATTTAATATTTGAGACTATAGGATAGGATAATAATTAAATATTAGATATTTAATTAACTAGAGGAATATGATAGATGAATTAATTAATAAAATATTAATTAATAGAAAGACATGAAAATGAATTAAATAAATTAATCTTTTCAAATTAACTATTTAATAGAAGAATAATTATTAAATAAATATTAAATATTTATTTAATTGCTCATAGCCAATTTTTATGTGTATACACTACCCACTTTACAAGATAATGCTTCTAAACTCCTTTCCTTATCTTCTTTATCACCTTGGTGTCTAAGATACTCTCCAACTTGACCGGTTGGCTTGGTGGCAAATCTCTCACTCAATATTCAATACCTTGTGATGGGGTGTCCAAATGATGTGTTTGTGATTCTCCCTTGTATGGATAGAGATCACATACATTAAAGATAGGAGAAATACCCAAGGTGGGAGGGAGTTCAACTTCATATGCATTATGTCCATATTTGTGCACCACCTTGAGAGGTCCAATCTTCTTCATCAATAGCTTGGTAAGCTACCCTTTTGGAAGTCTCTCCTTTGTTAGGTATGCTAGGACCAAATCTCCAACCTTAAATTGTAGATTCCTTCTTGTTTTATCAGTGTAGACATCTAAAAATGGTCAATGCTTGCGGAGTCATACTTTAACATTTGCGCGTTGCCTTATTTTAGGGTTTTTGCGTCGCATTAACATTTCTTCTATGTTGCGTACTTGGTCTTTATCATTTGCGAGCATTGAGTCCTTCTTCTGCATTCCTCATTTTTATTACTTTTGAATTAGGGTTTTGTCCTCTTGTCAATCTTGTCATTTTGCAATCAATTCGTCATCGATCCTTGTCCTCTTGTCAATCTTGTCAATTTTGCGATCGATTTGTCATCGATTGTTGTTCTTTTCAATCTTGTCATTTTGCGATCGATTCATCATCGATCCTTGTCCTCTTGTCAATCTCATCAATTTTGCGATCGATTTGTCATCGATCATTGTCCTTTTCAATCATGTCAATTTGGATCAATTATTGTTCCTCTTCAATTGGCGCTTATCAATTTGATCTCCTTGTCAATCTTGGTCAATTTGTCATTGATTTTTCTCAAACCAATCTCAATCATTTATCAACACTGGTCCTTTGTCAGTCAGAATCATGATCAAATCGACCCTACATCAATTATCTTTTGTCAAGACCTAATTATCATCCTTGCATTTCTAATTCATCTTCTAGGGTTTTATGATTTATTCATTTAATCTTGTTTGTCATTTTCCCTCTAGGTTGAATAATTTATTTATTTATCCTAAGTCTTCTTGTCACAATTAAATATTTATTTAATTGGCTAATTAATTCCCCCTCTTTTTGTGAATTAATTAATGAATTAAAAATTATTAATTAATTCACCTAATTTTCCAATTTCATCAATTTCTAATTTCCTAATTTCCAATTCATCATTTCTAACCTTATTTCTAATTTCTCCTAATTTCTAATTTCTATTTCTATTTTCAAATTTTTGTTATAACATCTTGCATAGCAATTTGTCATAATTTGTCATAATTTGTCATAACACCTTGCATAGCAATTTGTCATGCACTTGTCATAATTTTGCTATTCTTGTTTTGAATTTCCTTTCAAATCTCTTCATGCTAATCTTGTCCTCTCTCCAATTTGTCTATAAATTGGATGAGTTTCATCAATCAAAGAATCAATCACGCTTCTAGTATCCTTACACTGTCATTTCATCTTGTTAATCGTGCTTTCATACTATGCTTGTGCACTTGTAGGTGAGATCCACAAACACACTAATTTGAAGGAGAAAGGACAATGGAGAATTCTGGAGGAGATATTTGTGTTTGTAATGGTTTGCATTTGGTTTGAATGTCTTATTTTCAATATCTCTATTGAATGTTTTTAGGATTTCTTATCATTGCAATCTAGTTTTTGTGATTGAGATAGTTAATGTTTATATTGCTTTGATGGTTTCCAAATTTCCTATCTACAATCAGCATTCACCTTATACTGGTCGGACTTTTGTTGTAAGGTTTGCCTTACCTTATCATGCACTTCTTTGATACCTTCTACAAAATTCTCCCCTTGTGCACTCTTGGGTGTCATAGAGATGAGATCTCTAAGTTCTAAAATTAATCTAGGATGAAAACCATACACTATCTCAAAGGGACTTTTACCTGTGTTTCGGTTAATTGAGTCATTGTATGCATATTCTGCCTACCCGAGTAACAAATCCCAAGTCTGCCAATTTTGTTTGGTAGGGAATCTTAACAGATTACCCAAGGATCTGTTGACTACCTCTGTCTGTCCATTTGATTGAGGATGATAGGCAGATGAAAAGGATAATTTTGTGCCCAACTTTCTCCAAAGTTTCCCTCCAAAATTGGCTTAAGAACTTCACATCCCTATCACTGACTATGCTGATTGGAAGGCCTTGAATTCTAACTATCTCCTTGAAGAGGAGTCCTGCAATGTAGGTGGCATCATTGGTGCTATTGCAAGGTATGAAATGTGCCATTTTACTAAACCTATCAAAACCTACATACACATTGTCAAATCCCCTTGGAGTTCTTGGTAATCCTAACAAAAAATCCATGTTTAAACATCCCCAAGGCCATTGAGGTATGACCAAAGGTTGGTACAAGCTTGCATTACTTGATGATCCTTTTTCTCTTTGGAAGATTGCACATTTCTCTACAAACCTTCTCACTTATGATTGTAACTTGGGCCAATAGTAAAATCTACTAACCTATTCCATAGTTTTATCTAGACAAAAATGACCTCCTAGACCTCTTTGATGCTTTTCTTGTATAATGTTTTGTCTCATAAAACATTGGAGAATGCAAAGGAGGTATCCTTTGAACATAAAACCCTCTTGTATCATATATTCTGAATAAGAGACATGTGAGGTGTTAGAAAAATCAGAACAAACAACATATATCTCTCCAATATCTTTATCATCCTTGTAGAGGTCTTTTAACTCATTATATCCCACACTTTGCAATTGTATCTCTTGCATAGTCATGACACAATTGTATCTCTTGCATATTCATGACTCTCCTACTTAATGCATCATCTACTTATCTGCAGTGTCCTTTTTGTGCTTGATAGTGAAGGGGTAGGATTGTAGGTATTCAACCCACTTTAGGTGTCTTTGATTCAACTTCTCTTGTCCATTGAGGAAACTAAGGGCATGGTTGTCAGTGAAAACTACAAACTCTTTGGGCAGTAAGTAATGATGCCACTTCTTCAATGCTTGTACCATGGCATACAACTGCAAATCATATGTGGAGTATCTTTTCTTAGCTTCATTCAATTTTTTTGAGAAGAATACTATAGGATGACCTTCTTGAATTAAAACCACCCTTATTTCTCTTTGGATGGCATCACATTCTACTGTAAACAACTGACTGCAATCAGGCAATCTAAGGGTTGGCAACTTTGCTATCTTAGCTTTCAACAATTCAAATCCTCTATTGGCTTCCTCTGTCTACTTAAATTGACACTTAATCCCTCCTTTAATGGTGTTGAGTATAGGAGCACAAACATGGCTAAATTTTATCACAAACTTCCTATAAAAAGATGCCATTCTATAAAAACTTCTAACATCACTTATGCTCCTAGGTGTAGGCCAATTAAGTATTGCTTCTTCTTTACTTGGATCCATCTTTAAACAACCTTGTGAAAAAAAAACCAAGGTAAACTAGCTTTGTTTTCAAGAACTCACATTTTTCAAGGTTGATTTTGAGTTGAGCCTCCTTTAACTTCTTCAAGACCTTCTCCACATGCTTAAGGTGTTCTTCCTTAGACCTATTGAAGATCAAGATGTCATCAAGATACACAATAACAAATTTACCAATAAACTTTACTAAGACTTCATTCATGAGCCTTTGAAAAGTAATAGGTGCATTGGTGAGACCAAAAGGCATCACCAACCACTCATATAGGCATGCATTAGTTCTAAATTTTATGTTCCATTCATCTTTAGGTTTGATTCTTATCTGATGATACCCAGATTTAAAATCCACCTTTGTTAAGTAACTTCCTCCTCCTAGATTGTCCAATAGTCCTCAATCCTTGGTATGGGAAACCGATATCTTATAGTGATCTTATTGATTGCTCTTGAGTCAGTTCACATCCTCCATTTTCCTCCTTTTTTAGGTACTAGTATAGTAGGAACAACACATGGAATCAAAATATTTTTAATAAACCCTTTGTCTAAGAGTTCTTGCACTTGTTTGGTGATCTCTTCATTTTGGCTAGGTGTCATTTTATAAGTAGCTTTGTTAGGCAGATTTGCCCTTGGTATCAAGTCTATGTGATGATTTACTTCTCTCATTGGAGGAAAAGAATTAGGCATATCATCTCCTATAACTTCTACATATTGCTTTAGTAACCCTTCCACTTCTTGAGGCACTTCACTCATTGGATCTGCCTTAGCTTCATCTTTAGGTTTTAACACTATAACATGGCCTTGATGACCTTCTCTCTTGAACACCTTAAGGAATTATTTACCTTTCATCAACATAACACTTGACCCTACTTTCTTTTCCTCATTTGGATCACATAATGGATCCATTTGATACTTAATCCCATTCTTGGTGAGGAGATAACCGTTCTTTTCTCCATCATGACAAGCTTTCACATCATATTGTCATGGACGGCCCAAAAGAAGATGACAAGCATCCATAGGAAATATGTCACATAGAAGTTTTTCCTTCTTTTCACCAATTTCAAAATCCACCCATTCCTGTTCATCAACTAAGTCATGTTGACCCCAGTTGAGACATGATTCCTTATAGGGAGTGAGATGAGGCATTCTTTTGATTTTGGGTTTATCCACCATTTCAACTGAGACAATGTTGTCTATGGAACCTAAATCCTAAATTACCTTACAAATTATGCCATGTGACCTACAAGTGGTCCTAAATAAACTTTTCCTCTGTGGTGGCTCTTGAGCTTGGGGTATCTTTAGCATTGTTCTCCTCATCATTAAACCTTCTCCATCTATCACTACCCATGCCTTGCTCATTGGAGAAGTCACACTCTAAGTATCCTCCTCTTGCACTAACTGAGTCCTTCTTTCACCCATGTATGAGCTTGATGAACTTGATGCTTTTCCTGGGAACCTACTCATGGTATGTCCAACTTGGTGGCAGTGGTAACACCTACTGGTGAAGATTGTATTTCCTCTCCCTGAGCTTCCAAGCCTACCTCTAAAATTGCTTCTCCCTCTAAAGGATCCTGTGAAAGTTCCTCTTTGTGAGTCCCCACGTCCTTCTTTTTTTGATGTTCATCACTTCTTGATGCACTTTGCCCTCTGCCAAAGGTTCCTCTACCTCTATTATTCTTACCACCTCTATGTTTATGATTTTTCTCACTTCTCCTCTTGATCTTTTCCTCTACCCTTAATGCCAACTGAAAGCACTTATGAACAGTGTCTGGTGTGAGGATTCTTATTTCATCTTCTATATTTTCCCTATTTCCATTCATGTATCTTGTCGATTTCTCCACTTGATTCTCATGCTTCCTAGCCCTCAAACTTAGTTTTTGGAATTGCTAAGTGTATGCATTGACATCTAGTTCCATCTGTTTTAGATTTTGCAGTCTCATGTGAATTTGAACTTCATAATCCTCTGGTAGGAATTGAACCTTAAGTCTTATCTTCATACACTCCCATGAAGTTATCTTTTTCTTACCTACTTGTACCCTTTCTTCTTGCATCATGTTCAACCAAACTAGGGTTGATCTCCTCAATCTTTACTTGGCCACATTTACTCTTTTCGCCTCTGCTACCTCTTTATAACCAAAATGGTTATTTAATGCTTCTATCCAATCTATTAACTCCTCTCCATTGAGATTTTCTCCATAGGTGGGTAATCCATCCAAATTATCCTTGGAAATGGATTTGACTGCATCTAAGAATAGTTTTTGGTCTTGAGGCATTGCTATTGTTGTCTGGTCCTCCTCATTTTCCACTTCTTCATCTGTCTCATCTCCTCATTCTGTCTTAACCTTCCCCTTCTCCTTCTTAACATCTAGGCTCCCTTTATTTTCTTCCTGAGCCTTCAATCCTTCTAGCATCTTTGCCACCCTCTACTGGATGGCTTCTAGATTCATTTAGTTTGGAGGAATTTAGCTTGCTTTATATTCCTCAATGTTTGACATACAACAATGTTTCAAAAAGTGTGGCTCTGATACCACTCTGATCCAGAGATTCATGGAGTTGATCCAGGTCTCCTTCTTGGTTTCCTTGCTCTATTCAACCCCCTATCTCCTCAAGCCCATCCAATGGTACTTGATAAGGGTTTTTCTACTTATACCCCCAAGGTATAAACCACTTTGTCTTGACTCCAAGGTATAGCCATTGATCTTTAACAATCCAACTCTGAATTGAGGATTCCACCTCAATCTCTACCACCACTCTTAAGGGCTCCAACAACCTCTACAAAGGATCTTCATTCACCAACTCCTTCTAGGTGTGATCTTACATTAAGGTCTTTGATGTCTTTGAGGGGTTTGATCACCTTCAAACCCATCACCAAGCTTTTTCAACCTCACTAGGTCTCTACCGGGCTCCAAGTAGGCCTAATACAATTAGCCCTCCTATCATGGTTTTTCAGGGTTTAGTTTGAAATCGTCCTACAAAAGGACACAAATAAATTACATTTATGTACACCCTTTTCAAAGTTACAAAGAATATTTGAAAATACCATTTGGGTTCTCCGTACACATGGTGTAACCAAAACTGTCCAATTTTCAAGGGTTTAGGCCTACCCAGGTGACTTACAAATTTAGTCTTAAAAACCTTCACCAGTCAAATCACCTACAAAACCCAATCAAGAATTCTGAAAGGACATTCAACTAGGTCTCCAATCATGTTCTAACTTTGGCTCAATCAATCCTTATGTGCTCAGAAAAGGCACATCTCCTACTGTCCTAGTCTCACCAACTCCTAGTTGTTAGCCTAGGGTTTCATTGTACAATCACCACAAAGGACTAAAAAGACACAAAACCTACTCTAAACATATTTATATACCCTAACCTATCATTCCACATGATTTCAATTGGTGCCATCAATGGATGCTCAGGTTAGAGCCTTTTCTTGCTTAAACCCTAGTTGTGAAGGGTTTTACACCTAGTCATAGAGAATGGATGATATCTCTACAACCAGACACAAAAAAACTTTCTAATATACCTTATTGGAAATTAGACTCAACAATATTTCATCCCCTACAAGTAGATTCCTTTGACAAGGTCGTACTGGGTCATACAATGCAACAAAAACAAGAAAATAGTCCAAAGTGGTGTCAAATAAGATTTTCCTTTAACTCAAATACTTGATTTTGCATTCCAGATCTTCTAACCCATACAATGATGATATCTTGGGCTTTAAACTACCTGGTTCAGTTGGTTAGAACTTACTTCTTCACCACCAATATTAAAAATGCAACTTTTGAAAAATGTTGCATAACAAGTTTTACATTTTTTGAACCTTAAGATGCAACTTTGCACTTAGGTGTACTTGAAGGCTTCAAAAGACCCTTAATGCATTCTAGGAGACTTAAAAGAAGACTTTGCACCCTATTACATGATGAATCTGAAACAATATTAACATTAAAACTTCCTAAGATATCAACATCCTGAACAAATCAAAGCTTGGACAACTCAACCATGGATCCACTAAGTCCCAAATGGTTGGTCCACTATTACATCTTGAAAGACAACACAAAAAATTAGAACAAACTAAAATTGCTTGCTTGGAGTTATATGTGCCCTGCACCAAGGGGTGAATCAGTGTTCTACTGATATGATCAATTTTAACATTATTAAAACATGCATACACCAATTAGTATACCAGTACATATAGAATTGAAAGAAGTAAAGCAACCAATAAGCCAATCACATAAATGAATACCATAACACACAAAATTATATATGGAAAACCTCAAAGAGGAAAAACCACGGTGGGATTTGTGACCCACAATATTAGTTCACTGGCCATATGAGGAGATATTACAAAATATAAGGGGAATACACTTTCAAGAAGGCTTACAGCCTAAAGCACATTGCTCAATACCAAAAGGAGCCTCACTGACTACATACAAATCCAAACTACAATTTGGAGAAATGAGTGAACTTCTAAGATAGCATCTTCTATGACAGAATATAGTTTATGTTAAGATCTGTCTGTTTTGGTCTGAAACCCTAAACCCTTTACAATAATATCTTTTCATACATAATCACTCTGATATATTTCACATTATATCACATTATCATATTCTCCTATCCATCATTACATATCTTTTCTCAATTTTTTTTTAACCAACTGACCTATATACCCTATACAATTCATCATGCCTTATGTCGACTTACAAAGATAATTACAATGTCAATATATATGTTGGCTAGATAACATAAATACATGAATGTCAAAAACAATTGCCGATACCAGATGCAAAAGATGTTAGCCTCGAATACCAATAACGTGATTCTAAACCATGTCAACATGCATTGCTGGTAACCAAAGAATTCCTTCCAACCTATCGGTGTCGGTGTCAGTGAAGTGCCTGCCGGTACATAACTAACCCAAAATATCAAGTTAGAAAAGCTGCCCTTTTGCCATCAATGACAACATAATGAAACCAATGAATTGAGTGTCAATTTCCAACAATCTCCCCCTTTGGCATTGATGACAACACTCATGTGAAAAATGATCATGGTTTCATCTGTCAGTTTCATTGATCCCCCTGAGTTGAATATTCATCAATACAAAATAATCCATACCCCCCCTAATGTATACAACTCCTTCTTTTTAACATCTATATCATTCCCCCTTTGACATCAATGCCATCAAAATTTCCAAAAAGGATACCATAGATCCAAAACTGGGACAAGGAATGAAAGATATTATACAATGAATATCCCAAAAACATCTTACCGGAGCTTAATATATTTGAAAATATCTGGGTATGCCTTTGCCAAAAGCTCAAAATAAGTATCCCAACCAGATTTGAAGGTGTCATAAATAGATACAAGTCCATTTATCATATGGGAAAATGACTCTTTCTCATTTATCTCTATTGGTGTGGGCTTCCCGACCATATCTATACACTCCTTATGTACATTGAGTAAATCTAACTGGGGACTCACCAAACCTCTTAGACTTTTAGCTCTCCTTATGATTTTGTCTTTTTATTTCTCAAGAGGAGAAATTTGAGCTTCCAAAACCAAAATTCGATCATCAATGGATGTAGTCAATGAATTCAATCCATCAAAAGAATTAGCTATACTTGCAATTTTCTCTAGGAATTCCTTAATCTTCTTATCCAAATTAAATGTAGGAGCATCTATGTTACAAAATACTTTGTAAATATTTGTACACTACTTCAAATAATTATCTATCAATTTTAATTTCTCATCAATTTTATTTCTCTAACTCAATCATCTAATCAAATGTAGCTCTTTAGCCTATGTGAACCTCTCTAGTGCTTACAGGTTTGAAATCTGCTGCATGGATTGAAAATCCTTTGAAATGTGCTCTATAATTGTCTTAAGCTTGTCGGATGGGCTCTCTTCACTATCAAACTTGCAATCTCGAACTAGTTTGTGCAAAGCAATGATAGACTGATCAATAATCCCTTTATCCATAGATCCCTTCTTCATTAGCTTCTATATAGCCATCATCATGAGTTCAGTAGAACTCATCTTGGTTATGTTTTTCTTTACAACCTGTGAGGTGTCAATTGATGGCAATGGTGAACTTACTACCGGTTCCCTGCTGGATTCCCCTTTCTTCTCCTCTGATGATTTATCCTTTATAGTTTCCTCACTTGCATCGCTAGAATTGCCACTTGGTTCAGTCTCAGTAACTGTCAGTTCCTCCCTAGGAACTGTATCTTCATCCTGTACATTTGTATCTGGAGGACTGTTATCCTCAACATTAGTATCTTGTACATTATCAACCTTTACACTCTCTCTATTTATCGATATCTCAACATTTTCTTGTACATTTATATCTATCAGGGGATTAGTTTCCACGATATTAATGTTTGTCAAAATTGAGGGTGAAGTACCCATAATACCCTTTCCTTTCCCTTCAACTAGGGTGTCTGCAGTGTTTGTCTTGGATTCTAGTGAAGTAAATAAACCTTGGTTCTCTTCAAATAACTTAACCCATGTCTTGTGGGTCTCTTTTACTATCTCATTTACCCTTCCTAGCATTAGACTGGTTATTCTATGTTTGTTGTTAAAGACTTTTCTATCTACAACCTCAAGTGTCCTATCCATCTCCTCTGGAGCAATAGAAACACAAATAGATAACAACTCTTGAATTTTTATGTGCTTGTCTTCTTGCATTGCTGATAGCCTCCTAGCATCTAACATATCATATAATTATGTCAATATTAGGTTTTCAATCTCTATTAAGGATTTCTTATAAATATCCAAATATAGCAAAACTGCTTCCTCTACTTCTCTTTGTTCATTACTCTAACTTTTCATAATAAAAATTTACATTCTTTAACATACCATCCTTAGTAATCTCATCAACTAATTTTGCACAAGTTTTTGGTGGAATGATAGTTGTTGGTATTATGGATGTGTTGCATTGGTTTGGTCATTGATGTCAACACTTATCCTTATGCAGGTCTACATTATTGATTTGGCGCTATGGTTATATTGATTTACTGTTGAACTGACATATTGTGTTCATCGGCAAGGTTAGTGACTTATGCACAGTCACCGATATATGTTCACTGGAACGATATATGGTTCACCAATAATGATGATGACTTGTTATCATCTGGAGATCGCTTGATTATGTCAAAGAGATGGATTGGATGTTTGGATTTGGTGTTTTGGTTATTAGTCTAATCGGGTTAACATATTTGTTGTTACCTGCAGATAGGTCTAGGTTATGGACCGGTATATGTTATCTATTCTAGATCAGCATGACCAATTATGGATATGATTTATTATTGGATATTGTATTAAGGCTGACATCTTGTATCGCATCAAGTCTTATTTTGAAATTGATTTAAATGTAATATTCCTAGTGAGCCGACCTTAATATTTGGTCTTAAGTTTTGTATAAATGTAAGATCTCGTTTGAGAGATGAATAATGGGAATGCAACTTGGTATGGTATGAGTATATGTGCGAATATTGAAGATCATATGAGAAGATTATAGAGCGAATCACACAAACATAATTTGAAGGTTGAAGGAAGGTTTGAAGGTGTTTATCAGAGCTTAAATTGGTACTGAATCCAACATTGTAGATGCACTTTGAAGAAGTACACTGTTCTAGGATTTAACCATCCTACTCTAGTCAATGTGACTCCCATTCTTGAGTAGTGAGCTCTAGGCGGTTAGCCTTTTTGCATTTGCAGACCCTATTTATATACACTTACTATCTGCAATAGTATCATCTGATTGTGGGTAAGGTTTCCCATCATGGTTTTTCCCCTTACAGTGTTTCCACATCAAAATCTTTGTGTTATGTGTTGTGGATGTTGTTTCTCGTTCCGTTTCATGCATTAAGTTTCACCGGTATTGATATAAACTGCTAATCTATTTCACTGGAATTAACTTTTGTTTACCAACACTAAGTTTAAGTTGGATTAATTTATAGTTGGGTTGAAATTAATTGACAATTGATTCACCCTCCCTTCTCAATTGTCCTTCTAGTTCCTAACAATTGGTATTAGAGCCTAGTCCTCTTTTTGTAGAAGTGTAATAGCTTGAGGAGATCCTATGGTAACAAACATTTTCAGGAAGGATAGTCCTAAACTTGATGGAAATAATTAAGGTATATGGAAGATCATAATGGAGACACATCTGAACTGCATTGGAAGAGATATATGGGAAGTTACAAAGAATGGCTATGTTGCTCTTGCTTCGAATCAACCTCATCCACCGACATTGGTTAAGGACTTGGAGAATGATTGCAAAGCAAGAGAAGCACTTCTGAGCACATTATTAGATCAACAAATCATGGGTTTATCAAACCAATCTACTGCCAAAGCTATCTAGGATAAACTAGAAATATTGAATGAAGGAGATACCACTATCAAAATTGCAAAACTGGAATGTTACCGAGTTGGGTATGAAAATTTGAAAATGGAAGAAGATGAAAGAATTTTTTCTTTTATGGAAAGAGTTTTAAGAGCTTTTCCACTGACCTATAAAATGAAAGTAACTGCTATTAATGAGTTGAGAACAATGCCTAATACATCAGTATCTAGAGATACCTTGGTTGGAAAACATTCAGCATTTGAGCTTGAGGAATTTGGTCCTATTGCTACAGTTAAGACTGATTTAGCCTTCAAAGCATCATCATCACCTGCATCATCATCATCATCATCTGGCAAATCTAATTGGAAAGCACTTTATGCAAAAGAACTTGAAGATATTAGGAGGGAAAATGAAGAACTGGAAAAACTTGAAGCTGTATATGGTGAAAATGGATACCAATAATAACAATATTGAAAGGCTAAATGAATCCAACCACTAAACCCTAGCCTAACGATGAACAAAGATCCACCATAACATATGAAGATTACCTAAGACAATGCAAAATCACATGAAATCACAAATATTATACCATCACATGTCCAATAGGGTTTTGATCTCCATTCTTCCTATCTCCATTGATCTTGCTTGATATATTTGCTCTTAGATTTTATGTGCACAAGAGCTCAACAAAGAACGGAATGTGGTTGCAAGTAGGATCGTAGTGTAGCAAGTTGCATGAAAGATCATTAGCATCAGTGATTAGACATTAGGGTTTGACAATGAAGGAAGCATCTTCTTAAATAGAAGACACAATATGAAATGGAAGGTTAAGATTGAGAGGTGTAAAAAGAGAGGTCGGCTAGGTAAAAGAAATGGTAAAATAATGAAAGAGGTAGGTAGTGTAGGAAATAAAAGATGAATGACATGTGTCATGTGTAGAAAAAGATAATGAATTAATTAAATAAATAAAGATTTATTTAATTAATAGAGGAAATAGGATAATTAAATAAATAAAAATATTTATTTAATTTAGGAAAAGGATAATTTAAATAAATAAATGTATTTATTTAAATGAGAAATAAGGCTAGAAGAGGATAAATGAATTAATTAAATAAATAAAAATTTATTTAATTAATAGAAGAATTAGGCTTAGATAATTAAATAAATAAAATATTTATTTAATTAAACTGGACAATTTTGGGTGTCTACATTTTGCCCCTCTTTGAGACAATGCGGCTTGTCGCGTTGTTTCAAAGAAGATAAGATGAACTGATACAAAGTTGCCCCAGAATGGGAATAATATGCCCCCTCAAGAGATTGGATGAAAATGTCTGAAAAGATTGCAGACAATCTCTCGATAAGAAAGAAAGGCTAGAATGGACCGATCGGATAAAGTGACAAAGTCACAGGATGAAGAAGACTGACTCGGGAAATGAAGGCGAGGGGCTAGGGTAGGCTATAAGATAGACCACGGGAAAAAGACATCCTCATTGTCAGCCACACCCTCACGAGATCACAGTGCAGAGCAAGAAAAGAACAGTAGCAGTTAGCAGCGATGGCCTTCGTACACAGATTCAACCGCGTTCATCGATTTCAGAGACCAGCAGAGGCAGGAGAGCCGGTAAGTACCACCAAACCTCCTCGTACTTTGACGCTTTTCAATTTTGTCATTAATGCATGCTAGGTAGCAATAAATGCACTTAGGAATAGGGCACAAAAAAGTGCAAAAATATGCAACCGCGTCTGTGTCGGTGCCAGGCGCGTCTGTGTCGGTTCCAGGCGCATTTACGTCTGGAACTGCGTTTATGCTTGATGCGGGCGCGTTTATGTCTTGTAGGGGCGTTTATGTTCCAACGTCGCGTCTGTGAGTAATTTAGGCACGTTTATGTCAAATAGACGCGTCTGCATTGTGGAGGCGCGCTTGTGCAGTTTAGAGGCGCGTTTGTGAGTTAGAAACATGTTTATGCCTGAAAATGTATGATTTTGGTCTTCTAGGTCAAATCGGCAGTTCTGTGATGAACATACACTGTCGATTGGATAAGCTGCTGAGAGGATACACTCAAGCAGGTCCTCTAGGAAGACTAGGATAGATCAAGGCACTTTGTGATGAACAGGGAGCACAAAAATAGAGTACTTTGTGATGAACAGGGAGTACCCAAAGGATGAGCAGCACTTTGTGATGAACAGGGAGTACCCAAAGGATGAGCAGCACTTTGTGATGAACAGGGAGTGCTAAATGTGAGTAACACTTTGTGATGAACAGGGAGCACTACTAGGATAAATAGGAACACTTTGTGATGAATAGTGAGTGTCACTAGGATAGATAACCATATGCATGTAGATAGCAAGTAGCATTTTGTGATAAACAATGAATGCCACGAAAACTAACATGATTTGATTGTTTGACTGCAGGAGTATTTGCCTATGCTAGAGTCACGGGAGAGATTCATGTCTACACAGAGATTGCGACCAAAGTTATCGTTTGAGGATAGAGCGGCTATCGAGGAGATGGGCCTTAGACATGTATTGTATGTGCCTGAGTTTCGGGCAAACATGGGTTTGTTGACTGCGCTGGCGGAGAGATGGCACTCCGAGACTTGTACATTCCACTTGCCGATGGGGGAGATGACAGTGACCCTCGAGGATGTCTACAGGATATTGCATATACCGATCGATGGAGAGCTGATCCCATACGATCGAGATGGAGACAGAGAGGCGCTGAGACGGGTGTTCCAGGATCCCGGGCTAGAGATGAGAGTAGGGCATGTGGCATGGGACACCGTGACTGTGACAGGGTTAGCCTCGCCAGCTATGATTGGAGGAGCCATCAGTGGGTTCTTGTGTCTAGATAGGGCGACACGGGGGTTGGTAGTTGGCTGGGGAGGAGCACTGGAGATATTGGTGACTGAGCACACCAGATATGCATGGGGTCCATGTGTTTTGGCACACCTGTATTATGAGTTGCATCAGTTCGTCTACCATGGATCAGTGGGATTGGGCTGCAGAGTGACACTGCTACAGGTGTGGGCATACGAGCATCTGCCTATCACACGGCCGATACACTTCAGAGGTAGGGGTTAGGGGCGGAGCTTTGTGCATCTTTATGATATGATTACTTCACAGCCACGGATTGGTAGGTTAGAGCACTGGAGGCGTGTGATAGATGACATTGATGTAGTCATCTGGAGGTCGTACCTGGGGTGCGAGGAGTGGGAGGATGACGCAGTGGAGCTGCCTTATACTTTCAAGAGCAGATATCTGATTGGGCAGATGCCCTACATATTGGAGAGACAGCTGGTGGACAGGGTTGGCAGACAGTTTGGCAGGATCCAGAGGATGCCACGAGGCTCGGGTATGTATGCCCGCACAGTGAGGGATCAGGCGCAGTTCGGGCCATTATTGTCATATGATAAGGCTGTCACACAGCTGGCAGAGATGATGCCACTACCCTGGGATATGTGGCTGGAGATTGAGGATGCAGGCATGGATGCAGAGTATATAGCTTACTGGGTAGAGCATCCATTCCCTCGACTGACAGATCCAGGGGAGCTACTGGAGGGAGATGCAGGAGGAGATGATGATGATGATGGTGGGGGTGATGGAGGCCGAGGTCGATGGAGGCGAAGGGGAGTAGTGGGAGAGAGGAGGGTGGCACCTTGGAGGGAGGGTGGACTGGAGGGACAGGCCCAGGTGGTGAGGGGTCACGGTGGATTGCCCTTGCAGGTACCAGCAGCACAGAGTCCTAGAGCACAGGACCGAGACAGGGATAGGTACAGGGATAGGTGCCAGTACAGGCACAGGGACAAAGACAGGTGCAGGTACCTAGGCATGCACAAAGATAGGTACCTGTTTAGGCATCGATACAGGTACAGGGGCAGGCACCCGCAAAGGGAAAGACACAGGTAGAGGCTGAGGGTGGGGATCCAGAGGAGGGTGAGCTGCTAGAGCTGAGGGAGATCTGCCAGGGCCAGGCAGATGAGATCCAGGATCTCGAGAGGGAGAGGGACCGACTCAGGATCAGGCTCAGGGATACTGAGCGAGAGAGGGATCAGGCTATCCAGCGCTATACTGAGGCTAAGACAGCGCTGAGGGTAGGGAGGCAGGCAGCGGAGGATGCAAGAGTAGGCTACACATATGTCTTGCGAGTCGGAGAGGAGATAGGTTACTAGAGGGACCTGTATTATGGAACCGTGCCAGCAGATCAGTGGGCGAGGAACTTCCATAGACCATCGCGGACAGCGACGGCTACGGGAGGGAGTCGGAGGAGGTAGGCATCTAGTGGTGGGGTCATGGGTCCTCCACCACCACCAGATAGGCAGGGTGATCCTGGAGTGGGTCCATCTATAGCTCAGATTCCGTCGAGGCCAAGCAGCTCCGAGGGAGGGAGTTCATCATAGCCATAGAGGGCTCCCTTGTATCAGTATATGTACCATTTTTGTATTGTAGACACCTGCGGGTGATTTTGTAGCCATATGATTCTTTTGACATCATTGTATCATGACACATTTTGATTATATATGAGAGATGATTCATTTTTGCGGCAGCTATATGCATGTGTACTTATGTGATGAGATGTTCTTATGTGATGCATGTTTTATGTGATGGATGCAAATATGTATATAATGTAATGTAATATTTCTGTTCTTTTATGTGTTTATATGTGTATGCGTGATGCAAATGTGAATGTATGTAATGCAAGTGAATATGATAATGTAAATGTAAATTGTGCTAACAAGTGTTGTGTGCAGGATGTGATGCAATTGTAATATCTATATGTATATATAAAATACTTATATGTGGTAATGCAGGTGCAACTACATGAAATGCAAATGTTTTTGGTGTGTCATTATACTCAGTCATGCGATAGCGGGCTACGTGGACTTAAGAAAGAAAATGGAAGTCAATCAAGAAAGGGGGATGGAAGACAGAAGATATGAACGTGAAAGAGCTACTTGTGCGTTATCATCATTGAGTTTTATTATGGCAAGTAGGTTATGACAATCGAGGCATTTGTTCGATCCAGAAATTCATTGTACCTGTTTGCATGGAGATAAGACAGTCACAAACAAGGAATGCCCCAGTTCACACTAGACTCACAGTGTCCTCATATCCTTGGACAAGTCATAGCATTACTAAAAGACAATCCACAGATAGCAAATGCAAATAGGTGACGATACCCCATCCTCGCCTTTCTAGTCAAAGACATCCTGGAGATAGAATCTCTAGTCAAAGACATCCTAGAAAAGCTAAAAGACATGTCACCAAAAAGATAAGATCAAAAGAAAGCCAAGACTCGACACCAACATCCACTGTAGTCCTCAAGTTTAGTGTCTCTTGTCACTTGTATAAGTCATGTTTGATTGTGGTCACAATGTTCACTTTCACAAAAAGGATAGATAAACACTGAACCATATGTTGTCTGAGTCTGTTGAAAGATTTGATTTTGTTGAAGCCCATTGTTGCTGCTGTCTCATCTGAAACTGACTGAATCCATGAAACTGATACTTTATTGCGAAGAAGACAAAACTTTATTGTGGATCTGCGATGCAAATGTTGCTTTATTGCGGATTGTGCGCGGATAGACTTGAAGGAAGCTGGAAGAAACTGTACTCCTCGAAACATGTGGTGTCCTCAGTTCCACACCCATCACTAGACGTAAGATTGGCCGTAGTCATAGATAGAATCTGATTTATTATGGATGGAAAGGGAGTGAAAAAGGGGGGTTTATTATGAATGGCTAACCAATCTTGGGTAGATCCATAACAAGCCATGATGGGAATGGGTAAGTTTATTGTGAGTGAATAGGTTGTGAGTGTGTGCAATGTGAAGGATGAAAGAGAATCCTGAAGAAGGGAGGAGCAAAGTCTCTACGCATGGTGCTGGTGACCCAGTTTTCACCATGGTACTTGCCCAGGGCGCCACCGAAGTGGTTTTCACCATTGGACAAAATTATTTCTCTTTACTTTTTTCAATTTTTCAATTTTTTTTGTGTCACAAGGCGCCTGTGTGCCAGGTTTTGACCAAGTAACGATTTTTTTGTTTTATAATTTTTTTGTATTTTTGAATTTTTTTATTTTTTTGTATTTTTGAATTAGGATATTCCGGAGAACTATGTGTAGAACCTGCGAAGATTTATGCTGTTGATAGGATCCTCCAAAGGTTCACCTTCTGTAGTTGAGAGCTGATATGCCCTAGATCCATATACCGCTGTGATGATGTAAGGACCAAGCCAGTTTGGTTCGAACTTGCCCTTCTTATCTTTGTCTTGCTGATTCTTTGGATTTTCTCTGAGGACTAAGTCACCTACCTCAAATGTGCAAGGCTTGACTTTTTGATTGTAGCTGCGACTCATTCATTGTTGGTAAGCCTTGAGATGATTAAAAGTAGTGTGTCTTCATTCATCCAGTAGTTCTAGTTCTTGTAAGCGAGAGACCCTATAATCTTCATCATTGACTATATTTCTCAAAGAGACCCGTAAAGAAGGTAACTCAACCTCAATAGGCAAGATGGCTTCAGCTCCGTAGACAAGTGAGTAAGGTGTAGCTCCTGTAGGTGTGCGGACACTTGTATGATAGGCCCAAAGTGCTGGATTGAGTTGGATATGCTAGTTACGGCCAGCGTCGTCGACTGTCTTTCTGAGGATTTTAAGAATTGTTTTATTAGACACCTCAGCTTGGCCATTACCTTGGGGGTAATATGGTGTGGAGAAACGATGGGAAATATGGAAGCGGTCATAGAGTTCACGAACATCTTGATTTTTGAAGGGACGCCCGTTATCCGTGATAATGGAATTGGGAATACCGTATCGGCAAATGATATAGTTCAGGATGAAGGTAGTAATTTGTTTCCCAGTAACTTGTGTGAGAGGCACGGCTTCAATCCATTTTGTGAAATACTCTGTGGCTGTGATAATGAATTTATGACCATTGGAAGAAGGAGGGTGAATCTTGCCTATGAGATCGAGTCCCCACTGACAAAAGGGCCAAGGAGATGCAAGTGGTTGTAGTTCTTGTGCTAGTGCATGTATGAGGTCTCCATGAATTTGACATTGCTTACACTTCTTGACAAACTGATATGAGTCTTTTTCCATAGTGGGCGAGTAATATCCAGTCCTGATGAGTTTCTTGGCCAAGGTAGGACCACTAGTATGCGGACCACATATCCCTTCATGCACTTCATGTAACGCAATCTGAGCTTCGTCACTTTCTAAACATCTAAGAAGAGTGCCATCTAGACCTCATCGGTATAGGATATCAGCTAGAATGACGTATCGAGAGGATTGGCGAATGAAAGTGTGGCGTTGGTTGTTTGATAGATCAGGAGGTAATATATTGTCACGAAGGTATGTGAATATGGAACCATATAACTAGGATTCGGGACCAACAACGCATATCATTTCAGTAGGAGTGATCTCATATGAAGGAATCAACAGGTTGTCTACCAGGAACTCATAGCAGGTCTCATTTTGCGGTAGATCAATTAGTGAAGCAATTGTAGCCATGGCGTCTGCAGCGCGATTCTGCTCTCTTGGTATCTGCTCAAAATCTATCTTTGTGAAGTGCTATTTCAAATCATCTACCAATTGTTTGTAAGGCATTAGTTTTTCATCTTTTGTTTGGTAATCATCAGTTGCTTGATGGATAACCAGTTGAGAATCCCCAAAAACACGAAGTTCTTGGATCTTCCATTGAACTGCAATTCATAATCCAGTTGTTAATGCCTCATATTCCACTATATTGTTAGTGCAAGGAAATGATAAGCAGTATGATTTTGGTATAGAATCGCCCTGAGGAGTTATAAAGAGAATACCAGCTCCTGCCCCATGCTGTGTGTATGAGCCGTCAAAGTATAATTGCCATGGCTTTGCAGGTGATATCGTTAGAATGGACTCATCTGGAAATTCTGAATTTAGAGGAGCATCATCTATCATGGGAGCATCTACTAATTGATCCGCAATTGCTTGTCCTTTTATTGCTTTTCTGTCTACATACTCGATGTCGAATTCACTCAGGATCATTACCCACTTGGCCAGCTGCCCAGTAAGTGTAGCTTTGTTGAGAAGATATTTTAGTGGATCAATTCTTGCAATCAACTTAGTCTTGTGAGTGAGCATATAATGTCGTAATTTCTATGAAGCAAAGACCACAGCGAGACATGCACACTCGATTGGTGTGTAGTTTAGCTCATATCCCACCAATGTGCGACTGATATAGTATACTGCTTTTTCCTTGCCATCAGCTATTTGTTGTGATAGGAGTGCCCCCATTGCTGTTGGAGTAGCTGATATGTAGAGTAGAAAAGGCTGATCTAGAATTAGTGGCATCAAAACTGGTGGATTCAAAAGATAGTCTTTGAGCGTCTGAAAAGCTTGTTGACAGTTCTCGTCCCATTTGAACTTGATGTTTTTATGTAGCAGGTGCTAGAAAGGATTACACTTATCTGCAAGTTGTGCTATGAATTTTCGTATAGACTGGAGTCTCCCTTGTAAGGATCAGAGTTGACTGATATTTCTAGGTGGCAGCATGTCCAAGATAGCCTTGACTTTTGCTGGATCAGCTTTGATTCCTCTTTTAGACACAATGAATCCTAGGATCTTCTCGGAGGTTACTCCAAAGACACATTTCTTTGGGTTTAATCTTACTTTGTATTTTTCCAACCGATCAAAGATGACTGAAAGTATGTCCAAGTGTGTATCTCTGTCTATTGATTTTCCCAAGAGATCATCAACATAATCTTCCATGGTTATGTGCATGAGATCATGAAAGATAGTGGTCATTGCTCTTTGATATGTAGCGCCTGCATTTTTCAGCCCAAAGGGCATGACATTCCAACAGAAAGTTCCCCATGGACAAGTGAATGATGTTTTGTGTTGATCCTCGGGTGCAATCCTGATTTGATTATAACCAGAAAATCCGTCCATTAAAGATAACATTTCGTGACCTGCTGTGAGATCCACGATCAAGTCGATATTTGGTAATGGGAAGTCATCTTTCGAACAAGCTTTGTTGATGTCTCTGAAATCTGTACATATTCTGATACTGCGATCTGGTTTACTGACAGGTACTAAATTGGAGATCCATTCAGGATAATCAATTGGGCGTATAAATCCGACATCCAATAACTTCTCCAGCTCTGCTTTGACTAGTAATGCCACTTGCGGATGCATTTTTCTTAATTTCTGTTTCACTGGCTTTGCCCCTGGTTTGACTGTCAAATGATGCATTACCAAATCTGGATCTAGTCCAGGCATATCAGCGTATGACCATGCAAAGTTGATTTGTCATTCTTTGAAGAAGCTTATGAATTTTTCCCTTTCGGACTCTGTCAATGATTGAGCCAGGAATATGTTGTGTGGAACCTCTTCTGTACCAATGTTTGTCTTTATAGTCTCCTCTACCAACATGGATGATTTTTCCTCATATGATGTTGGGAGATTGTCGAGCCTTCCATCTTCGGGTGCCTCCGGGAGGTTTTCGACCTCAGATACGTCCTTTCTTTTTACTTTTTTGGAGTCAGATAGTGCCACAATGTGGTTTTCGCCATAAGATCCTTGTTTTGTTCTTATTTTCACATTTTTGCGACTGGAAGGTCCGACACCCTCACTGAAATATGCCATGTTGTTGAGTTCTATGGTGTATCCTGCTTTGTGGTCCCCAGAGGGAAGATCATCTCGAATGCCAAGATAGTCAATAATAGCTTCGTCATTTTGAATTGTATCAAATTGTGCTGGTCCTTCATAATCCCAGTCAATGAGTTGGGGGTGAACAAGGGGAAGATCTTTAATGTTTTTAGAGTTTGCAGGGCTAAGAGTGAAGATGTGGTTATATTCGGGTATATCGAGGCAATCATCGAGGTCATCGATGGCACCCTCCTCATCAGTTTCGATGGCAAGCGAATCCAAATTGTCGTCACTAGTAGCGCCTTCCAGAACAGGTGTCCTCATCCTATGTGATTTCGACCTAGAACCCTGAAACGAAGACTGTGCGGGATCCCTATGGGTTGTTTCCTGACCAACTCTGAACTTTTTGTAAAATTCCTCCTCTTCTGTGGGTTCATCTGGCTCTCTGAAAGTCTTAGTGAGTTCATAGTTACTGGAGGATTTGTCTAAACCCCATTCCCATTCATTGGAATCTGTGGAATAGTAATGCTCTTGTTGAACTTCGGCAACTTTGATTTGTGAGGTCCTTTCTGTTCTTTTATTGTGGATCTTGGAAGTCAGAAAACCAAGTCCCTTTGAGCATTCCCTTCTTACAGTCAATTCAGGTTGTAAGGGCTCCATGACGCCTTCTTTGCATAACTCAAGAGGGATTTTTCCATCATACCCGAATCTTTGTAGAATCTTGAAGCCTTTGCCATAGTTCTCACAGGGTATATTGATCTGATCTTGTGTGTCCTCTTCAATGTCTTTATAGAGCATTTTATATAAATTCTCCTCTTCTAGTTCGCCCCATCTTTGAAAGGTAGTAGGATCCCATTTGAGTATCATGATGGATATTTGCTTGGTAGGATGTGGCCTTCCATATTCTTTTGGAGAACTCATGACTTGTCGTAAAAACATTGTCTGATTTAAAGTGTATTCTCCCATGCCTTTGTCCTGAAACTTGCCTCTAAGTTCACCTTGTTTGGATGTCGAGGGTTTTAATGACTCAGGGTCAATATATGCCGAAGGAGTAGCCTCACGATTACTGGGAATGATGGTCTCAGTATGTGATCTTAGGTTATTGCAATATATGAACAGATTAGGATCACCATTAACTATTACCTCGACTCCATTATGAGGAAACTTAATGCATTGATGATATGTTGACGGGACTGCCCTCATTTCATGAATCCAAGGACGTCCTAGTAATATGTTGTATGTGAGATCTAGATCTACGACTTGACAAACCACATCCTTTGTGACTGGCCCAATTCTTAGAGGTAAGGTAACTGTGCCCTTGGATGAGCGCTCTTCATCATCATATGCCTTGATGGTGATATGGTTTGTAGAATTCACAGCTTTATCAGAATATCCCAATTGTTTAATGGTGCTCAATGTACAAATGTTTAGACCAGCTCCTCCATCTATCAGGACTCGCTTTATTCGATGTTTGTGTATGAAGGCTTCAACATGTAAAGGTGCATTATGTGGCTGACTTACGGAAGCGTCATCGGCTTCTGTGAATGTAAGGGAATGTGGAATGGATAGGTATCCCACCATGGCTTGAAACTCGTCCACGTTCAGATCAGTAGGAATGACAGTGTCTCTCAAGATTTTGTCAAGGATAGCTTTATGAGTGGGGGATATGCGTAAGAGCTCAAGGATGGAGATGAGCGCGGGTGTCTTCCCTAACTGTTCTACAAGGTCATACTCAGGCTTGGTAGATGAAGAAGTAGTATTTTTAGTGGAGGCACCTGGCAACGTAATCTTACCTCGACGGGTTGTAACATGACATTCAGAGGTAGATTCGGATGAAGATCCAACACCTCTTAGGACAATCTTGGGTCTCTGAGGAGGATTCTCAGGATTTTTGTTCTTGATAGTAATAGTAGAGATATGATTGTCCATTGAGATGTGGTTGATAGTTGAGTCATAATTGTAAGGTGCTCTAGTATAGTTGGCTTGATCATCTGTGACTTTGGCTTTTCCTTTGTCATGTTTTGGGAATGGTTCCTTAAACATCTCATGTTCTTGATTAGATGAATGTCCCTCAATCTCAATGTCATCTCTATCAATGAGATCTTGCACAATGTTCTTCATTCGATGGCAATTTACGGTCTTATGACCCTTGCTCTTATGAAATTCACAATACTCATCATCATTCCACCAATTTGGTTTGACCTTTGGTTCATATGGAGGAAAATCTGGAACTGTGATCACTCTGTTTGCCACAAGCTTTTTGAAGACTGATTCAAGTGGTTCTCCCAATGGAGTGTACTTCCTTTGTGGTCTAGAAGTTGTTTGAGTGTTCACTTGATTGTTTGTAGAACTTGATCCAGAAAAGATGAACTTGGGTCTCACTGTATTGGCATCAATAACACCATCACTAACTGTGTTCTTGTTCTTATTCCAAAAATCTTGGCTTGTCTTTTCCTTTAAAGTCCTCTTTGTTTTCTTTGAATATCTTAATGACTCCTTGTTCAATTAAGACCTTTTCTGTTGCTAAGCCCTTTTCAATAACATCCTTGAAGGTAGACAAACAAGCTTTCCTGAGATCATATCCAATGTCCTTATTAACATTTTGAGTGAACATTTCTACCATTTGTTTCTATGGGATTTCGCAAGAGCATCTGCTAGCTAAATTTCTCCATCTTTGTAAAAATGTTGCGAAAGATTCTCCTTCCTTTTGCTTAGTATTGCATAGAGTAGTGATTGAGATATCTGTTTCTATATTGTAAGAGAAATACTGAATGAATGCCTCTGCTAAGTCGCCCCATGACTTAATACCAGGAGGTAATTGAGAAAACCATTCCATAGCTTGATCACCTAAGCTCTGTGGGAACAACCTCATCAAGTATGTTTCTTCTGCCGCTACCTCTATGCAGGCTGTGAAAAATTGTCTTATGTGTGCCTTGGGGTCTCCTTTCCCTCTATACTTGTCAAATTTTGGCATCACAAAGTGTGCAGGAAATGGAGGCATTGGAATGCTCTTATCAAAGGGATAAGGACATATGTCTCTCATAGTGTATGTTGGTTTTGTCATACTCATGTCCTCCATTTTATTTTGTAGATCTCTAATTTGTTGCTCCAAATTGCTCTTGGGAGGAGATTGATTTCTTGTAGCATACCCCGTGTTTGAAACACCCATTTGAGGAGGAGCTTGTTGCATGTACGGATGATACTGATCATAGACATGTCCATATGGAGGGAGTCTATATTGAGGGGGCATATAGGGAGCACTTGGCATGGCTTCATGTTGAGGAACCCCATATCTATTTTGTGCATATATACCATATTCTATAGGCATTTCATTTTCCATTGTGTTGCCCCCAAATTTGACATGAGGTTTCCTTATGTCCAAATTTTGAGGATGCCTTTGATTGTCCACTTGTTTTGATTGATCCATAGCTTGAGCATGTGATTGAGCATATCTGTCTGCATAAGGCTTCCATAATGGTCTTCGAAGGTAAGTATCATATGTTTGAGCTTGTGTATGTGGGATTTCTGGTTTTTGAAGCAAAACTGATGGTGACTTAGGCATCATATTCGGTCCTCTATTTCCTCCACTATTGGGTCTCCTTTGATCCATGTTGGATTGAGTTTGTTGTGAGGGTCGACTTTCCATAGGTTGAGACATGTCAAAGTCATGGGGTATTTTAGCTCCACTTTGTGCCATCATGTGTAAGAAGTATTGTCGATCTCTTCTCATTATCTCTTCAACCAATCTATTGAAATGAGGATTCATTATGGATTCTTCTATGTCTGCTGATTGTATTGAAAAGTTGTCCACATTGTCATTGTGTGTAGCATTGTTGTTTGTCATGTCTGCGTTTTCCACATTTGGATTGTTTCTATAAACATCCATGTCTGGTAATGTAGTGTGCTCAGGATTATAAAATAAATCATTGTCATACTCATAAGAACTCATGTTTGTGGATTCTTGAGCTTCTTTAGCTATTCTCCTAGATTTTTGAAGACGGGTTTCAACCATGAACTAGGTGTTTAACCAAGCTGTGAAAGACTAGATGAAAAATATGAAAAGAGTATGGAAGACCAAGAGTTGTATGGAGTGTAAATGAATCTTGAGGTGTACTTGCAATGTCCAAAGTGTAAGACCAAGTATGTAAGTAGTAGAGTAGGTGTGACTTCCAAAGAGATGATTGTTTCTCTTGATGAGGTAAGCTAACCTTGACTCTAAGTAAGACCAAATGAGACCCAAAGGTAAGAAACCTTGATGAGGGACCACTTAGCAAAGTGTAGTTGTATGTAGTGTGTTGAAAAAGTATAGTGAGGACAAGCAAGTGACCTTTTTGACCCAAGTTTAGACAAGTATGAATGTAAAATGAGATGTGAAGCAATGATAGATTGTATGAGACCTTAGAACAGGTTGAATGCTAGATGAAACCTGAAGAGACAACCTAGGAAGCTCAAGTATTTCGAAACTGATTTCCTTTGTTTGCTGGACTGTAAAAACTTTCAATTCTAGACACGGATGCTTCTGTATACTCCACAGACGCGATTCCCAGACACAGACGCTTCTCTGTTAGACACAGACGCTGATAAAAACACAGACGCTATTCTGCCCTTCACAGATGTGCTTAGATGACCCAGACGCGGTTAAAACAGACACAAACACGTTTCTATAAACTTCATGCAATTTTTCCAATCTGTGAAGTTATTTTGTTTTGACCAAATCCGACTGTTTGACTATTTTTCATGAGAAGAGGACACAATGTTGATGAGGACTCAATGTTGATGAGGACACAATGTTTGCAATTGTTTAGACTCCAAAAGTGTGTTGTTTGATGTAAAATGTTTTGCATACACTTGAAGACACAAAAGACACAATATTTTGTTGTTTGGTCTTGAATGTTTGAATGTTTAACATAAGACAAGCACAATTCTTATCGTTGGCCAAGACAATAGTTGTTGATCCCACATAGGGTTTTACCCCCGAGGCTATGCTATTCAGAGGGGATACTTAGATGATTGACCTCACTGGCTCCACCCTCGACACTCACTTCTCGGGTCAGCCAAGCATCAGTCCCCATGAAAACTCCCCATGGTGAACTTTGTATCTCTACTAAGAACCGTATGTGTGTGGGCTGCTACCAGAGGTCCGACCTCCTACCTCAACAACTAGAAGGATTTGGGCTTCTAAAACAAAAAGGTGCTAGTAAGGGCATTCGCTCATGTGGCCATACATGCAGCACTTTCAGCTCTGTAAATACAGAAGGCTCCCAGTCGGTAGGGGTTACGCCCTACAAATGATCAAATAAATTTGATCAAACGGGTTTATGGGGAGACATAGTGTCGGTATGAACTAATCACCACACGTTATTCATAGTTTTCACCATGAATACATTTGATTATAGTGGCTTGGAAGAAGATGGCTTTTCTTTTGCTACCACTTGGGTCATTCTCTTCTCACTAGTAGTCCTAATGACCACACGGGAAGACAGGCGCTCTAAAGATTAAACAAAAAGAGCCTATTGCTCAAGACACAAAAGACAATGATTCAATTTTAGTGCACCAATTGAAGTGTTTGCTAATCTATGAAAACAAGGCACACAACAAAATTACAAAACCCTAGCCAAGGCCCTGCAACAAAATTTGTTAGTAGTTTGGGTTGTTTCAAATGATCACCCCTTCCTGCAAGCACACAAGTTAGGTAAATTTTAGAAAACCCAAAAGACTTTATGAAAAAGGGGCCTTCAACAAAAACATTTTTTTACCTCCAAAGCAAGCTGCACAAACTTAGTTAGCTAGATCTGCAAGGGTTAGTCCAAAAATAAACCAGATCTAAACCCTAAGTACAAAATCCAAAAATTGAATAAAAGAAAAATTTGAAAATTTCAAAACAGTAAAACATAGACGCTGTTATACCAGACACAGATGCGTCTGTATGACACAGACGCAGTTCTGTGATGCACAGACGTGCTCAGAACACACAAACGACCTTCCAGGACACAGACGCATTTCAGAAACACAGACGCCCCTTTCAGAAACCTGCAAAATAAATTTTGGCAAAAACACAGGCGCGATTCCCGATCCCACAGATGCTTCTGAAACTCAGAGACACGATCCGAACACTCGCAGGCGTGGAAATACCAAAAATGTCATCGAAAAATGTCCAATCTGCAACTTAAAAAATGCAAAATCTGCAACAAAAATGTTAAATGCAAAGGGACAAGAGTCCCACCGGGCGTGCCAAACTGTATATGGTGAAAATGGATACCAATAATAGCAATATTGAAAGGCTAAATGAATCCAACCACTAAACCCTAGCCTAACAATGAACAAAGATCCACCATAACATATGAAGATTACCTAAGACAATGTAAAATCACATGAAATCACAAAGATTATACCATCACATGTCCAATAGGGTTTTGATCTTCATTCTTCCTATCTCCATTGATCTTGCTTGATATATTTGCTCTCAGATTTTATGTGCACAAGAGCTCAACAAAGAACGGAATGTGGTTGCAAGTAGGATCGTAGTGTAGCAAGTTGCATGAAAGATCATTAACATCAGTGATTAGACATTAGGGTTTGACAATGAAGGAAGCATCTTCTTAAATAGAAGACACAATATGAAATGGAAGGTTAAGATTGAGAGGTGTAAAAAGAGAGGATGGCTAGGATTAGAGGGTAGGTAAAAGAAATGGTAAAATAATGAAAGAGGTAGGTAGTGTAGGAATTAAAAGATGAATGACATGTGTCATGTGTAGAAAAAGATAATGAATTAATTAAATAAATAAAGATTTATTTAATTAATAGAGGAAATAGGATAATTAAATAAATAAAAATATTTATTTAATTTAGGAAAAGGATAATTTAAATAAATAAATGTATTTATTTAAATGAGAAATAAGGCTAGAAGAGGATAAATGAATTAATTAAATAAATAAAAATTTATTTAATTTATAGATCAGATTCTATCTGTGACTACGGCCAATCTTACGTCTAGTGATGGGTGTGGAACTGAGAACATCACATGTTTCAAAGAGTACAGTTTCTTCCAGCTTCCTTCAAGTCTATTCGCGCATAATCCGCAATAAAGCAATATTTGCATTGCAGATCCACAATAAAGTTTTGTCTTCTTCGCAATAAAGTATCAGTTTCATGGATTCTGTCAGTTTCAGATGGGACACAACAGCAACAATGAGCTTCAACAAAATCAAATCTTTCAACAGACTCAGAAAACATATGGTTCAGTGTTAATCTATCCTTTTTGTGAAAGTGAACATTGTGACCACAATCAAACATGACTTATACAAGTGACAAGAGACACTAAACTTGAGGACTACATTGGATGTTGGTGTCGAGTCTTGGTTTTCTTTTGATTTTATCTTTTGGGTGACATGTCTTTTAGCTTTTCCAGGATGTCTCTGACTAGAGATTCTATCTTCAGGATGTCTTTGACTAGAAAGGCGAGGATGGGGTATCGTCACCTATTTGTATTTGTTGTCTGTGGATTGTCTTTTAGTAATTCTATGACTTGTCTAAGGATATGAGGATACTGTGAGTCTAGTGTGAACTGGGGCATTCCTTGTTTGTGATTGTTTTATCTCCATGCAAACAGGTACAATGACTTTCTGGGTCGAACATATGCCTCGATTGTCATAACCTACTTGCCATAATAAAGCTCAATGATGATAATGCACAAGCATCTCTTTCATGTTCATATCTTCTGTCTTCCATCCCCCTTTCTTGATTGACTTCCATTTTCTTTCTTAAGTCCGCGTAGCCCACTATCGCATGACTAAGTATAATGACACACCAAAAACATTTGCATTTCATGTAGTTGCACCTGCATTACCACATATAAGTATTTTATATATACATATAGATATTACAATTGCATCACATCCTGCACACAACATCTGTTAGCACAATTTACATTTACATTATCATATTCACCTGCATTACATACATTCATATTTGCATCATGCATTACATATGAAACATAAAAGAACGGAAATATTACATTACATCATATACATATTTGCATCCATCACATAAAACATACATTATAAGAAACATCTCATCACATAAGTACACATGCATATAGCTGTCACAAAAATGAATCATCTCTCATATATAATCAAAATGTGTCATGATACAATGATGTCAAAAGAATCATATGGCTACAAAATCACCCGCAGGTGTCTACAATACAAAAATGGTACATATATTGATACAAGGGAGCCCTCTATGGCTATGATGAACTCCCTCCCTCGGAGCTGCTTGGCCTCGACGGAGTCTGAGCTATAGAAGGACCCGCTCCAGGATCACCCTGCCTGTCTGGTGGTGGTGGAGGACCCATGACCCCACCACTAGATGCCTGCCTCCTCCGACTCCCTCTCGTAGCCGTCGTTGTCCGCGATGGTCTATGGAAGCTCCTCGCCTGCTGATCTGCTGGCACGGCACCATAGTCACATGAAATCACATGACAATGCAAAATCACATGAAATCACATGACAATGCAAAATCACATGAAATCACATGACAATGCAAAATCACATGAAATCACAAAGATTATACCATCACATGTCCAATAGGGTTTTGATCTCCATTCTTCCTATCTCCATTGATCTTGCTTGATATATTTGCTCTCAGATTTTATGTGCACAAGAGCTCAACAAAGAACGGAATGTGGTTGCAAGTAGGATCGTAGTGTAGCAAGTTGCATGAAAGATCATTAGCATCAGTGATTAGACATTAGGGTTTGACAATGAAGGAAGCATCTTCTTAAATAGAAGACACAATATGAAATGGAAGGTTAAGATTGAGAGGTGTAAAAAGAGAGGTCGGCTAGGTAAAAGAAATGGTAAAATAATGAAAGAGGTAGGTAGTGTAGGAATTAAAAGATGAATGACATGTGTCATGTGTAGAAAAAGATAATGAATTAATTAGATAAATAAAGATTTATTTAATTAATAGAGGAAATAGGATAATTAAATAAATAAAAATATTTATTTAATTTAGGAAAAGGATAATTTAAATAAATAAATGTATTTATTTAAATGAGAAATAAGGCTAGAAGAGGATAAATGAATTAATTAAATAAATAAAAATTTATTTAATTAATAGAAGAATTAGGCTTAGATAATTAAATAAATAAAATATTTATTTAATTAAACTGGACAATTTTGGGTGTCTACAGAAGCATTTGCAAGGAAGATGACTAAAGGTCCAGTAGGAAGTAAGTATGAAGGTAAAGAACCGTTTAAATGTTTCAATTGCAATAGAATTGGTCATATAGCATCTAGATGTCCTGATAGACATGCAAGATTGAGAGAGGAAGAAAAAAGAACATATAAGCCTAACCCTGAATATCAGAAATGTAGATTTAAGAAGTGCAGAGATAAATCATGTTACTACATTGATGAAGGAGTTACATATGTTTTTGATGAAGATCCTGTAGATAATGGATGGGCATTTGTTGCAATAAAAGAAGATCAACTGTTAAACTAGTAGAACAGGCACTAGCATCTAAAATTGAAGAAAAGGATGAATGGATCATTGATAGTGGATGCTCACATCATATGACTAGTGATAAAAGAAAATTCTTGTCATTTCAAGAATGTAATCGAGGTCTAGTAAGATTTGGCGATGATAAAGCTTGTTTAATCAATGGAAGAGGCACTATATCTTTGGATGGTAAGCACAATAATGACAATGTTTATTATGTTGAGGGTTTGAAGCATAATCTTTTGAGTGTTGGTCAATTAGTTGAAAAGGGATTTCATTTACAATTCAAGAATGGAAAATGCAAAATCACAAATAGAATTGGATTGGAGATTGCAACCGGTAATCAGACTAAAGGTAATATCTTTCATTTGAATAATAGTGATAAGACATGTTTGATTGCATACATTGATGAAAGTTGGTTATGACATAAGAGACTCTGCCATGTAAATTTTGATTGCATTGTAAAGATTAATACAACTAAGGCAGTAAGGGATTTACCTAAGACTGTGAAACCTCATAATCAGGTATGTAAGGAATGTCAAATGGGAAAGCAAGCTAAAACAACTTTTAAGAGTATTTCTGAGAAATCCAATTATGTTATTGATTTAATTCATACTGATTTGTGTGGTCCTGCAAGAACAAGAAGTCTTCAGGGAGATAGATATTTTATGCTAATAATTGATGATTATTCTAGAATGTGTTGGGTTACTTTTCTCAGGGAGAAATCAGAAGCTTTTGGAAAATTCAAGTTATACAAGGAAATGGTAGAGAATGAAGCCAACAAGAAAATCAAATGTTTGAGATTTGATCAAGGAGAAGAATTTACATCTAGGGAATTTAATACATTATGTGAAGTGAATGGAATCAAAAGACAACTATCAGCACCCCAGACACTAATTGTACTTAGGTATTATGGATTAAGCAAATGTTGAAGGATATAAAGGTAAAATGAAAATAACTGGTAATCATTTATTGTGATAATTCAGTAGTAATTGATATATCAAAGAATCCTGTATTTCACTCTAAGACTAAGCATGTTTCTATCAAGTATAATTGTTTGAAAAAGAATGTTGAAGCAAATGAAATAAGATTGGTTTATGTGAATACTAAAAAATAGATTGCAGATATATTTACAAAGCCTTTTCCTAAGGAAACCTTTGAATATTTCAGAGAGTAGCTTGGGGTAATTCCCCCACCGACAGAGACTTAGATGATTGAAGATTGGTATCAAACCAACAGAAACTAATAGAGAAATCTTTTTCCAGCTTTGATGGAGGAGAGCTACTTTTCAGGGGGAGTAGTTAGTTGTAGGTTCTGGTATTTATTCTTAACTGCTTTGGCATTTAATGTCAAAGGGGGAGAGATATCTATGGAAAAATGTTGTACCTTTTGGAGAGATATATTCTTTGAGATATGTATTTTGGTTTTTGATTTTTGGTATTGATCTATTTTGGAGACTGTTGGTTTTTGGCATTTTGATTTGGCACTTAGATGTTTTTCTATCCAGTGTTGCCATCAATCCCAAAGGGGGAGATTGTTGGTATTATGGATGTGTTGCATTGGTTTTTTCATTGATGTCAACACTTATCCTTATGGAGGTCTACATTGTTGATTTGGCACTATGGTTATATTGGTTTACTATTGAACCGACACATTGCGTTCATCGACAAGCTTAGTGACTTATGCATAGTCACCGGTATATGTTCACCGACAGGATATATGGTTCACCAGCAATGATGATGATTTGTTATCATCTGGAGATCGCTTGATTATGTCGAAGACATGTATTGGATGTTTTGATTTGGTGTTTTGGTTATTGGTCTAATCAGGTTGACATATATGTTGTTATTGGCAGATAGGTCTAGGTTATGGACCGGTATATGTTATCTATTCCAAATCAACATGACACATTATGGAGATGATTGATTATTGGATATTGTATTAAGGTCGACATCTTGTATCACATCAAGTATTATTTTGTAATTGATTTAAATGTAATATTCTTAGTGAGCTAACCTTAATATTTGGTCTTAGGTTTTATATAAATGTAAGATCTCATTTGAGAGATGAATAATGAGAATGTAACTTGGTATGGTATGAGTATATGTGCAGATACCTAGGCTAATTTTCAAAATAATTCCTAAGATAGCTAAGCTTGATGACTCAATTGGTGCATTTTCTAAAATCTCGAAGGGAGTTGCATTCATTGAAGACCCTAGGGCATACATACATTGCAACATAGAAAGCATAGGAACTGAATATCTAATGAACATGTACATGAATATAATTACTGATGAGAATGGGGTAGTGAAACCAGAACATAAGATTGTTGAGGATTTAGGTTTCATAGATATCCTCCATATGCCGGAATTCTCAGATGAAGTTGTCTGCTACTTCCTTATCAAGGTTCATGGTGAATTTATGTGTTTGGATTCAGTGTTTAAAATTACTAAAGAAGCTAAAAGGGTTGTTACTGGTTTACCTTCCACTGGTGCGAAACCTAATAAGAAAAATAAAATCCCTAACAAAGAAGTTATGAGCTTAACCGAAGCTACATTTCATAGTCGGTCTCTTAGGATTAATGACATAAAAGATTAAAATGTTAAATTTGCTAGCATGATCATTAGTTACAAAGCTAGTCACACTAATAGGTTGAATTCAGTATCAAGTTCTTGTATCCATAGTGCATATGAAATGATTTTGAATAATGCAAAGATTGATATTTGTGAATTGTTAAAGGATGAACCATAAGATTAAATGAGTTAAGAAAGTAACCTTCAAATTTGAAAATCTGATTGTATGCCTAATGCTTTACTTCTCTAAGGAAATCCCTAGTATTGGTCACAAAGATTTTTCCTATGATATTTCCATTTGAAAATAGATAAAGGAGGCAATTACTGGTATAGGATCTATCAGTGATGAATTGGTAGAAGATTACTTCAAGAATTTTCATTAAAAATGAAACAGAGGGAAAGGATTCCACAGAACATCGTAGGCAAATATGCTTTGTAGTGAAGAGAGATGAGATATAGATGGAGGCAGTTAAACCCAGGATTGTCTAGATTATAGAGATGGGTTATGAGATGGACTATCACATCTTAGACTCATATGCAAAAATCTTATTAGATGCTCCACCAGAACCTTCTGAATAAATTTTTGGCAATGCTAGTACAATAGAGAAGGAAGTTGACATGCAGAAACAAAAGAAGAAAAGAGAAAGATTTATTAAAGATGCATCTAAGTTGTTCAAGGAGGTGAAAGAAAATATGATGAATATCAGTGGTATTACTGCTAGTGAGATAGAAAGTCAATCAGAGAATAAACCGGTAGCCCACATTTCCCCTATGGCTACTTCTTCTGAGTAGTCAAGAAGAGAAGAAAACCCTCATCGACACCTGCTCCATCTCCTAAGAAGACAAGAAAATAAAGGAAAAAGAAACAGGCTGTGAGAGAGCCCCCCGATCAAAAGAAAAAGGTACCTCCTAAAAAGAAAGTAGAACCTAAAGCACCAGACACTCTCTCACCAGAAGAGTTAATAAATGAGACCACCCAAGAAGGTAACCTTGGGAATGTAAATAAATTCTATCATTATTTCAATGATTCCGATAAGGAATTCATAGAGGAAAATATTATTTCATATCTTGATATATACAAGAAGGTACTCATTAAAGTTATAGATGTTTTACCGATTGATCTATACTTGAGGTTAGAAGCTAAAAGGATGTCAATAATGGAGTTAAATAAGAAACTTAAGGTAGAGGATTTACTTGTTGTACATCCTGTCAACTCCAAACAAGAAATAGATGATTTAATTAAAGAGGCAAATAGAACAATTTATGTGAGTGGTCACCGACAGGTCAATCTTATGGGTGGTAGAGTCAAAGAGATAGCAGATGAGACTACAGACAAGTGGGATATATTATTTGTGGAAAGAGAAAAGAAGGATGAAAAGAGAAGACAGAAAATAGAAAAATATTTTAAGATATATCAGAAAGATAAGGGAAAAGGGAAAATTGGTAGTTTACCTGACATTATGGTCAAGGATAACCTTCCTCCACCAGCTCAGGACACCCCTCCAATAACTGCAAAGGCATCGGTATCAAGAGACAAAAAACCCACAAAAGAGAAATTAGAGGATATGATAGAAGATGATGTTAACCTAGAGTTAGACATTCTATTTACAATGAATGTGGACACTCAGGACTTCAACATTTTCATGGACAAGGAAACTTCTCAGCCCCACACTGAAATACCAGCAGAAGTTGAAATAGAAATAGTCACCAATACTAATAAAGAACATGAATAGAAGATATCTGAACCGGTAGATAGAAAGGTTGAGAAGCAGAGTGGGAACAAGGATGAAACTAGAAATAAGGAAGAGGTTAAGGATGGAAATAAGATTGCAGAAGTGGCTAAGGAGACGAAGAGCTGAAACAAATTATAGAACCTCACACTCCACCTAGCACTTCCTCCATATATTATATACCTACCAATGTGACAAATGTATTATAATATTCTATCAAGAAGATCACGTAGTGCAACGCCTTAGCATTTAAGGCCATTGGTGATTCTATACCAATTTTCCAATTGATTGCACCAGATTGTAAGGTAGATCACATTTCTGGCTCTCTAGGTAATTTGGACACATTGTTCAGATTCATTTCTTCAAATATTCTAACTATAGATAAGATTAATGAGGAGACTATAAAGAATGGGAGAATAAGGAGAAAATTGAATTCTTTGATAAAACCATTAAGGACTGCACAGAGCAGATTGATTCTAGTGAAGGAGCACCTTGTTAATAGTCATGTCATAAGTAATTTTATAAGGTTTTGAGTCTATGATTGTCTTTAAGGTCATTTTGATGTAATTCAAGGCATGATGAGTCATTTGGTAAGGTAATGTCACTCATTTGTAACAAGTTGCTCAAGTTGAGTATTTGGGTCCTAATATGGTCAAGGAGGTCAATCTTGTGTAAAAGAGTCATGAATGGGTAACAATGATCTAAAAGGTTGTTTTGAGTCCATTACAAGGTGTTCAAAGTGTCTAAGTGATGTTTAGAGGTCATTTTTTCTAAAATGTGAAAGTTGTCAATGATATAAAGTGTTGTCAAGCAACAAACCATGTTCTAAAAGTTGCAAACCAAGGATGTAATTGGTCTTGGGAAGTTGTAACTTTCATATGGATGTGTGAAGGTTATTAAATCCATCATTTGGTTGAATCCAATGGGGGTGTGTATGATTGGAGGAAGGAAATGAATAACATTTGAAGTTTTTACACATTCCACATTGTTTTCTGGGTATTGTAGTCTAATCATTCATGTTTTTCTTTATGAAAAATAATTTGTTTCCATTGGAAATATATTGAATATGATAATGGAATGAGTTCGAAAAAATTTATCTTTGATTTCATTTAATTTCAATCACTTTGAAGCAAGTTATGCACGTTTTGGTGAAAAATGTCAAAACCCTCAATGAGGGTTACCCGTTTTACAAAAAATGATATAAGTTTGGATTGAACCATTGGATCTTTCTATAAATTTTATGGAAGGTCTATATTGAAGTTATCTAAAGTTCCACCAAAGAGATTGGATAAAAGTGTCCATTTTTAAAAGATATTAATGACTATTCATTTGCATTTTATTGTGAAAATCAAACAGATTAAGATTTGGGACAGTGATAGGTTGGTTTGTTCACTTTGTTGTAAAGGTACCTCTCTATGTTTATGAATATTTTAAGGCACTATTAGTTTTTGTTTTTCATGCAGATAAACCCCTCTTGATGTACTTTTGAACTTATTGGAAGAGATCAACAAAAGACCTTTATGTTGACTGTCACAATTAGGACAATATTTCAGTGATAAAAAATGGAAGATTGTTTGTCTTATTTTGCATTTTGGACTCACAAGAACTTAAAGGATTGGTGATAGTTCTATATGGATGGTTTGTTTCATGATAATCTGCATCAGATTCTTTATTACCGGTACTCAATTTCACTATTTTGGAATATAAAGAATTGTATAAAGAAGCGTGCAAACCTCACCACTTAACAAAAGACATTGATAAGGAGATCAGGAAGACACAAAATGAAATTGATGATATAGAATATAACATGATTGGTTCTTTGGAACTTGCCTCAATTTTGGATCAAGAAATGATAGTTTTTGAGGAAAATATTGAGAGATTAGAGAAGGAGAAGGCAAGGATAAGGTTGAAGGCCCGAGAGTTGAAAAATAAACTTGGTCCTAGACTGGGCAATCTTCTAACACACCATAGTGAGTTGTCTAAGGAAACCGTTCAAGGAGAAAGATCACTGGAGAAATAGATTCATTATCTAACCGATATGATCTAACAGATAGAGACTCTTATTTCTGACAGCACAAAATTCATGCAGAGTCTAAATTTGATTTTAGCAGATGTATTTCAACTTGTAAATAACCAATTACAGACTTCAAGGTAAATTTTTGGAATTCTTTGATTTTTTTTTACACTCTTTTGTCATTGATGTCAAAGGGGGAGTAGTAGTGTATTGACAAAAATGTACAAAAGGATCATTTGCTCACGAGGGAGCACTTTCATTTTTTGGACTTCAATTTGGGATATCACCTGGGTAGGCCAAAACCCTTGAAAATAGGACAGTTTTGGTACCTCTATAGGTATGGTAAACCCAAATGTAATTCTTCAATATTGTATGCAACTCTAAAAAGGATACTCAAATCTAGAATTTGTTTCTAGCCTTGTATGGAAAGTTTTTAAACTAAGCCTTGAAAACTACCAATGGAGGGCTAATTGAATTAGGCCTATTTAGAGCCGGTAGAGACAAAGCGAGGTTGGGAAACCTTGGTGATGGGTTTGAAGGTGCTCAAACCTCTAAAAGACTCCAAAGACACTGTGTGAATGCATTTTGAACCCATAGAATGATTTGGTGTGTTGTGATCCTTGCAGGAGTTGTTGGAGACTTAGGAGTGGTGTGTAGAGATTGAGGTGGCAACCTTAGTGGGAGGAGTTGATTGTCTAATATCAGTGTCTATACCTTGGAGGCAAGACAAAGTGGTTCAGACCTTGGAGGTCTAAATAGAAAACCCCCTACTAAGTGCCATTGGATGGGCTTGAGTAGTTGAAGGGTTGAGTAAGACAAGTAAAACAAGAAGGTGAATAGGAATAGCTCTAAGACTCTCTACATTAGAGTGGCATCAGAGCCAAGTTTTGAAATATTTGGTGTATGTCAAACTATGAAGAATCAAAAGCAAGTTCGATGCCTCCAAACAAAATGAATCCAAAATCTATCTGGTGGATGGTGGGAGAAATGTTAGAAGGATTGAAGGACTAGGAAGGACGTAAAGGAACTAGAGATACTAAGAAGGAGAAGGGGAAGGTTAAGACAAAATGGGGAGATGAGATTGATTAAGAAGTGGAAGAAGGAGAGGAAGAAGCAGTAGTAATAATACCTCAAGACCAAAATCTATTCTTGGATGCAGTAAAAGCCATCTCCAGGGATAATTTGGATGGATTACCCACCTATGGAGGAAATCTCAATGGAGAGGAGTTTCTAGATTGGATAGAGGCCCAAAATAATTATTTTTATTATAAGGAGGTAGCAGAGGAGAAGAGAGTAAATGTGGTTGAATCAAGATTGAGGGGATCAGCCCTAGTTTGGTGGAACATGATGCAAGAAGAAAGGGTACAAGAAGGTAAGATGAAGATAACTTCATGGGAGCATATGAAGATAAGGATAAAGGCTCAATTCCTACTAGGGGATTATGAAGTTAAAATCCATAAGAGACTGTAAAATCTGAAACAAAAGGAACTAGATGTGAAGGCATGCACTGAGGAATTCTACAAACTTAGTTTGAGGGCTAGGGAGCATGAGAATGAAGTGGAGAAATTGGCAAGGTAAATGAATGGACTCAGGAAAAACATATAAGATGAAATAAGCATTCTCACACCAGAAACTGTTCATAAGTGTTTCCACTTGGCATTAAGGGCAGAGGAAAAGATCAAGAGGAGAAGTAAAAAAAAACATAAACATAAAGGAGGTAAGAATTTCAGAGGTAGAGAAACCTTTGGTAGAGGGCAGAATACTTCAAGAAATGAAGGACAACAAAACCAAGAAGGAAGTGCAGAATCACAAAGAGGAACATTTAGAGGATCCTTTAGAGGAAGGAGCAATTTTAGGGGCAAGTTTGGAAACTCAACAAGAGGAAATAAAGTCTTCACTGGTAGGTGTTATTATTTCAATCAAGTTGGACATACCATGTGTAGGTGCCTAGTTAAAGCCTCTCATTCAACAAGTTCATACATGGGTGAAAGAAGGACTCAATTAGTACAAGAGGAGGATAATTAGAGTGTGACTTCTCCAATCAACAAGGCAGGGCTAGTGACAGATGGAGAAAATCTAATGATGAGAAGAACAATGTTCAAGATACCCCAATCTGAAGAGCCACCACAGAGAAAAAGCTTATTTAGAACCACTTGCAGGTCACATGGAAAAATTTGTAAGGTGATTATGGATTCAGGTTCCACAGAGAACATTGTCTCAGTTGAAATGGTGGACAATCTTAAACTAAAAAGATTACCTCATCTCACTCCCTATAAGGTGTCATGGCTCAACCGGGGTCAATAAGTCTTGGTTGATGAACAAGCATGGGTGGACTTTGAAATTGGTGACTACAAGAACAAATTACTATGTGACATATTGCCTATGGATGCTTGTCATTTTCTTTTGGGCCGTCCATGGCAATATGATGTGAGAACCTATCATGATGGAGAGAAGAATAGTTACCTCATTACCAAGAATGGGAAGAAGTACCAAATGGATCCATTACCTGATCCAAAGGAGGAAAAACAAGTAGGATCAGGTGTGATGTTGATGAGAGGTAAAGAGTTCCTCAAGGTGTTAAAGTAAGAAGGTCATCAGAGCTATTCTATAGTGTTGAAGCCTAAAGATGAAGCTAAGGCAGATCCAATGAGTGAAGTGCCTCAAGAAGTGCAAGGGATATTAAAGCAATATGTAGGAGTTATAGGTGATGATATTCTTGATTTCTTACCGCCAATGAGAGATGTAAATCCTCAAATAGACTTGATACCAGGGGAAAATCTGCCTAATAAATTTGCTTATAAAATGACACCACTCCATGAAATTTTGTTTTTATCTTGAAGTTTCATGTTGTCTTTCATGATGTAATAATGGACCAACCATTTTAGACTCACTAGAGCCATGGTTGAGTTGTCCAAGTTTTGACTGTGTCATTTGTGTTCAGGATGCTATCAGCCAAGAAGGTTGTAATGCTAATGTTGATCACAGGAGTAGTAATCTAGATCATTATCATCATGTAATAGGGGTCTATTGTATTGTAATTATGTCTTCTAGGATGCTTGATCAACAACCTTGGAATGCACTTGAATGCAAAGTTGCATCTCAAGTGAAAAAAGATGTAAACGTTGTTGAGCAACATTTTGCAACATTTTGCAAAAGTTGCATTTTTTACGATTGGTGTTGAAAAGTTGGTTCAACCAACTAAACCATGACCATATAAGAAAAAATAAACTTCATTGTATGGGTTGGAGAATCTAGAATGCAAGAACAAGTTTTTGTGTTTTGAAGAAATCTTGTCTTTTCACTGTTTTTGACAGTTTTTCCCTTTTTTTGCTTGATTTTATGATCCAGTACAGACTTATGAGTGGAATCTCATTGCAGGTTATGAGATTTTATTGAATTTTCTTTCTAGTATGGTATTTTAGCAAGTTTTTTTGTGTTTGGTTGTCGGGATCTAGTTCATAGTTTGTGACTAGGTCCAAAACCCTTGCAAAGTAGGGTTTAAGAGAAAAAATGACTTTAACCTGAGCATCCATTGATGGTAGTTGTTGAAATAAAGTGGAATGCTAGGTTAGGGTTTGTATATAAGTTTACAATAGGTTTTTTTGTTTTGCAGACATTTGTGGTGATTGTGCAATGAAGCCCTAGGCTCACTGCTAGGAGCTAGTGAGTTAGGACATCAAAAGATGTGCAAAATCTGAGCACATATGGATTGGTAGAAGACCAAATCACATATGGTTGGAAAGCCCTTTGAGTTCCCTTAAATAATCCATGATTATTTTTGGTATATGTTTTGACTGGTGAACCTTTTCAAGCACAAATTTGCAAGTCACCCAGGTAGGCCAAAACCCTTGAAAATAGGACAGTTTTGGTTCCCCCATGTGTACGATGAACCCAGATGAAATTCATCAATATTGTATGCAACTCTGAAAAGGGTACTTGAATCTAGAATTTGTTTGTGTCCTCATGTGGAAATGTTTTAAACTAAGCCATGAAAACCACCAATGGAGGACTAATTGAATTAGGCTTATTTGGAGCTGATAGAGACAAAGTATGGTTGGGAAACCTTGGCGATGGGTTTAAAAGTGCACAAACCCCTAAAAGACTCAAAAGACACTATGTGAATACATTTTGAACCAATAGAATGAGTTGGTGTGTTGTGATCCTTGCAGGAGTTGTTGGAGCCTTTGGAGTGGTGTGTAGAGATTGAGGTGACAACCTCAATGGGTGGAGTTGATTGTCTAAGATCAATGGCTATACCTTGGACTAAATCTAAACTAGTTCAAAAGTTGGAGGTCTAAATAGAAAAAACCCTACTAAGTGCCATTGGATGGGCTTGAGTAGTTGAAGGGTTGAGTAAGACAAGTCAAACAAGAAGGTGAATAGGAATAGCTACAAGACTCTCTGCATCACAAAGATTATGTGGGATAAATTGCAAACTCTAAATGAAGGTGACCCTACTATCAAAATTGCTAAATTTTATGGTTTCTGGGTAAGATATGAGAACTTCAAGATGGATGACAATGAAATAATTGCTACATTTATGGAAAGAGTAAATGAGATTTTCATGGGAATTCAATGTTGTGGAGGATCTTTGAGTGAATGAAATAGTTTCCAAAGTCTTGAGAGCCCTTCCACTGACTTACAAGATGAAGGAAACTACAATAAATGAATTGAGAACAATGACAAACACTTCAATTAATAGAGACATTCTGATTAAGAAATTATTTGCTTTTGAGCTTGATGAATTTGGACCTTCTCGAGCTACAAAGTCTGAACCTACTTTTCATGCATCATCATCATCTACTAGCAAGAGTGATTCAAAAACCCTATATGAAAAAGAATTGGAAGATATGAGGAAAGAGGATGAAGAATTTGAGTAACTTGAAGCCTTATTTGCTAGAAGAGTACCTAAAGGACCAACAGGAAGTAAGTATGAAGGAAAAACACCTTTTAAATGTTTTGCATATAATAGAATTGGTCATTTTACATCTAGATGTCCTGAAAGGAATGCAAGATTTGAAGAAAGAGTTAAGAAATCATTCAAGCCTAATCAGAACAAATATAGATTCAAGAGAAACAAACAATGCTTCATAGCGGATGAGGAAGGAATAAGTGATGACTCTGAGGATGAATCGACATAAGACTTTGTTAGTGGATCTGGCAATGGAAAGGAGTGGGTTTTCTATGCCCTAAAGGAAGATGAACTGGAACTGGCTATCAAGAATGAAAAAAATTCCCTGGGAGAAAAAGTTGAAAATAAGGATGAATGGGTAATTGATAGTGGATGCTCACATCATATGACTGGAGATAATAGAAAATTTCTATCTGTACATGAATACAATGATTGTCAAGTAATATTTGGAGATGACAAAGCATGTATGATCAAATCTAGAGGTACTATTTGTCTGGATGGTAAGCATAATACTGATAATGTCTATTATGTAGAAGGTTTAAAGCATAATCTTGTAAGTGCTGGTCAATTGGTGGAGAAGGGATTCCAACTTCAATTCAAAGATAGAAAATATAAAATCATTAACAAGACTAGTTTGGAGATTGCAACCGGCACTCAGACTAGAGGTAATATCTTTCACTTGAACACTGGTAATAAGACATGTTTGATTTCTCATATTGATGAGAGTTGGCTATGACATAAGAGGTTGTGTCATGTAATTTTGATTGTATTGTTAAGATCAGTTCAACAAAGGCAGTTAGAGATATACCTAAGATTTTGAAGCCTCATAATCCGATATGTAAGGAATGTCAATTGGGAAAGCAAGTTAGAATTTATTTTAAGAGAATACATGATTAATCTAATGATGTGCTTGTAATTCATACTAACTTATGTGGTCCAACAAGGACTAGAAGCTTTCAAGGTGATAGGTACTTCATGCTAATAATTGATGATTATTCTAGAATGATGTGGGTGACTTTTCTAAGGAAGAAGTTTGAAGCTTTTAAGAAATTCAAAATCTTTAAAGCAAAGGTAGAAACTAAAACTGGATTGAAAATCAAATGTCTGAGATCAGATCAAGATGGTGAGTTCACTTCTCATGAATTTAACAGTTATTGTGAGAAAAATGGAATTAGGAGACATTTATCTACACCTCAGACTCCTCAACAGAATGGAGTGGTGGAAAGAAATAATAGAACCATTTTGGGTGCAGTAAGAACCATGATTATGAAAGCCAAATTACCTAAAATATACTAGAGAGAAGCAATGAGTACATCAGTCTACACATTCAACATAGTTAATATCAAAGGTGAAACCGGTAAGACTCCTTATGAATTATGGTTTGGACATAGACCTTTTGCTAAATATTTCAGAATTTTTGGAAGTAAATGTTATATCAAAAGGGATGATTCAATTGGGAAGTTTGATCCTAGATGTGATGAAGGAATATTTCTTGGATATTCAAATCCAAGAAAAGCATATAGATGTTATAACAAAAGATTGCAGAAAATTGTGGAGAGCGCAAATGCAAAAGTGGATGCGCAATTCAAAAATTAATCTATATCATATGACAGGGAACCAATAGTGGAAATGATTATAGCTTAATCGACAATGCCTCAACTAGTACAAGACACTGAGATAGTTACACTAGTACAATAAGAAAATTCAACTACAACTGATGATCAAAATAGTGAACCTAAAGTTTAGAAGACACCAAGGTATGTAATATTAAATCATTCTGAAGATCAAATCAATAGAGATAGGAACAAGGGAGTTATGACAAGAAGGAGACTGGAAAATGAAGAGGTATGTCTTATTTCTCAAGTTGAACCAGCATCTGTTATTGAAGTTTGTAAAGATAAACATTGGTTAAAGGCTCTGGAAGATGAATTAGATCAGATAGAGAAGAATGAGACTTGGAATTTAATTCCCCAGCCTAAAAATAAGAATGTTATTGGAACTTGTGTGTGTGAAAAGTGGACCTATTGTTAGGCCCAATATGGAAAGCTAATGTACTGAGAGGGGAGGGGTGAATCAGTACTTCAAATCCTTTTCTTAACAATATCTTTACTGTTATGCATAAACCAAAAACTGTTGTAACATAACATAAAGTTAAAACAAATAAATAACAATCATACATGATTCACTCCATAAGACATATATTTTGGTTACGCAAAAACTCTTGGTTAGAGAGAAAAACTGTGGTGGGGATGGCACCCACAACTTCACTACTACAATAATAAAGGGTGCTCGGTTAGAGCTACATGTTTAGCTATTTCTGATAGCTTACCCTGTTAGGAGTATCAAGATCTGTTAGATCTACCTTGCTAAAGGATTTTACAACACTTAATCTAAATGTTGCACCTGGTTAGAGGATTTACAATTTATAGACTTGATTAGAGTCTTTTACCTTGTTAAAGGTTTCTCTTACAACTTCAAAATTTTCAATAAAATATTTACAACTATCTACAACTTTACATCTGAAATGTTATAATAGATTCTATGTGCTCAAATAAGATTACCTTTCTTATAGCATACCTTGGTAACCCATAAAGTAACTTCGTAAACCCTTTTGTTTACTCTGTTCTTTGACTGTTCTCTGAAATCCTTCTTGGTGACCTATGTGTCTCTGTAACAGTCATAACAATTAGTGCTTTCACATGTCTTGCTTCATATATTTCTATATCTTCCTTTTTGTCATACTACATGTGTATATCCGATCTCAATCCATGTTGTATAAATAGATCTCTTATGTCGGTGATCTAATTCATTGCTTCGATCTTACAAACATGATTTCTTGAATAAATAACCATGCAAAATATTTCATTGGTTAGATGACCTCAAAATCATACACAATCTTTAATTACAATTTCCAATGTGATAACGGTTCTATGTTCCTCTATCTTGTAACATGTTTTCATATGTGTGTCCAAGTTTAATGAATCTGGTAATACGTTTCACTCAGTGTATATCAACTCGGTGTGTCATCTTTGCTGCTCGGTAGACATGGAATGATACTCGGTAGACAGCTCGGTGCATACTAGGCTCTGTGACTACTTTCTTCTATAACCAACTGGACTATGCATACCAACTGAATATTTCGGTATTAGAAACCGACTAGAGTATATAGAATGACTTTGGATATAAAACTAATGGCAACTTGATAAGTAGTAACAATCTCCTCCTTTTGACATTAGTTGAGATGTTTGACAAAACTACTTTCAAAGTCATAACTCAATAATCTATATACTTTACAAAATTTGACTAAATTGACAGTATATACATTAGTCAATGAAATAGTATATTCGAATATGCTCCCCTTATCAATATACTATACAACACTCTAATTTTGTATGCTTGGTGATCAATGTTCTTTGTGCTGCTTTTGTTCTTTGCTTACTATTCTGTTCACTGCTCGGTTCACTGCTCTTGGATACTCTCCTCACTCTGCTCAGTATACTCCCCCTGTATACTACACTCCTTTTGTTTGATACTTTGATGCTTTGAATACTATATCACTCCCCCTTTTTAACAAACATCAAAATTTAGTTACCATTCAGTGGTGGCAATTGGTAAAAAATGGATTTGTACTTTGTCCGTACTTCAGTGAGAGCGATAGAGAGGGAATCATTTACACTATCCATTAAAGAATTATGTGCTTGAATGTCAGCCAATACAGAAATTAAGCCATCGAATGTGCTTCCCTCTTGTGTAGTAGATAGGTAAGTGGCTCAGTTAATCTGTTCTTGAATGAATGAAAGATTAGGAAGGAATAATGTCTGAAGTGTCATTATGTCCATCATGATCTTGTGTTCTTCATTTCTTAGGTCCAATAGTTGAGCCATGAGCTATTGTAACTTTGTAAAGAAATTCTGAACTGAATTGGGCTCTGTGGTCAACTTATTTGAGAGATCGGTGATCTCTATGAATAAAGAAAATGTACAGAGTTTCTAAAATAAATAAAGAATGTGTTTGAGTTGAGAGGACAACTCAACAATAAATTTGACAAGTTTAACTTTACCAATAGCTATAGCTTTCTGTACCTCTTCTATCATTTTTGCAGTGAGCTCCTTGTCTTTTAGCTTGCTCAAATATTCGGATGCAATGACTCCAGATACCTCTATCTTGGTTAGGAGTTCATCTAGTTGAATGTGGATGCCTGCATCTTTGGTTATTGTAGCGTCAAGTAGCATATCTATTAAGAGTGCCTTTACCTTCTGAAGTACTTTATTTTTCTTTTGTATGGCCATTTGTTTTTCCTATTCGGCCTTTGCTTTGCATAGTTCATCGAAATCAATGAGTGCTTGCCCTTTTAATTTTGATATGTCTACATTGGGCAACACTATTGGTTTTGACAAATTGACTTTGAAACTATGCTTTTTCATCTTCTTTTCTTTACCTTTCACCGATTGAACGAAGACAACGGCTTGTGAGGCTTGATGACCCTCGGTAGGTTGCTCGGTAGAGGCAACACTTTGGTTGGTTTCTTTAGCCTCTGTAGTGTCCTTTGGTGTCTCGGTACTTGGTGTCTTAGTTGCAACATTTCCAGTGCTAGAAGGTGCTTGAGAGATCTATTCTTGAGTAGTACCTTCTCCTGCTATATACTTGTGACCTTTGATGCCTTGATCTATATCCTGAGGGGCTTCAGATGAGACAGGTTGATTGATCGGTGGATAAGGCTAAACTTGTTCCAAAACTGATTCACTGGATACAAGTTTTGCATATGCATTTCCTTCTATCATTTCCTATTTCGGTGCCTCTGTATCCATGATATCTTCATCTATTTGAATGGTGTCAGCAAGGTCTTGCTCAGTGATATCAGGATCTTGCTCGGTGACATCAACTATTTCAACTTCATCTTTCTCACCAGCATCCTTGATTCTAAACATTTCCTACCACTTTTCTTTTGTCTCATTCTCTACTTCAAGATATAGACCATTCATCAGTTTCAATGCTTTTTGTTTGATGAGGAACTTTGTGTGGTAGGTTGTCAAATGTTCCTTGATTTCATCTATTGACATGTCAAGAAAGAGATGTACCAGACTTCTTTCTCTGATCTATTTCTTTGAGTCCATTGCATATTTCCACCTATTATCGATATGCAAATATAATTCTTTTGGAAGAGAATTAGATACTTCTAATGGGACTAATCAGAATTTTAGAAGTCTGCACATGATAGCTTCTTCAATTTGTCTCTTCTCATCATCATTTCTAGATTCATACTTAACATATCTAAATCCTCCAAATCCACCATATTCCTTCAGATTGGCACAAAAGTTTTCAACACTATGTACATTTACCTTCTTGCTCTTGACAATCTGAAATTTGCTTGCATCCTCAGATTTGATGTCACTAAACTCTTTTGCCAAAATGAGTCTCCGAGTAGATTTCTTGTAAGTTTTTGTTACCTTGGGAACACTAACACTTTTTGTTTTCTTACTCGGTGAAGCTGTGGATGCTCTTGTGTTAGGTCACTTTGCTGGAGGAGTCGGTGAGGCCTTTGATGTATCCTGTTTCTTTCTTTTCAACACTTTTCCCTTAGGTAATTTGGTGCTCAGTGTTATAGCTGCCTCTTGGGCTTCAAATTCCTCTTCGATAGTGCCTTTGACAGGTGTGGAGGAAGAATCTTCTCTGAATTTCTCCGATAATGCCTTTATCATCTTTGTTGTGTTTCTTGTAGCTTTGGGTACTACAATGCTCATTTTTACTTTTTCTTTCACTTCTTCATAGGTTCCATACCTTAGCTTGGTAGAATGCCTTGGTAATGTAAGAAATGCATCAATTTGTTGTTGTGTGATGTCAAAATCAATCTCGTAACCCATAGGTGGCAAAGATTGAGTTCTTGGTTCTACAACATTCACATAACAGTAATCAGTGTCTACTTCAAAACATATGTCATCTTTGTATTTTTCCACTAGCTTGGGTGGAATCCGATACCTGTTATGTATTTTCTCTTGAAACTTATTGAAGTAATCATCCATAATATCATTAAAATTATCACCTAGCTTCTTGATGAAGTCATTGATCTGATGGGTGATTGGTTGGTGTAGCTCCCAAACAACTTTAACGACTGATGGAAAGAATTTTTCAAAATAGAAAAACATACATACAAGTAGTGATCCAAACTTTAGTATATTAGCCGAGTTATTCTTCTTCAACTTCCTGATGGTGTTCAGATTCTCAAACAGGTTTCTCAGCAACACCTCACATGGATCAATTTTCATTGCCTTTTTCACAATTTTGTATGCTAAGTCTACTGTTGCACAGGGTACACTATTTTCCCTTACTGATTGGAAGAAATAGTAACCTATTACTCTAATGGCAAATTTTAGTTTTGCATCAGTGACATTATTCAATTTCAGTCCTCTACAATCTGATTCTACTCCGGTTAAATTGATCAATTCCTTCTGTGATATCATCTTCTGGGCTTAGGCATGATCATAAATAGGGTAACCGGTGATTAGATGAATGATTTCCTTGGTGATTTTGAATGGTTGCTCTTCTAGCCACATGAAAACATCGTGAACTCTGCTCAGAACAAACTTGACCCACTGGGGTTTGAACACAGGGGAATAGGTTAGGGCTTCAGTTAATCCCTTGATCTTAGTGTGCTCATACTTGCTATCCATTTTACCATCGATGCACAATTCATCATATGTGTCTTTGATTTCAACGTGACTGAGTTCTTCAACATGACATTTGGTGAAGAATCTCACATCCTCGACTAATAACACTCTATCTAGGATGAGTGAAAATGCGGTTTTGTCATCTGGTTCAGATGCAACTTTGGGAGTTAAAGAGTATTTTAGTGAGGGCTTTTCAACATTCTTAACAACAATGGGATCTTGGATCTTAGGTGCCATTTGTAGATTTCAAATAAAAACTAACAAAAGATCCTTAGGGTTTGAGGATTTTCAAATGGTAGATGCTTCACACTTAGCAGATAATAACAACTTGATAAGATTGGTAAACCAGCTTAACAATGCATTGAGATTGATTTAAATACCTTGAATTTTGCTTTGTAGGAGGTTTGATCGCCTTTGATTTGCTTGCTCTGCTCTCTTGAAAACTTGGTGAGTGAAAAATGACCGCGTAAATGCTTTAAGTACACAATATACCTTATCGTGCTCCATACAGGTTAGGTCAAAAACATTAAATGCACTCAGTTCCACTAAACTTTCTTTCTTTTTTTATTCACCGAGTAACCAAACTTCCTTCATTTACCGACATGATAGGCTTCCTATATTCACCGACTTGACAGGTTTCCTATATAGTGCTCCAAAAGACTTTGATAGAATTTCAAACTTACTACTACATCTTAACTATGTAGATTTTGAATTAAGTACATAATAAAGTAGGAACTATTAAGATTTAACCTTGAGAGAATGCAGTCCCTTCATACCTTTACCGATTAATTTGGAATAGGAGCACCTAACTCAGTAGGTGTAATACCCTAAAATTGGTCATCTAAACCATGGGCCCCTAATCTCGATAACATCACCAAGGTCATAACCAAAAGGCAATTAAATCAATCTTGAGCACATTATTAATTCTTTAGTTATCAAATATCACATGGCAAAATCAATTACTCAATATTAATTAAATATTTATTTATTTAATTGATTCATTCCAGAATATTCATTTTTGATCAATTATTCTATTTTAATTTATTAAATATCCTTGCATATTTAATTAATTAATAAATTTGCCATTCAATCATGCAAAAAGAATTAATTTATTACAAAAGAAGAATTTATTATAAAACAAAGAGTTGAATTGAAAATTAAATAAAAGAATTGAATTGAGAGAGAAGTCAAACTTGAGATGTTATTTCTTTTTCTAAATTGAGAACTTGAAATTAGAAAAACAATTAATTGAATTATTGAATATTCTCTTAAATTGGAACTTAAAGCTTTTCAGAAAAAGAAGTTCACTTGCATTAAAAAGATCTTTTTCTTGAATAAAACAAAGAATTATCTATTTTTATCACAATTGCATGGAATTAATTTAATATTCTTTTCCAATGCAACTTGAACTTCTAATTTGAATGCATTTCAATTAAACTATAATTGGAATCTATCTCAAGGTTAACTGAACCTGATTTCTTAATTATTTCAATTAATTCGAAATTGAGCTTTTTCATCATCTCTCTTGAGGATTCTCTATAAATTCAACCTTCAGCTCTCATTCCAATTCACCCCAGAGATTTTTGAGAATACATCATTATTATACTGCTTTTGCTCTAGAGTCATTGATTTATTGTGCCTTTTTAGATTACTTGCATTCATATTTTAGTTTACTCATTATTGCTTGCATCCATATTGCTTGAATTTGTTATTGCTTAATTTATTCATCCATCTTGCATTCACTTAGCTTAATATCATACTAATATAGATTAAATCCTTCATCTTGGTGTAGTCTAGTCACTGGTATTGCTTATAACAATATGAGAGCAATCTTATACTTGCATCATTTAGAAGCCAATTGGTCACTTTGTTATGGTTTTCTTATTAATGCTTATATCTGACTAACCATGCATATAATGACTAAATTGAAGTGTTGTGTATTGCAGATATATATCCTTATCCCACTTTTCACACACACATTTCTGGTGCCCACCGTGGGGCAGAAGACTACATTTTTCGGCCTCCAATAATGACTTTTTATTTTTGTTATTTTTTAGATTTTTTGACTTTTCAGATATTCGGCCATACAACCTCTACGTCATCTCGTACGACAATTTTTACAGGCTGAAACGATAAAATGTAGGTGTCGTACAAATGACAATCTTCTATCGTACGAGCAGATCTTCTGTCATACAAGCAGAAATCTTCTGTCATATGAGCAAACATCATCAGCCATCCTATTTCGTGCGATACTACATCTTGTCTCGTACGAGTCTAGATTCTGTCGTACGATTCTGTATTTTTTGGTAAAAAGGCAAATTTCATGATTTTCTCATTTTTTGATGGATTATTCTGATGACTGACCCTGAATGTTTATTTGTTTATCTCAGAATTTTTCATAGCCTAACTAGTTTTTGCAGAATGCTTGCCGAAGAATATGCTTGTCACACAAAGACAATATGACTACTGATTTGTTGTCTTTGTGGGTTGCCTGAGGAGAATCGACTAAACATCAAGTATTCTTTAAGTTTATTTTTTAGGCACCTAACTTGCTATCTGGTTAATGAACAAAATCTATCTTTCATGTTTTCAGAAAAATCTAAGAGGTAGGAGAGTATGCTCTTGTCTTTTATAGACAATCAAAAATCTAGACCCTCGAAGCTTTTTTCTAAGTTTTGAGATTTGTGTACCTTTAGCAGGCCTATCACAGTGGGAAAAAGTAATCACCCTGTGAGAATGACCCAAGTGAGTACAACTAGACCTGAGTATTCCAACTCACTATAATAAATAGGCCTCTGGTGATTAAAGTCTTAGAGGATGGGATTATTTGAGTTTTCTCTTTGAGATCTCTCATATCGAGCATTTTGTAGGGCCTCGCGGTCTCAATCATGTTTACGTGACTACATCTTGTTTCGGTACCTTGTTGGGCTATAGGCCTCAATCATGCTTGTGTGACTTTAAGGGGTAATTTCAAATGGAATTCTTGACTAAGAACTATAAGATAGAAGCTACTCGGTTCACCTCCGAAAGGGAGATAATCTTTGTGCAAGAGAGATAGTAACTATCCCAAGATACTTGTCATTTTGTGCCCCTATTAGCATTTGGAGTCGAATAATACGGCGTTGAGAATCCATTGCATGAGACTCAGCGGTCATATTCTGATTAGCTATTGGGTGTGTACTTGAGTCTACAAGCAAAGGTTTTCTTGCCTGACCAAATTCCTTAGGGTTTGCATGCTATGATTGGTGTTACTATTCATACTATGTGTTTTCTGTGTTTTCATCCTTGAGACAAAAACTGGAATACCCAAAATTGGAGAAAATAAGAAACAAACTCAGTGGTCAAAAAACTCTGTTTGTGTCAGAACTAGTCCATCCCAATTTGAAATTCTGTCAAAAATTAGTCAAATCCCAGTCAAAAATCAGTCCATCTCAGAATTTGCGATATTTAGTTGTCATACTCAGCAGTTAGAAAACTCAGAATTTTTAGTCTCTGCCCTATGAACAGTCATACGAGTCTGCTAATTTATCATATTGCACCAGTCCTGTGTCATACAAGTCTGCTAATTTATCGTACTGCACCAGTCCTATGTCGTACGAGTCTACTGATTTATCATCCTATAGCAGATTCTTTGTTGTATGAGTCTACATCATTTATCGTCCTGCACTGTATCCTGTCTCATACGAGACAGAATTGACCTCAGTCTTTTGTCATCCTGCACATGCCCATTAGTCGTACAGTACAAGGCAGCAACTCATATGAAACAGAACTTTTGTCATCTTATAACTGCTAAATTATCGTCTGGTTCAGAAAACCCAGTCGTACGAGTCTCTGGTTTTGTCAGACAGAATAGTCAAACTTGCCAAAAACATAGTCTATAGTGAACATAATACTGGTTACCATTTTCCTGAGCATAAAATAGATCAAGATATCGTACCTCTGCCATTTTTTGTTGCACGATTTGGTTGATCACCCTTCAGCTAGTTCAATCAAACTACCTATCAAACTCAAGTCACTTAGATCACGTCTTACATAGGATATATCATTCCTGAATCAGACTGAATCTTAGTTACTATTTTAGAATCAACCCAGGTAAACATCTTATACAGGATAGATCTTTCCTGAAACCAAACTAAATCTCAGTTGTTTCTCTCAAAACAATACTATAACCGAATAAACTAGCACTGAAATTGATCTTGACCTCTGCATCACAAAACAAGCTTTGGATCACACTAATCCGTAAAGATGCCTATACAAACCAGGAGTTCCCATAAGAAAGAACCAAAATGCAAGGAACCAATCTTCACATACCAAGATAACCCATTTTACAAGGAAGACCCACACACTGACAAACCTTCGTCATCAGAAATACCAAGTTTTGATGAACCTCGACCTCCTCCTATATATGAGATGGTATATGACAATGAAAACAAGGACAATAATAATGTTACAAAAGTGATGACTCCTCCTCCAGTGACGCTGATCAAGACACTGAACCTACTGAAAAAGAAATTCTTGACTGGCAAAAGGACAAAGACTTTAGAAAGATGATGAATGTTGTCCTAGCTAGAGAGAAGGAAGATTATATCTTAGAATTGGCAAAACAAGGTGCTAAACTTCCTGCCAGATATGATGTTCAGACACTTGTCACCGAAAAAAAAGACTCACCTATCCTCACGGTACACAAACAATTGTTAGCCTTGAAAACTGAGATCAAGGAATTGAAGAACAAAAATATATCCCCGAAACAATATTCCCTGGAGACAATCTTCCCATTTCCATTTGACAAGAATCTATACATGTCTCCATTTCCTTCACGAGTTGAAATCCCAAAGTTTGAAAAATATGATGATATCTTAGATCCCCAAGATCATGTCAGAGAGTTTCGTGCTGCCAGTATGGAATTCATGCATGATCAAACCTATCTCATGGATCTTTTCTTGAGGAGTCTGGGAGGACAAGCCATGGAATGGTTCTCAAGTCTACCACAAGGAATAAAATCATTTGAAGAACTAGTCCAACTATTCTTGCAACAATACTCATACAATATTTGACATCCTATGACTATGATCGATCTTTGTAATACTAAACAGAAGACGAGAACCTTTTCTCACTTTCCTCCAGCATTGGAGAAAGAGGTTCTCTAGGTATCCACGACCTATCCCAGACTCTAAGAAAATGGATATATTTGTCAACAATTTGATCCCAGAACTAAAATATAGTATACAAATGCAAGTACACCCATCATTTAACAAAATGGTAGACAATGCCATTCGAATGGAAGATGTGCTCATCAAAAAAGGGGATATTTCACCTTGGAAGGAAACACAACCAGGATCTAGCTCTAAAGAGAAGAGCAAGTATTGGAAATTTGGCAAAGACAACAACAAGAATGTTGTTAATGATGGAGTAGTAGACACTGTTAAAACCACCTCACAACCCACAATATTCAACTTGGCTAGTGGTACACAAGCACTCAAAGCTGCTAAACCTACAACAGAGAATACTCCTAAGAAAAAAGAATGGTTCAAAGAGAAACCTTGGCTCTCTAAACCTAAGCGTGATTTTACTCCTCTTGAAGAATCATATGAATTCGCTTTCAAGACTCTATTGGCAAATAACTTGATAACGCTACCAGATAACTCTAGACCATACGATCCAGAAGTCAAATCGAGATGGTGGAGAGAAAATGAATACTGTGATTTTCATCGAAACAAGGGTCATAACATAAACAATTGCATGAAACTCAAACATGAGATTCAAGATCTCATAGATGCTGGTAAAATCATTATCAAAAATCACTTGACCAATGCTGATCACAAAGCATTCAAAGATCCTTTACCTGTTTACGAACAAGGTGATTCATCAAAGACCAAAGGAGGTGCTAAAGTCAACTACCATTATACCAGCAATGACAACATCATTAACATGCTTGAACCTTCACAATCAGAATATTGCAATGTGATTATAGTCGAGGATAAACCAAATGAATCATGATATGCAAGAGAACTGACCCATTTTCAAAAGAAATTTAATCTCCAAGTGGCAAGTTCTACCAAACTGACTCAAGCAACATCAAATACACCAGCCCCGTTAAACAAACAAAACGAATCAACCTTGGAGAAATTTAAAAGGCTAACTTCAACATCATCCCCTGGATATAGCATCATTGAACAATTGAAAAGGACAAATTCTCAAATCTCGATATTTGAATTGCTAAAAATCTCTACTGCTCACAGAGAAATCCTAGACAAAGCATTGCTCACCACTAATGTTCCAAAAGACTTAGACATTGATCGGTTTTAGTCTATGGTGGGTCATTTAACCTCACTTCACTACCTGACATTCTCTAAGGAAGATGATAACTCGCTAAACCATCCACACAACTAGCCATTACATATCGAAGCTATGATCCATAAACACAGAGTCAAACGTGTTTTGATAGATGGAGGCGCAGGGTTGAATATCTGTACATACAATCTCCTCACACAACTAGGGTTCTCTGAAAATGTTATTGATCCTTCAAAGAAGATAACAATTAAAGCCTATGATGAAGAAGAACGGACCTCGAAAGGCCTGGTATCATTGCCAATCAGAGTGGGACCTATTGAAAGAGATGTCCTTTTTCAGGTACTTGATCTTCCTTTATCATACAATATTTTATTGGGCAGGCCATGGATTCATGAAATGAAGGCGGTTCCGTCAACATACCACCAATGTTTAAAATTCCCCTATAATGGAGTTGAAGTTAGTATCCCTGCTGATACTAATATTGTTTGCAATGCATTAGCAAAAGGTGGAGATACTTTTGTGCCTCATAATAGGGCAGCCTGTACAAATGAAAATCCAGAAGCTTTGATGAAAGAATTAGAAAAGAGGTTGAAGATCACAAATATTGGCATGGATGGCTACAAAATAGATCCGGTACTCTCATTAGTTTCTCTTCCTCCATCACCAAAACAATTAGGCAAGCCATTGGAGAACATGAGAACATAGAATCCAACTCCTAATGTCATATATGATGGTCTTTTTGTACAATCTTCCACTTCTCTGGCAAATGAAATAGAAGGGGATGCAATTCTTAACTGGCTTTTTAAGGAAGACAACCAACATGAAGAGGTACGACACTATGAGATTTCTCCTACTCAGTATGGTCCTGGTTACAAAATGATTCAGTGAATGGGATATTTTGGTACTAGTCCTCTGTGCAAGCAAAAGGAAGGTATTACTGAACCAATTCAACTACAAACAAAACCCACGAATGATAAAGCTGGACTAGGATACAATCCAGGGACAACATCAGAGAAAAAACAAGTTCCTAAGACCAAATGGAAGAAGAAGAAACTACCTTTAACATTGCAAGAGGTAAACACTCCACAACAACTTCAAAATATCCATCAAACAAAAAAAGAAGAACCTGCAACTGACAGAGAAGAAACAGTTATTGCTCAAGTCCTGACAGTATCAACAACAAGATCACAAGAGGTAGAGATCCCTGAAGCTGTGAGGGAGGAAATTGAAAGGTAAAGAGAAATATTCGCACCGCTGAACATTCTAGTCATATACACTGGTAGACAACAGGTCAAAGATTCTGAGACTGACTCAAATGAATATGAATGGGGTTCAGATCACCACTCAGACACATCTACTACAGAAACTCTAGGAGAGTCCACTCCCACCACAGATGATGCTCAACAGCTGATGCGTATGAAACTAGACAAAGAAATTCAGGAGATCAGATGAAAGAGACAAGCCAACTATGAACAAGCACTGATAGAAGGAACAATACCAGAAAACTTTTCATCCATGTATACCCATACTAAAATAGAACAAATCAAGTATAGCACCACACAAGAAGAGTTGGAAACTACACAAAATGAACCAGTCATCAGTCCTAAAGAAGTAGAATGGAGCAGACGACAGGTACTAACAGAGTCATCAAGATTATCTCAACAAGTATGTCAGATACAAACAATGATTGAGTCAAATATTGAAGGAACTTGCAGCATTAAAGATGTTGGTATTGATACCATACATATACTCACTCAATCATTTAAAGAAGAATCAGAAACTTCATCTGATCACACTGATGACTCTGACAATAGGCATACCCAAGATAGTATCTACTCAATAGAAAATCTTGAATCATCTCATGTAAACAATGAAGACTTGTATACTGATCTTGTTGTTGTTGAATCACAATATGAAGTCCAGCCTAACATAGAAGATGATGCTACAAGTCTATCTATTGGATCAAACCTACTGAATATTAACATGAACTCTAATAATCATGATCTGACTTTTCCTAGTCTCGAGACACTTACGCAAGGTATACTTCTAGAACTCGACTTCTTGATTCATAGCTATGATAACAATACCGTGATTGCTCTCAAACCTACCCAAAATTTATCCATAATACACCCAGAATTGATTGACTCCACATTACAAAACTAGCCAATGAATATACCTAATTTTGCCAATGATTATACTTTAGCCTATTATCTCATTGCAGTCGAACCTATGAACTCTTCCACCAGTGAACAAAGTGAAAACATGATGGAAGTGGATATCAAGTATCTTAGTCGCAAAAATAGGAAAATTAAAAATAAAAGATCTGACGATGAAAACCACATTGTGGCGGTGTCAAAATCTAAAAAAGAGAAAATAAAGGACCTACCTAAAGGTGAAAACCTCTTTGAGGCCCCTGAAGGTGAGATACTTGGTATATTGCCCAGTCATATCTAGGAGCGGTCTTCCATATTGATTGAGCCAACTCAACCAATGAATATCGAGAGTCAAGACACACCATAAATCATTCACTTAGCTCAATCACTATCAGAAGTGGAATTGAATGACTTCACTCAGCTATTCTCATAAAAGAAAATAAACTTTGCATGGACATACATTGATATACCAGGGTTAGATCCCGATCTCATAATGCATCACCTTTCAATCACACCTGGCACAAAACTAGTCAAGCAAAAACTCCGTAAGATGCACCCACATGTGGCACTATTAGTCAAAGCTGAATTAGAGAAGCTACTCAAAGTTGGTTTTATTAGAGCAATAGATTATGCTGAGTGGATTTCCAACATAGTACCTATATCCAAGGCAGATAAATCTATCAGAGTTTGCACAGACTTTAGAGATCTCAACAAAGCATGTCCAAAAGATGACTTTCCATTGCCAAATATTGATATGATAGTCGACATGACAGCTAGATATGAGATGTACTTGCTAATGGATGGATTTTTTGGCTACAATCAGATTAAAATCACTCCTGGAGATAAAGAAAATATGGTTTTCACCTGTGCATGGGGAACCTTTTGCTGGAATGTCATGCCATTTGGGCTAAAGAACGCAGGAGCAACCTATCAAAGAGGAGTCACTACTATTTTTCATGATATGATTCACAAGAATTTGGAAGACTAGGTTGATGATACTTTAGTGAAAACTATGAAAAGATCAACACATATTCAAGAGTTAGGTCCTATCCTCGACAGAATGGAGAAGTTCAAACTCTAGTTGAATCCAAAGAAGTGCGTATTCAAAGTGACGTTTGGTAAACTACTTGGATACATCATTTAAAAAAAGGGAATCAAAGTTGATCCTAAGAAAGTCCAAGCCATAATGGAAATGCCGCCTCCCAAGAATATCAGTCAAATGAGAAGTCTACAAGGACGTCTCCAGTCTATCAAAAGGTTCATTTCTCAGCTAGCAGACAAGGTACAACCTTTCACAAAGGTAATGAGGAAAGGAATAGCATACAATTGGGACCAAGAATGTGAGCAACATCTTCAGCAAATCAAAGAGTACCTATCAAATCCATCGATCTTAATGCCACCTACTTAAGGTAAACCACTAATCTTATATATATTAGCAACAGATTCATCACTAGGGGCACTTTTGGCACAACAGGATGACAACAAAAAGGAACGAGCTATCTACTACATCAGTAGAACACTGGTGTCTTATGAAATTAATTACACTATAATAGAAAAAGCATGCTTAGCATTGGTCTTTGCATCACAAAAACTAAGACATTACATGCTAGCACACTCAGTCAAGTTAGTGGCTAAAATTGATCCACTCAAGTGCCTTCTTAGCAAGGCAACACTCATAGGAAGATTGGAAAAATGGGTCATAATCCTTACAGAATTTGACATTGAATATGTGGAATGCAAAGCCATAAAGGGACAGATAATTGCTGATCAACTTGCTGAAGCTCCGATTGAAGACTCTCAACCACTGCACATAGAGTTTCCAGACGAATCAATAATGCACCTTACTCAACAACCCTGGAAAATGTTCTTTGATGGGTCCTTTACTCAAAATAGTTTAGGTGCTCGCATATTATTCATCACTCCTCAAAATTACTCCATCCCAAAATCTTACAAGATTTTATTTCCCTGCATGAACAATATTGCAGAATATGAAGCCTTGGTAAATGGGATAAAGCTAGTCGTTGAATGGAAGGTTGCTGAATTGCATATTTATGGAGATTCTTAGCTAGTAGTCAATCAAATCAATGATACATACCAGACTCGAGATGAGAAGTTGATGCCTTACAAGAGGATGGTGGACGATCTCAAGAAATACTTTGTTTTTGTGTCATTTCAGCAGATTCCAAGGTTTGCTAATAGAGCAGCAGATGCTATGGCCACCCTGGCATCCATACCCGAGTTACAAGAGTTCAATGCTCACTTTGAATTCCTCATGGAAGAGTTACGTTACCAAGCTTATGATTCCCATGAAACCCAAATAGTTTGTTCTATTATTGGACATGACTCATCCAGATATAGCCACATCTACTCCTATCTACGTGACCAAGTTATTCCTGAAAATCTTACCCGAAATGAGAAAAGAAACTTGATCCAAAATGCTTCACGGTATGTTATCATAGCTAATGATTTATTTAGAAGAGGTTTGGATGGTACATTGCTTAGATGTCTAGAAATTGATGAGTCTAAACGTGCATTATCGAAAGTCCATGAATGTATTTGTGGATCTCATTCGAATGAATTAACTTTAGCGCAAAAACTACTATGGGCTGGATACTACTGGCCAGATATGGAAAAAGATGCCATCAAATTTTCTATAACTTGTGAAAAATATTAGCTACATGGGAACCTCATATATGCTCCAGCACGGGATCTCATACCATTTACTACACATTGGCCTTTTCAGCAATGGGCCTTTATTCTTATTGGCCAGATTTACCCTGCTTTATCTAATGGACATAAATTCATCATCACTACTACTGAATATTTCACCAAGTGGGTAGAAGCAGTTCCACTCATCAAAGTGACTAGTAAACAAGTGGCACTGTTTATCTTAAACTATATCATCTGTAGGTATGGGATACCTTCCTCCATTATGACTGATAATGGAGGACAGTTCAAGAATAAAGACCTGGATGAATTTTGTGAGAAATTCAAAATCAAACAACACTAGTCATCAGTATATTACCCTCAAGGTAATGGACAGGCCGAGGCATCTAATAAGAACTTGTTAACTATCTTGCATAGACAGTGCACAAATCAGGGAAGGATTGGCACCTGCAGATTAATCCTGTACTATGGGCTTACAGAACAAGTATCAGAACACCTACTAGGGCTACACCCTTTTCTTTGGTGTATGGGTTCAAAGCAGTATTGCCTATTGAAGTATAAATACCATCTCTAAGAGTTTCTTTGCAAGGTCTTGTTACTGATGAAGATCACAAAATATCTAGACTGCAAGAGCTCGAATTGCTGGATGAACATCGGCAAGTGGCGTTTGATCATCTCTAAGTCTACCAAAAGAGAATGTCTAGAGGATATAACAAGAAAGTTAGACAAAGAGAATTTCAGCTTGGAGACCTAGTACTAAGAGAAAATCCAAAAAATCAATAGTTTCAAGACAACAAAGGGAAGTTTGAACCCAATTGGCTGGGTCCCTATATCGTACTGCAGTCTTTGGCTCTGGTGCCTATCAGCTGTCAACATCAGAAGGAGAATAGCTCTAAGAACCGATTAACACCATCCACCTGAAAAGATTCTTTACTTAGCATTCTCTGCTCCAACAAACTGTACAATTGAAAAAGTCTTGAAAAAAATCCTAAAAATCATAAAATGTCCTGAAAAAAATTCAAAAAAAAAAAATCATAAAAGTCAAAAAGCAAAAAAAAGGAGATAAAGCAAAAAAGCAAAAAAAAATGTAAAAGAGAAAAAATTGCCCTGGTGAAAACTTGGTAAACAGGCACCTTGGTTAAAAAAAAAAATGATTCTTTGCCAAGTTGGTGAAAACCTGGTAACCAAGCGCCTCTTGTACTCAAGCGCTCCATCTATCAACACAACATTAGCATTTCCCGCTTTCATGCATCTTTGCTTTTGCTTGTACATATTTTCAGTCACTTTTGTGACACCCTGGTTCATTGGAACCCACATGACTTGAAACTAATCAATGCCCTAGTCTTAGGAAAATCAACAGAGCACATCACATGTCCTAAGAAGTGTCAAACAAGTCATTTTTCCATCAGTGAAACCTAGTCGTTCACTCCAAGTCAGTCACCTGTCTCCTGACTACTACAGAGTTTTTATCGCTGAGTTAACAAGCAAAGCAACATAACGGAAAACAATCACTAAACAGTTTGAGCTATGCATGAAAATTTTCTTTGTATGTTGTCTTTTATATTAGTTTTTGATTAGTATCCCCCTGAGTGACTCGAGGAAGTTTGTATTGACTAAGAGGTGCGAGGATTGGGGGCATAATATTTTTTTGTTTTTTGCTTGTAGGAATGATCCCAATGATCTGGAAACATTCAAATAAACTAGGTGTCTGTGATAAGAGCCTTCACATCAAGGTGGAATCGCCTCACATACCTCGACTCCACTTTTTTTAATGCTACAGGGAGGTCCATATCATTTCTTTGTTTATTTTAAGGAAATTTCTTTATCACGCAATTTGGGTCCCTACGAAATCTGTCCAAGGATATGAACGAAAAAAGGGTCATTGCGGACAAGATAATTAATATTGCACATTGAAAAGAAAGGAACTCTAATCTGTCTGTTATGTTCATTATGCTCAGTGATGAATCTTAAGAATTTTAAATCCAGTGACTAGGTTTAGGTTGCATTTTGCATATCATTTTGCATTTCATTTGGCATTTCATTCTGCATTTTGTGACTTTAGAGTGATTTTGGTGTAATAATAATGATCTCTTCATTTGCTGAATGAGAACTGGAAGCTTCATCATTTCTTTGCTAAGTGGTCTCCTCTTCACTATTTCTTCGATTGAGTACTTGTGTTTTGAGATGTTAGCTGCATACATGAACATCTTATATAGATTCATTCATCTCATTGTTAATCATTTGCATTCATCTTATTGCATATAAAAATGAAAAAATGACATTACTCATTTTTCATTCATTTATTTGCATATGAAAAGAAACAAAAACATAGCCATTCATTATCATTAGCATACATTCATGCTGAAAAGAAATGCATACATGTAGAATAAAGCATATAGAAACATCTCATAATCTAATTGACACAAGTACAATGAAGTCAAACTGGATCTTGTATATATATCATATCAAAGTCTAAGAGTACAAAATGATGTCCAATGACATGTACAAACTCCCATCAGAGAAAGAATTGTATCAGCTACAAAAAAAATGGGTGTGTCTACAAAACAATATCTGAGTTACACAAAAATGAATCATCTAGCTGGCACCCTCTCCCTCATCACCTGGTGGAGGAGGAGGATCCTGATGCCTAGGATCCTACCGAGGTGCTCGAGCTCCCTCCGATCATGCCATGTACTGTGAATAGGGTTGCACCTGCTTTGCAATGAGAACTACAACACTATAGGCTGCTACGTAATATGCCACCCTACTGCTCTGGAGAAGGACCTCCTGTCGTAGAGCTGCAATCTTAGCTCTTGACTTTTCTCTCAAAGCCACAATCTGTCGATCCCGCTCAATCCTCATCTCGGCCAGCTGCCGGTCTCGCTCCGCTAGCTAAGTCTGAGCCACTGTCAACTGTGACTGCAGCTTTGCAAGGCATGCTCTCATCAACCATCTCGTGTTGACTCCCTGCTCTCTCGCAGGCTCTCCGCCACCATCTCTACTGCCATCTCCACCTATGGCTCCACCCTACTCCTCTTGGTGTTGTCACAACTATCTAGGAGCTGCTCGCTCCTCCTCTGCCTCACCCACTCGCCCTAGGGATCCACCCTCACCTCTCTATTGCCTATCCTGCGCTGGCGGCCTGCTGCTGCTAGCACCCGGATCACCACCAGTCTTTCGTGGAGCATCTAGCCTCTAGCCATGTCCCTATGCTGGTGTAGGGGAATCATTCTCCACATCCTCAATATGAGGAGCCTGCTCACTCGGATCTATCAACCGTGGGAATGGATGCTGCTGGAAGTAATCTCTATACTGGGGCAATACCCCCTCATCTGCTATATCATCCAGGTAATCCCACCTCAGGTGGTGTAAACCTATTAGCTCCTGCATAGCCAAGGCATAAGATAGCCTTGGTGCCCATCCCTGCCTCTCCTCAACAACATATCTAGCATATACTATGAACTCCTATGAGATCCCCTGAGGCCGGCCATACTGCCTCATCACTCATGAAATGATGAATTGTTCCACAACAATTTGTGATCTCCCAATCAATGGGCGTGTAACAAATAGATCCCTGTGAACTACTCACCAATAATCCCACAACTCCAACCCTCTATATGGTCTCTATATGATAGCTATCAGATCATCGAGCTGCCATCTCCAGAAGTCTGGCTTGCCTAGATGGGGCTGTGTGATATATCCGGCATACCTGTAAATGATCAGTTGCCCTGGCTCCCTGTTGTCTATCACTATCGGCCAACAAACCGAAAGGTGCTCCCAAGCCCACACCTGTAAAATGTACACCCCTACAGCCATGCTCCACCCCTCTCTATACATGATCTCATGCAACTCTCGATACATGTGAGCCAATAAACAAGAACCCCAACCAAGTCTCTGAGGGGACTCTATCAATTTCTCTAGCATTCAACCACATCTACTTTGGAAACCCTGATGCCCTCTGCCTAGCATCAAAAAGCACCCGATGAACCCTACTAAGACACATGCTAGAGGATACTCCTCAATGTACTTGCTCATCAGTATATCCCAACTCATAGAACGAGTCAAGATATCAGGATCCTTGAATATGTTCCTCAATGCCTACAGTCTAGGTAACAATGTAGTATCATAATCCACCTTATCCCCAACAAAAGGGATACAGAGGATCTTGTACACATCCTCAGGAGTAATGGTCAACTCCCTAACTAGCAAATGAAAAGTGTTATGCTCTGAATGAAATTGCTCTACCAAAGCTGTGAGCATTCACACGGATATCAAGTAGCCTCATCAGATGAGTAAAGCCACATGTATCGAAATGAGCCTGTTCAATCTTGGACAAATCATGAACTAAAGCCATAGTGGGTGGATATATGCATCTGAAGAGCATAGGAGGTAGGCAAACCTGCAACAATCCAACAATGAAGCATCAGAAAGCATTCCAAATGAGCCTACAAGAGAAGTTAAACATCACGCAAATCCAATTAAGTCAACTGCAAAAACCAAAATTTCATGTTTACACTTTCAAAAATGGTCACTATTTTCGAATGACAAAACACAATTAAAGCAACATCTCGTACAAGTCAAGAATGGCTCTCGTACGAGAAAACAACCTAAAATGACACTTTATTGACCTCCACGCGATAAAATGGTCTTCTAACTGACCTCTCATACGACACAAAGGTGGATCCCATACAACAAATCTAATGGCCTCAAATGATGAAAGAAAAATTGCCAGTTTCTCATACGAGACAGGATCCTGTCTCGCATGACAAACCGCGATACTTGACCCAAAAAATGTGAAAAATGTGAAAAATGCATGAAAAAATTCAAAATTGGAAACATAAACAGGCTTAAGATCGATCACTTACCACTGGCTCATAGTTTCAGGGTCAATTATGTCTTCTCTAGCACTCGAATCAATGCTGATGAGTAGGGACAACCATTTTCTTCACAGAAGGCTTTTCGAATTTTCAAACTTGGAGGGTTAAAATGAATTGAAAATGATACTTTTGTTCTATATATAGCCAAAAAACTAATTTTTCAACTTGCTTCGATGGTCATGAAAATTGTACCCTTAGCTAATGTGACTGCTCTGATTCCATTTTTGGGATCAAAATCAAAATTCGAGATCATCTTGCTAGTCAATTTCAAAATTTGGACCACTTCGCGCTCTTTTCATCAAACGCTCATTCTTTCCTCAAATTTGCTCTCAATTTCAAATCTCAATGTCAATCAACGCTAAATATCGATTTCAATTCTACAAGTCAACTTTGTGATCAATTCAATCATCACCAAATCTTCAAAATTCTTCAAAATAAATTTGCGCTCAAATGACTTTTCATCGCTCAAAATTGCCTAAAATCAATTACCCTCGCTATGTTTTGATTTCGCTCTCGAGGGGGCATACTTGTGACCTTATGACCTCACATCTTCAATGTCAAGAAAATTTTCAAATCTTCATCAAAAGTCGAGCAAAAATCTTTTCAATCAAAGAAAATCAAAACCTTATTGCTAAGGGGCATCTAATCTTTATTGCTTCATATCAAGTTGAGATCTCTCGATCATCCAAATTTAATCAATTGCCAGTGGCATATCAGTTTCATTGCTTCACATCAAGCTAATATTTGTCTTCTTCTGAATCAATCTCTTAATGTTAATCAGTTTCATTTTTTCAAATCAAGTTGATTATTCATTTAAACTCAATCAAAAGTTTAAAGAGTTTCTTTAATCACACTCAATCTAAGCAGGTGTTCAATATTCGTTTCTTGATCAAGCTAAATAGTTTATCTTCATCATGTCTTAATCCATCAAGTTCAAGATTGATTTTTATCATCACTCACTGTATCTATGTTCAATCAAGCTCTAGATCAGCAAGATCCGCTTCTTGATCAATCAAGTTCAAGTTCGGTATCTTTTGTTTTCTATTGTTCCTAAGTTCAATCAAGTTCAGGATCGGTATCACTTTAATCAGACTTCATTCAGCTTTTTCGCTTTGAATCAAGCTAACACCTGGCTTTTCATTTAGTTCGTGATCAATCAAGTTTAGAACTGGTATCTCCTAGACATCAACTATTCTTTGAATCAACACGATTAATTCAAAGAGGGGTAAATGTAATACCCTATAATTGGTCATCTAAACCACAGGCCCCTAATTTCGACAACATCACCAAGGTCCTAACCAAAAGGCAATTAAATCAATCTTGAGCACATTATTAATTCTTTAATTATCAAATATCACATGGCAAAATCAATTACTCAATATTAATTAAATATTTATTTAATTAATTGATTCATTCCAGAATATTCATTTTTGATCAATTATTCTATTTTAATTTATTAAATATCCTTGCATATTTAATTAATTAATAAATTTGCCATTCAATCATGCAAAAAGAATTAATTTATTACAAAAGAAGAATTTATTACAAAACAAAGAGTTGAATTGAAAATTAAATAAAAGAATTGAATGGAGAGAGAAATCAAACTTGAGACATTATTTCTTTTTCTAAATTGAGAACTTGAAATCAGAAAAGCAATTAATTGAATTATTGAATATTCTCTTAAATTGGAACTTAAAGCTTTTCAGAAAATGAAGTTCAGTTGCATTAAAAAAATATTTTTCTTGAATAAAACAAAGAATTATCTATTTTTATCACAATTGCATGGAATTAATTTAATATTCTTTTCCAATGCAACTTGAACTTCTAATTTGAATGCATTTCAATTAAACTATAATTGGAATCTATCTCAAGGTTAACTGAACCTGATTTCTCAATTATTTCAATTAATTCTAAATTGAGCTTTTTCATCATCTCTCTTGAGGATTCTCTATAAATTCAACCTTCAACTCTCATTCCAATTCACCCCAGAGATTTTTGAGAATACATCATTATTATATTGCTTTTGCTCTGGAGTCATTGATTTATTGTGCCTTTTTAGATTACTTCCATTCATATTTTAGTTTACTCATTATTGCTTGCATCCATATTGCTTGAATTTGTTATTGCTTGATGTATTCATCCATCTTGCATTCATTTAGCTTAATATCATACTCATATAGATTAAATCCTTCGTCTTGGTGTAGTCTAGTCACTGGTATTGCTTATAACAATCTGAGAGAAATCTTATACTCGCATCATTTAGAAGGCAATTGGTCGTTTTGTTATGGTTTTCTTATTAATGCTTATATCTAACTAGCCATGCATATAATAACTAAATTGAAGTGTTGCATATTGCAGATACAGATCCTTATCCCACTTTTCACACACACAGTAGGTAAGGTGCTTTCTTCATTTGACACAATTTCCTTCTTTTTCCAAATCATCTTTAATTTTTCTTTTATTTCCTCAATGTCTTCTCTAAGTTGATCTCTGCAATCTCCAGCTAAGTGTCCAACTTTGTGACAATGAAAACATGTCATGCCAGGATTTCTCCATCATCTTCGGTTGTTCATTCCAAACCTTATAAAGCAGTTGGCACTTATGTGTCCATATCTTCCACAATGTTCACACCATATCCTTGTATTGTAATCCCATGGTACTGCAGCATATTGTCGGTTAAGATCTCTATGGGTTCGGTAGCTTCCAGTATTTGCTCGGTGTGTAGACCACATATAGTTCTTTTGCTTAAACCAACACTTCTCGGTAATATGTCCATATCTATTGTAGTTTTTACAAAACCCTTTGAATTTTGCCTTTTGATAATAGTTAACAGACTTTGTCCTTCATTGATTAGATGTGTGACCATATTTATTGCAATTTTAATAATAACCATTGGACTTAGTGACATTCGGTTGCTTACCTTTTCTGATTTGGCACATGTTGGCAGTATGACCTTGATTTCTATAGTAGTTGCAAATAGGCTTCTTTCTTTTGATGTTCTTCTTGATTCTAGCTTGCTTTGATGATTCTCCTCTCTTGGTAGTATAGATTCCCTTCTTGGTAGAGTCTTTTACTTTGTAACCGAGTCCTGCATCTTTGTTGGGTCATCTTGTATTCAGTTGCTCATCCAACATCTTTGATGCTTCATAACTCTTCTTCAGTGTTTCTTTGGATTTCTTCTCTATTTTAAGTTCATTGGTCAACCTTGATACTTCAAGTTTCAATGTTTGATTCTCATTATCTTCCAGATTTGCTTCATGATGTACATAACCTAGTTGATCTGATAGATTTTGTTGAATCTCAGTCAATCTTATGATTTCATCATTCTTATTAGATACTAAGGCTTCAAGTTGTTGTTTCTCTCTTTCTAGATCTCTTACTTTATCCTCAGCTGTCCTTAATGCATCAAGATTTTCAGTCATCTATGTGCTGAAATGTTCATGTTCTCTTTTCATTGCTTTTAGTTGATCAGCCAGTGCTTTGTTCTTTTCTCTCAACACTTCAATCATTTCTTCAGTCTCTCCAAACATACTGTTCTCAGATGATGTCTCAATTTGTTCCACTAACTCTTGAGAGTCTTGTAAATCATCAAATAATCTTCTTCTCACTTTCAGAGTTTTTTGCATTTGCCTTTGCATGTCTGCAATCACTTGATTAGCATGATCCAGCTCTTCTTGTAGATACACAATCCTCTGAGATTGTTTATAGCCTTCCATTGATAAGATCTTTCTCTTTAGGCAGTTAAACCCTTTTCCAAGATTGAAGCTCTGATACCAATTGTTAGGCCCAATATGGAAAGCTAATGTACTAAGAGGGGAGGGGTGAATTAGTACTTCAAATCCTTTCCTTAACAATATCTTTACTGTTATGCATAAACCAAAAACTGCTATAACATAACATAAAGTTAAAACAAATAAATAACAATCATACATGATTCACTCCATAACACATATTTTGGTTACACAAAAAATCTTGGTTAGAGAGAAAAAATGCAATGGGGATGGCACCCACAACTTCACTACTGCAATAATAAAGGGTGCTCGGTTAGAGCTACATGTTTAGCCATTTCTGATAGCTTACTCTGTTAGGAGTATCAAGATCTGTTAGATCTACCTTGCTAAAGGATTTTACAACACTTAATCTAAATGCTGCACCTGGTTAGAGGCTTTACAATTTATAGACTTGATTAGAGTCTTTTACCCTATTAAAGGTTTCTCTTACAACTTCAAAATTTTCAATGAAATCTTTGCAACTATCTGTAACTTTACATTTGAAATGTTATAGCAGATTCTATGTGCTGAAATAAGATTACCTTGCTTATAACATACCTTGGTAACCCATAAAGTAACTCGATAAACCCTTCTGTTTACTCTGTTCTTTGACTATTCTCTGAAATCCTTTCTATATCTTCCTTTCTGTCATACTACATGTGTATATTTGATCTCAATCTATGTTGTATAAATAGATCTCTTATGTCGGTGATCTAATTTATTGCTTCGATCTTACAAACATGATTTCTCAAATAAATAACCATGCAAAATATTTCATTGGCTAGATGACCTCAAAATCATACACAATCTTTAAGTGCAATTTCCAATCTGATAACGGTTCTATGTTCCTCGATCTTGTAACACGTTTTCATATGTGTGTCCATGTTCAATGAATCTGGTAACACGTTTCACTCGGTGTGTCATCTTTGCTGCTCGGTAGAATGGAATGATACTTGGTAGATAGCTCGGTGCATACTGGGCTCTGTGACTACTTTCTTCTATAACCAACTGGACTGTGCATACCGACTGAATATTTCGGTAGTAGAAACCGACTAGAGTATATAGAATGACTTTGGATATAAAACTAACGGCAACTTGATAAGTAGTAACACCTATATCTGTATCTGGAATACACAACACTTCAATCAAGTCATTACATGTATGGTTAGACAGATATAAGCATGAATATGAAAACCATAACAAATCGACCCATTGCCTTCTAAAAGATGCGAGTATAAGATTGCTCTCAGAATTGTATAAGCAATCTAGTGACTAGACAACATCAAGATGAAGGATTTTAATTTATATGAGAATGATGTTAAGCTATATGGATGCAAGATTAATCTAACAAGATTTAAGCAATAAATGAGATAAATGATATAAATATGTATGCAATGAACCTAGAGCAAAAACAACATAATAACAATATATTCTCTAGGATTTTTGAATGAGAGATGAAGGCCTGAATTTATAGAAAATTCAGAAAGAAACCAAAGGCTAAGATCAAATGATGATGAGCGGTCAAGATTTTCCAAGAGGAAGCACAATCCAGGCGAATTGATGTGATTGGATGCTTTTCTCAGTTTTAAAGGAAATTGAACTAAAATTAAGATAAAATCAGAAAAAACTGATTTATTCTCTATTTCATTCAATTTTAATATTTAATTGTTTTAATTGCTTTCTTTGAGATTATCTATCAATTTTAAATTTGGTTTTTCAAGATTATCTCCAATTGATTTCTTTTCTCAATTTTTAATTCTTTCTTGTCAATTAATTCCTTTTTTTATTTATTTCCTTTTTTGAAGATTTGATGGCAAATTGATTTATTTAATTAAATATGCTAGGATATTTAATAAAATAAATAAGATAATTGTTTAAAATGATTTACTTGGAATGATCAATTAATTAAATAAATATTTAATTAATATTGGTTGATTAATTTGCCATGTGACAGTTGATGATTAAAGAATTAATTGTGTGCTCAAGATTTATTTAATTGTCTTTGGTTAGGACCTTGGTGATGTTGTCGAGATTAGGGGCCCATGGTTTAGATGACCATTTTTAGGGTATTACATTTGCCCCTCTTTGAATTAATGTGCGAGCAATGCGTTGGTTCAAAGAAAATTTGATGTCTAGGAGATACCAGTTCTGAACTTGATTGATCACGAACTACATGAAAGCGAGGTGTTTAGCTTGATTTGAAGTGACGAAGCTTAACAAAGTTGATTAAAGTGATACTGATCCCGAACTTGATTGAACTAGGAGCGATAGAGAGCAAAGATACTGAACTTGAACTTTATTGATCAAGAAGCGGATCTTACTGATCTAGAACTTGATTGAACTAGACATGGTGAGCGAAGATAAAATCGATCTTGAACTTGATTGATCAAGATACGATGAGTGAAGATAAACTGTCCAGCTTGATTCAATGCAATGAAACTGAACACCTACTTAGATTGAGTGTGATCGAAGATACTCTTTAAACTCTTGATTGAGTGTAAATGAATAATTGGCTTGATGAAAAGCGATGAAACTGATTAACGTTAAGAGACTGATTTAGACAAAGATAATATCATCTTGATTTGAAGCGATGAAACTGATATGCCCCTAGCGATTGATTCGATTCAGATGATCAAGAAATCTCAACTTGATATAAAGAGATGAAGTTGAGATGCCCCTAGTGATGAGGTCTTGTTTGATGTTTAGAAAAGATTAGCTGCTCGACTTGCAACAAAGATTTTTGAAAGAAATTCCCAACTTTGAGGTCATAAGTATGCCTCCTCGAGAGCGAAATCAAAAGATAGCGAGGGTACATGATGATAGGCAGTTTTGAGGGATGATAAGTTGTTTGAGCATAAATTGATTCAGAGGAATTTTTGAAATATTAGCGAGAAATTAAGCGCAAAATTGATTTGTAGAAATTAAATTGAGATTCAATGTTGATTAACAAGAAATTGAGCACAAATTGGAGAAAGAATGAGCAGTTTGATGAAAGCACTAAGTGATCCAAAATTTGTGAAATTGACTAGCAAGATGATCTTGAATTTTGATTTCAATCCTAAAAATGGAATCAGGATGGTCAAATTAGCTAAGGGTACAATTTTCATGACCATCGGAGCAAGTTGAAAAATTAGGTTTTTGGCTATATATGGGACAAAAGGGTCATTTCAATTCATTTTAACCCTCCAAAGTTTGAAAATTCAAAAAGCCTTCTATGAGAAAAATGGTGGTCCCTACTCATTAGCATCGATTTGAGTGCCAAAGATGCCATAACCAACCCCGAAACTATGAGCCAGTGGTAAGTGGTCTATCTTAAGCCTCTTTATGTTTCCAAATTTGAATTTTTGTGTTCATTTTTCAAGTTTTTCACATGTTTGGGGTCGGGTTTATGTTTTATTGTGCGAGACAGGATCCTGTCTTGTATGGGTAACTGGTAAATTTTCTTTTGTCATTTGGGACCATTAGATTTGTCGTTCAGGCCCTACCCTTGTGTCATACGACATGTCAGTAAAAAGACCATTTTGTTGTGCGAAGTCTTATAATTTGTCATTTGGGAATGTTTTATCGTACGAGAGCCATTCCTGACTCGTATGAAATGTTGCCCTTCTATGTTTTGTTATTCAGGAAACAGTGAGCATTTTTGAAGGTCTAAACTTGAAAATTTGATTTTGCACTTGACTTAGTTGGATTTGTGTTATGTTTTATTTCTCGTCTTGGCTTATTTGGAATGTTTTCTAATGTTTGTTGTTGGGTTTTTGTAGGTTCGATTACCTCCTGTGCTCTTCAGATGCGTATATCCTCCCACCATGGCATTAGGACGACATTTATCTAAGGTTGAGTAGGCTCAGATTGATTTATGTGGTTTGACTCATCTTTTGAGATTACCTGATATCCGTGTTAATCACGGTATGCTCACAGCATTGGTTGAGCATTTTCACTCAGAGCATAACACGTTTCATTTTCCAGTGGGGGACTTGACTATCACTCCCAAGGATGTGTAGAGGATCCTTCATATCCCTTTTGTTGGGGATAAGGTGGATTATGATACTGCATTATTACCTAGATTACAGGCGATTAGGCATGTATTCAGGGATTTGGACGTTTTGACCCATTCCATTAGTTGGGACATATTGATGAGCAGATACAGTGAGGATTTTCCGCTGGCGTGTGTTTTGGTAGGTTTTATTGGTTGTTTTCTAATGCTAGATAGAGGGCAGCAGGGTTTCTAGTGTGGTTGGGGTAGGATGCTGATGAGATTGGTGGAGACCCCTTAGAGGCTTGGCTAGGGTTCTTGCTTACTGGCTCACATGTATCGAGAGATGCATGAGATTGTGTATAGAGATGGTAGGAGCATTGTTGCACGTGTATATATCTTACAGGTTTGGGCTTGGGAGCACCTTCCCATTTTCCAGCTGGTGGTAGATGATAGTAGAGAGCTTGGGCAGCCAATTATATATAGGTATGCCAGTTATATTACATAGCCCCATCTAGGCTAGATAGATTTTTGGAATGGTAGCTTGATGTTTTGATAGCCATAGTATGGAGACCATACAGGGGCTTAGAGCCATGGGATGATTGGCGGTTGGTTCACAAGGACCTTTTTATTATGTGCCCTCTCATCAAGATATCATAGACCATTGTTGAGCGATTTATCATTTCATGGGTGATGAGGCAGTATGGCTAGCCTCAGGGGATATCCCAGGAGTATACGACTTATGCATGTTATGTGGATGAGGAGAGACAGGAATGGTCTCCACAGTTATCCTATGCCTTGGCTATGCAGGATTTGACTAGTCTCCAACGGCTTAGATGGGATTATTTGGATGATGTTGCAGATGTAGGGGTATTGCCCCAATTCAGGGATTGGTTTCAGCAACATCCATTCCCTTGATTCACAAATATAGCAAAGCTAGTTCCTCATATTGAGGATGTTGAGGATGATGCCCCTGCACCAGCACAAGGACAGGGATAGGGCCAAAGGCAGGGACAAGGATAGAGAGTCGAGGCTCCAAGGCTGACAGGTGGTGATCCTGGTGCTAGCAGCAATAGGGTTTCAGTTGAGGGTGGACAATAGAGGGGTGAGGGCAGATCCCTTTGGAGAGTAGGAGTGAGATTGGGCGGGATTGACAAGGAGCAAGCAACTCCAAGATAGGTTCGACAGCTTAGGGATGAGCAGGGTGGTAGTGGAGGTGGAGATGGGGGCAGATCCTGCTAGAGAGCAGGGGACTAACACAGGGTGGTCGATGAGAGCATGTCTTACAGAGCTGCAGTCACAGTTGATAGTGGCTCAGTCTCAGCTAGCAGAGCGAAACCGACAGTTTGCCGTGGTGAGGGTTGAGCTTGATCTCTAGATCGTAGCACTAAGAGTAGAGATGAGAATAGAGATAGAGCCCTTGTGATAGGAGGTCCTTCACCAGACTAGTAGGGCATCCTACTATGTTGTAGTATATAGTGTTACAGTTCCTGTTACGTAGCAGGTGATACCCTACTCACAGTATATGGCATGGTCAGATGGAGCTCGGACACCTCACCAGGATCTCGGGCATCGGGCTCCACCTCCTCCTCCTGGCAATGAGGGAGAGGGTGTTAGCTAGATATTTCTTTTTATAGATGGGATTATTATTTTTTTGTAGACACTCATTTTTTGTAGTCGCTATGATTCTTGCTCCTATGGGAGTTTGTACATGTCATTGGACATCATTTTGTACTCTTAGACTTGATATGATATATATACGAGATCTGATTTGACATCATTATACTTGTGTTGATTTGATTTTTGAGATGCTTTCTATATGCTTTATTCTACATGTATGCATTTCTGATTTAGCATGAATGTATGTAATGCAAATGATCATGGATGCCTTTTTTTCTTTCTTTCATATGCAAATAAATGAATATGAATGAGTAATGCAAATTTTTCATTTTTCTATGCAATAAGATGAATGCAAATAAGTGATAATGAAATGTATGAATCTATATAAAATGCTTATGTATGTAGCTAGCTTCTCAAAACATAAGTACTCGATCGGAGAAATGATGAAGCTTCCAGCTCTCATTTAGAAGATAAAGAGATCATTGTTACCATATCAAAATCATCAAAATGCAAAATGATATGCAAAGTGCAACCTAAACCTAGTCACTAGATTTTGAAAAGCTTAATTTTCATCATTGAGCGTTTTAGAACCACAACAAGCAGATTAGAGTTCCTTGCTTTTCATGTATAATATTAATTATCTTGTCTGCAATGACCCTTTTTCCATTCATATCCTTGGACAAATTATGCATGAACCTAGATTTCACAAGAAAGAAATGCCCTTAAAGTAGATAAAAAAATGATGGGAACCTCCTTGTAGCATTCAAATAAGTGGATTCGAGGTATGTGAGGCAATTTCACCTTGATGTGAAGGCTCTTATCATAGACACCCAGCTAGTTTAGATGTTTCCAGATCATTGGGATCATTCCTACAAGCAAAAAACAAGAAAATAGTATGCCCCCAATCCTTGCTTCTCTCAGTCAAGATAGACTTCCTTGAGTTACTCATAAGGATAATAATCAAAAACCAATATAAAAGACAACACACAAAGAAAATTTCCATGCATAGCTCAAACTGTTTATTGATTATTTTCAGTAATGTTGTTTTGCATGTTTACTCGGTGATAAAACTCTTCAATAGTCAAGAGACAGGTGACTGACTCGGAGTGGACGACTAGGTTTCACTGACAGAAAGATGACTTGTTTAACACTGCTTAAGATACGTAATGTGCTCTTGTTGATTAACCTAAGACTAGGACAATGATCAATTTATAGCCATGAGGGTTCCAACGAACTAGGTTGTCATGAAAGTGACTAAAAGATATGTACAGGCGAAAGCAAAGATGCATGAAAGCAGAAATGCCAACGTTGCATTGATAGATGGAGCGCTTGACTACAAGAGGTGCATGTTTACTAGGTTTTCACCTGCTTGGTAGAGATTCATTTTTTTTTACCAAGGTGCCTGTTTACCAAGTTTTTACCAAGGCATTTTCTTTCTTTTTCCTTTTTTTTTTTTTTTTCTTTTTTTGAATTTCTTCAAGACTTTTTCTGATTTTTATTTTGATTTTTTCTATTTTTTAGGATTTTTTTAGGACTTTTTCTGATTCTTATGGATTTTTTCAGGACATTTTAGCTGTATAGGCTGCTTGAGTAGAGAATATTTAAGTGAGGAATTTCTTCAGATGGGTGGTGTTGATCAGTTCACAGAGTTGTTCTCCTTCTGATGTTGAGAGTTGATAGGCACCAGAGCCAAAAGCTGCAGTAACGATATAGGGGCCCAACCAATTGGGTTTTAACTTCCCTTTGTTGTCTCGAAAATGTTGATTTTTAGGATTTTCTCTTAGAACTAGGTCACCAACCTAAAGTTCTCAGTGTTGAACCTTCTTGTTATATCCTCTAGACATTCTCTTTTGATACACTCTGAGATGATCAAATGCCACTTGCTGACACTCATCTAGCAATTTGAGCTCTTGCAATCTAGATATTCTATATTCTTCATTAGTAACAAGACCTTGCAAAGAAACTCTTAGAGATGGTATTTCCACCTCAATAGGTAATACTGCTTCGGACCCATACACTAGAGAAAAAGGTGTAGCCCCAGTATGTGTTTTGATACTTGTTCTATAAGCCCATAATGCAGGATTGAGTTGTAGATGCCAATCCTTCTCGGATTTGTTCACCATTTTGTGCAAGATAGTCAATAGGTTTTTGTTAGATGCCTTTGCTTGTCCATTACCTTGAGGGTAATATACTAATGACCAATGTTGTTTTATTTTGAATTTCTCATAGAGTTCATCTAGATCTTTGTTCTTGAACTGTCCTCCATTGTCTGTTATAATGGATGAAGGTATACCATACCTGCAAATGATATAATTCAGAATAAAGAGAGCTACTTGTTTGTTGGTTTCCTTGATGAGCGGAACCGCTTCTACCCACTTAGTGAAGTACTCAGTGGCAGTGATAATAAATTTGTGTCCATTAGATGATGCAAGATATATTTGGCCACTTAGATGAAATGCCCATTGTTGGAAGGGCCAGTGTGTCACAAAGGGTATGAGATCCCTTGCTGGAGCATGGATAAGGTGCCCATGTAGTTGACACTTTTCATAGGTTTTAGCAAATTTTATAGCTTCTTTCTCCACGTCTGGCCAGTAGTAGCCAACCCTTAGTAGTTTTCATGCTAAAGTTAGACCATTCGAATGGGATCCACAAACACCTTCATGAACCTCAGATAATGCGCGTTGGGACTCTTCAATTTCTAGATGTCTAAGAAAAGTATTATCTAAACCTTGCCTGAATAGGTCGTTAGAAATGATGACATACCATGACACATTTTGGATTAGGTTCCTTTTTTCATTTCGGAAAGATTAGTAGGGACAACTTGGTCATGCAAGTAAGAATAAATGTGGCAATAATGAGATGAGTCATGTCCAATAATAGAACAGACCATCTAGGACTTGGGAGAATCATAGGTAGGATAATGTAACTCTTCCACCAAGAATTCAAAGCAAAAATTAGACTCCTGTAGCTGCGGTATAGATGCCAAAGTGGACATTGCATCCGCTGCTCTATTTGCTATTCTGGGGATCTGCTAAAATGATATGAAGGTAAAGTATTTCTTGAGATCATCCACCATTCTCTTATAAGGCATCAGTTTCTCATCTCTTGTCTGATATAGATCATTGATTTGGTTGGTAATGAGTTGATAATATCCATAGATGTGTAATTCAACTATCTATTGGTAGTGGGCCAGCGTCCCTTGCAGCGATTTGTGACATGGTTTAACAGCCTCTTGTGGATTCTATAAGTCTAGTGGTTGTATCGAGCATTGACAGGTCGATATTTTGGTGCAACAACAACCCTAGCTTGTAACAAGTGGTATCAGATCTTGGTCACAAGTTTGAATCACGCAAACCATGGTGAGTGACGCTGGGAGGGGGATTGTTGGCAGTGGGCCAGCATCCCTCATGGGGATTCGTGACATGGTTTAACAACATCCTGTGGATTCTATAAGTCTAGTGGCTATATTGGGCATTGACAGGTCGATCTTTTGGTGCAATGACAACCCTAGCTTGTAACAAGTGGTATCAGAGCTTGGTCATAGGTTCAAAACATGTAAATCGCGATGAGTGACACTGGGAGAGGGATTGTTGGCAATGGGCCAATGTCCCTCATGGGGATTCATGACATGGTTTAACAGCCTCCTATGGATTTTATAAGTCTAGCAGTTGTATCGGGCATTGACAGGTCGATCTTTTGGTGCAATGACAACCCTAGCTTGTAACACTATCTTCCACTCGATGGCTAGTTTGATCCCATTTACCAAAGCTTCATAATCTGCAATGTTGTTTGTGCAAGGGAAGAGAATCTTGTAAGCTTTCAGAATTGAATATTTTTGAGGAGTAATAAAAAGTATTTCGGCACCAGAACCATGTTGAGTGAAAGACCCATCAAAGAACATCTTCCATGATTATTCAATAAGGTGCATGATTGATTCATCTGGGAATTCTATATGCAGAGGTTGACTATCTTCAAGTGGATCATCAACAAGCTGGTCTACAATAACTTGTCCTTTGATGGCTTTATGTTCCACATATTCAATATCAAATTCTGTAAGAACCATAACCCAGTTGGCCAGTCTCCCTATAAGCATTTCTTTACTGAGAAGATATTTGAGTGGATCAATTTTAGCTACCAGCTTAATAGAGTGTGCCAACATAGAGTGCCTTAATTCTTGTGATGCAATGACCAATGCTAAGCATGCTTTCTCTATTATAGTGTAGTTCATTTCATATGACACCAATGTGCTGTTGATGTAATAGATAGTTTATTCCTTTTTATTGTCATCATGTTGTGCTAGAAGTGCCCCTAGTGAAGTATCTGTAGCTGATATGTATAGGATCAGTGGCTTACCTTGAATCGGCGGCATTAATATGGGTGGATTAGAAAGATATTCTTTGATTTGTTGTAAATGTTGTTCACAATCTTTATCCCAGTTGTATTGAATTCCTTTCCTTAATACCTTTGTGAAGGGTTGAGCTTTGTCTGCTAGCTGAGATATAAAGTGCCTTATTGATCTAAGATGGCCCTACAAACTTCTCATTTGACTGATATTCTTGGGTGGAGGCATTTCCATTATAGCTTGGACCTTTTTAGGGTCAACCTCAATTCCTTATTTTGAAATTATGTAACAAAGCAATTTTCTTGATGTCACTCCTAATGCACACTTTTTAGGATTTAATCAGAGCTTGAATCTTTCCATTCTATCTAGTATGAGGCCTAGTTCTTGAATATGCATAGATCTCTTCATGGTTTTTACTAGGGTGTCATCAACATAATCTTCCATACTTTTATGCATCATATCGTGGAAGATAGTGGTTTTTTCTCTTTGGTAAGTTTCTCCTATGTTCTTTAGACCAAACAACATAACATTCTAGCAGAAGGTTCCCCATGCACATGTGAAAGTTGTCTTTTCTTGATCTTTAGGTGCTATCTTGATCTGATTGTAACCAGAGAAACCATCCATTAATGAGTACATCTCATATCCAGCAGTCATATCTACTATCATGTCAATATTGGGCAATGGAAAATTGTCTTTAGGACATGCCTTGTTGAGATCCCTAAAGTCTGTGCAAACTCTAATAGATTTGTCTGCCTTTGATACAGGTATTATATTTGATATCCATTCTGCATAGTCTATAGCTCTGATAAATCCAGCTTTCAACAATTTTTCTAGTTCAACTTTGACTAGTAGTGCCACATGAGGATGCATCATACAAATTTTTTGCTTGATTGGTTTAACTCTTAGTGTAATAGAGAGATGATGCATGATGAGATCAAGATCTAGTCTTGGCATATCTGAGTATGTCCATGCAAAGTTAATATTCTTTTCTAAAAAAAGGTTGCTAAAATCTTTTAACTCTTCTACTGATAGTGATTGAGCTAAATGAATGATGTGTGATGTCTCTTGACTCCCAATGTTCACTGGCTGAGTTAGCTCGATCAATATGGAAGATCTCTCCTAGAAGTGACTTGGTAGTATATCAAGTATCTCACCTTCAGGCACCTAAGAGAGGTTTTCACCTTTAGGTATGTCCTTTATTTTCTCTTTTTTAGATTTTGACACCGCCACAATGTGGTTTTCACCATCAGATCTTTTATTTTTATTTTTCTTATTTTTGCGACTAAGATACTTGATATCTATTTCAGTCCTATTTTCACTTTGTTCATTGGTGGAAGAGTACATGGGTTCAACTGCATTGAGATAGTAGGCTAATGCATAGTCATTGGCAAAAGTAGGTACATTCAAGGGTTGGTTATAAAGAGTACAATCAATCAATTCAGGATGTATTAAGGATAAGGTTGGAACAGGCTCAAAGGAGATCACAGTACTATCATCATGGCTTTGAATTGACCAGTTGAGTTCTAGAAGACTACCTTGCATATGTGTCTCGAGACCAGGGAGAGTCATGATACAATTATCAAAATTCATGTTAGTATTTGGTGGACCTAACCCAACCGACCTACTTCTAGCATCATCACCTACTTCAGACTGGACTACATACCGTGGTGTGATGGCAACAGGGTCAGTGGATAACATCTCAACATTCATGACAGAGTAGTCATAATGTGTTGTTGAATAATCATTTTTATGAATAGAGCTCATGTATAAGTTATCAGAGTCATAAGATGAAGTTTCTGACTCATCTTCAAGTGGATTAGTAAAAGTATATATAGTATCAACACTCACATATTTGATGCTGCAAGTTCCTTCATGATTTGGTTCATTGATTGCTTGTATTTGACACACTTGTGGACATAACCTTGATGGTTCTATTAATCCCTATTGCCTATTCCATTCAGCTTCCTCTGGACTGATGACTAGTTCTATTTCTATAGCTTCTAATTCTTCTTTCATAGTTTCGTACCTAATTTGTCCTATCTCATTAGAGGTAGAGTTAGTAGGTGAAGAAATTGCTTGTGTCCTTTCTTCCTCCAACTGTCGTTCATAGTATTCTTGTCTTTTTAGTCTGATTTCTTCCATTTCCTTTTGCATTTTTAGGCATATCAGCTCTTGTGCATCATCTATGATATTACTAGATTCTTCAGGGGTTTTTGTAGTGGATGTATCTGAGATATGGTCAGGACCCCATTCATACTCATTTGAATTAGTTTCTGAATCATCTACTTGTTGTCTGCCAGTATATGTGATCGGAATGTTCAGCGGTGCAAACAATTCTCTGATTCTGTATACTTCATCTCTCATGTCCTCTGGGACTTCTACTTCTTGTGGTATTATAGCCGATATAACTGGAACTTGATTACCATCTATTTCCTCTCTCTAGGTGGGAAATTATTTTTGTTCACTGTCACACTCTTCTTGAGTTTGTTGAGTATTAATTTCTTGTGTTGTTAAAGGTAGTACCTTTTTCTTCCATTTACGTTAATGGTGGGGCATGTGTTTCTAATCTGATGACTTTCTTGGATCATATCCCAGTCCAGCTTTATCATTGGCAGACTTAGTCTATAACTAAATAGGTTCAACAATACCTTTTTGATGTTTTCCTAGAGGACCAATACCTGAATATCCCATGCATTGAAGAATCTTATAGCTTGGACTATATTGTGTTAGAGAAATCTCACAATGTCATATTTCTTTGTTTGCACTATCTTCTTTGAAAAGTGACTTGAGAACATCATCCTCTTCTATTTCACTTGCAAGAGAAGTAGAGGACTGTATAAAGACACCATTGTAAATGACTTTTGGAAAGGAAGTTTGTGGCTTCATAGCCTCTGAAGGTTTTCCCGACTATCTTGGTGATGGAGGAAGAGACATCAGTGAGAGTATAGGCTCTATTTTGTAGCCATCTATGCTAGTGTTTGTGATTTTCAATTTCTTTTGTAAATCTTTCAGCAAAGATTCTAAACTTTCAATTGTGGAGGCCGCTCTATTATGAGGAACAAAAGCATCAACACTCTGCATTAATGCATTGTAGGTATAACTTGTATCAGCAGGAATACTGACTTCAACTCCATTATAAGGAAACTTGAGACATTGATGATATGTAGATGGTACTGCTTTCATTTCATGAATCCATGGCCTGCCTAGTAAGATGTTGTATGAAAGATGAAGATCCAGGACTTGAAAAATGACATCTCTTTCTACATTTCCTATCCTGATCAGTAATCGTACCAAACCCTTAGAGGTTCTTTCTTCTTCATCATAAGACTTAATTGTTATCTTCTTTGTTGGATCAATAACATTTGCAGAAAATCTCAGTTGTGTCAATAGATTGTATGTACAGATATTCAACCTAGCACCTCCATCTATCAAAACACATTTAACTCAGTGTTTATAGATCATGGCTTCAATGTGTAATGGCTGGTTATGTGGGTGACTCAGTGAGTTATCATATTCTTTAGAGAAAGTGAGATAATGAGGTGAGGTCAGGTTACCCACCATAGATTGAAACCGATCTATGTCTAAATCTTTAGGGACACTAGTGGTAAGTAAAGCCTTATCCAAGACCTCTCTATGAGTAGAAGAGATCTTAAGCAGTTCGAAAATGGAGATTTGAGCATTGATTCTCTTTAATTGTTTGACAATACTATAACTAGGAGAAGATGATGAAGCCAGCTATTTTGATTTGGCCATGATTGTGTATGTTCGTCTATTTGGTAGATTTGATGTTGTTTGATCGAAAGTTGAGGAACTAGCTCCTGGGAGAGTAATCTTCCTTTGAGCGCGAGTCATGGCATTAGCAATTTGTGCTTGACTTTGGTGATCTTGGACTATGATCACATTGCAATATTCAAGTTGAGCAGATTCAATCATGTTGATCACATTATCATTGTTAGTGTAGTTATAATTGACTCTAGATCCTCCCTTGGATTTTGAGGAATCTCCTTGTTCATAAGTCGGTAAGGGATCTTTAAAGGCGTTATGATCAACATTAGTCACATGATTTCCAACAAAGATCTTGCCTGCATCAATGAGATCTTGGATTTCATGTTGGAGTTTCATGCAGTTGTTTATGTTATGTCCCTTGTTCTGATGGTAGTCACAATATTCATTTTCTCTCCACCATTTGGGTCTAATTTGTGGGTCATATGGTCTAGAATTGTCTGGCAATGTTATTAGATTATTTACCAATAAGGTTTTACAAGCAGATACATATGATTCATCTAGAGGAGTAAAATCACGTTTAGGTTTTGAGAGCCAAGGCTTTTCTTTAAACCATTCTCTTGTTTTCTTTGGAGGATTTTCTACCGCAGTTTCAGCTACCTTGAGCACTTGCGTGCCACTAGCCAAGTTAAATATTGTGGATTTTTTTTTTGCTTGGACAGTATCTACCACTCCATCACTAACAACATTTCTATTATTATCTTTGCCATATTTCCAATACTTTCTCTTTTCTGTAGAGCTAGAACCTTGCGATGTTTCTTTCCAAAGCAATATATCTCCATTTTTTATAAGCACATCTTCCATTCTGAGGGTGTTATCCACCATTTTGTTGAATGAAGGGTGTACTTGCATCTAGACATTGTAGTTTAATTCAGGGATTAAGTTGTTAACAAAGATATCCATTTTCTGAAGATCTGGGATAGTCCATGAATATCTAGAGAATATCTTTCTCCATCGTTGGAGAAAAGTGAGAAAGGGTTCTACTGTCTTTTGTCTGGTATTGCAAAGTTCTATCATGGTTACGGGATGTTGAATGTTGTATGAGTATTGTTGTAAAAATAGTTGGATTAGTTCTTCAAACATTTTTATTCCTTTGGGTAGACTTGAGAACCATTCCATTTCTTGACCTCCTAAACTCCTTGGAAAAAGGCACATGAAGTACGTTTGATCATGCATGAACTCCATATAAGCAACACAAAACTCTCTGACATGATCTTGAGGATCTGAGGTACCATCATATTTATCAAATTTTGGGATCTCAACTCATGAAGGAAATGGAGGCATGTAAAGGTTTTTTTCAAATGGGAATGGGCATATTGTGTCCAAAGAATATTGTTTTGGTGTTTTATCTTTGTTTTGTAGCTTTGTGACCATAGTTTGTAATGTTTGCATTTGTTTGCTTATTTTTCCCCATGGTGTCTCTTCCTCTTTAGCAACGAGGGCCTCCACATTATAACCAATAGGGAGTTTGGTGCCTTGCTTTGCTAATTCTAGGAAATAGTCTTCTTTTTCCCTAGCCATGATGACCTTCATCATTTTTTGGAACTCTTTATCATTTTGACATTTATGTACTTTGGCTTCGGGAGGTTCAGGAAGCTCAGACTTAGTCGATGAGGAATAAATGTCAGTGGCATGATTGCTAAAGTTGTTGTGAGTGTCTTATTTACTAGCTTCTCTTTCTTGTCTTTCCCTAGACATGGTGGGAGATAGGGGCTGACCAAAGATTGGTAGATCATAAATTGGTATTTGTGACGAGGGCGGTTTATTGTAAAAGGGGTTTTCCACAAAGAATTGATTGCCTTTTGACAAAAAGGGTGTTTCTTTTTCTTTGTCTTTTTTGCTACGAGAATTTCTGGTTTGAACAAGTATTTTGTAACCTATAGGACCAAGAGACAAATGTTTTGCAGAAAAGTCAAGATCAAATTGTAGCTAGTAGTTCATTTAACGTAGTGATAGAGAGAAGTAACTAAGATCTGGTCTAGTTTTAGGAATGATCTATCCTATGTAAGATGTTATCTAAGTTAACTTAGGTTTGATAAGATGTTTGTTTGAACTAGCTTAAAGATGATCGACAAAATTGTGCAACGCAATGGCAGAGGTACACTATCAAGGTTGTTTATGCTCAGGAAGATGATAACCAGTTTTAGGCTTGCTGTAAATTGTTTTAGATAGGTTTGACTATTCTGGATTGGAAAAATCAAAGACTCATATGATAGTATAACAGGTTATGGATGATAACAATTCTGTTTTGTATGAGTTGTTGCCTAGTACCGTACGAAAAATGGGTAGGTCCTGAATGACAAAAGATTCAATGCAGTTCTGTTTTGTATGACATGGGATTTAGCTTAAATGATAGACTACTGGGTCTCATATGATAGAGGATTTAGCTTGGATGACAATTTAGAATACTCGTACGACATAGGATATGGTGCAGGATGACAAATGATTAGGCTCGTATGACTATTAACAGGACAAAGACAAGAATTCTAAATTTTTTCGATTGCTAAGTATGACAGCTGAGTATGACCAATTCTGAGGTGGAATGATTTCTAACCTGGATAGACTAGCTTCGACACAGACAGAGTTTTATCACTGAGTTGTTGATTTGTTTGATTTGTTTTCTCTAGTTTTAGTTTCAGGGATGAAAACATAGAAAACACGCAGCATAAATAGTAACTCCAATCACAACATGCAAACCCTATGGAAGTTGGCTTAGAGAAGAAAACCTTTGCTTGCTGACTTAGGTACACACCCAATAGCTAATCAAAATATAGCTGCTGAGTCTCACACAATGGATTCTCAACATCGTATTAGCCGACTCCAAATGCTAATGAGGGCATGATATGGCAAGTGTCTTGGGAGAGTTACTATCTCTCTTGCACAAAGATTATCAACCTTTTGGAGGTGAATCGGGTAGCTTCTACTTTTAATTGGATCTAGTAAGGGTTCCGTTCGATGCGTCGAGGTATAAACTCAATTAAGAGGTCTCCTAGCCTTGAAAGCCAAGGTTCAATATACCCGAAGGCACTAAGGAGAGCTATTCCCAAGCACTGTTGTTCACTTGATTTTCATCAAATCATGTTTATTTTATAGTCGGTTAGAGTACTTGGCATTTAGCCATTCCCACTTAGGTCATTCCCCTCACACCAGTCATAATGGCTTTAAGAGTTTTTCAACCCCTCGAGAGGGCAGGCCTACTAAAAATGTACAAATCTCAAACAAAGACAAAGCCTCAAGGGTCTAGATTTCTGATTGTCTTAAAAAGACAAGAGCATATTCTCCTACCTCTCTGAATTTTCTAAAAACACAAAAGACAGATTTGTTCATTAACCAAATAGCAAGTTAGGTGCCTAAAAAAAATTAAAGAATACACGATGTTTGATTGATCTCTCTTTGGGAAACCTACAAAAACCATGTATCAGTAGTCATGTTGTTTTTTTATTCTTTGATAGGTGTATGTTTGGCTGATAAATTCTTTGACAAGCGTCCTACAAGAAACTGGTTAGGCTATGAAAATACGAGGCAAACAAAAGATAATTCAAGGTAAGTGTTAGCGTAATCAAAATTTAATTCAAGAAAAACCTCAAAAAGTGAAACTTGCTTTTAATCTAACAGAAAATAGAATCATACGACAATTCTCATAAAATGGAATGACAAAACACTTTTATCATACGAGTCAAAAATTATCACAAGACGACAAAGGATAAAATTGAATAACCAAAAACAGTATGTCGTACAAGTCCATATTCTGATTCGTACGACAAATTATAGGATATAATATTATGTCCTAAGATAAACTATAGGCTTCAATATAATGTCGTAAGATGCAGTGAAAATGTTCGTACAATATTTTGCAGAGATTGTACGGACGAAACCTGTAGGATAAAAAGAATGTTTTTGAGGCCGAAAAAGTAGTTTTCTGCCCCACAGTGGGCACCAAAAATGTGTGTGTGAAAAGTGGATCTGTATTTGTATCTAGAATACACAACACTTCAATCAAGTCATTACATGTATGGTTAGATAGATATAAGCATGAATATGAAAACCATAACAAATCGACCCATTGCCTTATAAAAGATGCGAGTATAAGATTGCTCTCAGATTTGTATAGGCAATCCAGTGACTAGACAACACCAAGACAAATGATTTTAATCTATATGAGCATGATGTTAAGCTTGATGGATGCAATATTAATATAACAATATTTAAGAAATAAATGAGATAAATGATCTATATATGTATGCAATGAACCTAGAGCAAAAACAACATAATAACAATATATTCAACAGGATTTTTGAATGAGAGATGAAGGCCTGAATTTATAGAAAATTCAGAAAGAAACCAAAGGCTGAGATCAAATGATGATGAGCGATCAAGATTTTCCAAGAGGAAGGACAATCCAAGTGAATTGATGTGATTGGATGCTTTTCTCAATTTTAAAGGAAATTGAACTAAAATTAAGATAAAATCAGAAAAAACTGATTTATTCTCTATTTCATTCAATTTTAATATTTAATTGTTTTAATTGCTTTCTTTGAGATTATCTATCAATTTTAATTTTTTTTTTCAAGATTATCTCCAATTGATTTCTTTTCTCAATTTTAAATTGTTTCTTGTCAATTAATTCCTTTTTTGATTTATTTCCTTTTTTGAAGATTTGATGGCAAATTGATTTATTTAATTAAATATGCTAGGATATTTAATAAAATAAATAAGATAATTATTTAAAATGATTTACTTGGAATGATCAATTAATTAAATAAATATTTAATTAATATTGGTTGATTAATTTTCCATGTGACATTTGATGATTAAAGAATTAATTGTGTGCACTCAAGATTTATGTAATTGCCTTTGGTTAGGACCTTGGTGATGTTGTCTAGATTAGGGGCCCATGGTTTGGATGACCATTTTTAGGGTATTACAGAACTAAATGGGTTTTTAGAAATAAACTAAATGAGGATAGTCAAGTTCTAAGAAACAAGGCTAGACTAGTTTGTAAAGGATATTATCAAATGGAAGGAATTGATTATGGTGAGACATTTGCACCTGTAGCTAGAATTGAAGTTGTTAGATTATTTCTTGCCTATGCAGCATATAAGAACTATAAGGTATATCAAATGGATGTTAAATGAGCATTTTTTAATGGTTAACTTGAGGAAGAAGTATACATGGAGCAGCCTAATGGATTTTTAGTGACAGATGACAAAGATATGGTTTGTAGGTTAAGGAAATAATTATATTGATTGAAACAAGCTCCTAGAGCTTGGTATGCAAGGTTGGATAAATATCTTTTTAAGCTTGGTTTTACTAAAGGCAATGCTGACAATAATTTATATTACAAGATCACTGATGATGATATTCTCATTATAGAAGTATTTGTTGATGATATCATTTTGGAGGAGAAGATAAATTATGCTTAGAACTCTCTAACAATATGAAGATTGAATTTCAAATGTCCATGATTGGTGAAATGAGAATTTTCTTAGGTTTGTAGATTAGTCAAGCTGATAAGGGAATCTTCATCTATGAAACTAAGTATCTAAGGGAATTGTTCAAGAAGTCTGGTATGGATAATTTCAAACCAGTAAGTAATCCTATGGTGACAAGTGAGAAATTATCTATCAAAGACCTAGACCTAACTATATCTAACTTAGACTAGACCAGATATTATGAATGTAGTGAGTATTCTTTCAAGATATCAAAGTAATCCTAAAGAAAATCATGAATGTGCAGTAAAGAGGATATTCCAGTATTTGCAAGGAACAACAACATATGGCTTATGGTATTCTAGAAATGATATCTTCACTTTATGTGCATATACAGATTCAGATTGGGCAGGAGATACTAATGACAAGAAGAGCACTTCTGGTGGAGCTTTCTTTCTTGGAAAGAAACTAGTTTCATGGATCAACAAAAAACAATCATGCATTTCTTTATCTACTGCAGAAGCTGAATATGTTGCAGCAATAATGAATTGTACACAAGTCATGTGGATGAAGCAAATGTTGAAGCATATCAAGGTAAACTATAGTGAACCGTTAGTTATCTACTGTGATAACTCTGCAGCTATTGACATGTCTAAGAATCCAGTATTTCACTCTAAGACTAAGCACATATCAATAAAGTATAACTTTCTGAAGGACAAGGTGGAAGAAAAGGAAGTCAAATTGGTATATGTGAACACTAAGGAGTGGATTGCAGATATATTTACTAAACCATTGTCTAAAGAATCATTTGAATATTTGAGAGACGGGTTAGGGGTATCTACCCCTCCAACAGGAACTTAGCTTATTGTGTTGTGCATCATTATGGTATGGATCATTATCTTTATCCTTTGCTCCAGATTGATGTAGTGGTGCTCCTACTGAGGGGGAGTAGTCTGCCTTGAGATTCATAGAATTTTGATATCTATGTCATATCTTTGAAATTGATGTCAAAGGGGGAGAGTTATATGTGAAAAATAATGTTCATGGGAGAGATTCAGATTGGACTGTAGTCCTTAGTGGGAGTCAGTTGTTCATGAGAAATGTTTGGCACTTCTTGGCACTTAAATGTATTCTTTTTCACATCTAGTGTTGCCATCAATGCCAAAGGGGGAGATTGTTGACAGTATGGAAGAATTTATTATGTGTTTCATTGATGTCAACACTAGCTATTATGGTTAGTTACCGACATACAAGTTTTGGTTATCAGTAGAAGATCTAGTGTTACTGACAGAAGAGACTATTTGTTGGACACTTCCAACATGTTTGGACCAATGGAGTATGTTTGGTTTTATGTGTTACATGTTCTTGGAGCAATCTTTGGTCAGTTTGTATTGAATTTCTGATTGGATGCTATCATATACTCTAGTAAGCCTATACTAGTAAGGGTTTAAGGTTTTCCTAGCAGAGCTTTTACTAAGAATCTTTGATAGGATGCATAAGTGGTATTGGTGCGGCTTCTAGATGGAATTCAGGATGTAGAAGGTGATCCTTGATCTTGCCTTGACTGGTTGGAGACATCACTTTGGCATGGTGGACCCAGAATAGGTCTAGTACCTATCTAGGTTATGGACTAATGTCATGTTAACATGATCTCTACACGTTACCAAGATGATTTATGGATTTGTTAATGTTGTTTTGGTATAAAGCCGACATGGCATATCATTGTAATATGGATGTATGTAATGATCTTATTGTAACATCTTTTAGGTGCCTGACCTAATTGGTTTAGGCCTTAGGGTTTGTATAAATTGATGTAAGATATCATTGTAGATCATGGTAGTGGAATGTAATATGTGAATAATGTAATATCATTTAGGTAGAGGATTTGTTGATTATTGAAGATCCAATTGGGTTTATGTAAGAGTTCAAAGGCCTCTAGCATTGATCTTAATAGGAACTATAATTAGGAATGGTAGATGCTATCTCTGGCAGTTCATTCTTTTGGATTGTTGTCCAATTATCTTGAGGTGGTTAGAACCTCTTTGTAGTCATTGAGACTCTTTTGTAATGAGAAATATGCTCTAGGAAGTGTGCCTTGCTTCATTTGCAGGTTGCTCATTGTATCGCATACTTTCTGTAGAAGTATCATCTGACTGTGGGTAGGCTTCCCACCATGGTTTTTCCCTTTACTGGGTTTTCCATGTACAAATCATGGTTGTATGTGGTATGGTTTCATTGTATTGATTATCTGTTTCATTCTTAACTTTTATTGCTTACCGGTATCTATTTCTGCTATTTTGGTATTCAATGTTTATGTGCTCCGATTAAAGGTTGTAAAGTGCTTTGATTAATATAATCTATTGACAACTAATTCACGCCCCCCTCTCTTAGTTGTGCAATGGTTATCCTAACAAATAACACAGAAACAAGCACCAAAAGTAACACCTTCAGCTCCATCTGGTACTGCCAGAAGGAAGAAGAAGGCTCACATTGATCTGACAATTCAATTTGGTAATGTAATTATTGTTAGGAACTAGAAGGACAACTGAGAGGGCGGGTGAATCAGTTGACAATGAATTTAAACCAAACTATAAATTAATCCATTCGATCATGATTTTGAATTGATAAATGATTTGATTGATAAATGTGCCAAGGAACAATGACAAATTGATCCAAATTAACACAATTGAGAAGGACGACGATGATAACAATCGATGACAAATCAATCGCAAAATGACAAGATTGAAAATGATAACGATCGATGACAAATCGATCGCAAAATAACAAGATTGACAAGAGGACAATGATCGATGGCAAATCGAACACAAGATTAACAAGAGGACAAAACCCTAATTAGGATTGACGATGTCCAAAATGATGACAAATTAGCACGCACATTAATGCGACAGGATAAGATTGACCAAAATCATGACTAAGGATTATTGTCAACAAGACCAAATTCGAAAGCAAGATAAATGAAGAAATTCAGAAGAAAGACTCGATGTTCGCAAATGATAAAGACCAAGTGCGTGACCTAGGAGAAATGTTAATGCAACGCAAAAACCCTAAAATAAGGCAATGCGCAAATGTTAAAGTATGATTCCGCAAGCATTGACCATTTTTAGGTGTCTACAATCTCCACACTCTATCTCTTCACATAGACCTAATCTTCTCTTCTATGATCGCACATAACCTTTTCTATTCTATCACTTTTACACATGCAAACCCTAGACATGATGTCCTTAAAAAAGAATCTGATTTCATGTCGGTCCAATAGAATTAGGCTACAAGTTCCTAGGTACAATGCATCTAGAAACATTTCGTAACACGACACAAATACATTGCGAAAGTGTCAGTGGAAAGACACCACCAAAGTGTCAGTGGATGATAACTCATCACACATTACAGTAATACCGGTTGGTAACTCATCACAATTATGTATCAGTTAATATAATATACTGATTACTGGTTGTCAAAAATGAAGACTGGAAAATCATAGTGTTCCGATCAAGAGTTAACTACCGCTTGGGTCCTTTGTACCACTTGAGATCCTTGTTTTGCTTGAGGTCTCCATACTGCTTGGGGTCTTTAGTCAATCTATGACCGGTAAACATCTTTTGCAAAATATCGATAGTCTAAAGACTATACATTCAATAATACACAATACTGGTTACAACAATTACCAGTTGAGCATAACTCATATATCAAGAAAGTGTGTGTCCATCAATGACAATCAAAACATCATCAAAATGCCAACAATATCCCCCTTTGGCATTGATGGAAACACTTGGAAAATCTTGACATCTAAGTGTTTTTACAATAATAACAAAATGCCATAATCAAAATTACTCCCTTTGCAAAAATTACAAGTAGGTGCATGAACTGGTAACATTCACCAAAATTTTAATGTACACTACTCCCCCTTTTCCAACAATGACAAAGTAATGCAAACTATCCTTTTATAAAATAAAATAGAGTAGATGTTCATGACAATAAGGAATGAAATTTCTCAAAAACATATTTAAAGTTTTGCACAAAAGTTTTCATGTCCACTGTCCATGACTCAAGTAATGAGGTAGCAACCTCACTTTCAGTCTTCATCTGGAATACCAATTCTTCCATTGCATCAATGGTACTCATCTCTTGAGTTACCGGGATGGCTTCCAAGTTGAGAAAACATTTCTGAAGAACCTACAGTCTTGGCAATAGGAGAAGTTGAAGCTCCTGCAAGTCTTGAGTTTGGTTGCTGATCTCTAAGTCCATCTTGGCTATCTGATGCTAAAAATGATGAACAGTTTGAGCATAGGTAGTGAATAGATCATAGGGCATCTTGAAGTTGCTTATATATTCCTGTAACTCCAATTGGAGTTTATCTTTCTATTTGAGCACATCTTCACAAAACAGATGGGTTTGGCAGATTTTACTCAAAAGTAATTTACCCTCTCCCATAGCAACACTGATATCATTCTGTTGTTTCAGTAGTTGTGTCTGGAGCTCATTTCTTTACTTGACTAAGGCAGTATTGAGTGCCTTTTCATGGTTCTTCTTTGCAGTTGCTTCAGCAACATCTTCCAAGCATTGTACCTGGTCCTCCACTATGGTATAAAGAAGTTTAAGCTTGGATAGAGAGGAATCGGTACTGGGGAGGTTGGTACCATGAATTAGACTGGTAAGGGTGTCAACCGCAGTTTGTATGACATCCTGTTCTTTCTTCCTTCGCAATTCTTCCAGTCTCTCTTGTACAAGTTTGATGCCTCGAAGTAGCTCAGACTCATCTGCTGATTGAGTCAGACTTGCAAGGGTTAGATCAATATGACTAGTGGAATCAATAGCCTTGGATTGATTACCAGTTGCCTTAGGAGTCTCCACTTGTTTTCTCTTTTCTGCTTCCTTCTCATCTTCCACTCTTTTCATTTCTTCCTCTTTCTTCTTCTCTAACTCTTTCCTTTCCTCCTCTTCTTATTTCTTCTCCATTTCTTCCTTCTTCTTGTCCTCTTCCTACTTTTTCTTCTATTCCTCCTTCTTCCTTTCTTCTTCCTTCATGTTGTCTTCTTCTTTCCTCTTCTCTTCTTCTTTCCTCTTCTCTTCTTCTTGCTTTTTCTTTATCTAGAGTGACATCCTCATTATCTAATGCATCAACATCAATAGGGTCAGTTTGTTCTGTCACTCTTTCTCCTTGACTATCAAATACCTCATCCGGTTTGTCTAAGGATAGGTCAGGTGCTTGATCAGCCTTCCTATTGGCTTTAGAGACTTGGTGTATTCTGACAGTAGCTTTAACATGTATGTCTGTATCCTTTTCAACTTTAGAAGTTTTACCTTCTAGTAATCTAAGTCATCTCCTTCTCATAAAGAAGATGCCTTTGTGCTTATCCATAATTTCAAACAACTCAGAATTTGAAACATCAGGTAAGTACTATGCAAAAATTTTCTCCCTGATCTCTTGTTCCCTTTCAATGGCAATGCGCCATTTATTATCCAAAGAATTATATAAAGAATCTGGAGTAACAGATTTAATCTCAGATGGTGACCGATCATTAACACACAAATATTTTAATGATGGCTTGTCATCTTGCATCAATAAGATTGTATAAAGAATTGGGAATTTGTCCTTGTAATTCAATGAGTGCTTTGCTAAATTTATTCATGCTGAAGATAACTGCATCTTCAATTCCAATTGTTGACTTTTAGATAATTGAACAAATAATACATCCAAGCCCTTGTAGATTCCATATTCCTTTATATAATGCATCATTTTCTTCAAAAAATATTCTAAACTCAAAGTTATTGAAGGCTTTCCCTTACCAGTTTTCTTTTTCTTTTTAACACTTTCTCTTAATGGCCTCTTGTCCTCATCGGATTTAGTGGCCTCTTCATCTATTGATTTGCGTGTCTTATCTTTCTTTATTTTACCGGTTTGTATTGGTGCCACAAAAGTGTCCACAATCTTCCCTCTCCTTCGAAATTGTAATTTGGAGGGCTTATCTCTCTGAGATTCAGCAGGTTTAGCCTTTTCTTCTCCCTTCTTCTTTTCTATCACTCTAGCTACTCTGGTTTTACCGGTGGCAGTACCGGTTGGTACACTGGAAGTACCTCCTTTTTCAGTTGCATGTTTAGCCTTTATTGCTGCTAGCTGCTCGTTAGAAATTCCTACCTGCTCGGCCATAACTTCTATTTTCTTCTTAACCTTCTTATCTATTACCGGTTGTTGCAATTCAGAGTGAACTTGTAGTAGTTTCTCTTTGTATGTTCCAAACATCTATGCAATGGCATCTGTTAGACAGTTCAAATAATCGAAAGACAACTGAGAGGGGGGTGAATTCGTTGTCATAGATTATCATAACCATATGCAATTTAAACTTTAATACCGAAACCCAAAACATTAATACTGGAATAGTAGTTAAACCAATTAAGCATAAACGATAATCACAAAATAAAAACCATTCACATAACACCAATATTTGTACGTGGAAAACCCGGTAAAGGGAAAAACCATGGTGGGAAGCCTACCCATAATCAGATAATACTTTTGTTGTAAGTATCTGAATTACAATTGAGGGGCCTACATATGCAGGAAGACCAACAACCTAGAGCGCACTGCTCATCATAAAAGGAGCCTCACTGACTACATATAAATCCATACTACAATGCATAGAAGTGTTGAACTGCAAAAGATAACATCTCCTATGCCTGAGTACAAATCTGGTTAAGCTGAATACCGAAGGACTAAATCCTCTTACATACACCCAATTTGATCTTCAATGATCGACCAAATCCTCTGCTTGAATGATATTATATTATTCGCACATCACATTCCTTGACTCTAACATAACCATAATTATCCACAATGAGATCTAACAACTATATACACAAACCCTCAACCATAAGAAATTAGTTCGGCCACCAGATAATAAACCAATTACATAATTAGAAACCATGTTGGCCTTAGACCAAATAAATAATATCCAACATATAAGATATCACAGAAATACATCAAGAGGTCCAATCCACATGTTACATTAAAGTCGGTCCATAACCTATATCAACCGGGACCCAATATAGGTCCACACACTGCAGCAATGATCTCCATCCACCAAGTCTCAAACATGATCACCAACCGCAACTTGAAACTCCACCAGAAGCTACACCAACACCACTTAGGAAATTCATCAAAGATATTCATCAAAATCTCTGTTGATGAAACCCTCGCTGGAACCAGAAACTAAGCTTCTAAGCAAACATGATAGTGTTCGATCACCATACCAAAACCAACTGACCAAATATGAGCATGAGTATCATGAACAATCCAATTCCATCACCAAACTATACTGGAGCCTACTAGATCATGTCAGATCCAAGTGAACTAGAAACCACTCATCCTACTGAGACCAGAAGGGTGCTAATACAGCACCAAAACAACTAGTGTTGGCATCAATGACAAAACATCAATGCAACACATAATCAATTCCACCAAATGGCCAACACCATCAACTGGTTGGCCTAACAAATGATCAACATAGGCAATGAGAAGATTCTTCTCTACTTCATATCCCATGGGCATTACCCATGTAGTTATAGGAATCACAACTTTCATCATGCATGTATCTGTATCTACCATGTGTTGGCATATGTTGAAGCGGTGATAATGTATGTTGTCATTGATGTCTTCTCTCCCCCTTTCTTTTTCTTTTTCACATCAATATCACTCCCCCTTTGACATCAATGCCAAAAATCTGACAGAAATAATTTAAAAACATAAACCACTGAATCACAAAGCCACCTACTCCCCCTAAGCAATAGCATCCCATATCAATGCCAGAACAAATAGTATCTCTGATAGTGCATGTTGGACTGATGCCAAACTGCATCAAACAAGTCTCTACCGGAGGGGCAAAAACTCCCAATTTGTCTCTCAGGTACTCAAATGATTCATTGGGAAAAGGTTTAGTGAAAATATCTACAATCTTCTCTTTAGTGTTCACATAAACTATTCTAACTTCATTTTCTTCCACCTTTTCCTTCAAAAAGTTATACTTGATAGATATGTGCTTTGTTTTAGAATGAAATACTAGATTCTTTGATATATCAATAGCAATAGAATTATCAAAGTGAATAACTACCGGTGCATCACAATCCACCTTTATATCCTTCAACATTTTCTTCATCCATAAAAATTGTGTATAGTTAGTAGCAGCAACAACATACTTAGATTCAACAATAGTTAAAGAAGTACATGATTGTTTCTTGCTGATCCATGAAACCAACTTCTTTCCAAGAAAGAGAGCTCCAACTGAAGTGTTTTTTCAGTCATCAACATCTCCAACCCAATCAACATTTGTATATGCACATAAAATAAAGTTATCATTCTTAGGGTACCACAAACCATATTATGATGTACCTTGTAAGTATCTAAAAATCCTTTTCACCACCATCTCATGATTTTCTCTAGGATCACTCTGAAATCTTGGAACAATAGAAACAACATACATAATGTCAAGCCTAGTATGAGTCAAATAAAGTAGACCTCCAATCATATATTTGTATCTTGTAGGGTTTTCTGGTGCAGAAACATCTTTTTTTGTCAATTTCTCACTTGTAACCATAGAAGTACTTACCATTTTACAATCTCCCATACCAAACTTTTTCAACAATTTCTTAGCATATTTAGTTTGACAGATAAAAATACTTTTGTCAATCTGAGTAATCTGCAAACCTAAGAAAAATTTGATCTCACCAATCATAGACATCTCAAATTCCATCTCCATATTCTTAGAAAATTCTATGCATAACTTATCTTCACCTCCAACAATAATGTCATCAACAAATACTTCAATAATTAGTATATCATCATCAGTGATCTTATAATATAAATTACTGTCAGCACTTCCCTTAGTAAAACCAAGCTTCAAAAGATATTTATCCAATCTTGTATACCAAGCTTTAGATGCTTGTTTCAATCCATATAAAGCTTTCCTTAACCTGCAAACCATATTTGTATCATCTGATAGTGAAAACCCATCAGGTTGCTCAAAATAAACTTCCTCATCAAGATCTCCATTCAAAAATGCACATTTAACATCCATCTGATAAACCTTGTATTTTTTATAAGCAGCATAGGCAAGAAATAATCTTATAGCTTCAATCCTAGCTACAGGTGCAAATGTTTCTCCATAATCAATTCCTTCCTGTAGACACCTAAAAATGGTCAACGCTTGCGGAATCATACTTTAACATTTGCGCATTGCCTCATTTTAGGTTTTTGCGTCACATTAACATTTCTCCTATGGCACGCACTTGGTTTTTATCATTTGCAAGCATCGAGTCATTCTTCCACATTCTTCATTCATCTTGCTCTCAAATTTGGTCTTGTCGACAACAATCTTCAGTCATGATTTTGGTCGATCCTTGTCCGCTTGTCAATTTTGTCATTTTGCGATCATTTCGCTATCGATTGTTGTCTGTCTCAATTATGTCAATTTGGAATAATTTGTCATTGTTCCTCATCAATTGGTGTATTTATCAATCAAATCATTTAATCAGAATCATGATCGACATCAATTATCTTCAATCAAGACCTAATTGTCATTCTCGCATTACTAATTTATCTTCTAGGGTTTTGTGATTTAATCATTTAACCTTGTGTGTCATTTCTTCCTCTAGGATTAAATAATTTATTTATTTATCCTAGGTCTTCTTGTCACAATTAAATGTTCATTTAATTGGCTAATTATTCCTCTTTGTGAATTAATTAATAAATGAAAAATTATTAATTAATTTACCTAATTTCTAATTTTCATCAATTTCCTAATTCCTAATTTCTTATTTCCTCTTTTTCTAATTTTCTAAATTCTTAATTTCAATTTCCTCCTATTTCTCTCCTAAATTCATGGGAATGACATGTCAATTTGTCAAAATTTGTCATAATTGACAATCAATCAATTTTTGACATAGAAGTTGTCATAATTTGTCATAAATTATCAATCAACAAAGTTTACATAGAAAGTGCATGATTTGTCATAATTTGTCATATTGATTTGCAATTTCCATTTGAATTGCATCATGCTAATCTTGTCATTTCTCCAATTTATCTATAAATTGGATGATCTTCATCAATCAAAGCTAATAATTGGTAATCAGACTATCGAATTTACGCTTCGAGTATTCTTGTGTCAATATCAATCTTGCTTTCACAATTAGGTGTATGCACTTGAAGGTGAGATCTACAACAAATCTATTTGGAGAAGAAAGAAGAACAATGGAGCCGCATGAAGGAGCATTCAAATCATACAATTTGTTTGCTTAATTTCTAGTTTTGAATGTTTGATTTCATGTCTCTATTGAGTGTGCTTAGGATAGATTCATTGCATTTGTGCTTTTTGTGATTTGAGCTAATGATTAGTATGTTTATAATGCTTGTGATGATTCCTAATTTCCTATGCTACATTAATTGGTGAACCTGATGTGAAAACTAACCATCTAACCACTTTATGGTGTTTTTGAGTGCTTTCAAGTTGATTTTGCAGGCCAAAAACCCAAAAATAGGGTCGTGCAGGGTTTTCTGGAGACTTCTGTGCCTGTGTGAAGAAACTTGCACCTATGTTAAGCATTATGCACTTGTGTTGAAGACATTCTATTCTTGTGTCATGACTTATGTGCCTATGTCATGACTTCTGCACTTGTGTAAAGTCCAGAACAGAGGTAAAAATGCAATGTGTTACTTGAAATTTGTTTAGTTTTTTGCATTCTGTTTTCTGTGCTTTGGTTTTTGGTACTAATTATTTGTGCAGAATCTTGGCATACACATGGAAAAGACAAAAAATCAATTTACTAACATGTTTTATGTAGAATCTATAGTCAAAGACAACAAAACAAACTTCTAACTCCGGTTTTTGTAGGTTGCCTTGGAGAAACAACCAAACTTTTGTGTTTGTGATTTTTAATTAGGCACTTAGTGATTTCTAAATAGGTTGGAATAAATGTGTTTGTGCTTTGATTGTTGAGTGTGACATTGGAGTAGGAGAGTATGCTCTCATCCTTCTTAGGGTGATCAGAAATCCAGATCTTCGATACCATGCTCGTGTCTTTGATTGTGTTTCTCCTTTAGAGGGCCTGCCTTCCTGACCACTTTTCTTTTGCAAGCAAGTGATAATCATGAGAAGGGAATGACCCAAAGTGAGTACGGCTAGAACACCTAAGCATTCTAACTCACTATAAAAAAATACCTGATGGGCGAAAGCTTTGAAGGAAGGGTTACATGGGAATTGCAGTTACTTGGGAAGTGATGACCCTTGAACTCTTTCTCATATCAACATCTAAGTAGGGCCTCTTGGTCTAAATCGTGCTTGTGCAACTACATTTTTTTGGTATCTTGATGGGCTTAATGTCTCAATCACGCTTGCGTGACATCAAGGAGTAACACTTAACATAAATCCTTACTAAACACCTTGTTTTTAGAGGCCAAAAACCCTTCTAGTTGCTTGAGAAGGACAAGTTCGGATGCTTGGAAGAGATACTAAGTTCACCATGGGGATATTTCCATGGGGACTGATGCTTGGCTGCCCTGAGAAGTGAGTGCCGTGGAGGGGAGCCCGTGGGGTCAAGCATCTATGTATTCTCCTTGAATCCCATAACAAGTCTACCTCTCAAGTACCTAATGTCCTTGCCTACCATAAGAAATGTGTGAATGAGCATGATTGTCTTGAGTCTATGTTAAAATATCTTGTATTCTTTGCTTGTCAAAAGTTGAATTTGATCTCATTTCAAGAACAAGACAAGTTGATCCAACATAAGATTAAACACAAGAGACATTCATCCAACAAACGTTCAACAAGATTCAAAACTCATCTTCAAAAATGGTTGTCAAATATTGTTCAAAATATTGTCTCAACAAGCATGTCACTTACATTTAGGTTCATCCTAGGTTGCATTTTGCAAAATTCATTGTCAAGTATCAAGGTTAGGTTTCACCTAGATCATACTCCTTTGCATATCAATAAAAGTCATCCATTTGCATATGTCCTCTTGCATTAAAGTCATACCATTGTCATACATTCATATTTGCATACCCTAGGTCTCTTCATTAAGCTTAGGTCATTATCATATCATATTAAGGTCACTTGGATATTAATTGTCCCTTAGCATATAGTGTCAAAACTAGGTTTTGCCATACTTGAGTAATCCAAATCTTTGATAAACCCTAAGTCATTGTTAGGAGGTCTAGACCTTATCAAACCCTTTGTCCTTTTATCATCCATGTCATTTCATCAAGCCTAGCTTAGTATCCAAGCATATAGGGGAGACATTGTCATCTTGTCCTTTGTCACTTGGTCCTTTTGTCCTTTGAGGTCTAGACATCATTTCAATTTCCTAAGGGTCCCTCTTTTAGATTTGTCTTCAAAAGTTTGTCAAAATCTTGAAAAAACAACCAAAAACATAGATTGCATTCTTGCCATAGATTGCATTCTCATTTATTTAGTTTGCATTTAGTTGCATATCATACATCATCCTTTTAAAATAAAAAAATTCCAAAAAATATTGCATTTGCATAGTGACATGTCTATTGAAACAAGGTTCCAAGCACCAATGATGCAACAAAGTTTGACGTATCAACCGACAATGCAATCAAATTTTAATCCAAGACAATCACAATTCTATCCAACCCAACAACAAAGCGACATTGATCAAACTTTTTATGATGAAACAAGTCTCCAAATACGAAAACTAGAGGAGAAGCTAGCTCAAGAAGAGGAGATATTGGAACAAAGAGTGAAAAACATTGAGAAGAATAGATCACAAATGTCCAAAATGTTTCAAAAATTTCCAGGTCAAAATCTAAAGATTGAGCCAATTGATGTAAGATCTCTTATTGAACGATCAGACATACCAGCTCTCCTCTCCTAACTAGAGATGATGAAACAATTTCAAGAAAACAGACAACATCAATTTCAACATTATGTGCCTCCACAACAAGAACAAGAAGGTGTTTACTATCAATCAGATTTTCAACCAATACAACCAATTGTTCAACAGTGCCAACATATACAACCAACACAACCAATGGTCCAATTTCAACAATATGTCCAACCAACTATACAATGTCAACAAATAGTTCAACCAATGGTGGAATATCAATGTCAATGACCACAATCACCAAACATTCAAAAACAAAGCTTGCAACATGCACCAAGCCAAATTTTGAACATGTCAAACCAATTTGATCAACATCTAGTTCAAAATCAAAACATGACATTAGATCAGAACCAACTCCTTGCCAAACAAGTTCAAATTCCAGATATAACTATTTCAAAACCTTGAAAGAAAGGTGGCTTTATTGCAATGATCTTAAAGAAATTACCAAGTGAGTTCTTTGAGGAAGATCAAAATAATACACTTATGTCTAGCAATGCCTCATCTCCCCACAAACAAATTGACTCTCCAGTGGCATCTATCCCTACACCTTTAGAAGTTTCACAAGAACCTTCTATATTGTCCTCATCAAACAATACACCCAAGGATGCAATTATCCAAGAGCTATCCATAATTGATTGCCACGATAATCCAATTCATGATGTCCATCCTTGTCATGTTTCAGAAATACAAGACCCAATGCCACCATGCACTTTATTGCCATTACCTATTTTAGAGGACCTCATTCAAAGTCCCTCTTCCTCATGTTCAAGCATTGATTCCTTGCCAGAATCCATCACAAATGTTCAAAGTGCATCCCCTTCATGCCAAATCATTGATTCCTTATCAGAATCCCCCATGCATATCCAAAGTCCAACCTCATGTCAAGAGGATAATTTAGAGCATGAAGAAACGTGTCTTGAAATAGATCAAGATCAAGATCCTGAAACCTTATCATCCCATCCAATTGTTGACCAGGACCTCATTTTCCCAGACACTCATGATGATTCTCCTACTCTTGTCCATCCTATCCAAAGTCCTATTGACACTCCATTCCCTGAGCAAGATCAAGATATCCCAGTCCATCCAATCCCAAATGATCCCCTTCCATGTCATGAAAAAAATGTCCTTTCAAATCCCATTAGCATTCAAGATATCCCTTCCATCCTTTTCGATGATCCCATTAAAATTCAAGAGCAAAGTACCTTTAAAGAGGATTCCAATGATCTTCCTCCTTGTCAAGATCAAATTATTCCTTTAAATCCTCCACAAGATCCTTTTGTTTCTCCATCTCCTTGTCCTAATGCTCCATATACACCCCAAGATCGCATTTCTTTTGATGATCCCATTATTTCTCCCATTCCATCTCTTGAAGAGCCTGTCATTGAACCATGTCCCCCTCACGATCCTAATCCCCCTCATGATTCTAATGTGTTAGTGCAAGATGTTCATGAACCCTCTACATGCATAATGGGTTCTTCCACTTTGGTGCAATCTGATCCACTTCAAGATCTCATTATTTCTCTCATATCATATCCACCTCATAATGGACTCGTTTCTTCTTCCCAAAGAAAAGAGTATCCTACAAGTCAAGATATTCATAAAGGCAAAGGAGTAGATCTCCATAAGCAAGAATCACTTCATGTGAAAGGAAATGTTAAGGGTCATGTCTACACAACTCACTCTCAAGACATTGGTATCCCTCCATCAAAATCAAAACATATCTCTTCCCCATCATACCTTCCATCCATCTTAGGTCCTTATATCCCTTCATCCTTTATGCAAGGTCAGCAAAGGCACACATCCTTGAGTAAATTCCATCAATCCAAAAGAAGTCCATTTCATTCATATCCATCCATGCATTCCTTTCCCCCTCCAAGCAATTTGGATGCCAAATATCATAGTCATAAGTCTAAAAATCCACATGTATTCAAGGATCAACATGTCCAATATAATCGACATGTCAAAACAAAGAACAATATGATCTATAAAGAAAAAGAAATATCCAAAAGGCCACAAAGGCCCATTTCTCAAAAACAAAATTCAAAATATATATGGGCTCCTAAATCCCTTGTGTTAGCAATGCACTCCAAGGAACCACAAAAGCATGAAAAATCAAAAATGATGTGGATCCCTAAGCAGCTCTTTGAAGCACAAAAGCCTAAAGAAACATCAAAATTGGCATCTACAATTGCTATTCCTCCATCCAAACCTCTCAAATTTGTTCCTCCATCACCTTCTTCCTCCATTTTGGGCCCTTATGTCCCAAAATACATAGCCTTTCCTTCGTCAAAATCTCAATATCCAAAATACGTCTTTCCTCCATCAATCCATCACCCCTCAAGGTGTGTGCCAATATCGATCTTGCCTTCATTTCCATCCACTGAAGCCCAATTCTTCCAATACCCTACCTATTATCCAATTCATATTTTCCATCCTTCGATCCCTTTGACCCAATCCTTTGCATAAATCCTCACCTTAGTTTCATCTTATCTTTCCATGTCCTTATCCTACCAACGTCTTTGAGCATGTTTTTAAAGGTCATGGTCCATTTATTTCAAGGCTACTATCCAAAAAATAATATGCTTGAGTCCTTCTTCCATCCCCTATCATGTGTCCATCTTCTATTGAAAAAGTCAAAATAAAAAAAAAAGTGAAAAAAAACAAAAACAAAGGAAAAGAACAAAAAAGTAAAGCAAAATAATTCATCCACTGGTGAAAACCTGGCAAACAGGTGCCTTGGGCAAGTATCGTGGTGAAAACCTGGCAAACAGGCATCATGAGTAATTTATGAACTTCTTGCACACCACACTTGGGGGCAGGCTTTATCCTATCATATCCTTTTGTCCTTCATCGTTCCATTATCCTATCGAACCCATGTCATACTCCTTCATATCCTTTTGTCCTTCATCATTCCATTATCCTATCAAACCCATGTCATACTCCTTCATATCCTATTCCCCTTCATTATCCTATCGAACCCCTGTCATTACCCTTCATATCCTATTGTCCCTCATGTCCAGTTTCTCTTTCCACCTTTGATCTTGACAAGGTTGAGGATCATCATGAGCATCATGCATCTTGTTTGCAGCTTTCAGTCTATCATAGCTTTTGGTCTTTATCCATTTGCTTATTATAACTTTTCATCCATATTCCCTATCTTATTGCAACTTTCTGCCACTATCCTGTATCCTATCCCGACCTTCAGTCCATGTCCCTTATCCATTCCTGGTCTTGCTTATCCTATCCACATCTTATCACTATCCATACACTCTTTTTCATTCCTTGATCTTGATCTGACATAAGGACGCAAAATTTAAACATGTTTTTCAAAAACCTCTTGACATATCCCTCATGTCACTGCTTTACATTGTCATATCCCATCTCTTGTCCCATCACGCCATAGCCTTTGAAAATTGCATCTGCATTGTCTCCATAATAAAAGGCCTTTGTCTTCCCTCTATCCACCTTCATTTTAGCAAGCCTATTTATTCACTCGTCATATTCCTTGCCTTGCTAGACAGTGGGGGCAAAATCATAAAAATCAAATAACGTCCTAAAAAAAATCTCATAAAAAAATTGAAAAATGTCCTGAAAAAATCTTCAAAAAACATTTAAAAATGTCCTGAAAAAAAGATAATAAAAATTGAAAAATGTCCTGAGAAACAATCCCAAAAAACATTTAAAAATGTCCTAAAAAAAGATAATAAAAATTGCAAATGTCCTGAAAAAATCTCTAAAAATTGAAAAATGTCCTGAAATAATCCAAAAAAAAAAATCAAATAAAGTCCTGAAAAAACGAATGAAAAAAAAAACAATTGTAAAAATCTCGAAAAAGCAAAACAAAAAATCAATATCCTCTTGGTGCATAAGACAGATCACTGAGTATACATCCAACGACTCGCAATCCAATGCTGTGCTTTAATGAAATCATGCATAAATAGATGAACTCTTTCAATTAAACTAGACACTCAAACTGATCAAACTTGTCATATCAATCAACCTCAAAATCATTTGTCCTTGTCTCTACTATCATGGGTCTTATATAGGGTGTGGTATACTCAAAACCAGACTGTGTCCTGTCTTAGATGGGGTACTGCATGTCCTGAAACCAGATAGCATGATCGTCCTATCAGCACTTTCAACTTTTGACAATGAAGATCAAGATGTTTGTTTGATTTATTGGAATTTGTGCATCTTATCTTTTTACTGATTTATTTTTTATCTTCAATCATGTTCTTATGTTGCTCGATGATGTCACTAAGTGATTTAGAGTGACCGGGATGGTTCATGGTCCTTTTCTTTTTTGTTGTGATTGTTGTTTGTCTGCGATGTGTCTGTCTTGCGCAAAGGGATTGCATTATCGCTCTGGCCTTCATTGCCATGTAGCGCCGCATCCATTTTGCCATATCAAATAAAGGTTCTCACCTACTTCTGTGCATTGGTGAAAGCAAGTATTTCTTCATCTCTACCTGTCCTCTGTCTAATTTCTGCTTACTAACATTTCTTCAGTCAGTCTTGGCAGTCCGTTTGATCCTATCATTTTCTATCATTCTTATCGATCAATTGGCCTCTTTTCTGCATGTTTGCAGCCAATTCCTCGAGGGGGCATGCATATGTCATTGTTATTGTCTTGGGAATTTTCATATGTCATTGTCAGCGTCTGGGGCATTTTCATTATTGTTCTTTGAAACAACGCTTAAAATCGCATTGTCTCAAAGAGGGGCAAAATGTAGACACCTAAAAATGGTCAACGCTTGCGGAATCATACTTTAACATTTGTGCATTGCCTCATTTTAGGTTTTTGCGTCACATTAACATTTCTCCTATGGCACGCACTTGGTTTTTATCATTTGCAAGCATCGTGTCATTCTTCTACATTCTTCATTCATCTCGCTCTCAAATTTGGTCTTGTCGACAACAATCTTCAGTCATGATTTTGGTCGATCCTTGTCCGCTTGTCAATTTTGTCATTTTGCGATCATTTCGCTATCGATTGTTGTCTGTCTCAATTATGTCAATTTGGAATAATTTGTCATTGTTCCTCGTCAATTGGCGTATTTATCAATCAAATCATTTAATCAAAATCATGATCGACATCAATTATCTTCAATCAAGACCTAATTGTCATTCTCGCATTACTAATTTATCTTCTAGGGTTTTGTGATTTAATCATTTAACCTTGTGTGTCATTTCTTCCTCTAGGATTAAATAATTTATTTATTTATCCTAGGTCTTCTTGTCACAATTAAATGTTCATTTAATTGGCTAATTATTCCTCTTTGTGAATTAATTAATAAATGAAAAATTATTAATTAATTTACCTAATTTCTAATTTTCATCAATTTCCTAATTCCTAATTTCTTATTTCCTCTTTTTCTAATTTTCTAAATTCTTAATTTCAATTTCCTCCTATTTCTCTCCTAAATTCATGGGAATGACATGTCAATTTGTCAAAATTTGTCATAATTGACAATCAATCAATTTTTGACATAGAAGTTGTCATAATTTGTCATAAATTATCAATCAACAAAGTTTACATAGAAAGTGCATAATTTGTCATAATTTGTCATATTGATTTGCAATTTCCATTTGAATTGCATCATGCTAATCTTGTCATTTCTCCAATTTATCTATAAATTGGATGATCTTCATCAATCAAAGCTAATAATTGGTAATCAGACTATCGAATTTATGCTTCGAGTATTCTTGTGTCAATATCAATCTTGCTTTCACAATTAGGTGTATGCACTTGAAGGTGAGATCTACAACAAATCTATTTGGAGAAGAAAGAAGAACAATGGAGCCGCATGAAGGAGCATTCAAATCATACCTTTGGTTTGTTTAATTTCTAGTTTTGAATGTTTGATTTCATGTCTCTATTGAGTGTGCTTAGGATAGATTCATTGTATTTGTGCTTTTTGTGATTTGAGCTAATGATTAGTATGTTTATAATGCTTGTGATGATTCCTAATTTCCTATGCTACACTTCCTTCTGAGAATATCCTTTACAAACCAATCTAGCGTTATTCCTTATAACTTGACCATCCTCATTCAATTTATTCCTAAAAACCCATTTAGTTCCAATAACATTTTTATTTTTAGGTCGGGGAACTAAGGTCCATGTGTTATTTTTCTCAATCTAATCTAATTCTTCTTCCATAGCTTTCAACCAATATTCATCTTTACATGCCTCAATTACTGATACCAGTTCAACTTGTAAAATTAAACATACCTCATTAGTTGCCAGTCTTCTTCTTGTCATCACTCCATTTCGCTTATCCTCAATGATCTAATCTTCTAAATGGTTCAGTCTCACATACCTAGGAGTCTTCTGACTTTCTGTCCCTCTTCCTCGTTCTTCAATTACTATAGAATTCTGTGATACTACCAGACTAACTGGTTCAACACTATGTTCTGGTAAAGGTGCTTCCGGTTCAAATATAATAATTTCCATTGTCGGTTCCTTCTCATAAACTCTGATTTGACTTCTGTTCAACTCATGTACTTTGACATTAGCACTCTCCACAATTCTCTGCAATTTCTTGTTATAATCATTTCCATTGTAGATATGAGGTAGACTAGCTTCCATGATCATTGTTCTAGAAACATCCAAGATAGTTATGTTCTTCCTTTCCACAACTCCATTCTGCTGAGGTGTTCGACGAGCCGAAAATTGTGTTCTTATACCATGCTTCTCATAAAAGTTACTAAACTCACAGGATGTGAATTCTCCACCATGATCTGATCTCAAACATTTAATCTTCAATCCTATCTTAGTTTGTACTTTAGCCTTAAAGATTTTAAACTTTTCAAATGCTTTAGATTTTTCTTTCAAAAAAGTAACCCACATCATTCTAGAATAATCATCAATGATTAGCATGAAATATCTATCACCATGAAAACTTTTAACTCTAGCAGGGCCACACAAATCAATATGAATAAGATCAAGAACGTCATTTGATTTATCTTGTATGCTTCTAAAAGAGGTTTTGACCTGTTTACCCATTTGACATTCTTTACATACCAGATTATAGGGCTTCATAATCTTAGGTACATCCCTAACTACCTTAGTTGAATTAATCTTCACAATGCAATCAAAATTCACATAACACATCCTTTTATGCCATAGCCAACTCTCATCAATCTGTGAAATCAAACATGTCTTCTCACAAGAGTTCAAATGAAATATATTACCTTTTGTCTATGTATCGGTTGCAACCTCCAAACTAGATCTGTTAATGATTTTTCATTTTCCATCCTTGAACTGTAATTGAAATCCCTTATCTACCAATTGTCATACACTTAAAAGATTGCCTCAATCCTTCAACATAATAAACATTGTCAAGATTGTTCTTACCATCCAATGATACAGTTCCTTTTCCTTAGATCATACATGCTTTTTCATCTCCAAATCTAGCTAGACCGCGATCAAGTTCTTGCAAAGGTAGAAACTTCCCTTTATCTCCAGTCATATGATGTGAACAACCACTATCAATTATCCATTCATCCTTGTCTTTAATTTTAGTAGCGAGTGCCTTCTCTTCAGGTACATTTTCTTCCAGTGGTGGATCATCTTCCTTGATAGCCAAGAACACCCATTCCTTCCCATTGTCAGAACCACTAGTAGAGTCTTATGTCATTTCATCATTAGAATTAGTAATGCCTTCCTCATCTGCTATGTAGCATGATTTTTCTTTTTTTCTTGTACTTATACTTGTTTTGATATCCAGGGTTAGGGTTAAATGATCTTCTAACTCTTTCTTCAAATCTTGAATTCCTTTCAGGAGATCTAGATGCACAATGACCAATCTTATTACATGCAAAACATTTAAAAGGTGCTTTTCCTTCATACTTACTTCCTACTAGTCCTTTAGGTACTTTGCTATCAAATAGTACTTCAAGTTGCTCAAACTCATCATTTTCTCTCTCCATATCTTCTAATTCCTTTGCATATAAATATTTCCAGTCTTACTTACCAGTTGTAGATGTAGATGCATGAAAAGAAGGTTCAATCTTCACAACTCGAGAAGGTCCAAATTATTCAAGCTCAAAAGAAGATAGTTTCCCAACCAAAGTATCTCTATTGACATATGTATTAGCCATTGTTACCAACTCATTAATAGCAGTAGCCTTCATTTTGTAAGCCGGTAGTAGGGCACTTAGGACTTTAGAAACAATTTCATCTTTGCTCAGAGTCCCACCACAATATCGAATTCCCACAACAATCTCATTTACCCTCTCCATGAATGCAGTAATCCTTTCATCTTCTTCCATCTTCAGGTTTTCATATCTCACCCAGTAACCATCAAGTTTAGCAATCTTCATTGTAGGGTCACCTTCATTAAGAGTCTCCAATTTATCCCATATAGCCTTTCCAGATGATTTCTTGATTAATCCCATTATTTGTTGATCATAAAGTGCACACAAGAGGGATTCTCTTGCTCTACAATCATTCTCAAGCTCCTTGTCTAGGTTTATCGGAGGAGGATTGCCAGATCCCAAATTATAGGGTGTGACACCATTCTGTGTGATCTCCCAAATCTCCTTGCCTAGATATCTCAGATGAGTTTCCATCTGAATCTTCCATAGTGTATAATTTGTTCCATCAAGCCTTAGAATATCCCTTCTAAAGATACCTCCAAAATAACTAGATGAAATTGAACTTTTACTTGCCATAGGATCTTCATCAAGTGGTTAAGCTTAATATAGAGAGGACCAAAGCTTTGATACCAATTGTTAGATAGTTCAAATAACTAGAAGATAACTGAGAGGGGGGGTGAATCAGTTGTCACAGATTACCAGAACCCAAAACATTAATATTGGAATAGTAGTTAAACCAATTAAGAATAAATAATAATCACAGAATAAAAGCCATTCACATAACACCAAGATTTGTACATGGAAAAACCGGTAAAGGGAAAAACCACAGTGGGAAGCTTACCCAAAGTTAGATAATACTTCTGCAATAAGTATTTGAATTACAATTGAGGGGCTTTCACATGCAGGAAGGCCAATAGCCTAGAGTGCACTACTCATCAAAAAAGGAGCCTCACTGACTACATATAAATCTAGACTACAATCTGGAGAAGTGTTGAACTACAAAAGATAGCATCTCCTATGCCTGAGTACAGTTCTGATTAAGCTCATTATAGGAGGACTAAATCCTCTTACACACACCCAATTCAATCTCCAATGATCGACTAAATCCTCTACCAGAATGATATTACATTATTCATACATTACATTCCTTGACCATGACCTCTAACATAACCATGATGATCTACAATGAGATCTTACATCTATATGTAAAAACCCTCAACCATAAGCAATCAGGTCAGCCACTAGACAATAAACTAATTACATAACTAGAAACTATGTCGGCCTTAGACCAAATATATAATATACAATACATAAGATATCCGATAAATACATCAAGAGGTCCAATCCACAGGTTACATTAAAGTCGGTCCATAACCTAGATCAATCAGGACCCAATATGGGTCCACACGCTACATCAAAAATCTCCATCCACCAAGTCTCAAACATGATCACCAACTACATCTTGAAACTCCACCAGAAGCTGCACCAACACCACTTATGAAATTCATTAAAGATCTTCATCAAAAGCTCTACCGGTGAAACCCTCGCCGGAACGAAAAACTAAGATTCTAAGCAAACATGATAGCATCCAATCACCAGACCAAAACCAACTGACCAAATATGTGCATGAGTATAATGAACAAGGCAATTCCATCAGCAAACTATACTGAAGCCTACCGGATCATGCCGGATCCAAGTCAAGCAGAAACCACTCATCCTACCAAGACCAGAGGGGTGTTGGTAAAGCATCCAAACAACTAGTGTTGGCATCAATGACAAAACATCAGTACAACACATAATCAATTCCACCAAATGGCCAACAACATCAACTGGTTGGCCTAACAAATGGTCAACATAGGCAATGAGCAGATCCTTGTCTACTTCATATCCCATGGGCATTACCCATGTAGTTCTAGGAATCACAACTTTCATCATGCATGTATCTGTATCTACCATGTGTTGGCATATGATGAAGCGGTGATAATGTATGTTGTCATTGATGTCAATAAGTGCAGGTGAACCAGTATGAAGATCAGAAGATGTTCTCATTGATGTTCAGGCAAGAGAATCGGTATGAAGATCGGAAGCAGTTATGGTCAACCAGGATGGAGTGAACCGGTGTCGGGGTTCACTAAGTGTGACTACCGGTTGGTGGTCTCAGCTCTAGGGTTTTTGGTTTGGTGATCTGACTTGTGTGATGCAACCAATGATATTTTGTGATGAGTTATCTAAGGAATAAGGATAAGGATCGAGATTGCACATCAGCTATGTACACGTGAAGGATTTCCTTGAGGATCTTGCGCGTGAAGATCAAATGAATTGAATGTCTACCTTGGAAATGCATGATGTTATTAGTGGTGTGTGAAGAGCGCGTGATGGGTTATTGATTTCTAGATGTGGTGAATATTGGATGATGCAGAATGACTTGAGATCTATTTTAGATCATTTCATTCTATGTAATGTGTTTGAACAGTCAGGATTGGACCACTTGTAATTGTAAACCTAAAATGTTTAGGATTTAGGTTTATGTTATCGACCTAATTGTTGTCTATAAGGTCGATGATGTTTGTTATTGTTGGTGTTGGCAAATGTTGTGTTTGTGTCCACATGTTGAGATACTTCCCAAACCAGAATGTGGAATTTGCAGAGTGTGATTGCAAAGGAGAGGAGCTGAAAAGGATCTACCTTAGCAAGTAGTGTTGTTATCAGATCAGAGTGTTTTACCTATTTTCTTCTAACCATTTCAATAGAAGGAAAAACCCTTGACCGAGTAGCTTTAATAGGCTTGTTCCAAACCCTCTAACCAGGTGACTCAAGTTCATTGAGTTCTTCAAATCCTCTAGCGAGGTAACCTTTAACAAGGTTTCAACCTTTAACAAGGTATATAGCCATCCCTTAACTGGGTGATCCCTAACAAGATCAGTTCCTAATAGAACCTTATTGTAAATTCTTTAACCAGACTAGGCTCCTAACAGAGCGGACTTCTAAAGAGTTCAAAAACAAGCTTGTGGGTATTCATCCCCATCGTAGTTTTTTCCCATTTGGGTTTCCACATGAAAATTGTGTGTGTTATGGTTGTGAGTTTTTCATGTGATGATTGTATGATTCTGATTAAGTTAGATATGCATGAAGAGTTAAATGGTTGCGATATTATTGATACAACACATGCATGAGTATATCAGTGAAGTAGTCATCAAGTTTTGAGATCTATTGAATGTTGTCTAAAGTACTTGTGGTTTACCGGTTTGGCTATCTGAAGTATTTTTGTGTTTAACCGGTATAGGCATGGTTAAGTTCAGTGGTGAAGACAACCGGTCAGCATTGTTTTAATATGATAAGGTGTTGAGAAGTTTTTGTTTGTACTGATTCACCCCCCCCCCCCTCTCAGTACTGATTAGGGTATTAGTTGTTCATCATTATTCATCAATTGGTATCAGAGAAAATCTAGGTCCTTGATGATATAAGCTTAACCGCTTGAGGAAAAAGATCATGTTGTAATGATGAAGAGGGAAGGTCCTAAGTTCAATAGGGACAACTTCAAAATATGGAAGGATAGAATGCAGATATATATCAAGAGTTTTTGTGCTCAACATTAGAGCTATGTTGAGAATGCCAATGTTATCCCCACTGGCACTCTAACCGATGATCAGAAAAGAGAGATTCAAGAAAATGGGAAAGTCATGGAAGCCCTTATTAGCAGCCTATCTGATATTGAGTTCATTGATGTACAAGATAAGGACAATTCTAAGGATGTATGTGACACTCTGGAAACTAAGGAAGAAAGCCTCAGAGGAAAATTTGAAGACATGAGGATGGTTGAAGGAGAGACCATTCAACAATATGGCATAAGGATCAAGAATGTGGTTGGAGATATCAAGAGCACTGGTGGAACAATTGATGATGCCACCATTGTTAGTAAAGTTTTGAGATCATTGTTATCGGTCTATGCAATCAAGGTTGCCACTATTCAGGAGCTAAGGTCTATCGACAAAACCAAGGTATCCTTAGACTCTATTATTGCAAAGTCGACTACATATTAATTGAATAGCTATGATGGTAGTGTTCAGAAGACTGAGTTAGCCTTTAGAGCATCTACTGCACCGACCGGGAAAGGAAAAGAAGTGAGTACCAGTTATGAATCTAGGAAAATCATAGATATGGATGACAAGGAGATTTTGATAGAATTTCATGCTCTTCTTGCCAAGAGACTTCCAAAAGGCACCAAAAAATACAGAGGTAAGCTTCCTTTAAAGTGTTTTTCCTATAATAAGATAGGACATATAGCTGTTAACTATCCTAACAATGACAATAGTGATAAACCAGAGAGGTTTAGAAAGTATAAAGGAGTAGGTAGGAGAAATCGTCTTGTTGCAGTGGATGAAGGTGCTACCAATGAGGAATCTAAGGATGAAGAGAATGAGGACAAAGTGTTTGTCGCTGTCAAGGAAAAGGTGTTTGACCAGAAATCCCTTGTCTCTCACATTGACACCTCTAAATAGTGGTGATGAATACTAAGAGGGGGGATGAATTAGTATGCCGAAAAATACTGTAAGCAAACTCTTAAATAGTTTAGCAGATAACCAGTGCAGCAGATTCACTAATAAACCAGTTAAGATAAATGCAAACCAAATAGCAAACAAAGCATTCACCCACAAGAGCACAATAACCATAACACAAGATATTTGATGTGGAAACCCAAATGGGAAAAACCACGGTGAGCAGAAACTCACAAGTAACTATCTGCAAAATAGTAATCAGACCAATTAAGATCATACAATGTTCTTCACGAGAATAGATCTTGTTAGGAATCTAGATCTCTGTTAGGAGATAAGTCCTGTTAAAGACTACCTTGTTTAAGGATTTAAGATCCACACTTGTGAACCACCTTGTTAGAGGATTTACAAAGGCTTTGCTGGGCCTACCTAGTTAAGGGTTTCAGTCTTGTTGAAGATATTAGTAATCAACAAGTGAATGATCTAGATAATAGCATAATATGCTTAATTAGATCCTTGATAGCTCATTGTTAATGCATTTCAGCATTACTTTAGTCTTCAATATCTCCATACTCTATATCTTCACACATAACCTTTTCTATTTTGTATCTCACACATGCAAACCCTAGACATGATGTCCTTATGAAGGAATCTAATTTCATGTTGGTCCAATAGAATTAGGCTACAAGTTCCTAGGTACAGTGCATCTAGACACATTTGGTAATGTGATACAAACACACTGCCAAAGTGTCGGTGGATGATAACTCATCACACATTACAATAATACTAGTTGGTAACTCATCACAGTTATGTATCGGTTAATACAATATACCAATTATCGGTTGTCAAAAATGAAGACTAGAAGATCGTAGTGTTCCAATCAAAAGTTAAATACTGCTTGGGTCCTTCATACCACTTGAGATCCTTGTACCGCTTGAGATCTTCATACCACTTGAGATCCTTGTACCACTTGAGGTCTTCATACCACTTGAGATCCTTGTACTGCTTGAGGTCTTCATACCACTTGGGGTCTTCAGTCAATTCGTGACCGGTAAACATCTTCTGCAAAATGTCGATAGTCTAAAGACTACATATTCAATGACATACAATACCGGTTAGAACAACTACTGGTTGAGCATAACTCATACATCAAGAAAGTGTGTGTCCATCAATGACAATAAAAACATCATCAAAATGCCAACAATCTCCCCCTTTGGCATTGATGGTAACACTTAGGAAAATTTTGACATCTAAGTGTTTTTACAACAAAAATTCCATAATCAAAATTACTCCCCCTAAGCATTTACACTACCCCTTTTGCAAAAATTACAAGTGCATAAAATGGTAACATTCACTAAAATTTTAATGTACACTACTCCCCCTTTTCTAAAAATGAAAAAGTAATGCAAAGTAACCCCTTTTTCCTTAGACAATAAAATAGAGTAGATGTTCATGACAATAAGGAATGAAATTTTTCAAAAATAGATTTAAAATTCTGCACAAAAGTTTTCATGTCCAATGTCCATGACTCAAGTAATGAGGTAGCATCCTCACTTTCAGTCTTCATCTGGAATACCAGTTCTTCCATTGCATCGATGGTACTCATCTCTTGAGTTACCATGATAGCTTCCAAGTTGAGAAAACATCTTTGAAGAACCTCCATTTTTTGCAATAGGAGCATTTGAAGCTCTTGCAAATCTTGAGTTGGTTGCTGATCTCTAAGTCCATCTTGGTAGTCTAATGCTGAAAATGATGAAAAGTTTATCCATAGGTAGTGAATAAATCATAGGGCATCTTGAAGTTGCTGATGTATTCTTGTAACTCTGATTGGAGTTGAGCTTTCTGTTTGAGCACATCTTCACAAAATAGATGGGGTTGGTAGATTTTACTCAAAAGTAATTTACCCTCACCCATAGCAACACTGATATTATCCTTCTGCTTTAGTAGTTGTGTCCTAAGTTCATTCATTTGCTTGACTAAGGCAATGTTGAGTGCCTTTTCATGGTTCTTTCTTGCAGTTACTTGAGCAACATCTTCCAAGCATAGTTCCTGGTCCTCTATTACAGTACAAAGACATTTGAGCTTGGATAGAGAGGAGTTGGTACTAGGGAGGTTAGTACCAGGAATTAGATTGGCAAGGGTGTCAACTATAATTTTTATGACATCCTATTCTTTCTTCTTCCACAATTCTTTCAGTCTCTCTGTGCAAGTTTGATGCCTTGAAGTAGCTCAGACTCATCTGTTGATTGAGTCAAACATGCACAAGTTAGATTAATGGGATTGGTGGAATCAACCTACTTGGTTTGATCACTGGTTGCCTTAGGAGTTTGCCCTCCTTCTTTGGTCTTGATCTCCACTTGTTTTCTCTTCTCTGCTTCCTTCTTCTCCTCTTCTTGTTTCTTCTCCATTTTTGCTTTAGTTCCTCAATCGGTGTGACCCTCTCTAGGTAGGTACCGGTTCTTTTCTTCTTTGCATCCAGTGGTGAGGCAAGTAGGGTAGAGGCATACCTGATCAATAGGTCATTCACCACTTCATACCCCATAGGGCCAACTACTTCCTTTCTTGGTTCCACAACTTCCATTATGCAGTCATTTGTCCTTATTGTGAAGCAAATGTCATCTTCATACTTCTTCACATTATCATCAGAAATCCTCATTCTCTCGTTCATCTTTCGTTTGAATTCATCAAAATACTTATTCAGAACCTCAGCATGTGTAGTTCCCACTACTTGTTGAATCTCCTTAATCTGTCTAGAAACCAATAGGTTAGTAGACCATTGAATATCACCTACTCTAGGGAAATAACCTTGAAAATAGAAGAATAGACTGACCAGAAGTTGGAAAAACTTGAACCTCAGTGATTTGTCCTATTTGATGGATTTCAGGTTAACCAACAATTGCTTCTGTAAGCAGGTACATAGGTCAAATTTAGTATCTTCCTTGATCATCCTGTAAGAAGCATTCACCGCAGTAGTAGGGACAAAATTCATTTTGCTAGCATAGAATATCATGTAACCAATCACCATGCAAGCATATTTCACTAGATCATCTTTAATGGTGTTGACGGTCATTGCCTGTTGGTCACTCACAAAACTGGTGAGCTCTGTCATTTTAGTTTTGGTGACCTTCCGTAGAGCTGGTACTTCTCCAACATTGCAGAATCTAGTGACAGCATGAACCTCTTCCGGTGTGATGTCATGGGTCCGCTCGAGATACATCTTGTCACCATGCACTTTGATGAGGATAATGCAAATATGTTCTTCTATAAATTCTTCTAGAAAGTATACTACATTGTGTAGTTTCATCTTCTCTAGGATGCTATACTCTGGTTTGATCTTCTTGTCATCTCCATAGAACAAAATTAGCTGGGAGTGAATCACTAGGGATCCTAGGTCTTCCAACTTACAGTCTATATACCCTGAAATATCTTCCTCGACAATAACTTTGGTAGGAATTTGAGATAGGGCATTGTATCTCATTTTCTTTTGAAGAAACTCAGTTGTATCTACAGGTGCACTAGAACTAGAGTGCGATGTAAAAGCCATAACCAAATGATAAGAATGAATTTCAAAAAAATACCTTCACAATCTGAAATTTAGGTTTTCCAATATCATGCACAGTACACCACTTCGGTTGCTAGTTCACCGCTTAGTGTTCTTCACTGATTGCTTGAAAATGATTGCAAGATTTTGCACACGATTTCTCCAAATGCTAAACAAATTGCTCTTGTTGCTTTGCTCTTGAAGATTCTTTTTTAAAAAACAGATAAGTGAAAATGATGACGAAAACCCCTTTAAAACAAATTCTAACCTACCATAATAAATGCATCACCGCTAGGGTACAAACCCTAATTTTGCCTTTTACCACTTCAAATCTTCTGCCGACTGACAAGTAACATATACCGATAAAGGTCTTTACCGATATTGTATACACATAAAAATGGCTATGAGTAATTAAATAAATATTTTATATTTATTTAATATCTATTCTTCTATTAAATAGTTAATTTGAAAAGATTAATTTATTTAATTCATTTTTCATGTCTTTCTATTATTTAATATTTTATTAATTAATTCATCCATCCTATTCTTCTAATTAATTAAATATCTAATATTTAATTATCTTCTCCAAACAATTAAATATCTAATATTTAATAGTTATTCTCCTACCCTATAGTCTCAAATATTAAATGATTTCTTAAATTATTTAATCCCTTATCCAACTCACGCTCCATCTCCACTTCATCTTCCCTTTGCCAACTCATCAAACATGTGGCTAAGGAAATTAATATTTCTTAAATATTAATTCATCATTTATCTCCAACCTCCAAACTTAATGAATATTGTGTATGTACACACATTTCATAACCATTTCCTATATTCTCTCCAACACCCCTACATCTTTGGAAGGACTTGAGTCCACTTGTGCTATCATGCCTAAATCTTCTCCAACCATCTCTAGATTCTCTCAGTCAGCAACCCAGTCAAGGTGATATGAGTGACATTTGTCTTCTCCTTCCCCCTTTCTCTCAACCTTCACCTTTGCTCATAGCCATTCAAATCTGCAGATCTGATCATGACCGTTGATCTGAGCCACATCATCTAATCCTCTCAAGGTCTATAAAATCAAGAGCTTCAGTTGAGAAAGAGTTAGACTTCAAGTGCATTTTCAAGAAAATCTTTAGTAAAACTTATGCATCCGTGAGTTTTAATGTTGAAGCAAATAGTAATTATCATATAGCATCATAGCAAAATAGCATTGCATATCATAGTATCAATTAACTACAAGTTATCAGTCCATTCTTCATATGCCATCTTGGAAGCCATCAGTGCAGTGTCTGAGAGCACACCATCTGCAACCAGGAACAGTGGAGTTAGGACACAATGAGACATAAACCATGAAGGTAAAAATACTGTTTTATTTTAATATGTATTTCATGTAGTTTCATTGGTTGAGTTTGCATTTCCGGTAGCATTTCCATTTGTATTTTGTGAAACTAACTTATTACAAGTAACATTCTGAGGATGAAATTCAAGTTGACACATTTTGGCGCCCACCATGGGGCTCAAAGACCTCACATATACCTTTAAAAATCTCGCAAATAGTAAAATTAATGCATTTGTAATGTAGATTCATGCATGTGTGAATTTTGATAGCGCTTTTGTTCTACAGGTTAGCGCATTTGCATCCTAGGTTAGCGCATTTGCCTTCTAGGTTAGCACATTTGCACCATAGGTTAGCACATGAACATTTTAGGTTAGCGCTTTTGTCTTAAAGTCTGTGCATTTGCATTACAAGTTCGTGCATTTGTGTCTTAGGTTAGCATGTTTGTCAAAGAAATCACACTTTTGTATCCATAGAGCAGCGCTTTTGTAGGCTAGGTTAGCGCTTTTGACCTACAGGTTAGCACTTTTGAGCAAAAAGATAGCGCATATGTTAAATTAGCACTTTTGTTTGCAAACTAACAAAATTCCTTGCAGGTCTGAATGTCCAAGAAATCAGATTTTTCAGACTACTAACATGCATGTGTAGGATGGTGTTTAAGGCAAATTTTATGCATTTCCTCATCTAGTTAATTAAAAGTCTTCTTTTGAGAAGTAGTATATCATATTTTGTTCATTTAATCTAACTAAGAGGGCAAATTGATAGCATGCAACTTTCATTTTTAATATTTTCTCTAAAATAGTTGTACATAGACTTTTAAGAGGGCTAAAATAAACACCATGCTTGTTGGAGCAACATCTCCAAATAGGACTTAGCCAACAATTGCTTTGAAAAGGTTAAAAAGAACACTTATATTTCATGTCTTGAAAGTGGTAGGTATATTCTCTCCCCTTAATTGGGTGACCAAAAAGCCAAACCCACTCTTTTACACTTTCTTTACTTTCAAGCAATTAAATCCTTTAGAGGGCTTGCCTTCCCAAGTTGCCTTGAGGGGGCCAGTGAGAGGGGAATGACCTAAAGTGGAAACAAACTAATACCGAGTCCTTCCAATCCACTATAAATAAATATTTTTTGTGACGAAAGTCCCAAACAACATGTGCTGATAAGTTCATACCGACATTATGTTTCCCCATAAAACCTATGGAGCATAATCTCTATAGGCTGGGAACCTTTTGTATTTATAGAGCTGAAAGTGCCACATGTATGGCCACATGACCAGAAGCCTTTACTAAAAACCGCTTGTACTAGTTGCCAAAATCCTTCTGGTTGTTGGCACAGGAGGTCGGACCTCTGAAGCGGCTCACATACATATAGTTCCTATTAGAGATATAAAGTTTGCCATGGGGATTTTTCATGGAAACTGGTGCTTGGCTGCCCTGAAGAAGTGAGTTCCAAGGGTGGAGCTAGTGGGGTCAAGCATCTAAATATCTGCTTTGAATAGCGTAGCCTCGGGGGAAACCCCATGTGAGATTCAACAATTATTGTCTCAGTCTGCCATAGGAATTGTACTTGCTTGTGCATTTTGTTTATTAGACATTGTGTCTTCTATGTTTGTAACATGTTCCAAATGGTCAAAAATTGAAGAAAATTATCATCTACAAGAGAGAAAAAATCCAACAAATTACTAAAAAATTGTGATCAAAAGGGTAATACAAAAAGCATTCCAACACTTGAAACATGAGATCAAAATCAAAGTGTCAAAACATCAATATCAAAATAATTCTTGAAGTAGATTTGTCTCTAAACCATTATGTATGTTCAAACTAACTCAAACAAACTAGGTCACTAATCCAACAAGTTATACCCAAAAGGTTTCATAAACATCAACATTCAACAAGCTATTGATTCAAACATCTTAAGTGCAAAAAAAATCGACATCCTTATCAAGTTTCTCATCAGGATAATCAAATCCTCTATCACGAAGCTTGATCAATCTATACTAGGTTCCTAATCTTGGATATATCTTTCCTATTTTGAACCTAGCTTATATCAAAACCAGAATCGCACCAACATTGGAATCAAACAAACTTGTGAATTTCCAAATGCTTATATGACTTTTAAGTATCACCTTAAGAAAAGAAAACCCAGTTATAAAGCTACTCAGAAAAGGATAAGATTCTTGTATATCAATCACAAGATCTTATTGAAACATAGGACATTCCTACACCATTTTCGTCACTACCTACGTGGCTGCGGTATAGAATTTGACAGTGAAATTTTGCAAAGACGTGCTTTTCAACAAAGAGACGCTTTATCCCAACTAACAAACAATAGCGGTAAAATCAACAAGGCATATCTTCCTAAACCAATAATCACTTATTGACTTTGTCCATTGGAAATTTCAACAACTTTGAAATAAACACATTCCAATTTGGACTAGATCCCAACACGAACAACTTAGAAAACAACAACAAATGGAGGAAGAAGATAATATTGTATTCCAAACTTTTGGATTTACCGTTGTTGACAAAGAAGCAGTCAATAGCACCATTAGAGACCTTGAGCAAGATTTCAAATTTGATAGGCTAATGAAAAAATTGTTGGCAAAACAAAAAGAAAAATATCTCTTGATGTTGGCAAAATCTAGAGCTAAACTACCACAAGACTTTAACATAGAAAGCTTGAAACAAGATGTGGAGGCAAGTAACACCCAAAACACGAATGAACCAAATAATGAAGACATGAACATAGAAAGCAATGAAGAAACAAGGAAAGAAAGAGATGACAAAAGAAAAGAGCATAGCGATAAGAGAACTCATGAAGAAATAAGGAAAAACCATGTAGATAATCCATTGTCAAACCTTACTCAACAAATACAAACTCTACAACAACAGATACAAGACATGCAAAATGGGACAAGCTCCAAGAAGTATTCATTAGAAGATATATGCCTATATCCTTTTGATAAAAAGCTAAATATGATACCATTTCCGCAACATTGCGAGATTCCTAAATATGACAAATACGATGGAAAATCTGATCCTCAAGATCGCATTAGGGAGTTTTGTACTATGAGCATGGAATTTGCTCATGATGAAACTTACCTTATGCGTCTTTTTCCTAGGAGTTTAAATGGACAATCAATGGAGTGGTTTTCAAGATTACCATCTGGAATCAAATCCTTTGAAGAACTTGTGAATAGGTTTATTTCACAATACTACTACAATATAAGGAATGAAATAACAATGCTAGATCTCTGCAATGTTAAACAAAAGAATGGTGAATCCTTTATGATTTTCTTACAACGATGGAAACACATGTTTAATAGGTATCCTCAAGATGTACTTGATCAAGAAAAAATGGACATATTCATTGATAATCTTATCAATGAAATGAGTTATCGACTAAGGATGCAATGTCCTCCCTCTTTTGGCAAAATGATCGAAAATGGTCTGAAAAATAGAGAACGGAATGGTAAAGAAAGGAGAACTAAAACTTTACAATAATTCATACAACAACAACAACAACAATGAAAAACCCAAGTTCTGGTCAAAGAATAGGAATGTTAGCAATGAAGGGAATGACGATAATAGCACTACAAAATAACAACAACCAATTTTTAATCTATCAAGTCAAATCCCAAGCAATAACAATCCAGGAAACAATAAAGCCAAGTCCTTTTTCTCCAATCCTCGAAGGAAATTCACAAACATTGGAGAATTTTTGGAATCAGCTCTAAAAACTTTGCTTGCCAACAAATTGATTGTTTTACCAGAAGCAAGAAGTTATGAACCACCAGTCAAGCCCAATTGGTGGAATGACAATAATTTTTGCAATTATCATCAAAATAAAGGATACCTAACAAATGATTGTCAGAGATTGAAACACCTTATCCAAGATCTAATTGATAATGGAACCATCACAGTAGATAGCCATAAGACAAATGATTCACACTTGGCTTTCAAAACTCCACTTCTAAATTATGCCAAAGGTGAATCATCCCAATTAAAAGATGACAAAGGAAAAGCCAAAGTGAATTACACTTATACATATGATGATGTGGTAAATGTGATCATTGTTAATGAAAATCCATCTTCAGAAGCAATCAATGTTATCACGAGAAGCAAAGCAAAGGTTACCTTTCCAGGTATAGCAAAAGACCCAACATCCACATCACAACAATACAATTTAGTAGAGCAATTACAAAGAATACCTACTCAAATATCAATTTTGGAACTTCTCAAGGTTTCACCTATGCATAAGAAAATTTTGGAGAAAGCTTTAGTGGAAACAACAGTTTTAAAAGATTTGGATGTAGATCAGTTCCAAAACATGGTAGGACACCTTATAGCTCCTCTTTGCTTATCATTTTCTAAAAATGATGACGCATCCTTACAACATCCTCACAATGCTCCCTTACATGTTGAAGTCTCCATTAATAAAACTCATGTTAAATGTGTACTCATAGATGGAGGAGCTGGCTTAAACATTTGGGCATTAAGTTTGATACAAGCTTTGGGATATTCAAAGAATGCAATAGACCCGAAAAAGAAAATAACCATCAAGGCTTATGATGAAGCAGAATGTTATTCTAAAGGAACTATTGTACTACCAATAAGAATAGGACCTATGGAAAAGGATACATTGTGTTAGGTTTTAGATTTGAACCTCTCTTACAACATTCTTCTAGGAAGACCATGGATTCACAAGATGCAAGCAGTTCCTTCTACATATCATCAATGTGTGAAATTTTCTCACGAAGGAAAAGAGATCACTATAATTGCAGATTCCAGTCAATATTGCAATAATTTGAAGCCAAAACAAGATACAAGAGTTCCACATAACAAAGAATCAGTATATCCTACCAAATAAATTCAAGCAAAGCTATGGGAAACTTTTGAAGAAAAGCTCAAGTTAAATGATGAAGGAATGGGAAAATATTCGTTGCATAATTTTCCACTTTCCCCTAAGTCATATGGTAAGCCTACAGATATTCAATCAAAGCCATAAGAAAGATCAAAACATATGTTTAAAGGAACATTTGTTAGTGTTGGAACTCTTGAAGAAGAAAATGAAGACAAAGAAATTCTTGGTTGGTTGTACAAGGATGAAGACAAAACTATAGCAACAACAACAGAAGTCAATATTCCCATTAAAAAAATATGGCAAAGGATATGAAATCATGCAAAAGATGGGACATGGAGGGAAAGGACCAATTGGTAAGCAACATCAAGGTATTTCAGAACCTATTTGTCTGCACTCACAATCCACAGAAGATAAATCCAGACTGGGATATCTAAAGTCTAATCAAAAGCAACATAATCATCCACAACAAAAGTGGAAAAAGAAATCAGTTTCTAAAGAAGAAAATTGGCAAGAGAAGCTACATCAAGTGGCCGAAACAGTAACCAATAAACAAAAGAAGCAAGAAAAACATGAAAAGAACGAGGAGGAGATTGCCATCCAAGGTGACGAAAAATCTTCTCAACAAGTTCTGAAAATACAAACAAATGCAAAGTCTAAATAAGATATTCTAGAAGCAGTAAAAATAGAGATGGCAGAAATTAGAGAACTTTTTGTACCATATAATATTCCAGTATGGTATAGTGGAGTAATCTTAGATCAGGATTCAAAGATAGATTCCAATGAGTATGAATGAGGTCCAGATGTCTTATCTACTACATCAAGTAAAAAACACAATGAAGACCAAGCAGCTATCACGAAAGAAGATTTGTCTATTGCAAAACAGAAGATTTGTCTATTGCAAAACAAAAGATGAAGTTAGAAAGAAGACAAGAGAAACTCAGAATTTAGAGAAAAGAGGCGTATGCAAAAAGAAAAGGGAATGAAAAAGACAAAGAAGTAATGCCACAAGAAGCACAAACAAAGATCAAATATGGCAGAACCATAGAAGAATGAACAGATAGTCAAGCTGGATTGACTATTAGTCTAGAAGAAGTTGAATTTGAAAGAAGACAAAATCTAGCAAAAGAATCCTCTTTATCACATACACAAGTATGTCAACTCCAAAATGTAAATGAGGTCAATCAAGAAAGAATTGGCAGTATTAAATATGTGTGTATTGATATAATCCATTCATTTAAGGGACAAATGTTAGTTGAAGAACCACTTGAGTATGAACTACAAAATGCTAATATTAATTTTGTTAAGACTAATTCGGAAATGCTTGAGATAGACAATTCTCAAAAACATTTAATCTATGACAGTACCTATTATATGCCAAGCTATGATCATTATGTCATGAGCATTGAAACACCTAATGATGACAGTGATTATGATTTACCCCTTCTTCATCCTGAACTAATTGATTGGGATAATTTAGACAACCTCGAACTGAATGTCTTTTCCAATGATCATGACTCAGCCATGTACCTTAATGCTATTGAACCCATCCCACCTAAGATATCTTCCATTGCAGAATCAAGTGATGTTTCTCATAGTTAGGAGAATGCTAAACTTTCCAGTCACAAAAGTGAAATAAAACAAGGAAAGAGAGCTATTGTTGAAAACCATTTCATGGCAACATTAGATCAAACAAAAGAGAAAACAAAGGATGTATCTGATGGTGAAAACCTCCTTAAGGCGCCAGAAGATGGAAAGTTTGACATTCTTCTTGCATATTTTCAAGAGAGATCTGCTATCCTGATAGAACCAACAGAAGTAGTAAACATTGGTACATCAAAGGATCCTAAAATACTTCATTTTGTTGCCTCATTATCAAAAAAAGAGAGGAAAGAATACATGGAATTCTGTAAGCAAAGACAAATAAATTTTGCTTGGTCCTATTAGGTCCCAGAGACAACTGAGAGGGGGGGGGGGTGAATCAGTTGTCTAATAAATTTAAACCAAAAACAACTTAAACAACTTTAATGCTTAATATCGGTAAACTAGTCTTTTATGCTGGTAAACAGTTTTATCAGTTGATTGCAATATTAGCAGTTTATATCAATACTGGTGAAACCTAATGCATGAAATAGAAAGAGAAGCAACATCTACAACACATAGCACAAATATTTTGACGTGTAAACCCTGTAAGGGGAAAAACCATGGTGGGAAACCTTACCCACAACCAGATGATACTACAAATGGGGTCTACACAAGCAAAAACACCAACCACCTAGAGCTCACTACTCAAGAATGGGAGTCATACTAACTACAGTAGGATGGTTAAATCCTAGAACAATGTACTACTTCAAAGTGCATCTACAATGTTGGATTCAGTACCAGTTTAAGCTTTGATAAACACCTTCAAACCTTCCTTCAACCTTCAAATGATGTCTGTGTGATTCGTTGTATAATTTGCTGATATGATCATCTTGTTGGATTAACAAGTGTTGATTCATCCTTCAATGATAGTTTATCAGTTGTAGTCATAGGTGTACTTACTGGTTTAGAGTTTTCCATGCCAAATTTATTTAGTAATTCCCTCAAGTACTTTGATTGACATATGAATATACCCTTATTAGTCTATGAAATCTGCAATCCTAAAAATAATTTTATCTCTCCAATCATACACATTTCAAATTCTTCCTGCATCTTATTAGAAAAGTCTTTATAGAATCCATCTTCTCCTCCAAAAATTATATCATCAAAATTTTATATCAAGACCTAATTGTCATCCTTGCATTTCTAATTTATCTTCTAGGGTTTTATGATTTATTCATTTAACCTTGTTTGTCATTTTCTCTCCATTTTCTTCCTCTAGGTTAAATAATTTATTTATTTATCCTAGGTCTTCATGTCACAATTAAATGTTCAATTTAATTGGCTAACTAATTATTCCTCTTTTTGTGAATTAATTAATAGATGACAAATTATTAATTGATTTACCTAATTTCTAAATTCCCTCTTTGTGAATTAATTAATGAATGAGAAATTATTAATTAATTCACTAAATTCCTAATTTCTTCATTTCTAATTTCCTGATTTCCTAATTTTCCTAAATTCCTAATTTCCACCTATTTTCTAATTTTTCAAAATCAATTTCCACCTAATTAATTTTTCTCTAGTTCTCCCTATTTTTGTGCTTTAGTGGAAGCATGAATTTCTCATGTGTCATACTTTTGGCATAGCAAGATGTCATAAGCCTCTAGTTCTCTAACCTTTGCATTGGTAATATGTCATAATTCATGACATACAAGGTGTCATAACCTTCTTCTTTCCACTCAATTGTGCCATTTTTGAAATCAATTGCCTCTAATATCAATTTCATGCTAATCTTGTCTTTTCTCCAATTTATCTATAAATTGGATGAATTTCTTCAATCAAGACTAATCACATTATCGAACGAATCACTTTGTCAAATCAATCACACTTCGAGTATTCTTGCACTTCAGTCTTGTCTACTTGCTTTCATCTCATGTGTATGCACTTGTAGGTGAGATCCACAACAAAAAGCTATTTGAAGAAGAAAGAAGGACAATGGAGCCACATGAAGGAGATGTTCAGATCTGCATTTGGTTTGCTTAGCTTTCAATATTGAATGTTTTGCTTTCATGTCTCTATTGGATGTAATTAGGATTGATCATTGCATTTAAGCTTTTGTGATTTAGCTATGACTAATATTGATATTTGCTTTGATGATTTCCGATTTCCTAGCTACATTAATTGGTGAACCCGATGTGAATAAATACCCCCTAATTATGCTTTTGAGTGCTTTTGAGTTGATGTGCAGGTTAAAAACCCAATAAATAGGGTAATGCAGGGTTTTCTGGGAACTTTTGCGCCTGTGTAATGCATCCTGCACCTGTGTGAGTACTTCTGCGCCTGTGTAGGCAATCTTGCACCTGTGTAATGCATCCTGCACCTGTGTAGGCAATCCTATGCCTATGTAATGCATTCTGCACTTGTGTAATGCATTCTGCGCTTGTGTAAGGCCAGAAACAAAGGTAAAAAAAGTAGTGTTTTTGCTTGCAAATTGATTTGTTTTACATTTTGTTTCTTCTTTTTAGTTTTATGGTACTAATTCTTTGTGCAGCATCTTGGCATATGCATGGAAAAGACAATGAATGAAACTACTAACACGTTTTATGCAAGTTCGGTAGTCAAAGACTAAACATATCAAACTTCTGACTTGGGTTTTGCAAGTTGCCTTGGAATACAACTAAACTTTGTGTTTGAAATTAATATTTAGGCACCTAGTATGATTTCTAAATAGGATGGAATGAATATATGTTTTCTTTGATTGTTGAGTTTGACATTGGAGTAGGAGAGTATGCTCTCATCCTTCTTAGGGTGATCAGAAATCTAGATCTTTAATACCATGCTCATGTTTTTGATTGTGTGTCACCTTTAGAGGGCCTGCCTCCCTGACCATTTGCTTTTGCAAGCAAGTGATAATCGTGAGAAGGGAATGACCCAAAGTGAGTATGGCTAGAATACCTTGGCATTCTAACTCACTATAAACAAATACCTGATGGGCGAAAGCTTTGAAGGAAGGGTTACGTGGGAATTGCAGTTACTTGGGAAGTGATGACCCTTGAACTCTTTCTCATATCAACATCTAAGTAGGGCCTCACAGTCTAAATCGTGCTTGCGCAACTACATTTGTTTGGTATCTTGATGGGCTTAATGTCTCTATCACGCTTGCGTGACATCAAGGAGTAACGCTTAACATAAATCCTTACTAAACACCTTGTATTTAGAGGCCAAAAATCCTTCTAGTTGCTTGAGAAGGACAAGTTCGGATACTTGGAAGAGATACTAAGTTTTCCATGGGGAGATTTCCATGGGGACTAATGCTTGGCTGCCTTGAGAAGTGAGTGCCGTGGAGGGGAGCCTGTGGGGTCAAGCATCTATGTATTCTCCTTGAATCTCATAGTGAGTCTACCTCTCAAGTACCTACTATCCTTGCCTACCATAAGAAATGTGTGAATGAGCATGATTGTCTTGAGCCTAAGTTAAAATATCTTGTCTTCTTTACTTGTCAAAAGTTGAGTTGTGTCTCATTTCAAAAACAAGACAAATTGATTCAAAACAAGGCTAAACACAAGAGTATTTCATCCAACAAAGTTCAAAACACCTTCAAACATGGTTGTCAAACATTTTTCAGAATCTTGTCTCAACATTCATGTCACTTAGATTTAGTTTCATCCTAGGTTTGCAATTTGCAAATTCATTGTCAACTACCAAGGTTAGGTTTCACCTAGGTCATACTCCTTTGCATATCAATAAAAGTCATCCATTTGCATGTGTCCTCTTGCATTAGAGTAATACCATTTCATAATTCAAACTTAGGTTGACATTGTCATACATTTGCATTTGCATACCCTAGGTCTCTTCATTAAGCTTAGGTCATTATCATATCATATTAGACTCATTTGCATAGCAATTGTCCCTTAGCATATAGTGTCAAAACTAGGTTTTGTCATACTTGAGTAATCCAAATCTTTGATAAACCCTAAGTCATTCTTAGGAGGTCTAGACCTTATCAAACCTTTTCTATTTTTGTCATTATTGTCATTTGGTCAAACCTATCTTAGTATCCAAGCATATAGGGGAGACATTGTCATTTTGTCCTTTTGTCACTTGGTCCTTTTGTCCTTTGAGGTCTAGACATCATTTCAATTTCCTAAGGGTCTCTTTTTAGATTTGCATTCCAAAAAGTTTGTCAAAATATTGAAAAACAACCAAAAACATAAGTTGCATTCTTGCCATAGATTGTATTTTCATTTATTTAGTTTGCATTTAGTTGCATATCATACATCATCCTTTTAAAATCAAAAATCCCAAAAACATTGCATAGTGACATGTCTATTGAAACAAGGTTCCAAGCACCAATGATGCAACAAAGTTTGACATATCAACCGACAATGCAATCACAATTATATCCAACCCAACAACAAGGCAATATCGATCAAACTTTTTATGATGAAACAAGTCTCCAAATACAAAAACTAGAGGAGAAACTAGCTCAAGAAAATGAGATTTTGGAACAAAGAGTGAAACACATTGAGAAGAATAGATCACAAATGTCCAAAATGTTTCAAAAATTTCCAGGTCAAAATCCAAAGATTGAGCCAATTGATGTAAGATCTCTTCTTGAACGATCAGACATACCAGCTCTCCTCTCACAAATAGAGATGATGAAACAATTTCAAGAAAAGAGACAACAACATTATGTGCCTTCACAACAAGAACAAGGTGTTTACTATCAATCAGATTTTCAACCATCACAACCAATTGTTCAACAGCTCCAACATTTCTAACAGACACAACCAATGGTCCAACATATTCAACCAACACAACCAATGGTCCAATTTCAACAATATGTCCAACCAACTATACAATGTCAACAAATAGTTCAACCAATGGTGGAATATCAACAAGTTCAATCAACATATCAATGTCAACAACCACAACCAAACATTCAAAAACAAAGGTTGTAGCACACACCAAGCCAAGTTTCAAACATGTTAGAACAATTGAACCAAGTCCAATATCAAAACATGACATCAGACCAGAACCAACTCCTTTCCAAACAAGTTCAAATTCCAGATACAACCATGTCAAAACCTTGAAAGAAAGGTGGCTTTATTGCAATGCTCTTAAGGAAATTACCAAGTGAGTTCTTTGACGAAGATCAAAATAATACACTTATGTCTAGCAATGCCTCATCTCCCCGCAAACAAATTGACTCTCTAGTGGCATCTATCCTTACACCTTTAGAAGTTTCATAGGAACCTTCCATATTGTCCTCATCAAACAATACACCCAAGGATGAAATTATCCAAGAGCTATCAATAATTGATTTCCAAGATAGTCCAATTCATGATGCACATCCTTGTCATGTTTCAAAAATACAAGACCTAATGCCACCATGCACTTTATTTCCATTACCTGTTTTAGAGGACCCCATTCGAAGTCCCTCTTCCTCATGTTTCAGCATTGATTCCTTGCCAGAATCCATCACAAATGTTCAAAGTGCATTTCCTTCATGCCAAAACATTGGTTCCTTGTCAGAATCCCCCATGCATATCCAAAGTCCAACCTCATGTCAACAGGATAATTTAGAGTATGAAGAAATGTGTCTTAAAACAAGTCAAGATCAAGATCTTGAAACCATATCATCCCATCCAATTGTTGACGAGGACCCCATGTTCCCAGAAACTCATGATGATTCCCCTATTTTTGTCCATCCTATCCAAAGTCCTATTGACACTCCATTCCCCGAGAAAGATCAAGATATCCCAATCCATCTAATCCCAAATGATCCCCTTCCATTTCATGAAAAAAATGTCCTTTCAAATCCCATTGGCATTCCACTTCCTAAGAAAGATCAAGATATCCCTTCCATCCTTTCCGATGATCCCATTAAATGTCAAGAGCAAAGCAACTTTAAAGAGGATTCCAATGATCTTCCTCCTTGTCAAGATCAAATTATTCCTTTAAATCCTTTTGCTCCTCCATTTCCTTGTCTTAATGCTCCATATACACTCCAAGATCACATTTCTTTTGATGATCCCATTATTTCTCCCATTTCATCTCTTGAAGAGCCTGTCATTGAACCATGTCCACTACATGATCCTAATCACCCTCATGATCCTAATCCTCTTCATGACTCTAATGTGTCAGTGCAAGATGTTCATGAACCCTCGACATGCATAATGGGTTCTTCCACTTTGGTGCAATCCGATCCACTTCAAGATCTCATTATTTCTCTCATATCATATCCACCTCATAATGGACTCGCGTCTTCTTCCCAAAGAAAAGAGTATCCTACAAGTCAAGATATTCATAAAGGTAAAGGAGTAGACCTTCACAAGAAATAACTCCTCAATATCAAAGAAGATATTAAGGGTCATGTCTACACAATTCACTCTCAAGACGTTGGTATCCCTCCATCACAATCCAAACATATCCCTTCCCCATCATCCCTTCCCCATCATCCCTTCCATCCATCTTAGTTTCTTATATCCCTTCATCCTCTATGCAAGGTCAGAAAAGGCACACATCTTTGAGAACCTTCTTGTCATCCAAAAGAACTCCATTTCATTCATATCCATCCATGCATTCCTTTCCTCCTCCAAGCAATTTGGATGCCAAGTATAAACATCATAAGTCTAGCAATCCACATGCATTCAAGGATCAACATGTCCAATATAATAAACATGTCAAAACAAAGAAAAATATGATCTATAAAGAAAAAGAAATATCCAAAATGCCACAAAGGCCCACTGAGCAAAATAAAGAAAAGTCAAAATATATATGGGTTCCTAAATCCCTTGTGCAAGCAATGCACTCCAAGGAACCACAAAAGCATGAAAAATCAAAAACCATGTGGATCCCTAAGCAGCTTCTTGAAGCACAAAAGCCTAAAGAAACATCCAACTTAGCATCCAAAGTTGCTATTCCTCCATCCAAACTTTCCAAGTCTATTCCTCCATCACCTCCTTCATCCATTTTGGGCCCTTATGTCCGCAAATCCCTAGCTATTCCTTCATCAAAATATCCATATCCAAAACCCACTCTTCCTCCATCAGTCCATCACCCCTCAAGGTGTGTGCCAATGTCAATCTTGCCTTCATTTCTATCCACTCAAGCATAGTTCTTCCAATACCCTATCCATTATCCAATGCACATTTTCCATCCTTCCATCCCTCTGGTCCAATCCTTTGCATAAATCCTTGCCTTAATTTCATCTTATTTTTCATGTCCTTATCCTACCAAGGTCTTTGAGCATACTTTTAAAGGTCATGGTCCATTTTTTTTTCAAGGCTACTATCCAAACAAAAAGACACTTGAGTCCTTCTTCCATCCCCTATCATATGTCCATCTTCTATTGAAAAAGTCAAAAAATACAAAAAAAAAAAGTGAAAAAAAAAAGAAAAAAAAAAGAAAGAAAAAAGTAAAGCAAAAATAATTTGCCCACTAGTGAAAACCTGGCAAACAGGTGCCTTGGGCAAGTACCATGATGAAAACCTGGCAAACAGGTGTCATGTGTAATCTATGAACTTCTTGCACACCACACTTGGGGGCAGGTTTCCTAATTCATATCCTATTGCCCTTCATTATCCTATCATACCCATTACCCTTCATATCCTATTGTCTCTTCGGTCCATTTCCTCTTTCCACCTTTGATCTTGACAAGGCTAAGGATCGTCATGAGCATCATGCATCTTGTTTGCAGCTTTTAGTCCATCATAGCTTTTGGTCTTTATCCATTTTCTTATTATAACCTTTCATCCATATTCCCTAGCTTATTGCAACTTTCTGCCACTATCCCGTAGCCAATCCCGACCTTCAGTCCATGCCCTTATCCATTCTTGGTCTTGCTTATCCTATCCATATCTTATCACTATCCATACACTCTTTCTATCCCTTGATCTTGATCTGACATAAGGACGCAAAATTTAAACATGGTTTCAAAAACCTCTTGACATGTCCCTCATGCCATTTCACTGCTTTACATTGTCATATCTAGTCTCTTGTCCCATCACGCAATAGTCCTTGAAAATTGCATTTGCATTGTCTCCATAATAAATGACCTTTGTCTTCCCTCTATCCACCAACATTTCAGCAAGATTGTTTATCCATTTGTCATATTCCTTGCCTTGCTAGACACTGGGGGCAAAAATCATAAAAATAAAAAAAATGTCCTGAAATAATCCCTAAAAATCAAATAATGTCCTGAAAAAATCCAAAAAAATCAAATAATGTCCTGAAAAAATCCAAAAAAAATCAAATAATGTCCTAAAAAAATCCTAAAAAGTCAAATAAAGTCTTGAAAAAATAAACACAAAAACATTTCAAAACATTAAAATCCAAAAACAAGCATTTTGCAATAAATGATCCCTTTTATGCATAAGACAGATCACTGAGCATCCCTCCAATGACACGCAATCCAATACTGTGCTTTAATGAAATCATGCGTAAATAGATAAACTTTTTCCATCAAACCAGACATTCAAACTGATTAAAATTGTCATATCAATCAATCAACATCAATATCATTCGTCCTTGGCACATGATCATGAGTCTTATATAGGGTGTGGTATACTCGAAACCAGACTGTGTCCTGTCTTAGACGGGGTATCGCATTCCTTGAAACCAGACAGCATGATCATCCTATTAGCACTTTCAACTTTTGACAATGAAGATCAAGATGTTTGTTTGATTTGTTGGAATTTGTGCATCTTATCTTTTTACTGATTTATCTTTGGCTTCGGTCATGTTCCTATGTTGCTCGATGATGTCACTGAGTGATTTAGAGTGACTGGGATGATTCATGGTCCTTTCTTTTTTTGTGATTGCTGTTTTGTCTGTGATGTATCTGTCCTTTGCAAAAAGGGTTGCATTTCAGCTTTGGCCTTCAATGCCATGATGCTATGCATCCATTTTGCTACATTAAAATAAATGTTCTCACCTACAAAGTGCATTACTGAAAGCAAGTTTTTCTTTGTCTCTACCTGTCCTCCATCTCATTTTCTTCTTACTAACATTTCTTCCGTTAGTTTAGATAGTCAGTTCGGTCTAGTGCTCCGATTTCCCAAAACACATATGCTGCATCCTGCATCCATTTGGTTAGTACATTTGCATTATATCAAACATCATATCAAGTATTTTATCCATTTCATATTATAAATGCATCAACAAATCAAAATGCATCCATACATATTCCATAATAAATAGTGCATAAGTCATCCATACATAGAAAATAACATCAGTCATAACACATTGCATCCCATCATATCGATGCATATCATATCATATATCATCATAATATCGGAGTACAAAATTGGACTGTCTGTCCTAAGTATGGCCCACAGACTGACTACAAAATGTCAAACTACATAATGTCCATTGTCCGTCATACAGAGCATGTGCCTCTGTCACTAGGTGCTCCCTCTATCCTCCTCATCCTTGCCATGTCTCACGGATGATATTCCTCCTGGTCCTGGCTATGGTGGTCTCATAGGTCCACTCACCCCCATGCTGCTCAATGACCTCCGAGAGTGTGCCCTACTCTCTGTCCTCGATCGTGCCTGATATGAAGCTGCTCTCTTCTTTGGTGGAACTGCACTCTCATATAGTGTCCTCTAATGGCGTATCTCCTCTCTGGTCTCTACCAACATCTGTGCCATCTCCCGTGCACTGGCATCCCTAATCGACCCAATATACTCGGTGACTCTCTGTTCCTCTCGTTGTGCCTGAGATATTGCTGTATCTCGAGCCATTGTAAGTCTAGCTATCTCCACTCTGAACTGCTCATTCTGTCTCTCTAAAGTCGCAATGTGATCATGTTGACTTGCTATGGTAGCCCTGCACATCTCCATCTCCTCTATGCTAGCTGTCTCTGACTCTATGGGTATATCCTATAATGCCTCCTACTCGCCTGAATCTGGCTCATCCTCGTCATCCCCCTCCTCATCTCCATCCTCATCATCCCCCTCATCCTCATCCTCTCCCTCATCCTCCTCATCCTCATCATCTCCCTCCTCCTCTCCTGTGAGTGGGAAGTACTCCTGTCTCCTCGGTACTGGAATGTCAGGATCTATCAATGGCACTGGCTGTCGTCGTGCAAACCATCTCTCATACTCCTCTGTCATCCCGACATCCACTACATCTGATCTCCAATACCACTATCTTTGTTGTAGCTGGGTGAAGTTAGCATATGCTATGTGTGGCTAAATCATACTCGCCCACTGACTCGTCTCTCTATGAGATTGGGCAAAGTGTACAGTCCTCCTAGGTACATCCTGCCTCTCTCCAAACTGTCATTTGACTCTCTCTGGTAGGTACATCTCAATCACTCTTTGGTGATTCACTGGTCGCCCAATCAGGTACTTCTCCTATTTTTAATACGGTAGCTCATCACTATCATCTAACCACCCAAGGCAATCACGATATGGCCTCCATGTGAACTCTCTCAATCTGTCTAGCTCGTGTCGCCAATACAATATGTATCCAAATGGACCCTATCTCAGTGCTCCACTATAGCACTACACATATGGTCGGTGTGGTAATACCTGTCTCTCTGCAATCGGTCGACATATGGCTATGTGCTCAAATGCCCATACCTGTAACAGTGTGACTCCACAGCTCAAAGTCTGCACTCCTTGATATGCTATCTGATGCAACTGAAAATATAGCATAGCTAGTACACATGGTCCCCATGCATACACCGTACCCTCTATTGCCATCCGCTCTAGCACTCTTCCCCATCCAATAGGGAATCCATGTCCTCGTCTGTCTCCTGCTAGTAGGCATGCTATCACCACGGCTATCACCACATATCGCCGATCATACTCTGATGCCATGGTCTCCCAACCGATCTCCCTCTCTATGATATCCATATCATCTGCATCGCACTTGAATAATCTGCACAATGCATCTCTCCCTGTCACTGGGTCATACTCTACCATCTCCCCATGAATTAGAATGCGGAGGATACGCCATACGTCCTCCAGTGTCATAGTCACCTCTCCAGTCGCCAGATGGAAAGAGGAGGTCTCTGAATGCCATCGCTCTGCCAATGCGGTAAGCAGTCCTATGTTTGCCCTAATCTTGGGCATGAATGTGACATAGTATATCCCCAATCCTGCTAATGTATCTCTGTCTGTGCTTCTGAGTCTATGTCGTAACATGAAGTAGTCCGGTCGGTTCTCCTACGTGATTAATGGATACTATCGACTCTGCATCACAATTGGGGCACATTTTGTCAATTTTAGGGTTTGCTCCTACGGGTTGCATTTCCTCATTTCATCCACAAATTAGGGTGTTTCTAAGCTATTCTGACCTATCCTACCCTTATCCCCCCTTTTCAGATCATTTGCATGTAGTTTTGACCAAAATTAGGGTTTACACTACACAATTGCGCCTGTGTGATGAGTCTTACACCTGTGTCCCCCTACACAAGCGTAGAAGACATTACACAAGTGCAGGATTCACCCTACACAAGTGTAGGAGTCCCTTTTTACATCCCCTATGGGTCCCGCAATGTCCCGCAAGCCAATCAAATTCATCAAATTGAAAACATGGGTTTTTGAGATACATACCGCTGCTCCTGCGTCATCCGGTCATCTATACATGTGTACATGTTCTCCGAGGTGATCAGCCCTTGGAATGTTCGCCATCTCTCTGCAAGTGTCCTTTTCCAGAGCAACAAATTCTCCTCTTTGGCTAGTGCAAATGAGCAATTTTCACTCTCTTTGCCTCATTTATAGATCTTTGTCAGTGCATAGATGGACGTGTACCCTATCCATCTTATGTTGGTCACGGTCTTTTGCATCTTCTTTTGTTTGTCCTTCATGCATCCGATCTCCGATTGACGGCCCGTTCGATCCTATCATTTTAATCGATCAATTGGCCTCTTTTCTGCATGTTTCCGGCCAATTCCTCGAGGGGGCATGCATATGTCATTGTCAGTATCTGGGGCATTTTTATTATTGTTCTTTGAAACAATGCTCAAAATCGCATTTTCTCAAAGAGGGGCAAAATGTAGACACCTAAAAATGGTCAATGCTTGCGGAATCATACTTTAACATTTGCGCATTGCCTTATTTTAGGGTTTTGCGTCGCATTAACATTTCTCCTATGTCACGCACTTGGTCTTTATCATTTGCGAGCATCAAGTCTTTCTTCTACATTTCTTCATTTATCTCACTTTCGAATTTGCTCTTGTCGACAATAATCCTCAGTCATGATTTTGGTCAATCTTATCCTGTCGCATTAATGTGCATGCTAATTTGTCATCATTTTGGACATCGTCAATCCTAATTAGGGTTTTGTCCTCTTGTCAATCTTGCAATCGATTTGTCATCGATCATTGTCCTCTTGTCAATCTTGTCATTTTGCGATCGATTTGTCATCGATTGTTATCATTTTCAATCTTGTCATTTTGCGATTGATTTGTCATCGATCGTTATCATCATCGTCCTTCTCAATCGTGTTAATTTGGATCAATTTGTCATTGTTCCTTGGCACATTTATCAATCAAATCATTTATCAATTCAAAATCATGATCGAATCAACATCAAATCAATTTTATATCAAGACCTAATTGTCATCCTTGCATTTCTAATTTATCTTCTAGGGTTTTATGATTTATTCATTTAACCTTGTTTGTCATTTTCTCTCCATTTTCTTCCTCTAGGTTAAATAATTTATTTATTTATCCTAGGTCTTCGTGTCACAATTAAATGTTTAATTTAATTGGCTAACTAATTATTCCTCTTTTTGTGAATTAATTAATAAATTACAAATTATTAATTGATTTACCTAATTTCTAAATTCCCTCTTTGTGAATTAATTAATGAATGAGAAATTATTAATTAATTCACTAAATTCCTAATTTTTTCATTTCTAATTTCCTAATTTCCTAATTTTCCTAAATTCCTAATTTCCACCTATTTTCTAATTTTTCAAAATCAATTTCCACCTAATTAATTTTTCTCTAGTTCTCCCTATTTTTGTGCTTTGGTGGAAGCATGAATTTCTCATGCGTCATACTTTTGGCATAGCAAGATGTCGTAAGCCTCTAGTTCTCTAACTTTTGCATTGGCAATATGTCATAATTCATGACATAGAAGGTGTCATAACCTTCTTCTTTCCACTCAATTGTGCCATTTTTGAAATCAATTGCCTCTAATATCAATTTCATGCTAATCTTGTCTTTTCTCCAATTTATCTATAAATTGGATGAATTTCTTCAATCAAGACTAATCACATTATCGAACGAATCACTTTGTCAAATCAATCACGCTTCGAGTATTCTTGCACTTCAATCTTGTCTACTTGCTTTCATCTCATGTGTATGCACTTGTAGGTGAGACCCACAACAAAAAGCTCTTTGAAGAAGAAAGAAGGACAATGGAGCCACATGAAGGAGATGTTCAGATCTGCATTTGGTTTGCTTAGCTTTCAATCTTGAATGTTTTGCTTCCATGTCTCTATTGGATGTAATTAGGATTGATCATTGCATTTAAGCTTTTGTGATTGAGCTATGACTAATATTGATATTTGCTTTGATGATTTCCGATTTCCTAGCTATAGAGATATTGAAGACTGAAGTAATGCTGAAATGCATTAACAAAGAGTTGTCAAGGATCTAACTAAGCATATTGTGCTATTATCTAGATCATTCTCTTGTTGATTACTAATATCTTCGACAAGTCTGAAACCCTTAACCAGGTAGGCCCAGAAAAGCCTTTGTAAATCCTCTAACAAGGTGGTTCACAACTGTGGATCTTAAATCCTTTAACAAGGTAGTCTTTAATAGGACTTATCTCCTAACAGAGATCTAGATTTGTAATAGGATCTATTTTGGTGAAGAACATTGTAAGACCTTAATCAGTTTGACCTTAACCAGTCTGGTTATTATTCTGCAAATAGTTACTTGTGAGTTTCTGCTCACCGTAGTTTTTCCCATTTGGGTTTCCATGTCAAATATCTTGTGTTATGGTAATTGTGCTCTTGTGGGTGAATGCTTTGTTTGCTATTTGGTTTGCATTTATTCTAACTAGTTTATTAGTGAATTTGTTGCACTGGTTATCTGCTAAACTATTTAAGAGTTTGTTTACAGTATTTTTTGGCATACTAATTCACCCCCCCTCTTAGTATTCATCAATTGGTATCAGATCCAACCTTTCTATAAGTCTAACCACTTGGAAGGAGATATGGGGGAATACAATATGAGGGAACTTACTCATCATCTCACTCAGAATGAGAGAGCCTATGATGAACTGAAAGTCAAGTATAAAGCCTCTTTGGCCAAGAGAATAGAGTATGCTGAGAAACTAATGGAACTTACTGAAAATAGCTCCTCTGATGAAGCAGACATGGATGCCCTAGTTGAAGAAGTTGAAAAACTGAATGAATCTAAAGCTAACCTGAGAAGTGAGTTGGAAGGACTGACTATCAGAATGTGTCAAGAGCTTGAGAATAGAAGGAAAGTTGAAGATTTGGTAAAAGACAAAGATCATGAGATCTCCAAGCTGAAGTAAGAAATTAGTACCCTTACCACTCATCTCCATGAGAGTAAAGTGGAAAAGGAAGAAATGCAAGGTGAACTAAACATGTCTATTTCTAAGAATGCAAACTTGATGGAATCCAATGTTGCTATTTCCAAGGAACTTACTGAGTCAAAGGAGATACTTGCCAAATTCAATCAGAGTGCTGCTAAGCTAGAGAAAAAGCTAGAATCAGAAAAACTAGTAAAGAATACCACTGGACTTGGTTTCTCTGGGTATGAGGAAGGTGATACCTCTAGAACAAAAGTTGAAGGATCAAAGAAGCAACCGACATCTAAGGATAAAGGTAAGAAAAAAATTAAACCTGTTTGCTTTAATTGTCTCAAAGAAGGATATACTGCTAATGTGTGTAGAAGCAAGGCCTACAACAATTTTCCTTATTTTCAAAACAATATGCCTAGATCCAATAGATTCAATGGAAATTGTTATGCATGCAACAAGTTTAGGCATAGAGCATTTGAATGCAGGTCAGTTTTACACAACACTGGAAGATATCCTCCAAGGACTCAATGAGTTATTCTGGAACTTCCTATGAACCGGAATCCAAACCAGTACAATACCTATGGCCATCGGTTAGTTGGTTATCAAGCGACAACAAGTTGGAGAGCAACCTGTTTGATCTATCGTGGTAGCAGTCACACTGCTGCAACATGTAGAAGAAAGAATGGAAGAATGAATAATGGACCATGGAGAACACTTGGAATGGTATGCTATCATTGCAACAAACTGGGACATACTACCAGAACTTGCAGATTGAGAAAGAATCCATCAGGTGATATACTGATTACTCCAGAAGGGAAGATTGATGTTGAAACTATTCGAGTGGATATGAATAAAACTTGGAAAAAGAAATCAGAAGGAGAATCACAGGATGAACTTGTTTTTGTACCTAGTGTGGAAGTCTCTGAACTAGCAAACTGAGCTTCAGAAAATCTTAGGGGGAACATATCGGTGAAATATTTTGAACCCCATATTTATGTCAGTAAAGACCTTTATCAGTATTTGTTACCTATCAATCGGGAGAAGATTTGTAGTGATAAAAGGTTGGTGATGCATTTATTCTGGTAGGTGAGAGTCTGTTTAAAAGGGTTTTTCATCATCATTATCACTTATCTATTTTTGAAAGAAGAATTTTCAAGAGAAGAGCAACCAGAGTGATTTGTCTAGCAGTTGATAAAATCTTGTGTGAAATCTTCCAACCATCTTCAAGCAATCAGTGAAGAACTCTAAGCGGTGAACTTGCGACCGAAGTGGTGTTTTGTGTGCGACATTGGAAAACCTAAATTCTAGTTTGTGAAGGTATTTTCCAAAATTATTACTTATCATTTGATCATGGCTTCTGTGTCGCACTCTAGTTCTAGTGCACCTATAGATTCAGCTGAATTTCTTCAAAAGAAAATGAAATACAATGCCCTATCTCAAATACCCGCTGGAGTTATTGTTGAGAAGATGAAACTGCACAATGTGGTATATTTTCTGGAAGAGTTCATAGAAGAACATATTTGCATCATCCTTAGCAGAGTGCATGGTGACAAGATGTATCTCGGGTGGACCCATGACATCACATCGAAAGCAATTTATGTTGTCACCATTTTTTGCAATATTGGAGAGGTACCAGCTCTACAGAAGGTCACCAAAATTGAAATGACAAAGCTCACCAATTTTGTGAGTGACCAACGAGCAATGACCGTCAACATCATCTTTGATGATCTAGTAAAATATACTTACATGGTGATTGGTTAACGGATATTTTATGCCAGTAGAATGAATTATGTCCCTACTATTGTAGTGAATGCTGCTTACAGGATGATCAAGGAAGACACTACATTTGACCTATTTACCTGTTTATAGAAGCAATTGTTGTTGAATCTGAAGTCCATCAAACAGGACAATTCTCTAAGGTTCAGGTTTGGCCAACTTCTAGCCTATTTATTCTTCTACTTTCAAGGTTATTTCCCTGGAGTAGGCGATGTTCAATGGTCTACTGACCTACTGGTTTCCAGACAAATTAAGGAAAGTCTACAAGTAGTGGGAACTGCATATCCTGAGGTTCTAAACAAGTATTTTGATGAATTCAAACTAAGGATGAACTAGAGAATGAGGATATCTGGTGATTTAGTGAAGGAGTATGATGATGACATCTACTTCACATTAAGGATAGATGAATGCATAATGGAAGTGGTGGAATCCAGAAAGGAAGTAGTTGAACCTATGGGGTATGGAGTGGTGAATGACATGTTGATCGGGTATGCCTCTACCCTACTTGCCTCACCACTGGATGCAAAGAAAAAGAGAACTAGTACCTACTTGGAGAGGGTCACACCGATTGAAGAACCAAAACACAAAAAGGGCAAATAAATGCCATTGGTATCTGTACCGGTTACATCCGCTAGTCTGAAAGTGACCAAGTGCTCACTAGCCAAAAAGAAACCTGAGATTGTTCCAGCAAAAGTATTCAAGAGGAAGCGGAAATCTAGGAATCACTCACCGGAGACAGAGGACACTGAACCAGAGATTCCAACAAAGAAGACAAGGCAATCAAGCAAAAAGGTAAAGTCTACAAGTAATGTACCAGCAAGTTCTACACTGGTAAGCATAGATGTTACCTCTTATAAGCTAATGACACATTGTCAGAGAACAATAAAGAATATTAGGAGGAAAGTGCTTGGTGATTTAATGGAATATTTTGATGACTTCAATGATAGTGAGAAAGAGGAGGTAGAATAGAAAGTCATTAAATATTTATGTGTTAATGATCAGTCGCCATCTAAGATTAAAATCGGTTAGTCCAGATTCTTTATATAATTCTTTGGATAATAAATGGCACATTGCCATTGAAAGGGAACAAGAGATCAGGGAGAAATTTTTTGCACAGTACTTACCTGATGTTTCAAATTCTGAGTTGTTTGAAATTATGGATAAGCACAAAGACATCTTCTTTATGAGAAGGAGATGACTCAGATTAGTAGAAGGTAAAACTTTTGAAGTTGAAAAGGATATAGACATACATGTTAAAGCTACTATCAAAATACACCAAGTATTTGAAGCCAATAGGAAGGTAGATCAAGCACCTAACCTATCCTTAGACAAACTGGATGAGGTATTTGACAGTCAAGGAGAAATAGTGACAGAACAAACTGACCCTATTGATGTTGATGCATTAGATAATGAGGTTGTCACTCTAGATAAAGAAAAAGTAGAGAGAGACCAAGAGGAAAAGAAAAAGAAAGAAGAAGAGAAGAGGAAAGAAGAAGAGAAGAAGAAAGAAGAAGACAAGATAAAAGAAGAAGACAAGAGGAAGGAAGAAGAAAGGAAGAAGGAGGAAGAGAAGAAAAAGTAGGAAGAGGACAAGAAGAAGGAAGAAAAGAAGAAGAAATAAGAAGAGGAGAAAAGGAAAGAGTTAGAGAAGAAGAAAGAGGAAGAAATGAAAAGAGTGGAAGAGGAGAAAGAAGCAGAAAAGAGAAAACAAGTGGAGACTCCTAAGGAAACCGGTGATCAATCCAAGGTGGTTGATTCCACTAGTCCTATTGATCTAACGCTTGCAAGTCTGACTCAATCAGCAGATGAGTCTGAGCTACTTCAAAGAACCATGAAAAGACACTCAATACTGCCTTAGTCAAGCAAATGAATGAGCTCCAGACATAGCTACTGAAACAACAGAATGATATCAGTGTTGCTATGGGAGAGGGTAAATTACTTTTGAGTAAAATCTGCTAACCCCATCTATTTTGTGAAGATGTGCCCAAACAAAAAGATAAACTCCAATCGGAGTTACAGGAATATATAAGAAACTTCAAGATGCCCTATGATCTGTTTACTACCTATGGGCAAACTATTCATCATTTTCAGCATTAGACAACAAGATGGACTTAGAGATCAGCAACCGGACTCAAGACTTGTAGGAGCTTCAACTGCTCCTATTGCCAAGGCTGGAGGTTCTTCAGAAATGTTTTCTCAACTTGGAAACCATCATAGTAACTCAAGAGATGAGTACCATTGATACAATGGAAGAATTGGTATTCTAGATGAAGATTGAAAGTGAGGTTGCTACCTCCTTACTTGAGTCATGGACAGTAGACATGAAAACTTTTGCGCAGAACTTTAAATCTATTTTTGAGAAATTTCATTCCTTATTGTCATGAACATCTACTCTGTTTTATTTTATAAAAGCATAGTTTGCATTACTTTGTCATTGTTGGCAAAGAGGGAGTAGTGTATATACTTAGGGGGAGTATTTTTGATTATGCTATTTTGTATTATTGTAAAAACACTTCGATGTCAAAATTTTCCTAAGTGTTGCCATCAATGCCAAAGGGGGAGATTGTTGGCATTTTGATGATGTTTTGATTTTCATTGATGGACACACACTTTCTTGATGATGGACACACACTTTCTTGATATATGAGTTATGCCTAACCGGTAATTGTTCCAACTGGTATTGTATATTATTGAATGTATAGTCTTTAGACTCGGTATTTTGCAGAGGATGTTTACCAGTCACAGATTGACTAAAGTCCCCAAGCAGTATGGAGACCTCAAGCGGTACAAGGATCTCAAGTGGTATAAGGATCCCAAGCAGTACAAGGATCTCAAGTGGTATGAAGGACCCAAGTGGTAGTTAACTCTTGATTTGAACACTACGATTTTCCAGTCTTCATTTTTGACAATCGATATATTGTATTAACCGATACATAACTGTGATGAGTTACCAACTGGTATTATTGTAATGTGTGATGAGTTATCATCCACCAACACTTTGGTGGTGTCTTTCCACCGACACTTTGGTGGTGTGTTTGTGTCATGTTACGAAATGTGTCTAGATGCACTGTACCTAGGAAATTGTAGCCTAATTCTTTTGGACAGACATGAAATCAGATTCCTTTCTAAGGACATCATGTCTAGGGTTTGCATGAGTAAAAGTGATAGAATAGAAAAGGTTATGTGTGATCATAAAAGAGAAGATTAGGTCTATGTGAAGAGACAGAGTGTGGAGATATTGAAGACTGAAGTAATGCTGAAATGCAGTAACAAGGAGCTATCAAGGATCTAACTAAGCATACTATGCTATTATCTAGATCATTCTCTTGTTGATTACTAATATATTCGACAAGTCTGAAAACCTTAACTGGGTAGGCCCAAAAAAGCCTTTGTAAATCCTCTAACAAGGTGGTTCACAACTGTGGATCTTAAATCCTTTAACAAGGTAGTCTTTAATAGGACTTATCTCCTGACAGAGATCTAGATTCCTAACAGGATCTATTCTGGTGAAGAACATTGTAAGGCCTTAACCGGTCTAACCTTAACTAGTCTGGTTACTATTCTGCAGATAGTTACTTCTGAGTTATTGCTCACTATGGTTTTTCCCATTTGGGTTTCCACATCAAATATCTTGTGTTATGGTGATTGTGCTCTTGTGGGTGAATGCTTTGTTTGCTATTTGGTTTGCATTTATTCTAACTAGTTTATTAGTGAGTCTATTGCACCAGTTATCTGCTAAACTATTTAAGAGTTTATTTACAGTATTTTTTGGCATACTAATTCACCCCCCCTCTTCGTATTCATCAACATCAATGAGAAGCTGGAACTATTAGGACTATTGTTAATATTTTGTCAAGTCCCCTACTGGAGACTGATATAGATAATTTAACTACCCCTTTTGCCAAGCTTGGACCAAGATTGGATAGTTAGTTGTTGACGTCGGTGAATAAATTAAATCTCTAGAAGAGGTAGCATATACTTCAGTAGAAAAAGATTACAAGAAGAAAAGGGGAGAACAGTTAATATCTGAAATTGACAAAGGTAAAGTTGCTCTGACAATGAACCAGGATTTGTTGAAAACTAGATTAAAAACTAGAGGTAAAGTTCTGGCCACTATTTCCAAAGTCTCACTATTTTGTTTTGATTTAAAGAAAAAGAGAGAAGATACTAAGAAGGAGATAGAAAGAATAAGTGAAGCATATAAACCAGTATAGGATTCCGCTTTAGCTTTTGGTAAATCAGTTGATGCTTTACATCACACATTAGAAGTGTATGATTTTGAATAGGTGAAGCAGACCGGATCACTAAAGGAGCTTAAGACTCAACTAATTCCCAAATTTGAAATCCTACAGAGAGCATACAAGGAGTCTGAAGAAATTTTGGCTACCCCGGAGATGAGCACAGTTGATGTTATGGAAGAGTTAGCAGTGCATATTTTTACACATGTTGAGATAATCGAGACACTGTTAGAAACATGGGACAATGATCTTAAATAATTAAAGTTTCATTTTAGTGATATTTTTTTGAGAATTGCATTGTAAAGACTTTAAAACTTTTTTCAGCATATATATACATGTTGTTTTTGATGACAAATTTTGATGCAATGTATGTAGTTTACTTATTTAGTTGGCATTGTTGTCAAAAGGGGAGTAGAATTAGTTTAGAGTCAAAATTTTGTTAAGAGGGAGTAGTTATTTCAATTGGTTAATAACAATAATTACTAAGGGGGGGTATGTGTCAGTATTTTTCCTAAATGTTTCCATAAATGCCAAAGGGGGAGATTGTTGGCATTTAATCATTTGGTCAACCGATAATGTAATGTATTGCTTGATTGCTTGATACAATCGATACTTGTCTGTAAATGAAAAGAGGTTAGATTGGTGTATGATGACTATTTTGTATGTTGTCATTGATGGCAACTATATTTTCTAAGTCATCCAAATCATACAGTGCAACTGGTAAGACTTAACCAGTAAACAAAGACAATTTTATCAGAACCGGTAAATAGGATTTCAACTGGTAAATGACAGACAGAGTTACAAACTGACAACCGGTATGAGAAATCCTTGAAAGATGGAGGGATGCACTTTTGCAAGAGTATAAAAAACTACCAGATGAATTTATATTCATGATTGCACAAACAGATTTGATCAGGTGAAAGAATTTGGATTGATAGAATAGTTATGTTGACATAAGTTTAACCCGTAGTGAGGAAAATCATCAAGATCGGTAAAATGGCACAGAATCGGTTTTGTTATGTCCATGGCCGACATAACTAAAGTGTACATTATAATATTGTCTAGATTCATTGAACCTAGGGAATTGTTCCAAGGTTCTAGCCGACCTAATGACATTTTAAAATATGTGATGAAGTATGAAGGTGACAATATTGATGAGAATGGATGAATTAGCAAATATTGCATTTCAGAGAATGTGGTGATCAGAGAAGTTTAGAGATGATGTGTATGTGTTGATGTAATGTTATGAAGAAAATCTTATCAGATATTGATGACTTTATACTAAGATCAATTGAATCTGTTGTTATCCTAACAATTGCAGCAATTAAATCCCTTAACTAGGTAGGTCCTAATAGGGCAGCTCTCAATAGTGTTAAATCCTCACATGAGGTTGATATTAACAGGTCATTAAACTCTTCATAGGGTTGATAGGAAAATCCCCTAATCAGGTGACTCTTAACCGGACCGTCTCCTAATAGGGATTTTTTTATTGTAAGACCTTAATCAGTCAAGATTACTATTCTACAGATAGTGGATCTTGTGGGTACTAACTCCCACCATGGTTTTTCCCATTTGGTTTTTTGATGTATAAACTCTTGTATCATGTGGTGATTGCATAGTTGGTGTTATTTCTTTTATGCCTATTGAGTTTTAAGTTAGGAAAGTTGTTATTTAGATTTACATTATTTTTACTTGCATTGATTCACCCCCCCTCTCAGTGCCTTATAAGTTCATCATATGTGCCCAAACAATATAATATTGTGGACCAATTAGATAAGAATCTAACACTCATTTTCATACTAGAGCTTTTGCGCCTATCACCCTCACACAAAACTATCTTGGACCAAGCTCTCCAAGAAGTGTCAATTCCATCCAACCTAAACACAGATCAATTTAAAGCCATGGTTGGAAGTCTCAAATCATCACCATGTATCACTTTCATTGAAAGTGATGACGCATTTGTTCAATGACCACATAATGCCCCTCTCCATATTGAGGGATTCATACATAAACACATAATCAAGTGAGTCTTCATTGATAATGGAGTAGGCCTTAACATTTTCACTTTACAATTGATAACAACATTTGGATATTTAGAAGGAGCAGTTGATGCCAAAAATAAGATCACTATCAAGGCCTATGGTGATGCAAAATACTCATCTAAAGGTTCTATTACTCTACCAGTAAGGGTAGGACATGTGGTTTTTCAAGTCCTAGACCTCCCTCTTCCATACAATCTCCTACTAGGAAAACCATGGATTCATTCCATGCAAGCATTACGATCCACCTACCATAAGTGTATCAAATTTCCACGTCACAGAGTGGAAACTACTATCCTTGGTGATGCTAACCCAGTTGCATACTGCAATAATATAAGACATCAACTAGATATCACGATACCTAGCAACAGAGAAGCCACCACATCCTCATCATATGTCCACCCAACAAATCTCACTAGTACATTCATCCCTACACCCAAACATAACAAACTAAAGATGAAGGTAAAGGATGAAGGTCCAAGAGAATATAACCTTAGCCAACTTTTTTGTGTTGGCCAACTACCTCTCTCACCTAGGACTCATGGCAAGCCACAAATTCCACTCAAGCCACCTATTGCAACAAATACCTATACACTTGATAGATTCACCCCAGGAAAATCACAAGAGAAAGAAACTATTGATGAAGACTTGGAAAGATGGATTTACATAGATCCTTTAGACAAAGGTAAACAAAAGATTAGGCTCCCTATAGAGAAGTATGGAGAAGGATTTTCAATGATGAAAAAGATGGGCTATGATGGCCATAGAACATTAGGATCCAATAAGCAAGGAGTACAAGAGCCTACAAATCTTATTAAAACCAAGAGATAAAATTGGACTTGGATTTAATCCAAGTTTAGAGGGCTCTTCTAATCTCAAGCTTACAAATAGACAGAAGTAGCCAACTCATAAGTCTATCACTCCTAGAATCTGGTTGATGTCCATGGCAAACAAGCCTATTACACCAAAAAATCCAAGTCATGCAAATGCTTCTTAATCAAAGTCCGCACAAGAAACAAACAAGACAAAGGATTTTTTTGCACAAACATCCATCACTCGAAGGAAAAAGCCTCTATCCATTTCAGACACCCTAGAGACATCCACAATCCTATCAGAGACAACACCTTTAGTACTTGTTGACACAAACTCCACACCTGGGGACATCGCTATTAGATATAGTAATATAGTGTTACAAAGTGATTTTGAAACAAATTCACATGAATATGAATGGGATTCTTTATCATCACATGAATCTAAAAAGGGTTCAAGATTATGAAGTTAAGAAAGATGAGGAAGATGCATGCATTAAAACCTTTTGGACTTCAGATGATGAGGATACTTCTAACAAAGATAGGTCACCTCTCGAGATCGATTAGGGAGGGGAAAGTATCGATGATAACCTTGATACATCCATACTTACCATAACTACCACATCTTATGACCTTAACCTCATTGATGAGGACATTCCAATCATTCACCCATAACTCATTGATTGGGACCAACAAGATCCCCCATGCCTTGACACTTTCCAAAACAATGAGGTGATCAAAGAATTTCTTGAATTAGGGTATAACATGTCAAACATGGATCACAAAGAAAAGTTCACTATTAAACTCAACAATGCAGCTTATTCTAGAGAGAATGCCAAAAATTTTAGTCACAAATATATATATATATAAAGGATGGATCATCTAGTGAAAACCACACCACATCACTTCTAGATCCCAAAAAAGTAAAAATAAAGGACACATCCAAAGGTGAAAACCTCTTTAAGGAACCTGGAGATGGAAGGTTTGAAATCAGCCCCTTCAAGCATAAATCGGGAGAGATCATCCATTCTCATAGAGGAGACAAAGGAAGTCAAAATGGGAACACCAAAAAATTCACACATAAAACATCTAGCAGAATCATTGACTCCAGTAGAAGGTCCTAACTTCACAGAATTCTTTTAAAAGAGAAATCAATTTTTCATGGTCCTATGCAGACATGCCAAGGATGGATCTAGAGCTAATAATGCATCACTTAACAGTAGTAAAAGGAGCAAAACTAGTGAAACAAAAGATTAGAAAAATGCACCCTCGGATTGCACTATTAGTAAAAGCAGAACTCAAGAAGCTATTAGATGTTTGTCTCATAAGACCAATTGACTATGCAAAATGGATCTCCAAAATGTAAAATTGATTATGCCAAACCCAAAGGGGGCATCCGTATCTGTACAGATCTCAGAGATATAAACAAGGCATGTCCTAAGGAAACCTTCCCTCTACCCAACATTGATATGATTTTGAACCTCATAGCAAGACATGTGATGCTATCACTCATGGATGGCTTCTTGGGATACAAATTGATCAAGATCGCCCTTGAAAATCAACACAAAATTGCTTTCACATGCATATGGGGTACATACTGCTAGAATGTGATGTCGTTTGGTCTCAAAAATGTAGAGGCCATGTTGGGACTCATAAAAATCATGCTAAATTTGGTGACCCAATGAAGCCTTGTTTTATAGATTTATCCTCCTGGCTTTGTTTTATGGTAAGGCAAGCGCATTTCTGTAATTTGCTTTGAACCTTGAACCTTAAACCAAAAAGGTTCAAGGTTCAAGGTTCAATCACTTCTCTTGCTTGTGTCATGGCTTTGTAATTTTTTTTTTTTAATAAGCAAGTGAGAATGTGTTATGTCTGTGTCGAATCATTTGCAAATCGGTTCAAGGTTCAAGGTTCAAAATGTCACTTTTCTTTTGATTAAAAGTCTTTGCTCATTGCCTTTTTCCACTTAAGTGGAAGGGTTTGTGCATCATCAAAAGGGGGCCCCTTTTTAGTCTAGGCTTGGGTGGGTTCTGATAAGTTTTAATTTTGCCTAAGTCTTAAGTCTTTTCCTATGTCTCTTTTAGGCTTCCTAAAGATCGAGCAAGTTTCTTTAGATCTTGTGGTTGTTGCTATACCACAACCCAAAACTACTCGATGGTTATTCATTGCGACATGGCAACTAAGTGGTGGGACCCATGGGAAAGGTGTGGAGCATAGAAAGTTGTTATCGGCCATTGAAAGTCAGGTTTTTAGACTATCTCGATGACCCAATGGAAAAGCCCAGGCAGACCTTTTATCCCACATTGGCCACAGGGAGGAGAGTTTTAATATTTAAATGCACAACCGCATACATCCTTAATGTCAAAGCTTTCAAGATTTTGGCAAGTGGCTGATCAAGTAGGTGGTGGGCCCCCGTGTGCACGTACATCTCAAAGCAGCCTAATTTTGTAGCAAAAGGGGAAATTAAATAGTGGGAAGGTTGCAAAAGATCTGTTGGCAGTCACTATACTGCATGATGAAAGTGCTTGACTATTAATAGTCGTGACTTGGTTACTAATGAGTTGGTAGGCCAGGTGGTGCCGAGGTAAGCACTGAGAAAGTCATGAGGTGCTGCATGGTGACATGCAATTGATGATGTGGCAGACAAGCGACAGACACGTGGTGACACCATGGCATAGGATGTAGTTGCTTAGAGGGACTAAGGGTCAACCAGATCAACAAAGATCAACGGTGATCAAGATGGATCCAAGGGCTGTCACAATGTTGTGACATAAAAATGCTTGCCCGATATCGCTTGTGACTTGGCGACAAACCACTAGTGGTGAACTGTAGCCAACAGTTAATGCAAGCAACTAATGTAGATGGTTCATTCCGGTGGTTAGTGGAGGTCGTGCTAAGGTCTTAGAGTGGAGAGCCTGAAATGAATACCCTCACGATAGGTGGCACCCAGTTGTAAACTTCAAAGCCAATCTAAAGGTGCCATGTGGCAGACAGGTGGCATATCATCAAGGTGTATATCAAGCAGACCTTGGTTTCGATAGATCTCAAAGTGGACTCATCGAAGGCATCAGTTTCATCGACATAGAAGGTGTCGATGAAACTAAGGTTTCGATAAGACATGAAAACAATTCACCAAATGCTCAGATCCATCGACAAAGGGAACATCAAAGAAATATCAACTGGTTCCATCGAAAAGTGAAGGCATCAATGAAACTAAGGTTTCGATGAGACAAAAAAGTGGCTAGCCGAAGAGGAAATTTGGCTGAAGGGCTGATGTTGAACAAACCAAAGGAGGTGGTGGGTCCGGTGGTGGATAACTGGAGTCTAGGTAGATCCCAAAGTGAATCCAAAGATTCCATGTAGTGACACTATGGCATAAGAAAGAGCCATTCAGAGAGACTAAGGCTCGAGTAGGTTAAGAGTATCTAATGGCCGAACGAGATGATCTAATGGTTGACGCCATGATGCAATGCAAAAGTTCTTGTGAAATATCCCATGCAACTTGGCAACAAAGCACATGAGCTAAAAGGAAAGTGGCCTAAGTATTAAGGATCAAGCAGCTTAAGGGAAGATCTATGGCTGTCACTATATGGCCATGTGAAAGTGCGTGATGGTTATCACATGCGACATAACGACTGACCAGGTGGCAGTTAAGGTGGTAGTCCATGTGGGCTCGGGGGGAGTCAGGACGTGCCACGTAGTGGGAGTATAAGATAAATCAGGGTAAGCCCAAGTCTAGTGGAAAGTCTAAGGTGGCAGGTAGATGGATCCAAAGGCAAGTTAGGATGTGACACGTGTCAGGCTTGCCAGAAGAGAAAGTGATAGAGGGAGCTGCTCAGGCGAGGTAAAAGCTAGACAAGTTAAGGCAGATCAATGGTAGTTCAAGGAAGATCAACGGTTGTCACCAAGTTGCAACCAAAATATGTGTGATGGCTAATAGATGTGACTTGGCAACCAAGTGGTGGGTTCCAATGGAGAAGAAGAGCAGTTCGAAGGAAGTAAAGAACAAGCAAGTTCAAAGAAGATCTACGATTATCGCCATACCACAAGATGAAGGTGCTCAAATGTTAATGGTCGTGACTTGGTGACTGATGAAGTTGCAGGATAGGTGGAGTCTAGAGGGACTCACAAGAAAACCACGAGGTGACATGTGGCAGAGATCTATGAGGGTTAACTTTTGCCCAGATATGGATTTGTCAAATATCAGTGGATGGCTCTCAATCCGAGGAATCTGATTTTGCAATCAAGTGCAACCCATGGCAAGTATTTTTGGGATAGTGACTTTGGGATCTCAGGGTTTATTCTTTAGTTAGAAAGATTGGATTTTCTATAGGCCAAGTGTGATAGTGGTTAGTAGTTAAGGTAAGCAGTTACAGCGACAAACTAGTGGTAGCGGTTAAGTTTTTAACAGCTAGAGACCAAAGTGGTGGGGCCTGTTTCTAAGTGGATTACTTAGGGAAGTTAAGAGGCATGTTAGTTTCCCATGCTCAGGTGGTTGTCTCTATACCATGATGGAAACTCATCTGAACTTTAAAGGCCGTGACTTGGTGACTAAAGGAAAAGTGCTCAGAGAGAAGGCCTCCTTATCCGTTGGCGCCAAAGAATTTTAAATATTCAAAAGAAATATCGATAGAGCTATTCAAGTTGCATCTGACATTTCTTCAAGATGAAAATGGGTTGGTGAGAGGTATCCAGGAGATCTGTAGGGAGATATGTGAAGAACATACTGGTGAGCCGCTTTGTGATAAGAACTCATCAATGCTCTGGCACAAAATGATCCACCGATATTATGAAGCTGCCGATTGTTGCAACCAATTTTGGGTAATAGTAGCCTACCCTTTCAGCCATCTTCCAAATGGGTGCCCAGCGAATTAATGAAGCATGCATCCTAGAAAGAATGTTAGGTTTCTCCCTCAACTGCAATGGCAAAAAAATTTCTTTTGCAATAAATGACTGTTAGGGTAAGATTTTTCTTCTAGGTGATCTGAAGCTTGTTGCATCCTGATTGCTATAAAATGATACCAAGGCTACCTAGCAAAGTGACACAATTTTTTTGTAGCTAAACTCTAGCAAAATTAATATAGGCTTTTGTCTTAGCAATTTTTGAGTGAAATATGAAGTACTTGTAACCTTTTGATAGGCAAATGAAATATACAGTCCAGAGAATTTAAATTCAGATTTGTATTGTCTCTATGTCATTGTACTTGTGTTCATTTCATTTAAGTAATCAAGGATTGCTTATTTGAATGATTTGCTAGGAATCTAATGAAGTTGTTTTAAGTCTTTTTCTTAAGGAGAAAAATATAAAAATGCTTGGAACAAAGTCATTGATATCAGTATTTCTTGGTGTGGATTTGATGATGAAATCTGGTGTAGATTAGGACTCTATATATGTTAGGCATATTCAGAGTTAATAGATCAGGAGTTTGTGATTTGTGTACTAGTTTCTCTTGTCAAGTTGTAGTCTGTTGTAGATGACTCTATTGCTCGGATAAGGCACTAGTTTATCTATTTGTTTTTTGTTGCATTTTGTGATCCTTTTTCAAAAAGTCAAATTAATTTTCCATTTAGGTTAGTTGTACTGGTCAGTAAGGAAAGTTTGCAAGAATTTACACTAGTTTTCTGCAAACCATTTACTATTTTTGTGAGAAAATAGTCTTTCAAAGGGTTCACCTGCCCAAGCTTTTGTAAGCTTAAAGTGTAGGAGGTTTCCTAATTTAGGAACCTCATATTGTTGTCTATATTTCAAACTTTTGTTGTTCTCTTCTATTGCAACACAGAGGCAGTAATTTTCACTTTTAAAGAGAAGAAATAGAAGGTGTCAAAATGGATAACAATAGGCCACATATCAAAGGGAAATGACTACAATCTTCCACGACATGATGCATACACTAACGGAAGATTATATTGATGATTTATTGGATAAATCATTAACAAGAGAGGGTCACCTCATAGTGCTAGACAAAATCTTCAACAGAGTTGAATAATATAATATTCATCTCAATCCAAAGAAGTCTGTCTTTGGAGTTACCTCTAGGAATCTCCTAGGATACATTGTCTCAAACAAAGTTATTGAGGTTGATCCTGTAAAAGTCAAAGAAACCATGGAGATGCCACCTCCTAGGAGCATCAATCATTTAAGGACATTACAAGGGAGGCTACAATCAATCTGTCGGTTCATTGCACAACTAGCTAACAAATGTCATTCCTTCATGCATTTTTTACATAAAAATGTCCATTTCTGTAAAGGGGAAAATTAGGTGACTTGGAAATTTGCAAAAATGAAAGAGAAATTACCAAATTACTTATTTTCACTTGGGGGAGATGCCTTTATATTCAAAAGAGGGGTAAAATCCACTAGATTCAGTCACTAATAAGATTAGGACTCAATACTAAGTAGATTGATTGAAATTAGAATGTGTTTGACCATATTTTGTAAGTTGACAAGTTGGATTTGTTGGAATCCAAGAACATTGAGAAGGGGGTGAATCAGTGTTCTATCGATAAATGAATTTCTGAACTTATTGCTTATGAATCGGTTAACAAAATATAAAATTAAAGTGCATAAACCAAACAATACATAAAGAAGCAACATCATAACACCAATATTTATATGTGGAAAACCCTATAAAGGGAAAAACCACGGTGGGGCTGATACCCACAATATCTATATACTTGATCAAGGTATATAAATATTACATAGAGTGGATTTCACATACAATAAGGCTCACTGCCTCGAGCTTATTGTTCAAGAGAAGTCTCACTAACTTACACAACATTACACAATGATTTCATAAAAAAATAAACTTATAAAGTGCATCTGACCATGCTGGATAAGTTTCGGTTTAAGCTCTATCAACCTCCTCTAAACTAGTTTATTGATACTTTGTTTTTCTCTATTCTGCAATATCGGTTAGGATTACACACATGAAAATGAACACAAAAGTTTCCACTCACTGACCAAATTGCATACCATCAATCTCTAACTGATTCACATCCAAAACCGCATAACCATTAACATCAAATTTGTATACACCTAAAAATGGTCTGAAGATAATTAATTGAATAAGCAATTATTTAATTAATCTCCCTCCCTAATTTAATTGAATTCATGAACAATTTGATTAAAATCCTCCCCTTTCATCTACTTATTAATAAATCTAAGGATTTATTTAATAGGTTCATTTCAATAGTCCTCTTTGATTAATTAATTCAAATTAATTAATTCTTCTCCATCAAAATCATTTCTTCTAATCCTCCAATTAATTAAAACAAATCAATTATGATTTGTTGAAATTAATCAGCCTTTTCTTATTATTTGAATTTCTAAATTCAAATTCTCCTAACTTTTAACCACCTAACCTAACCATTCCTAAACCTAACCCATTCCATTTACCCACATGTCCCCTTTCCTTGAACACTTTACCCTCTCATGAGCAAAGCTTTGTGACACTTGTCACTAAGTGTTCCTTTTTATCTAACCTCTTCTAGAAGCTTTGTGACACTTGTCACTAAGTGTTCCCTTTCATCTAACCTCTTCTAGAATCTTTGTGACACTTGTCACTAAGTGTTCCCTTTCATCCAACCTCTTCTAGAAGCATCTTGACACTTGTCACCATAGAGATGACAAGTATTCCCTTTCATCCAACCTCTTTGCCAACCTCCTCCAATTTCACAATTTATATCTTCAGACTTAATCTTGACCGTTGATTCCTGCCACCTCACCCCTAGCCTTGGAAATCCTATAAATAGACCCCATTTTGGAGAAATAATATCCATCTCATTTACATTCAAGCATTGTTACTATAAGCATATAACTCTTAGCAAATCATTCTTAGCATTCTTATCATGTTCAATTTTAGCTTAATTGCATCTTCATTCTAGCTTATTTTCTAGAATGATCATGAAATCATGTAGCTTAATCATGCTATCATTACTAACTTATGCATCTTCATCATTTAAATCCTCCATTTAAGTGTAGTCAAGTCACTGGAATTTGCATAACCAGATCTTAGAGCAAAATTCATACTCGCATTTACTAGGAGGCAATAGATCAATTAGCTATGGTTTTATCTTTCATTGATTAATTTTCTAACCATTGCTTGTAATGATTTATTGAGTGTTTTGTGTTGCAGCTACAAGTATAATAGGTACACACTTCATAGGAATGACATTTTGGCACCCACCGTTGGGCTGGAGTCTCACATATATCTTTCTAATATCCTATCTAGTTCTCGCAAATACAAATTTAACGCATTTGTAATCCAAATTCATGTCTATCCTAACTCTTTTCTGTAGAACGATTGTCAAAGATACACTTGTCAAAGACCAAATTCAAAACAAATCAATGACTACTAATGGATCTATTTTGCAGATTGCCTAAAAGAATTCAGCAAAAAAATGTGTATTCCTTAAAGCTTTTTTAAGCACACTTGATTTTGGCTAAAAATGAACAATCATGTATGTTGTGTTTTTGATGATAGGTGAGTATGCTCTCACCTTTCTTAGGTGATCAGAAAGCTAGACTCATCTTTTGCTTTCATTAGTGCATATCTTTAGTAGGCCTGCCCTCCCGAGGAGCTAATAACTCTTAAAGCCATTACGGCCGGTGTGAGGGGAACAACCTAAGTGGGAACGGCTAATGCCAAGTAATCCAACCCACTATAAAATAAATGTGATTTAATGAAAATCAAGTCAATGATAGTTCTCAAGAATAACTCTCCTCCATACCTTTGGGTTTATCAAACCTTGGTTTTCAAGGTTGGGAGACCTCTTAATTGAGTATTATACCCCGATGCATCAAACGGATCCCTTACTAGTTCCGGTTAAATTAGAAGCTACCTGATTCACCTCTAAAAGGGTGATAATCTTTGTGCAAGAGAGATAGTAACTCTCCCAAGACACTTACCATATCATGCCCCCATTAGCATTTGGAGTCGGATAATATAGCGTTGAGAATCCATTGCGTGAGACTCAGTGGCCGTATTCTGATTAGCTATTGGGTGTGTACCTAAGCTTGAAAGCAAAGGTTTTCTCTCCTTGACCAATTTCCTTAGGGTTTAGCATGCTTGGAGTCACTTATCACATCATGTGTTTTTTGTGTATTTATCCCTAAATTGAAAAATCAGACATCTAAAACTAGAAAACATAAGAAAAACACCAAAATTCACTAATCAAACTCAACAAAACAAACATTTATATCCATGTCCTATTCTCTATCGTACGAGTTAAGTTCTCTGTCATACGAGTCAAGTGATTTGTCGTATGAGGAATCTCTTTTGTCGTATGGTTCATAAATTTTTGTCCTATGAATCTCTGTTTTTTCAAAGGAAATTTCTGATTTGTCATCTGGTCTTGCATCTTTTGTCGTATGGTTCATGAAGTATTGTTGTACAAGTCTCTGTTTTTATCAGTCCAGAGCTGCCACTTTGCATGACTTTTTTCAGGTCTGTCATTTTGCTTGATTAGTTTTTAGTAATCATAAACATTTGTTATATGTCACTTTGTGCTTGGATTGTCTATTTGGTTTGCTTAGTCAAGTTGTCAGTTGTCAAAGTCAGACTCTAGAAGATAAACACCTCAAGATTTTCAATTACTCACCCTCAACAAGTTCAAGATCTAAACATCTCAAAGTGCATTATTACCCTCTTTGATAAACTGATCACTCAAACATAGTTTCTCATCAAGATCAATCATCCTTTATCACAAAACTGAAACGTTTGGTCAGGATAATCTTGTCCCAGATCGTAGGATATATCATTCCTACTGGACTTGGTTTTTATCAAATCATCATCATTGCACTCCTAAACCAAAGATCAAAAAACTTGAAAACTTTTAAGCAACTGAATTATCTTTCCATGTCATATCATTCTAGTGTATCTACCTTGACAATTGATCACTTATCAAAACAACTTTTAGACAATCAAACCCCTAAAATGGAAACAACAACATTTGAAATAGCTGAAAATCATATCAACATGACATACCAAAGCAAAATACACATAACAAGCCAACATATCAGAAAAATCAAACAAGTTCAAAATCAAAATCCAACTATGTTAAAACCTCACAAGGATTCAAATACATCTCAAAAGAAAGGTGGCTCTTTTATGCAACTCTTAAAGAGATCTCTAAAGGATTTGGCTGAGAAAGATCAAAATCATGCACCTATGTCTAGCGAAGGCTTATCCCCCTATAAACAAATTGATTCTCCAAAGGCATCTATTCCTACACCTCCTAAAAGATTGCAAGGACCATCCATAGCATCCTTGTCAAACAATACATCCAAAGATGGAATTCCCTAAGGGATATCCATAATTGCCATTAAACCTATTTCAAAGGATACTATTCAAAGCTCATCTCCTTCATATCCAAGCATTGATTCCTTGCAACATCCCCATAGCTCTCTCTTGCAAATTGAAGTCCTCATTCATAGAATGCTTATTAAATGAGTCCTAATAGATGGGGGAGCTAGCTTGAACATTTTCTCTTTGAGTCTTGTCTGTGCTCTAAGATATACAGAAGATGCAGTTGATGTCCGGAAAAGGATCACCATAAAAGCCTATGATGAAGAAGAACGTTCCTCCAAGGGAATTGTGATACTACCCATCAGAGTGGGACCTTTACAAAAAGACACGGCATGCCAAGTTCTAGACATGGACCTACCATACAACATACTCTTGGGGAGACCATGGATACAGGACATACAAGCTATTCCATCAACAGGTCATCAGTGCATAAAATTTCCATACAATAGACAGGAAATCACAATATCAACATACTCAAATCCATTGTAGTGTTGTAATAATCTGAAATCAGCTCAAGAGGTCATTGTTTCACATAACAGAGAGGCAACATATTCAAGCACACAATCCAAAGAACAACCATTTGCATCAATTTTGTCAAGCATGGAAAAAAAAATACAACTAAGAGATCAAGGGACCGGAGAATATTTGCTATCATGGAAAAACAAACAAGAGCAAATTGAAAGGGAAGAAGAAGATGTATAAGTTGATGTAGTTCACACGTATATAGGACAAACATTAGGAACTAGCCTACGTGAATTGGAATCACATTCGACTGACATGGACTTAACCGAGGATGATCAGGAGCTACTTGTGCAAGGTCATTCTGATGAGAGTACTGTTTTATACATGGAAATACCTATCAAAAGCTCTGATATCTTTATCATGACCCCTAATATATTTGACATAATTCAACATGAGGATCCTTTATCCTTAATCCTTCCTGAACCTATGGACTAGGGAAATGAAGGACATACTACCATTGATACCTTACCGAATGACTAGACCATATCCTTATATCTTAACGCAATTGAACCCGTAACAAATTTCACCCAAGGATTCCGCTAACGCATATTCCAGTCAAGTGGGTGTTAAATCTCCTAGTCGCAAAAATGAAAATCAAGAAAACAATATCAGGTCTAATGCTGAAAACCATTTCTTGGCAACATTAGACTGAGAAAAAGTAAAAGGAAAGGACACATCTAATTGTGAAACCTCCTCGAGGCACCAGAAGATGGGAGATTTGACATCTTACTTGAATTTTATCAAGAGAAGTTATCTATCCAAATAGAATCAACAGAGGTAGTTATCATTGGCACAACTGATCTACATCCAACAATTTCTCTATCAGAACTAGCAAGACATAAATATTTTGAATCCTTCAAAAGATGGTAAATCAATTTTACTTGGTCATATACAAACATTCCATGGTTCGATCCATATCTTACAATACATCACCTGAATATCAGTCCAGGAGAAAACATCAATAATAGAACACAACACGGATCAGGAGTAGGTATTCTATTCTTCACACCACAAGGTCATACAACCCCAAAAGCATACAAATTAAGCTTTCCATGCACCAGCAATACAATAGAATATGAAGCTTTGGTTACAAGTATCAAAATGGCTATAGAATGCAACATTACACAACTTCGAGTCTTTGGAGACTCCCAGCTCGTCATCAATCAAATTAATGATGACTATCAAACAAAAGATTAAAAATTAATGCCTTATAAAAAGATGGTTGATGATTTCAAAAAGTATTTTGTAGAAATAACTTTTCATCAGATTCCAAGAAATGACAACAAAGTAGCAGATGCCATGGCTACACTTGCTTCTCTCCTTCAAACACAAGAAAATCAACAACGTTATGAGTTCCTGGTGGAAGAATTGTTTTACCCTGCTCATAATTGTTTGGATTCCCAAACTATTTGTCACCTTGTTGGGCATGATTCCTCCCGCTATGGCCAAAATTACACATACTTGAAAGACAACACCCTACCTCCTGACTTATCGAAAAACCAAAAGAGAAACTTTATTCACCAATACCCTATTTAAACGAGGTCTAGACGACACTCTCTTAAGATGTCTCGAACAAGAAGAATATGAGAAGGCCTTACATGAAGTCCATAACGGATTTTGTGGCATTCATTCAAGTGGTCTTACCCTTTCAAAAAAACTCATATGCTTGGGCTATTATTAGCCAACTATGGAACGAGATTCTTTTCAGATAGCTAAAACATGCAAACAATGTCAGATCCAAGGGAATTTGATTCATGCACTAGCACAAGAACTTCATGCTTTAGCAACATCTTGGCCTTTTTGTCAATGGGGTCTTGATCTAGTAGGAAAGATAAATCCTTCTTCATCTAATGGTCCCAAATTCATCCTGGTAGCTACAAAATATTTTACAAAATAGATTGAGGTCGTACCTCTCACAAACATCACAGGAAAACAAATTGCTACATTTATCTTGAATTACATCATTTGTCTCTATCGAATACCAATGACGATTATCACTGATAATGGGCGACCATTCAAAAATTAGGATGTACAAGAGCTATGTGAGAAGTTCAAAATCTAGCACAGAATCTCCACACCCTATTATCCATTGGGGAATGGGCAGGCGGAAGCATCTAACAAAACTATTCTAAAAATCCTCAAAAAGATAGTGAATGATACTAGAAGAGATTGGCATATTCAACTGAACCCTTCTCTATGGGCCTACCGTACCAGTATCCACACACCAACAGGTGCCACACCTTTCTCTCTTGTATATGGATCAGAAGCAATATTGCCAATCGAAGTAGAGATACCCTCTCTACGTGTATCACTAAAAGGTCTCATCCTAGATGAAGAACAACGAGTATCTAGACTACAAGAGTTAGAACTGATCCATGAACAAAGACAAAATGCCTTTGATTATTTAAAGGTATATTAGAAAATAATGTGTTGGAGTTATAATCACAAGGTTAAAACACAAGTCTTTCAAGTTGGAGAACTAGTACTAAAGGAAAATCCATGCAACCAGGTAGATCAAGAAAAGAAAGGAAAGTTTGAACCAAACTAGTTAGGTCCATTCGTGGTCACAATAGTATTTGGATCAGGAGCATATCAGCTATCAACACAGGACAAAGATCATCTCAAGGAACCTATCAATAGCATGCATCTAAAAAAGTTTTATGTCTGAAAAAGAAGAAAAATAAAAAACAGTGAAAAATCAAGAAAAGCAAAAAAAAATAAAATTAAATATGAGAAAAAGTGCAATAAAAACAGATAGTGAAAACTTAGCAAACAGGCGCTACCTGTTCGCTAGCTCTTCCATCTATTAGTTCATGCATATTTTTGCTTGCATTCATTCATTTTCCATCAGTGCTGATCAATAATGAAGCCTTTGTACATACACAAACATCCCAGGTGGCTTCTTTCCATGGTTTGGATCATTGGATATATCATAACGACTTTGTTTCTAGGCTTGGGGCAAAATCCTACACCTAGCTGGGGGCAAAACTCTTGATCATTTTGAGCTTAACCAAACAATCAGAACAATAGTTAGACAACTCTTATCAAGTGAAAACTGAGACACATCCAACATTGAACACGAGATCAAACTATCAACTATCAAGCTATCACAAAATCAATCTAAGCACATCACACACTTTTCAGTGGATGATATATTTTTGGATAATGATTTTAACATGATTGCTTAACTTTTCTATATTGATTTTCACTATCATGATTTTAGAGTGATGCCAGGATGTCATTAACTAGAGGAACAAGGAAGGAACATGATATTTTTCTTATTTGCTGCCTGAAAATTAATCATTAAATATGTGTAAATTTGTCTCGAGACATGATCATCAAAGTATCATTGAAGACATTTCCGATTTACGTATTAAAATGATTAATACTGCCTGTTTTACGGAAGCAACACTCGGGTCATCTTGGTTCAACTATACCTCGATGCTTGTGCTAACTTGCTATATCAAAATCCAGGAAAGAAGTGCTCAGTTCATCATGGTTTAATTATACCATCAATGTTTGCACTCACTTCCCACATTTCAAAAGCTCAATGATGACAAAAACACAATAATCCAGTGACTGGTCTAGTTGTAGCTTTGTATTTTAGCTTGCATTTCATTCTTGTATGGGATCTCGCATGCTCCTTTCATCCAAGGTTAAACATATCACAAGAATCATCAAAATATCATCACAAGCGTATACGCAACTAGACTAATGACTCATATCTCTTCAGATATTACCGACCTAGTGAAAATCTTATGCTATCTCTCTCAACAAAATCAACATCAGCATATCCGAATCTTTTTGCAATATGATATCAACAAACTATCAATTCTTTATCTAATCAATCTTATCAATTCAATCAATCAATCAAACCTAATTGATTCTATCATGTCTTATACAGGATGTATCTTTCCTGAAACTAGACAATCTGATTCATGTCTTATACAAGATGTATCCTTCCTAAAACTAGACATGTTGATGATGTCTTATACAAGATGTATCCTTCCCGAAACCAGACTCTTTGATCATCTTTATCTTATATAGGAGGTGTCATTCCTGAACCCAGACTGAATCTTGCTCGTATCAATCTAATCAATCAAGCTAATCAAAGAACTCGCATTTTCATCAACCACAGTTACAGAAAGCAAATCGAATCTTCCGAGATATCAATTTCGCAAAGTTGAAAACACTCCAAAGATCAATTATCTCAATTGATCTCCCAAGGGGGCATCATCATACCGGAATTTAGCAATCAAGAGCTGGGGCATCCTATCAAATCAATACCATCATCAAAATAAGATTATTCTTTGAATCAATGCATCATCACACCTCGCTTCAAAGAGGGGCAAAATGTATACACCTAAAAATGGTCTGAAGATAATTAATTGAATAAACAATTATTTAATTAATCTCCCTCCCCAATTTAATTGAATTCATCAACAATTTGATTAAAATCCTCCCCTTTCATCTACTTATTAATAAATCTAAGGATTTATATAATAGGTTCATTTCAATAGTCCTCTTTGATTAATTAATTCAAATTTATTTATTCTTCTCCATCAAAATCATTTCTTCTAATCCTCTAATTAATTAAAACAAATCAATTATGAGTTGTTGAAATTAATTAGCCTTTTCTTATTATTTGAATTCGTAAATTCAAATTCTCCTAACTTTTTGTAGCGTCGTAAATTGTACGCACTTGCTAGGGTGGTACAATTTCACACCTAGTTTAGCACCCGCCTTGGCGCATTTTTCATTTTGCATTGCATTTCCCCTTTAGCACTTGATTAATTAAATTAATTAGGTCTAAGGTCCTATTTTATCATCTCCCATATCATAAAGTTGGGCCCTTTTCATTAAAGTGTGCCCCTTTCATTTTATCCCTCCAATACATCATTTAATCAAAAACCCTAATTAGGTCCTATTTTGAACTTGGGGGCTTGATTTCAGGGGTCAAAACATTTCGAAATCGCCTGTAATTTCAGGATTCTCTCTAAAATCATCATATCTGACGGCCCTGAAAATTTGGTGAAAAGTTGTCGGGACCATGGCACCCGGAGTGCACACGGTCCCGGAGATTTTTCTCGAAATTTTAGGAGCACAATCCAATCATAAAATAAAGCTTAACCCCAAGAAATTGGTGGGAGATTCAATCTCTAGGTCGGCCAAAAGTTGAAATTAAGACCTAGGGTTTCATATATAAGAGCTCTCTTTCTTCATTGGAAAGGATCCAAATTTTGGTTTCAGGGACCTTCTATGCAGCGAAAGAGAAGATCTTTGAAGACTTCAACAACATTCAACATCCATCCATCAAGAATTCATCAATTTCATTCATCCATTTAGGGCTTTGAAGACATTGAAGAGCAATAAGGGATCACCGACTGAAGATTGGCTTGTACCCCTCCCTTGGGGTTGGGTATGATGTCATGTTGTTCTCATGTCTTTGCATAAGCCTCATTATATCATTTGTATTCATTCTTTAGATCACTTTGCATCTTGATTTGGAGCATTTACATTATCATTTACAAGCAATTAGGGTTTACTTTCTAGGTTGCTCTAGTTTGCTTACTTGCATTTTAGGATCTTGCACACACACAAGGTCTGCACACACACTACTTTTACAATAAAACTTGGCTATTCATGGAGGTGGAAATCACCAAAGCGGGGGTTTGACTAAGGCAAAACCCTATATAGCCACCCACCATACCTTTTTAGATATAAGTGCAGGTTTCGGGATTCGGACGATGCCACAAGTTGTAAATCCGACGAAAGCGGACCGAGACAGAACTTCACACCAAATTCCAGAGCAAAAGACCAGGATAGGGGTGTGGGGCACCCTGGTCCTACCAGGAAAGGGGCACTAGGCACCTTGGTCCCTGGGATAGGGGCGCTGGGCGCCCTGGTCCTTCTGTCAGACAGCAAGTTTCAACATTTTTCTAATAGCTTTTCAGGTTGCAAAACAGCAGTTTTAGGAGCAGAATTAGGACAGTGGCACCTGTGCCCCCATCCCGAACATTTTCACTCAAATTTTAACTCCAGGTATGCATCTGCATTCTTGTCTTGTCCTTGTGTTTACAGCTTTCCATTGTTTAATCTTAATTCTGCAATCTTGTTACTAGTTCATACTTACACTTTAGGGTTAATAGTTGAACTTGCATCATTCTATCTATCATTTGCAACAAAGGAATAGAAATCCTAATAGGTAGCTCATGTCTCTCTCTTACACAAAAAGAAGTAGCCAATTGTGTGATACCTCTAGGCTCTTTCGTATTCCACAAATGTGTGTCAAAAGGTAGGATTAGGGCATGTTGGCCTAGTCTCGCTTTTTTCCCATACACATTTTTGGTGAACCCGACGTGAATTCCAATCTTCTCCAATTCTGATTTATGTTTTCAAATTTGAGTGTTTATGCTATTTCAAATTCAAATTTGTATTTACAAGTTTTAATTTCTTGCAAGATTCAAAAATTTAGAGGAAATTTTTGCTAAAACCCTAATTTTTCAATTCAAAGTTGAACTTGTGGATAGCTTAATTGGGATCAATAATCTCAAATCTGATTTAGGAACTCATTTGAATCATAAATTTCATTTTCTAAATCTACATTATAAGTGCTTGCATTGGTTGAAATTAAACATTTCCTTCTATTTTGCATGTGTTATCATTTGAAAAAGGAAAATTGTTGTCATGATGCATTCATTTCATAGATGTGATAATGGGTTAGCTTCCCTTGTTTCAATTTTTCCTTCTTGTAAAGAATGTCCCCCCATCTATAACAAAATTTTAGTGCCTTAAAGAGTTGCTACCAATCCCTTTGAGACTCTCCCATGCTCTAAGGATGAAGACTTTAAGAGTGATCTTGACAATTCTCCTAAAATGTGCCCTTCCTATTTAGCTATCCTAGAGGAAGAGAATGATATCATAAACACCTTTCTTAATGTTACTTCACCTTCCCTACATGATGCCTCTCTAAGTGAAAAGGTATTGATGTACATTGACTTATTTTCTCCTAAAGTTGGTCCTTCCAATGGGGGCATGTTAGTGCAACAAGAGGTTATGAACACTTCTTTCAAAGATCTCCTTCCTAAGCATGAATCTTTGGAGAAATATGTTCACGTTCCTCCTAAAAAACACTCCCTTCATGACGATCCTTTTGTGCAAGAAGATGACATGATCCCTACATTCCCTAGTGATGGCATTTCCTTTTCCAACAAAATTCCCACTAGAGAGGATGAATTAATGATAAATGCTTACCCTTCTCCTAAAGTTTGTCTTACCCATAAGAATCCCTTAGAGAAAGAAGATGAAATAATAAGCAATTTCCTTAATTCTCTCTCCCCTAAAGATCATACTGAACATATTTTGAGGAAAGAGGATGAGTTTAACATATCTATTGATACTCTCCCTCCTAAGGATGAGGAATTAATAAACAATATTATCTCCTCTCCCGAAATTGAAAATACTTCAAACATTCCTTTCAACAACTTCGCTATTTGGGATGAACCGTTAGAAGAAGGTGTAGATTATTCTCTACCCCATGAGAGAACCCTAGCCAAAGGGGATGAAATAAAGATTGAAAACTCCCTTGATAGTTTCTCACCTTCCTTGAATCTCAATTATTCTCCCTCTAAAAATAAAGCATCTCCTTCTCCTCAACTTGGTTCTACTCATAAGGAAACCCTAGTTCAAAGCAAGATGGTTAACATCTCTTTCAAAGATCTCCCTCTCAAAAGTGAGACTTTAGAGAGTAATGTTGATACTTCTCCTAGAGAGTTTATTCCCCATGTAGATCCATTGATGGTAGAGGATGATATGACCTTTCCTAGTATTACTCTTCCTACTAGAACATCAATGCCTACCCCTTGTCTCTCTCCTAAAATTGATTTAATCCATGATAAGATTTTAGTACAAGAGAAGACTATCAGTAATTCTTCTAGCACTTTTGTTCATTCCTCTAAACCATCCTCAATCAATTTGATACATGTGAATGAAACACCTAACAAACCTCTCTTCACTGTCCAAGGTGCTTGTCCTTCTCAAAATTCTCAACCTTTAAATAAGCCTATCTTAGTGGTTCAAGGTGGTTATGCTAATGATTCTTTTTGCACTCCTAACAAACCTATTATTACTATGCAAGGAGGTTATTCTACTAAGAGCCCTTATGAGTATGCTAAGCAACTGACTAGAGAGAGTTATTGTGGTTGCTCATACCTATAATACTAGAAATAATAGGCAGCCTAATCCTCCTCCTGTTACTCTAGTTTCTCTTCCTAATCCTCAACCAATTCTTCCACAAGCTCCATGTATTTCACAAGTTCTTGGTAAGGAATATGATCTCATAGAACAACTTAAAGCTACCCCTGCTAAGATATCCCTTTGGGATTTGATCCAAACTTCTTCTGCTCATCATGGAATGTTACAAGATGCTTTGAAAGATTTGAATGTTCCTCCACCTAATACATCTAGTAATATAGTGTCTTTGGTTAACTCTATGATGAATCCTAAAGCTCAAATTGTGTTTACTCAAGATGAGTTGCCTACTAGTGAAATTCAACATCAATATGATCCCTTGATGATTGTGGTTATCATAAATGACACTGCTATAAGATGAACACTGGTAGATAATGGTTCTGGCCTTAATGTGTGTAGCATTAATCTATTGCATAAGATGAATGTGGATACATCCCTTATTGAGCCTGACTCTCATCCCATTCGAGGCTTTGATAATGTGGCTAAGTCTTCATTAGGTATTATCACCTTGCCCATCATAGTGGGACCTGTTACTTTGCCTACTCCTATCCATGTTATGTTGGGAAATCTAACATACAACTTGTTATTAGGGAGACCTTGGATTCATAGTATGCAAGTTGTCCCCTCTACATTGCATAGACAAGTTAAATTAATTTATAATAATAAGACATATACCTTGATAGGTGATACTAATTTTCAAGTTTGTTTGCAAACATCTACTTCCAAAGGGAGTTCTTCTAAGCCTTCCTCTTCTAGTGATGACTCGTTAAACAAGATACCTATGGATGAATCATCACCCTCTGATAATCAAAATTCTTTGGATGAGTTTGAAGTTCCTGAAGAAGATTCTTCTCAACTTGAATCTACACATGAAAAGGTTTTTGATCCTGAGAAGGTTCTCGCAGAAGACGATTGGGGATCTCTTGATTTCAATCCCACCTTTGTAGGTGAGTATAGGGTTCCTCCTAAAGAGCTTAAAGTTAAAAAGAAGGAAGAAACTAGAGATCAATCAGTCTTACTTGAACCTATGAGCAATAATTTTGTGGCCGCTTCTCAAACTTCTTCTCCTCACACCTCTAATTCTGAAGAATTTGATTCTTTGTCTTACGAAAAACCATCTTCTCTTTCTGAAATGGCTAATCGTTATGGTCGTGGTTTTCATATTTTGGCTAAGAGTGGCTATAGTGGAAATGGCTGTGGCACAAATGAACAAGGAATTAAAGTTCCTTTAGAACATAACATGCATGAATATTCATTTGGACTTGGATATAATCTTTCTAAGCCCACCAAAGCATCTAAAAGACCATCTCTCAATGTGAATGCTTTATTTAGTAGTGATGATGATCTCACTTCAACTAAATCATCTTCTACTTCTATCAACTCTCATTCCCCTCATAAGGAAATCTTGGCGATGAACAAATCTCTTTATGACTCCCCTCAAATTTCTAAATCCACTTATGAATCTTTATCTCCTATTCATCATAAAGTCATTTCCTCCAGGGATAAGGCTCTAATAAATTACACTCATCTTTCTTCTAAGATTTCTCGTAACTTTCCTTCTTCAATTTTTATCACTTTATACATGTTTTTGATCTCACTTATAGTTGAGCATTCAGCATGTCATATTCAAATACCTCATTCAATCTATCATGTCTTTAAATAACATTAATGGCTATTATGTTGCTCATCATTATGTGACATTGGTAGCTCATTGTCATTCATAATGGTACAATTTCAAGTGCAATCATATTTTTGAAGCAACATAATAGCCTAATTTTTCTATGTTATCTCTTGTTCCTATGGGGTAATAGTGTGGAAATACTGATCATCTTTGCTTTAGAATTCTCTTTTCCTAGATATGGGAGAAGATGTGTATTCTCTTTCTTATCCTACCCACTTCTTGTGAGGAGCATTTTACATACACTAATGTCTTGCTTGCATGAACCCATGTGAGTATGTAGTACATTTTGTTTATGTCTAAATCTATCCCTGGAAGATTGTGTAAGTCCTTCTCATTGACCTTATCCTTGGGAGGCAATGATCTTTTCTTATTTTTATCTAAGGATCCACTTTTTCCTATTTCGTGGATGGTGTGAACTTTCTTACTTGATGTTATTCTTTGTATGCATTTGTTGTTGTTTGTTCAAGGATTCTCTCTTACAAGAGGTGTAAGTCCTTGACTACAACCTCTTTTGCACTTGGTAAAATACATCCATAATTAATTCACTCTCCCAATTGGGTTAAAAAGATCGTCATCCTTCATTAAGAATCACTTTCACCTCGCAAAAGAAGGAAGTATTGCATTCTTATTCTCTTCTTTGACAATTCCTCTCAGGGATAGGTGTCTTTTGTACAAAGATCTCTTCTCCTCTAAGGATCTCCTTTACACATACTACAAGATATCCCTTTTCAACTATCTTATCCTTGCTTAAAGAGTGCAAAAACTCCCTTGCTTGGATCTATGACATTGTTGCATTTTTGGGGTATCTTCTTTTGTGATGAAGGTAGGTATCCTTGTTCTACTTTGCTTATGACATAAACATTACACTTTTTGAGCAATGGGTCATTCTCGGAACCAGAGCACAGACTCTTAGAGCGAGATGTCTCCATTTTTCTTTTATGCAAGGTGATTATTCTCAGAACTAGAGCACAGACTCTTAGAGATGTCACACTTTTGTACTATACATATACAGGTTGTAGTATACTCAGGCATAGACTCCTATGAGGTGCTTCTAACCTCACTTACACACACATGCACGATGTTGAGTGGAACTAGCGGCATAAGGCTAGACTTTCTCACTCTCCTCCCTTACATGGATCACCTAGACAGACTCTAGGGGCTAGTTTTCCATGTCCTGTTTCCCATGGATCACCTAGACAAGATCTAGGGGTGAGAAGTCCATGTTTTCTCTCTCACTATTCTTCTCATGGATCACCAATGTGTGTATTCATGCTTTTTTTCTTTCTTTTCTTCTCTTTGCATTTTGTTTCCATTTACATCCTTCATCTTGCATTAGAGAACTCTCAAATCCTCACACTCTTTGTTGTGTTGGAATTGAGATTTAGTCCTCTTTCTTACCAAATGATTCTCCATTAGTTTTTGATCTCATATCAAATCTTCTTGTGAGCATTTGTCATCAATATTCTTTAACAATTCGAAGTGGTAAACATGATACCCGGTTTCAACTCACTAAAATTAGCAAGCCGAAACAGGGGGGGCATATAGCTACCCTCAAATTTTCATCACCTTCCTTAGTAAGCATTAGGTGATTTTGTGATCTAACATGTGTTTTGTAGGGTGTGGTTCCTAACTGTGTACTGCGGATACCGTTGGGGACTTCATCTGACAACTTATGGATATATCCTTTTTCAAATAATGTTTACTTTTCTGTACCTTAGCTTGCATATGCACATAGTGTTCATATGACCGCTAAAGTGGGGGCTAAATGTAGCATCGTAAATTGTACGCACTTGCTAGGGTGGTACAATTTCACACCTATTTTAGCACCCGCCTTGGCGCATTTTTCATTTTGCATTGCATTTCCCCTTTAGCACTTAATTAATTAAATTAATTAGGTCTAAGGTCCTATTTTATCATCTCCCATATCATAAAGTTGGGCCCTTTTCATTAAAGTGTGCCCCTTTCATTTTATCCCTCCAATACATCATTTAATCAAAAACCCTAATTAGGTCCTATTTTGAACTTGGGGGCTTGATTTCGGGGGTCAAAACATCTTGAAATTGCCTATAACTTCGGGATTCTCTCTAAAATCATCATATCCGATGGCCCTGAAAATTTGGTGAAAAGTTGTCAAGACCATGGCGCCCGAAGTGCACAAGGTTCCGGAGATTTTTCCCAAAATTTTAGGAGCACAATCCAATCATAAAATAAAGCTTAACCCCAAGAAATTGGTAGGAGATTGAATCTCTAGGTCGGCCAAAAGTTGAAATTAAGACCTAGGGTTTCATATATAAGAGCTCTCTTTCTTCATTGGAAAGGATCCGAATTTTGGTTTCAGGGACCTTCTATGCAGCAAAAGAGTAGATCTTTGAAGACTTCAACAACATTCAACATCCATCCATCAAGAATTCATCAATTTCATTCATCCATTTAGGGCTTTGAAGACATTGAAGAGCAATAAGGGATCACCGACTGAAGATTGGCTTGTACCCCTCCCTTGGGGTTGGGTATGATGTCATGTTGTTCTCATGTCTTTGGATAAGCCTCATTATATCATTTGTATTCATGCTTTAGATCACTTTGCATCGTGATTTGGAGCATTTACATTATCATTTACAAGCAATTAGGGTTTACTTTCTAGGTTGCTCTAGTTTGCTTACTTGCATTTTAGGATCTTGCACACACACAAGGTTTGCACACACACTACTTTTACAATACAACTTGGCTATTCGTGGAGGTGGAAATCACCAAAGTGGGGGTTTGACTAAGGCAAAACCCTATATAGCTGCCCACCATACCTTTTCAGATAAAAGTGCAGGTTTCAGGATTCAGACGATGCCGCAAGTTGCAGGTCCGACAGAAGCAGACCGAGACAGAACTTCACACCAAATTCCATAGCAAAAGACCAGGACAGGGGTGTGGGGCACCCTGGTCCTACCAGGACAGGGGCGCTAGGTGCCCTGGTCCTGCCAAGATAGGGGTGCTAGGTGCCCTGGTCCCTGGGACAGGGGCACTGGGCGCCCTGGTCCTTCTGTCAGACAGCAAGTTTCAGCATTTTTCTAACAACTTTTCAGGTTGCAAAACAACAGTTTCAGGAGCAGAATCAGGATAGTGGCGCCTGTGCCCCCATCCCAAACATTTTCACTCAAATTTTAACTCTAGGTACGCATCTTCATTCTTGTCTTGTCCTTGTGTTTACAACTTTCCATTGTTTAATCTTAATTCTGCAATCTTGTTACTAGTTCATACTTACACTTTAGGGTTAATAGTTGAACTGGCATCATTCTATCTATCATTTGCAACAAAGGAATAGAAATCCTAATAGGTAGCCCGTGGCTCTCTCTTACACAAAAAGAAGTAGCCAATTGTGTGATACCTCTAGGCTCTTTCGTATTCCACAAATGTGTGTCAAAAGGTAGGATTAGGGCATGTTGGCCTAGTCTCGCTTTTTTCCCCTACACACTTTTAACCACATAACCTAACCATTCCTAAACCTAACCCATTCCATTTACCCACATGTCCCCTTTCCTTGAACACTTTACCCTCTCATGAGAAATGCTTTATGACACTTGTCACTAAGTGTTCCCTTTCATCTAACCTCTTCTAGAAGCTTTGTGACACTTGTCACTAAGTGTTCCCTTTCATCTAACCTCTTCTAGAATCTTTGTGACACTTGTCACTAAGTGGTCCCTTTCATCTAACCTCTTCTGGAATCTTTGTGACACTTGTCACTAAGTGTTCCCTTTCATCCAACCTCTTTTAGAAGCCTCTTGATATGTGTCACCATAGAGATGACAAGTGTTCCCTTTCATCCAACCTCTTTGTCAACCTCCTCCAATTTCACCATTGATATCTTCAGACTTAATCTTGACCATTGATTCCTGTCACCTCACCCCTAGCCTTGGAAATCCTATAAATAGACCCCATTTTGGAGCAATAATATCCATCTCATTTGCATTCAATCATTGTTACTATAGGCATATAGCTCTTAGCAAATCATTCTTAGCATTCTTATCATGTTCAATTTTAGCTTAATTGCATCTTCATTCTAGCTTATTTTCTAGAATAATCATGAAATCATGTAGCTTAATCATGCTATCATTGCTAGCTTATGCATCTTCATCATTTAAATCCTCCATTTAAGTGTAGTCAAGTCACTGGAATTTGCATAACCAGATCTGAGAGCAAAATTCATACTCGCATTTACTAGGAGGCAATAGATCGATTAGCTATGGTTTTAACTTTCATTGATTAATTTTCTAACCATTGCTTGTAATGATTTATTGAGTATTTTGTGTTGCAGCTACAGGTATAACATGTACACACTTCACAGGCATGAAAAAATCCGTCGCTAAGTGTTCTCCCTTAATACCCTTATCTTTTCACCATGTCTGCCTCAATGAAGAAAATAAACCTATCGACTGTCAGATCATGAAGCATCATATGTATTATCCCGATGATCATAATTAATGTTGGCCTTCACACACTACCATAAATTTTACAAGTGTTTTTACTGGGGTCCCAAGATACCTTAATAGGGTCCTATACTTAACCCGGTCCAAAATATACGTTATCAGTACTATGACTAACCGGTTAACAAGAATAAAGAAAAGTGTGTGTGTGTGAGTTGTGTATAGAGTATATCGATTGGCCCAAACAATAGAAAATGAGAAGAAAATGAAACTAGATGAGAAATACCAAAAGTTGAAGATGAGTTGCCATCAATGACAATCCTAAATGTAATTCACCTCACCAGATGAGTGTCAATTGCCAACAATCTCCTCCTTTGGCATTGATGGAAACAATCATGTGAAAATGATATCATCTCTAAATCTTCTCCCCCTTACTTGTATATCCATCCATTTATATACATCTAGTGTACTCCCCCTATGATATACATCCATTTTTCACTGTACTCCTCACCCTTTGACATCAATGAAAAAGTGGGTGTCCACCAAAAATGTTGTACAGATATATACATATCGGTTCCTATACATGTTTCAAAATGACAGCATATAAAGTCTTCAAAAAGGAAAAATGTGTCCCAACCCTTCTTAAGAGAATCAAGAATGGAGGTGAATCCATTCAAGAGACTAGCATAATATTCAATTGCCTCAGATTTTGTGGGATCCTCCTTCTACATGTTAGATATACACTTTGTCTTATGGAATAGCAAGTTGTCAGGCACAGGCCCAATAAAATTTTTGAGCTTTGTACCTATCTTTATTATGTTGTCCCTTTCCTTCTCTAATCTCAAAATTTGATCCATAACCGCTAAAATTGGACCATCTAAAGAACTTGTCAAATTAGTTGTCGAATTATAAGAATTAGAAATCTAAATCAAGTTATCTTTACAATCCAAAATTTGCTTGTCTATGGAAGTTGTGAGCTTTGAAAAATAGAGACAAGTCTTGTATACTTTTCCTCCTTCTGTCAATGCTGCACCAATAGATTCTAAACAAGTTTGAAGATTAACCTTCTCAGATTCAATCATCTGTAGAAATGTCTGCTTCCGAGCCTCAACAAATTTGCTCTTAGCCTCAGCTATTGAAATCTTAACCAAAGAATCATAATGCTCAGAAATAAAATCAATAATCTCTTGCAATTTACCGAATGAGCTTGCGCTCTCATTTGCCTGAAATTCTGGTACTAACCGGTTTAAAACCTCAAAAGTGTTCTAAATCAATTCTTTATCTTTAGACTCCTCCTGAGCCAATTTTTGGGTTGCCTATGCCTGGAGTGCTGCAATGGCCAAAATTTTCTCTACCGGTGACACCTTATGATAGGGCTTATCAAAACTGACAGAAATTTGTGGCATTTTCCCTTTGACTAAAGATGATGTGTCAATTGCCAAGGTAGAAGGAAAGTTTGTCACTGTATGTTTGCTTGTGTCAACCAATGACTTACCCTTTGTATCCTTTACCTCTTGTGCACTAGTGGCTTCGTCACTTGGTGCCTCACTCACTTTTGGTGTATCATCTAAAACCTTATCCTATAAATCTTTATCCTTTACAATATCTACCTCTACATCTTGTACATTTTCTATTGGAGGATTCTGAGTATCCTCAATTAGAAATTGGACTCACTAGCTAGTTGAGTGGTAACCAGTGGACTGCTAACTGGTGGATCAGTATTTACATTCTTCTCATCAAATTTTACTAGATCCTTGTTCCCTAGTAATTGAATATTTTGTGACTGTACAAAATTGGGACTCAACTCATAACCAAGATTTAAAATAATTTTGACCCATATATCTATATGTTGAACACAAAATACCATTGAGAGGGGGGTGAATCAGTGGTTCCTAAGTGATTAAAAAAACTTTCCAATCAACTTTAGAATACTAGATAGGCACTCTGATCTCTAAGAAATCAAATTGGTAAAGAAACAAGGAAGATAAAGAAACGAAACACACAAAAGCAATTCACAACACAAAGTATACGAGGAAAAACCAAAGTGGGAAAAACCTCAGTGAGAAAAGCTGCTAGAAACTACTATTCCAATCCAGCCTCACAAGTAAAACACCAAGTTACAAGGATTTAGGGCACCAACCCTTGCACCAAGCTTCAACTTGGCGATATTTATTGAAATACTATTTGAGTACAGTTAACACTTCTTGTTGCAAATGAGTTCTGCAATACTTTTGATCAAATGACTCACTACCGGTTGATAGTCTTTTCTCCTCCACTGTGTCTCACACTACTAGTTGTGAAGTTTCCTTCTCTTTTTCTTGGCTCCTTGTTTTCTTTCTCTACCTCTCTCACACAATCTCTTAACACACTATGTGACATTCAGATGTTGCTTGCTCTATCACATTCTATTGATTTAACTCAAATCCAAAACTATAGTTATGCCGGTAGAGTCCTCTCACCGGTATGCTTGCTCTACTATATTATAGATTTCTTAGAACAAGTTCTAAGTCTGGAAAATCTTCTCTTTTTGCTAACTCTCAATTTTCCCTTCTTCTTCTTCTTCACAGCAGCATCATCAAGCTCTATCTTGAGATCACTTCTTTTATACCATGATTTCTCACCAGAAAACAATTGAAACTTTGAAATGGTTAGGGTTTCCTTTTCCGACACAATCTTCATGAGATCCAATCCCACCTGTCTTGGTTCGATCACATGTCCTTCAAGGATGCACCTATACATGGTTTCCATTATCCAACACACATTTTCTAGAAAATGGAAATCTTGAACTAGGTCTTCTATCATCAAATCAGTCGACACACAAAGTGCTTTAGTAATTTCCTTTTCGAGGACTTCCTGAATCAGATTTCCTTTTCTTTGATCTAGGCACCAACTACTCCCTGATCTTCCTCTATCATTCCTTCTTCCTCAATCTACAATCAGTCAAATACAATCCTGTGATTTGTGGCTCCTTCATTAATGGCGATTATCTATTTCATCGACCTTGTTGATGAGGCTTCACCAAGCACAACACGTTTTCTACCTTGGCTCCACATGGCATCACAAAAATCAAGACATGGCCTACCAACACACAGTTGGTCTAGAAAACACATACCGGTACATCCCTTTGCCGGTAGATATTTCTTCTTTTGTTAGCTAGTAGATCACACTAAACAGGTAGCACAACTTCACCTTAGTGGTTTGTGACAACTTTCACATTCTGCCTCTTCATCATAAACAAGCAGCCAACCTTCAAACCGGTTTGTACTTTACCGACAGGCCTTCAATATTTATGCTCACCCTTATGTGAATATCCATCATGTTGGTTGACATCAATGATAACCTAGTGCCAAAATGCCAACAATCTCCCCTTTTGGCATTGATTTCAACTTCTCATGATTCACTTCATACCGATACATTTCTCCCCCTTTAACACAATGAAAAAGGGTACTGTGTAGTCCCCCTTAGATCCATACCAAGATTCTACTTTGACCACTACTAGCTCCCCCTGAGCCACATAAATCCTTCCTAGGTAGATGATAGAACTCCCAACTTGTATTGGAGGTATTCAAAGGTGCTTACCACTAATGGTTTGGTGAAAATGTTTGCTACTTATTCTCCAATGGGGACATAATCCATCCTCACCTTCTCTCTGAGGAAATGATATTTGATAGCTATGTGCTTTTCTGGAATGCATCACTAGATTCTTTTCTATATTGATTGCACTTGAATTATCACATAGGATGAGAATGGGTTTAGTGATGTCTACCTGTATGTCTTTGAGGGTCTGCTTCATCTAAATCACCTGAGAGCAACATGTAGTAGCAACAATGTATTATGCTTGAATAGTAGAGAGAGAGACTGAGTCTTGATTCTTATTGTGGCATGAGACTAATCAGTCACCTAGAAAGAAAGAACCTCTACTTGTGCTCTTCCCATCATCAATGCAGCCAACCCAATTAGCATTAGTGTATGCTTCCAAGATAAAATCTCCTTATTTGGGATACCACAACCCATAGTTGAGGGTCCTTGTAGGTATCTAAAGATTCTATTTACTACATTCATATGTGACTACTTTGGTGCAGCTTGAAATGTGGCCACCATGCACACTGCTTGAAATATATCTGGTCTTGAAGTAGTTATATATAGTAGACTACCTATCAAGGATTTGTACAGGGTCTGATCCACCACCGGTGATTCATCATTCTTGCTCAATTTGCTACCGGTCACCATGGGGGTACTTACCGGTTTACATTCTTCCAGCTGGAATTTCTTCAACATCTCCTTTGCATACTTGATTTGAGAGATAAAGATTCCTTTTTCTTTCTATAATATCTGCAAACCAAGAAAGTAAGTCAATTCACCAAGCATTGACATCTCAAATTCCGCCTGCATCTGATCAACAAATTATTTGCAGAGGGTGTCCTTGTTGCCTCCAAAGATGATGTCATCTACATACACAACCACGATGATCATGTGGTTCCCATATTTCTTTGTGTACAAATTTCTATCGACACTTCCCTTTTTGAATCCCTGCTCCTTCAGATACTAATCTAGTCTTGAGTACCAAGCTCTAGGAGCCTGCTTTAAGCCATACAAGGCCTTCTTCAGCTGACACACAAATATCTCATCATCATGTAGCGAAAAAACTTCCAGTTTCTCCATGTATACTTCTTCTAAATTTCCATTTAGGAAGGCAGATTTTACATCCATTTGATATACTTTGTATCCCTTGTAGGCTAAGAAAGCTAAAAACATTCTAATTGCTTATAGCCTAGTTACTAGTGCAAATGTTTCTTCAAAGTCAATTCCTTCTATCTGAGACTATCCTTTGCACACAAGTCTAGCTTTATGCCTGACTATCTTACCTTCTTCATTCATCTTGTTTTGGTAGACCCATTTAGTGCCAATGATGTTCTTTTCCTCCAGCCTAGGAACTGACTCCTAAGTCTTGTTCTTCTCAATTTGTTGCAGTTCTTCTTCCATGGCATTCATACATTCTTGTATTTTGCTAGCCTCATTGAATGTTTTAGGTTCTACTTCATTCATGAGGAAGAAGTTGACTTGTGCACCATTTCGGGCAAGTCTTCTTCTAGTCTGTATATCATCACTCTTATTTCCTAGAATTTGCTCTTCCAGGTGGTTTAACTGTACATTCCGGTTTAGAGCCTTCTTGGATGCTTCTTCTTCTGGTTCAATATCTGGCTGAGCTTTATCATCTTCATCGTTGGAATTATCATACCGGTTATCCTGTGGATGACATCCTTTGTGAATGTCCTCATCAACTTTTACATGTACACTCTCAATGACTCTTCACAGTCTCTTGCTATAGCATTTGTAGGCTTTGTTATTAGAAGAGTAACCAAGGAAGATTCCTTTATCACTTTTGGAGTCAAAATTTCCTAAACCATCCATGTCCTTTTTGATAGAACATTTACTTCCAAATACTTTGAAGTATTTGACTGATGGCTTCTAGTCATACCATAATTCATAAGGTGTCATCTTGTTGTTTGTTCTTAGTTGAACTCGGTTCAAGGTATATGCAGCAGTATGGACAACTTCCCTCCAATATGTATTTGATAGACTAGACTCATTTAACATGGTTCTGGCAATCTCCTTAACTGTCATGTTCTTCCTTTCTACAACACCATTTTGCTACGATGTCCTTGGAGCTGAGTATTGCCTTCTAATTGCATGTTTTTCACAGTAGTCTTCAAATTCATTTGATGTGAACTCTCCACCCTGGTCTGATCTTAGGAATTTTAACTTACACCCACTTTCTTTCTCTGCCATCTTCCTAAATATCTTGAACCTTTCAAATGCTTGTGATTTATCTTGCAAGAATGTGACCCATGTCATTCTTGACTAATAGTCAATGAAGAGCATAAAGTATCTTTCACCTGCAAGTGCTCTTGTCCTAGTTGGACCACATAGATCAGTATGCACAATTTCAAGTGGTCTTGAGGTGTTGTGCTCTTTTATCCTAAAGCTCACCTTAGTTTTCTTTCCTTTCAAACATTCATCACAAAAAATGTTTACCAGTTTGACGATGGGTGGCATATTCTTTACACACCCCTTTTTGCTTGCTGCAACTAGGTTACCAAAGTTTATGTGACCTAATCTTTAGTGCCATAGCCAACTTTCATTAGTGTGTCCTAATATGCACTGGGACTCATTGCATTCTTTCAGATTGTAAACATTTCCATCTGTTCTCTTTCCTTCTGCCACAACTTGACTGATACTATCTTTCTTTATCTGGCAACCGGTTGAGTCAAAGGTGAATTTATAACCTATGTCACACATTTGAATCACACTCAGCAGATTGTGCTTTAGGCCTTCCACATAATATACATCATGTTCTTTCAATTTTCCTTCAATACTTAGAGTTCCTTTTCCCTTTATTTTGATGGATGAGTTGTCTCCAAACCTCACAAAACCACCATTCCAGTCTTCAAGTTTGATGAATTTCTTTTTGTCACCAGTCATGTGATTTGAGCAACCGCTATCTACAACCCATAGATTTTTCCTTTCAGTATGTAAGGCAATCTGCACTATGAGACTTGATTCTGCCTTTTCTTTTTCTTTCTCAACCCATACTAGTTTAGTTTCCTTCTTCTTGTCAGCTGCTTTATTATGCTCAGGTTCAGTTACTGGTTCTTTCTCAGGACTCATTTTCTGCTACTTGATCTTATTGTTTTTACAGAACATTTCTATGTGTCCAACCTCTTGACAGTTATAGCATAACACATCTTTATAAGAGGGAGAATCCTTAAGATTATTATGAGGTACCGGTTTATCTCTCCTACATTCAAAACTCTTATGACCATATCCATTGCACTGATAACAAACAACATTCATATACTAGAGTGCATTAAATCAATTCCTACTTTCATAACTCCTAGAGGGCTTATTGATTAACCTACAGTTAGCTATCCTATGCCCAAATTTTTTACACCGGTAACAATACCCATGAAAGCTTGAAAAGTATCGGTTAGGCTGCCTAGGTCCTCCAAAGGACTGCCTCAAAGGGGGGGTTCCCTTCATACTGTTGATTTTGGTGAAACCTTCATGGTTGATTCTTCATTTCTCCTTGGATCTACATGTTGGTACAAGGAGTGTGGCCTCCAGTTCATAGATTGTGTATACCGGTTTGTGTGGTGATTTTCAATAGCATCTGCATATGTCTATTTACCAGTATCCTTGCCTACTATGAATGTCTTCTTTTCTTCACTTTCATTTGAAGATGTGAACTTTATTTCTTTGTTGGATGTATCTTTGTTGGTTGAGCTTTGCCCTTCTTCAAAGCCTAGGCCACTAGTGTCTTCAGATTATTTCTATTTGCTCAACATTTGTTCTAAAGCGTCAGTGTTGCCTTCATATTTGCTCCTTATTTTTATTTCTTCCTTACTTTCTTCAAGCTCCCTTCTAGATTTGCTATTTCTGCTTCCATCTCTTGATGCTCCTTTTCCTTCCTTGTTATGTCAGAGAATGTAGCTTCACATATCCTCTTAGTTTCTTCTAGCTGCAATTTCAAGTCAGATATAACTTGACCGAACTCATCCAGAGATTGTTTCAAGAGATCTTGTTCATCTACTGCTACAATCTTGACCCTTTTGAGTTCTCTTCTTATCTTACTCAATTCTTTAAGAGCACTGATAAGTTCACCTTCCAAGTCCACTTTAGCTTCAATATCCTCCTCTTCCTCATCTGGTTCACCAAGTGCCATGAAGAGATTTACTTTTCTATCATTCTCATGGTAATCATCTTCTGATGCATTTTCTTCATCTATTGTATCATCCTCAATAGTGCATAAGTTGTTCTGATTTGGGTAGCCTCTCCTTCCTTGCTGGTAGGTGTTTCTTTCTCTGTCTTTGCTGCCAGATTTTCTGAACTCTCTTGACTCATCTCCATAAGTTTCTTTGTGGGGGCATTTTGCTGCAAAGTGTCCAACCTTACCACAGTTGAAACTGTAGACACCTAAAAATGGTCAACGCTTGTGGAGTCATACTTTAACATTTGCGCATTGCCTCATTTTAGGTTTTTGCATTGCATTAACATTTCTCCTATGATTCACACTTGGTCTTTATCATTTGCGAACATCGAGTCATTCCTCTACATTCTTCATTCGTCTCGCTCTCAAATTTGGTCTTGTCGACAACACTATCTAGTCATGATTTTGATCGATTTTATCCTGTCGCATCAATGTGCATGCTAATTTGTCATCATTTTGGACATCGTCAATCCTAATTAGGGTTTTGTCCTCTTATCAAGCTTGTCCTTTTGTCATCAATCCTTATCATTTTCAATCTTGTCATTTTGCGATCGATTTGTCATCGATCGTTGTCATGTTCGATCTTGTCATTTTGCGATCGATTTGTCATTGATCGTGGTCATTTTCAATCCTATCGTCTTGCAATCTATTTTGTCATTGATCCTTGTCCTCTTGTCAATTTTGTCATCTTGCGATAAATTTATCATCGATCATCGTCATTATGTCAATTTGGATCAATTAGTCATTGTTCCTCGTCAATTGGCGTATTTATCAATCAAATCATTTATCACATTGGTCCTTTGTTAATAAAAATCAAATCGAATCAATTATCTTTCATCAAGACCTAATTCATCTTCTAGGGTTTCATGATTTAATCATTTAACCTTGTTTGTCATTTCCTCCTTTAGGATTAATAAATTATTTATTTATCCTAAGTCTTCTCATCGCAATTAAATGTTCATTTAATTGGCTAATTATTCCTCTTTGTGAATTAATTAATAAATGACAAATTATTAATTGATTTACCTAATTCCTAATTTCATCATTTTTCTAATTCCTAATTTCTTAATTCCTCTTTTTCTAATTTTCTAATTTTCTAAATTCTTAATTTCAATTTCCTCCTATTTCTCTCCTAAATTCATGGGAATGACATTTCAATTTGTCATATTTTGTCATAATTTGTCATAATTGACAATCAATCAATTTTTGACATAGAAATTTGTCATAATTTGTCATAAATTATCAATCAACAAATTTTGCATAGAAAGTGCATAATTTGTCATAATTTGTCATAATTGACATAATTGATTTGCAATTTCCATTTGAATTGAATCATGCTAATTTGATCATCTCTCCAATTTTTCTATAAATTGGATGAATTTCTTCAATCAAATCCCTAATAATGAGAATGAGAATAATCAGATTATCGAATTTTTAATCAATCACACTTCGAGTACTCTTGAGCAATAATCTTGTCTACTTGCTTTCAATCATGATCATGCACTAGTAGGTGAGATCCACAACAAAACTATTTGGAGAAGAAAGAAGAACAATGGAGCCGCATGAGGGAAGCGTTCAGATCTGCATATGGTTGCATAGTATTTACTTTTGAATGCTTCATTTTCATGTCTTTATTGAGTGTGTTTAGGATAGATCATTACATTTAAGCTTTCGTGATTGGGCTAGATTAGTGTTTTTATATTGCATGTGATGATTCCTAATTTCCTATGCTACATTAATTGGTGAACCTGACGTGAACACTAACCATCTAACCCCTTTACTGTGTTTTTGAGTCCTTTTGAGTTGATTTGCAAGTCAAAAAGACCAAAAACAGGGTAGTGTAGGGTTTTCTGGAGACTTCTGCGCCTGTGTAAGACAACTTGCGCCTATGTTATGCATTCTGCACCTCTGTGAAGGACAACCTGCACCTGTGTCATGCATTCTATGCCCATGTCATGAGTTCTGCGCCTGTGTAAAGTCCAGAACAAAGGTAAAAAGGTAGTGTTTTGCTTAAAAATTTGTTTTGTTTTTGCATTTTGTTTTCTGTTCTCTGTTTTTGGTACTAATTATCTATGCAGCATCTTGGCATACGCATGGAAAAGACAACAAATGAAACTACTAACATGTTTTATGCAGAATCGATAGTCAAAGAATAAACACCTCAAACTTCTAACTTGGGTTTTGCAGGTTGCCTTGGAGAAACAACTAAACTTGGTGTTTGTCATTAATGTTTTAGGAACCTAGTGATTTCTAAATAGGTTGGAATGAATATGTTTTTGCTTTGATTATTGAGTGTGACATTGGAGTAGGAGAGTATGCTCTCATCCTTCTTAGGGTGATCAAAAGTCTAGATCTTCGATACCATGCTCGTGTCTTTGATTGTGTGTCACCTTTAGAGGGCCTGCCTTCCCGACCATTTGCTTTTGCAAGCAAGTGATAATCATGAGAAGGGAATGACCCAAAGTGAGTACGGCTAGAATACCTTGGCATTCTAACTCACTATAAACAAATACCTGATGGGCGAAAGCTTTGAATGAAGGGTTACGTGGGAATTGTAGTTACTTGGGAAGTGATGACCCTTGAACTCTTTCTCATATCAACATCTAAGTAGGGCCTCATGGTCTAAATCATGCTTGCATGACTACATTTGATTGGTATCTTGATGGGCTTAATGTCTCAATCATGCTTGCATGACACCAAAGAGTAATGCTTAATAGAAATTCTTCCTAAACACCTTGTTTTTAAAGGCCAAAAACCCTTCTAGTTGCTTGAGAAGGACAAGTTTAGATACTTGGAAGAGATACTAAGTTCACCATGGGGAGATTTCCATGGGGATTGATGCTTGGCTGCCCTGAGAAGTGAGTGTCATGGAGGGGAGCCCGTGGGGTCAAGCATCTATGTATTCTCCTTGAATCCCATAACAAGTCTACCTCTCAAGTACCTAATGTCCTTGCCTACCATAAGAAATGTGGGAATGAGCATGATTGTCTTGAGTCTAAGTTGAAATATCTTGTATTCTTTACTTGTCAAAAGTTGAATTGTATCTCATTTCAAGAACAAGGTAAATTGATTCAAAACAAGGCTAAACACAAGAACATTTCATCCAACAAAGTTCAAAACATCTTCAAACATGGTTGTCAAACATTTTTCAAAATCTTGTCTCAACACCACATGTCACTTAGATTTAGGTTCATCCTAGGTTTGCATTTTGCAAAGTCATTGTCAAGTACCAAGGTTAGGTTTCACCTAAGTCATACTCCTTTGCATATCAATAAGGATCATCCATTTGCATGTGTCCTCTTGCATTAAAGTCATACCATTGTCATACATTCATATTTGCATACCTTAAGTCTCTTCATTAAGTTTAGGTCATTATCATATCATATTAGGATCATTTGCATGGTAATTGTCCATTTTTCATATAGTCTCAAAGCTAGTTTTTATCATACTTGAGTAATCCAAATCTTTGATAAACCCTAAGTCATTGTTCGGAAGTCTAGACCTTATCAAACCTTTTGTCCTTTTGTCATCAATGTCATTTCGTCAAACCTAGCTTAGTATCCAAGCATATAGGGGAGACATTGTCACCTTGTCCTTTGTCACTTAAGTCCTTTTGTCCTTTGAGGTCTAGACATCATTCCAATTTCCTAAGGGTCTCTTTTAGATTTGCATTCATAAGTTTGTCAAAATCTTCAAAACAACCAAAAACATAGATTGCATTTTCATCTATTTAAGTTTGCATTTAGTTGCATATCATATATTGTCCTTGAAAATTTCCAAAAACATTGCATTTGCATAAGTGACATTCCTGTTGAGACAAGATCAAAATCTAAAAAGATGGGCAAACCAACATATCAACCCATGGACAACATAGCAAATTCGCAGTTCCAAACTAGCCAAACAGTGCAAATTGAAAGTTCATCAAATACATCTTTACCACCATATGGAATAGTTCAACTTGGACCACCTCCATTATATGAACCAGTGTTTGTACCTATGAAACCAGGACATGGGAGTGTTCCACCAACTCCAAGAGGAAGTGCACCTTTCAATTGGAATCAACCACACTTGCAACATGACATTCAAACTCAAACATTATATGAAGAACAAACTCTTTCGCAAGGATTTGGTTTAGATCAAGGCATTCAACAAGAAACGAATCCAAATGTCCAACCAGATTCTTCATCTGATTTTGATGCTTCTGATGATGTTGACATGTTCCTTCAAGATCCAAAGATAACAAAAAAGATGGATAAGTTCTTGAACAAGGTCTTTAAGATGTTTCCACAAAAGTATCTTAACATGATGAGTAATGTGACCTCTTCAAGTGAGCAAATCAATGTGCAAGAACAACAAGGCAGTGAGTTGTTAAGTTTCTCTCCGCATCCAAATGAAAAAAATGCACAACAAGCAACCCAACCTACCTTGATGAGCAAACGTGCTTCAAAGGCATTGACAGTGACTATTCCTCAAAAGTCACCATTTGAGACAATAAATAATCCATTATTCAACACAACACCTGTAACACAATATCAAATGAAGACCACACCAATATTGACAGCTGTCCCTCGACAAGAAGTGGTTCCTTACATACATAAAATTGGATCAAAATCTAAGATGCAGGAAAGTTTCACGACTAGAATGCCTGATATCACCAATGTCCAAAACAATTCCACGATGCAACAAAGTTCTTATGTCCCGTTAAGTTCAATATCTTTGCCAAACACTATTGCGACAGATCCTTCGATAATGGTGACACAAAGAGCTACGGATAGTGGTTTGCACCAACACCAGTTGTTGCAACAATTGAGTAATACACAAAAGGTACAATCGAATGTGCAAACTAGCAATGTGCAACAACAACAATTTTGCATTCGACAACAAATTGCAGTGCCTTCGACACCATTACAAGTTAAGGAAAACTTGCAACCATCACAATGGATTGGACAAACAACACAACAAGTTAAAGCAAGTGCCATACCCCATCTTAAGGAGAAGCAACGAAAACCACCTAAACAAAGTTTTTTACAAATGATGGGATATACACCGCGACAACAATTGGTACAAAGTCAACAAATTCTGATCCGTCGGCCTCAACATCAACAACATGTGCCTCAATATGTGCCAAGGCAAACAAGCTATCCTACTTCACAACCGCAATTGGTGCCTATGCAATATCAACAACCTACTCAATTGCAATATCAACCTAGGCTCCAAGAAGTACAACAACAAAGTCAGTATCAAGGCATGGCACAACCACAACAACAAGAGATGTACCAAGAACTTTATATGCTGGAGACACCAAAAATGGCCATTTTAGAGTATCAACAACCGATCAGAAATATGATGTATCGACAAAGAGTACCCACTGGGATTAATGATGGACCTCCAAAATCTAATAAAATTGCGCAACAACTTGAGAAGTTGCAACGAAAAGTTGGCGCATTAGAAACTAAAGGAACAAAGAAGTTGTATACAGATCAAGATTTATGTCCTAATCCATTTGACAAGAGTGTATACATGCCTCCATTCCCTAAGCATTTTGAGGCACCTAATTTTGAGAAATATAAAGGGAATTGCAATCCAAAAGATCATATTCGAGCATTTTTCGCACCATGTATGGAAGTAAGCTATGAGGAGACATATTTAATGAGATTATTTGCACGAAGTCTCATGGGACAAGCCATGGATTGGTATTCACATCTGCCAGGAAATATAAAGACTTGGTCAGAATTGGCTCAAAATTTTTTATCTCATTTCACGTTCAACATCGACAGTGACATGACCATGTCAGATTTATGCAACACCAAGCAAAAGCAAGGTGGACCATTAGTGACTTTTTTGCAACGATGGCAAAGCTTGTATAGTCGTTCTTCTCTTGATATACCTGAAGAACAACAAGTGAATTTTTTTATCCAGAATTTGGTCCCAGAAATGATGTATGATCTAAAATTGAAAAGTCCCAGTACTATAGAGAAACTCATTAAGAAAGGAATGAGCATTGAAACGGCTCTTGTAGCTAAAGGAATTATCAAGCTCAATAAAGACAATGACAACACAAATTATTCAGGGGACAGAAATAGATTTTGGTATAAGAACAAGAATGTCACTAATGATGGAGTTGTTGATGCAAGAGAGGTGAATGTAAATCAACCCCCATTCACAATCAAGAAATTGAGTGTTCCTAATATGTCAACTATGGAACCAAATCAAGCACCAATGAGCAATGTTACTCAATAGCCGCAATACCAACAGCATGCTCAACAACAACATACTCAACAATATAATCAACAACAAGGCCAACAACAAAACCAGTAGCGCAAACCTTTCCAATCGCGGGCTGGGCCTCCTCGACAATTTACACCATTGGGAGAGCCTATTGAATCAATAATGAAACAATTGATACAAGCAAAATTTATTAAGCTACCAGATATCAAGGCAGAACCAGTGGTAAAACCGCATTGGTGGAATGATAATGCATACTGTGAGTATCATCGATCTAAAGGACATAAAACTGCATCATGTTTTCAATTGAAACATATGATTAAAGATTTACTAGAGCAAGGAGTAATTGAGGTAGATCCACCCCATACGACCTCTAACACTGATCATACTATTTTCAAAACTCCTTTGCTTGATCATGACAAGGGTAAAGCGTCTTCTTCCAACTCTGTCCAAACAACAAATTATGCAAATACTGGTTATAACAATGTCATTAATTATTTTCATGCGTCAAATGAGTATGTTTTCACCCTAAGAATAAAGGAACAAGATCCTTCTTGCGCAGTCACCACTCGTCGATCCAAAATAGTCCTAAAAGGAGCTCCTACAGCTCCTCCCAAACCAACTCCTGCAAATCAGTACAATCTCTTGGACCATCTAGGAAAGACACCTGCACAAATATCAATCCTTGAGTTGTTGAAAATGTCTCCCATGTATCGTGTAGTCCTGGATAAAGCTTTAATTGAGTCCACTGTCCTGACAGATATTGATGTTGACTAGTTTCAAGCTCGGATTGGACATCTAGTTGTTTCCCAAAATGTCGCATTTTCCAATAATGATATCTCACCTGATAAGCTCCCTCATAATGATCCTTTGCACTTAGAAGTTTTTGTCCATAATTGCAAAATTCGACGAGTCTTGATAGATGGCGGAGCAGGTCTTAATATTTGTACCTTGAGAGTGGTCATTGGCCTTGGATATACATAAAATGACATTGATTCTTCCAAAAGAATAACAATCAAAGCATATGATGATGCTGAGCACCCATCTAGAGGGATAATTACATTGCCTATTAGAGTCGGTCCAGTGACAAAAAACACTTTCCTACAGGTCCTAGACCTTGATCTCCCTTGTAATATGATCCTTGGTCGTCCATGGATCCATGCAATGAAAGCAGTTCCATCCACCTATCATCAATGTTTAAAATATCCTTACAATGGAACTGAGATAACAATTCCAGGAGATCCTAATCCATTTCAATTTTGTGCTACTCTAAAGGATACCCCTCAACAGCAAGTCCCAGTTAATAGAAAGGCCAAGTCACATAGCTATGTGGATCCTAATGAATTGTTAGATGCTGTCAAAGGAAAATTGAAGATACAGGATCAAGGGTGTGGAGAATATTCAATGGATCAAATGTTCCTCATCAGGAATTTACCAATATCTCCAAAATCATATGGAAAACCGCATTTATTGCAAAAGGAACCTAAGGTCATTATTCAATATCAGCGTCCCACTACATTTACAAGATGGGGTGAACTTGACAAAGAAACTGTAGATGATGATGTCATAGATTGGCTTTATAAAGATCCAACTGAGACCCCACCTATCAGGTTTCCAGTGGAATGATACGACAAAGGATTTACTATGCTGCAAAAGAAAGGATATGATAGCTGTAGTGGCTTAGGCCTGAACAACAATGGAAGGCTAGAACCTGTCATACCCAAGAGGCGACCTCCAACTTTAGGGTTAGGTTTTGTACCATTGCGAATTGGATCTACATCTACCAAAGTGCCCATGTGTAGAAAAGGGCGTGACTCTGATGATGAAATAACACCTGAGGATACTCGACCTAAAACTGATTCCAATGAATGGGAGTGGAGTTCTTTTTATTCTAGCTCCTATGCCCTCGACACTATTTTCATTGACCCTGATAATTTGCCTATGGAAGACAAACATGAAATAACTCCTCTTCCTAAAACATGTCCCCGTGCTTGGATAGAGTCATTCTGGAATCCAAGCTCCGAATCCGAAACAAGCAGTTCGGATAGTGACACCACAGATGTTCACATCTTTACCATATCAACCCTCTCTCTCCTTACAATCGATGATGACATGCCCCTCATCTATCCCTAGCTTATCCAACATGACCAACAAGAACCCCTCACATTGGACTATTTTCAAAATGACAAAGCAATTGCAGAATTCCTTGGACTACGGGAAGGCATACCACAAGGTGATCATAAGGCAGGATTTGCTATTGATCTAGATTCCACAGCATATTTTGGGGAGTCAACTCCCTCTTCCAGTCATCAAAATGAAAAAGGAAAAGAAAAAGTAAAAAATCAAAAGAATAGATCTTTGAGTGAAAACCGTAAGGCACTCTCTGATCATACAAAAGTAAAAACAAAAGATGTACCTGCGGGTGAAAATCTCTCTGAGGTGCCCAAAGGTGGAAGAGTGGACATACCCCTATCAAGTCAGGACAAATCAACATTGCTTGTGGAAATGACCGAGGAAATCAATTTGGGTACACCTGACAACCCTAAGGTCATTCATTTTGCTGCTTCTCTATCACAACAGGAAAAGATAGATTTTGTCAATTTCTTTCTTGAGAAGAAGATCAACTTTGCATGGTCCTATGTAGATATGCCTGGCCTCAATCCAGAATTAGTCCTTCATCATTTGCCATTAAAATTAGATGCCAAGCCTATCAAACAGAAACTTAGAAAGATGCATCCCCAGGTGGCTCTTTTGGTCAAGGTGGAACTGAAGAAATTACTAGATGTGGGCTTTATCAGACCCATCGATTATGCAGACTGGATTTCAAATTTAGTACTAGTTAGCAAAGTAACTGGGGGCATCAGAATCTACACAGATGTTAGGGATATCAATAAAGCATGCCCTAAGGATGATTTTCCATTGCCAAACATAGACATCATAGTGGACATGACTGCTGGATATGAGATGCTCTCATTGATGGATGGTTTCTCTGGCTATAACCAAATTCACATTGCTCCTGAAGATCAACATAAGATAGCATTCACTTGTGCTTGGGGTACCTATTGCTGGAATGTGATGCCCTTCGGTCTTAAAAATGTAGGCGCAACATATCAAAGAGCAATGACGACAATTTTTCATGATTTCATGCATACTTTGATGGAGGACTATGTTGATGACTTGTTATGCAAATCTATCACAAGAGATAGTCATCTAGCCATCCTGGGCCTGATCTTTGACTGAATGGAGACCTACAAGCTCAGACTCAATCCAAAGAAGTGTGTCTTTGGTGTCACAGCTGGCAAATTACTAGGGTACATTGTTTCTCATAGAGGCATTGAGGTCGACCCTGGCAAGGTTAAAGCAATAATGGATATGCCTCCTCCTTCTAATCTCCATCAATTACGTAGCCTGCAAGGAAAGCTCCAGTCAATCCACTGCTTCATATCTTAGTTGGCTGACAAATGTCATCCATTCCAGCATCTATTGCATAAAGGTGTCGCTTTTAAATGGACTGAGCAATGTCAATCAGCATTTCAAGCACTCAAAGACTATTTGTTGTCACTGCCTATTCTAATGCCTCCTATAGAAGGGAAGCCTTTTATATTGTATATTTTTGCAACTAAAACGGCACTAGGAGTTCTCTTGGCCCAACAGGATGAGAACGGCAAAGAGTGAGCTATTTACTATATCAACCGGACACTGGTAGGTTGTGAGCTAAATTATTCAACTATTGAAAGGGCATGCTTAGCGGTGGTATTTGCAACGTAGAAGCTCTGACATTATATGTTAAGCCACCAAATATTGTTGGTTGCAAAAATTGATCCCTTAAAATACTTAGTAGAGCAGCTTTGATGGGTTGCCTAGCAAAGTGGGTCATGATCCTCAGTGAATTTGATATTGAGTATATGGAGCGAAAGGCGATAAAAGGACAAGTCATAGCAAATCAACTTGCAGAGGCTCCTATTTCTGATGATCATCCCATGTTGATAGATTTCCCAGATGAATCAGTCTTTGCTCTCACATCCTCTAATGAATGGAAGTTATACTTTGATGGATCCCACACCAAGTTCGGATCTGGAGCAGGCATCTTGTTTGTCACCCCTCAAGGTGATGCTATTCCAATGTCCTACAGAATAACTTTTCATTGTACCAATAACATTGCAGAGTATGAAGCACTGGTCACAGGACTCTGAGTAGCAGTCCACTGGAACATCACGCATTTGCAAGTCTATGAAGATTCTCAATTAGTCATCTGACAAGTGAATGATGACTATGAAACAAAAGATGAAAAGCTTATTCCCTATAAGCATATGGTAGATTTCTTCAAGACCAAATTCATGGCTATCCATTTCAGTCAAGTTCCAAGAATACAAAACAAGTCGATAGATGCGATGGCTATGATTGCTTCCATGTTGAATATGCCCCACAATATGTACAAATGTGAATTTTTAGTTGAGCAATTGCTGGTTCCTTCTTTTGACATTCCGACAGCAGATGTGATGTGCGTTCTTGTTGGTCCCAACTCCCTATGTTACAATGACGTCTATCAATATTTGAAATCCCAAACCTTACCACCTCACCTTTCCACTAACCAACACTGAGCCTTCATCCTACAGACAGCCAAATATGTCATCATCGCTGACACCCTTTACCGACGTTCCTTTGACCATACCCTCCTCTGGTGTTTGGATTTTGATGAAGCACAAATGGCTTTACACAAGGTTCACGATGGTATATGTGGGGGCCATTTCAATGGTTTAAGCTTAGCCAAAAAGTTGATTTGTGCTGGGTATTATTGGCCCACTCTTGAAAAAGATGTTCATGATTTTGTTAAGAAGTGCTACAAATGCCAAATTCATGGAAACTATATTCATGCACTAGCCCAAGAGCTTCATTCTGTCATATCTCCATGGCCCTTTTCTCAATGGGGATTGGATCTTATTGGCAAGATTCACTCGACATCTGCAAATGGACACAAGTTCATCATTACAGCCATAGAGTATTTTACAAAATGGATCGAGGCTATCCCCATGACCTATATTACTGGTGTCCAAATATCAAAATTCTTGCTGAATTATATCATATGCCGGTATGGGGTTCCTCTTTCCATAGTCACTTATAATGGTCGCCCCTTCAAGAATAAAGATGTCAAGGAACTCTGTGAAAAGTTTCATATCCAGCACTGTTTCTCCAATCCATACTATCCACAGGGGAATGGTCAAGCCGGAGCATCAAATAAAACCATTATCAAGATCCTGAAGAAGGTTGTCAAAGACGCTGGTCGAGATTGACATGTACAGTTGAATCCAGCACTATGGGCCTATCACACTTCTATCCGCACACCTACTGGCGCAACACCTTATTCCTTAGTGTATGGTGTAGAAGCTATTTTACCTTTGGAGGTGGAGATTTCTTCCTTGTGTGTTTCCTTGCAACATCTAATTGATGATGAGACACACAGAGTCTCTCGGTTGCATCAGCTTGAGTTGTTAGATGAGAAGCATTAGACAGCTCTGACACATTTGCAAGCATATCAAAACCGTCTCTGTCGCTCTTATAATAAAAAGGTCAAAGGGCGACACTTCAAAGTGGGAGATTTGGTTTTAAAGGCAAACCCTAAGAACGCATAGTCTACTGACATCATCAAAGGTAAGTTTGAACCTAATTGGGTTGGGCCTTTCATAGTAACTGCAGCTTATGGCTTGGGGGTATATCAGCTTGCCACTCCAGAAGGTGAACCTTTGTCTGATCCTGTCAACAGTATGCATCTTCGCAAGTACTGGGCATAATTTTCTATCAGCATTTCTTCAAATATGATCCTGAAAAAATACAAAAAAAATTGAAAAAGCAAAAAAAAAAATCAAAAAGCAAAAAAAGAGAAAAAAGAGAAAAAGAGCAAAAAGTAAAGAAAAAAATGATTCGCCCTCTAGTGAAAACCTGGCAAACAGGCGCTTGGGGCAAGTACCTTGGTGAAAACCTGGCAAACAAGCGCCATGTGTAAAATGAAATCGTTGCTTCGTCATCTGTCATGACCTCTAAGCTATGCTTTCTCTCGGCCGGTTTCTCACGTCTATCTTTGTCTTAACCCAATGTTCTATTCCAGGCCTGTTATTGGTCAACATCATTGTCTTGCATACTCTGGTTTCTTGTACATATGTTTTTGTCCCGGTCTATGTATGTCTTTCAGATGCACATTGGGTGTGTTCCCCTTGTAATGATCGATCACTGGAACTTTTGCATTTAAAAATGTCCTGAAAAAATCCCAAAAACATTTTAAAATGTCCTAAAAAAATCTCAAAAACATTTTAAAATGTCCTGAAAAAATCTCAAAAACATTTAAAAATGTCCTGAAAAAAGATCATAAAAATTTAAAAATGTCCTGAAAAAAAAAATCATAAAAATCTAAAAATGTCCTGAAATAAATCCAAAAAAAATCAAATAATGTCCTGAAAAAATCTCTAAAAAATTGAAAAAATGTCCTAAACAAAATCCCTAAAAAATCAAATAAAGTCCTGAAAAAAAAAATGATCAAAAAAATTGTAGAAAACTCAAATGGCAAAACAAAAAATAAATAACCCCTTTGTGCATAGACAGATCACTGAGCATCCATCCAACAACAATTAATCACACACTGTGCTTTAACTGAAATCATGCGTAAACAGATGAACTCTTTCAATCAAACTAGACATTCAAACTGATCAAAATTGTCATATCAATCAACCTCAAAATCATTTGTCCTTGTCTCTACTATCATGGGTCTTATACAGGGTGTGGTATACTTGAAACCAGACTGTGTCAAGTCTTAGATGGGGTACCACATGTCTTGAAACCAGACAGCATGATCGTCCTATCAACACTTTCAACTTTTGACAATGAAGATCAAGATGTGAGTTTGATTTGTTGGAATTTGTGCATCTTATCTTTTTACTGATTTATCTTTGGCTTTGATCATGTTCCTATGTTGCTTGATGATGTCATTGAGTGATTTAGAGTGACCGGGATGGATCATGGTCCTTTTCTTTTTGGTTATGATTGTTGTTTGTCTATGATGTGTACGTCAAATGCAAAAAGGGTTGCATTTCAGCTCTGCCCTTCCATGCCATGATGCTACGCATCCATTTTGCTACATAAAAATAAAGGTTCTCACCTACAAAGTGCATTACTGGAAGCAAGTTTTTCTTCGTCTCTAATTGTCCTCTATTTCATTTTCTTCTTACTAACATTTCTTCCATCAGTTTGGATAGTCAGTTCGGTCTAGTGCTCTGATTTCCCCAAATATACATGCTACATCCTACATTCATTGGTTAGTACATTTGCATTACATCAAGAATTGTATCAAGCATTTTATCCATTTCATATTATAAATGCACCAAAAAAACACATAAAAATGCATCCATACATGTTCCATAATAAATAGTGCATAAGTCATCCATACATGGAAAATAACATAAGTCATAACAGATTGCATCCCATCATATCAATGCATATCATATCATATATCCACACCATATCGGAGTACAAAAATTGGACTGTCTGTCCTAAGGCCCGCAGGTTGACTACAAAATGTCAAACTACATAATGTCCACTGTCTGTCCTAAGGAGCACGTGCCTCTATCACTAGGTGCTCCCTCTATCCTCCTCATCCCTACCATGTCTCGCGGATGATGTCCCTCCTGGTCCTGGCTATGGTGGTCTCATAGGTCCACTCACTCCCATGTTGCTCAATGACCTCCAAGAGCGTGCCCTGCTCTTTGTCCTCGATCATGCCCGATATGAAGGTGCTCTCTGCTCTAGTGGAACTGCACTCTCGTATAGTGTCCTCCAATGGTGTATCTCCTCTCCGGTCTCTACCAGCATCTATACCATCTCTCGTGCACTGGCATCCCGAATCGACCCAATATACTCAATGATTCTCTGTTCTTCTCGCTGTGCCTGAGCAATTGCTGTATCTCGCACTGCTGTAAGTCTGGCTATCTCTGCTCTGAACTGCTCATCTGCTCATGCTCTCTCTCTAAAGTTGCAATATGATCCTATTGACTCGCTATGGTAGCCCTGCACATCTCCATCTCCTCTATCCTAGCTATCTCTAGCTCTATGGGTATATCCTGCAATGCCTCCTGCTCCCCATCCTCGTCTCCATCCTTGTCATCATCCTCATCTCCGTCCTCATCATCCTCCTCATCCTCATCATCACCCTCATCCTCGTCATCCTCATCATCTCCCTCCTCCTCTCCTATGAGTGGGAAGTCCTCCTATCTCCTCGATACTGGAATATCCGGATCTGTCAATGGCATTGGCCGCCATCATGCAAACCATCTCTCATACTCCTTTGTCGTCCCAAAGTCTACCACATCTGATCTCCAATCCCACTGTCTCTATTGTAGCTGTGAAAAGTCAGCATATGCTATGTGTGGCTGAATCATACTCCCCCACTGACTCATCTCTTTGTGAGATTGGGCAAAGTGTGCAGTCCTCATAGGTACATCTTGCCTCTCTCCAATTGTCGTCTGACCCTCTCTAGTAGGTACATCTCAATCACTCTCTGTCGATTCATTGGTCGCCCAATCAAGTACCTCTCCTGTCTACAATATGGTAGCTCATCACTGTCATCTGACCATCCAGGGCAATCACGATATGGCCTCCATGTGAACTCTCTTAGTCTGTCTAGCTCATGTTGCCAATATAATATGTATCCAAATGGACCCTATCTCAGTGCTCCCCCATAGTAGTACACATATGGTCAGTGTGGTACTACTTGTCTCTTTGTAATCGGTCGACATATGGCTATGTGCTCGAATGCCCATACCTGCAGCAGTGTAACTCCACAGCTCAAAGTCTGAACTCCCTGATATGCTATCTGATGCAACTGAAAATACAGCATAGCCAGTACACATGGTCCCCATGCGTACACTGTCCCCTCTATCACCATCCACTCTAGCACTCTTCCCCATCCAATAGGGAATCCATGTCCTCATCTATCTCCTGCTAGTAGGCATGCTATCACCACTGCTATCACCACATATCGTTGATCATACTCTGATGCCATGGTCTCCCAGCCAATCTCTCTCTCGATGATATCCAGATCATCTGCATCACACTCAAACAATTTGCACAACACGTCTCTCCCTATCACTGGGTCATACTCTACCATCTCCCCATGAATCGGAATGCGGAGGATACGCCATACATCCTCCAGTGTCACCGTCGCCTCTCCAGTCGCTAGATGGAATGTGGAGGTCTCTGAATGCCATCGCTCTACCAATGCGGTAAGTAGTCCTGTGTTTGCCCTAATCTCAGGCATGAATGTGACATAATATATCCCAAGTCCTGCTAATGTGTCTCTATCTGTGCTCCTGAGTCTATGTCGTAGCATGAAGCAGTCAGGTCGGTTCTCTCGTGTGATCAATGGATAGTGTCGACTCTACATCACAGATTGGGGCACATTTTTGTCAGTTTTAGGGTTTTCTTTTATGGGTTGCATTTCCTCATTTTCATGTCCAAATCAAGGTGTTTTTCATCTAATCTAACTTATCCTACCCTTATCCCCCCTTTTCGGATCATTTGCATGCAGTTTTGAGTTTCCAATGCATAATTGCGCTTGTGTCCAAGAACCTGTGCCTGTGTCATGTAACTTGCGCCTGTATCATGTAACCTATGCCTGTGTCTCCCTACACAAGTGCAGAAGACCCTACACAAGTGCAGGATTCACCCTACACAAGCACAGGAGTCCTTTTCTGCATCCCTTGTGAGCCCCGCAATGTCCCGGAAGCACCTCAAATTCATGAAATTGAAAACATGGGTTTTTGAGATACATACCGCTGCTCCTGCATCATCGGGTCATCTGAATGTGCATACACATTCCTTGAGGTGATCTGCCATTGGAATGTTTGCCATCTATCTGCAAGTGTCCTTGTCCAGAGCAACAAATCCTCCTCTTTGGCTAGTGCAAATGAGCTCTTTTCACCTCTCTTGGTCTCATTTATAGATCTTTGTCAGTACATACATGGACATGCACCCTCTCCATCTTATGTTGGTCACGGTCTTTTGCATCTTAAATTGCTTGTTCTTCCTACATTTGGTCTCCGATTGTCAGTTCGTTTGATCCTATCATTCTTTATCGATCAATTGGCCCCTTTTCTGCATGTTTCCAGCCAATTCCTTGAGGGGGCATGCATATGTCATTGTCAATGTCTGGGGCATTTTCGTTATTTTTCTTTGAAACAATGCTTAAAATCACATTGTCTCAAAGAGGGGCAAAATGTAGACACCTAAAAATGGTCAACGCTTGCGGAGTCATACTTTAACATTTGCACATTGCCTCATTTTAGGTTTTTGCGTCACATTAACATTTCTCCTATGATTTGCACTTGGTCTTTATCATTTGTGAACATTGAGTCATTCCTCTACATTCTTCATTCATCTCACTCTCAAATTTGGTCTTGTCAACAACACTATCCAGTCATGATTTTGATCGATTTTATCCTGTCGCATCAATGTGCGTGCTAATTTGTCATCATTTTGGACATCGTCAATCCTAATTAGGGTTTTGTCCTCTTATCAATCTTGTCCTTTTGTCATCAATCCTTATCATTTTCAATATTGTCGTTTTGCGATCAATTTGTCATCGATCGTTGTCATGTTCGATCTTGTCATTTTGTGATCGATTTGTCATCGATCGTGGTCATTTTCAATCCTGTCATCTTGCAATCTATTTTGTCATCGATCCTTATCCTCTTGTCAATTTTTTCATCTTACGATAAATTTATCATCGATCATCGTCATTATGTCAATTTGGATCAATTAGTCATTGTTCCTCGTCAATTGGCGTATTTATCAATCAAATCATTTATCACATTGGTCCTTTGTTAATCAAAATCAAATCGAATCAATTATCTTTCATCAAGACCTAATTCATCTTCTAGGGCTTCGTGATTTAATCATTTAACCTTGTTTGTCATTTCCTCCTTTAGGATTAATAAATTATTTATTTATCCTAAGTCTTCTCATCGCAATTAAATGTTCATTTAATTAGCTAATTATTCCTCTTTGTGAATTAATTAATAAATGACAAATTATTAATTGATTTACCTAATTCCTAATTTCATCATTTTTCTAATTCCTAATTTCTTAATTCCTCTTTTTCTAATTTTCTAATTTTCTAAATTCTTAATTTCAATTTCCTCCTATTTCTCTCCTAAATTCATGGGAATGACATTTCAATTTGTCATATTTTGTCATAATTTGTCATAATTGACAATCAATCAATTTTTGACATAGAAATTTGTCATAATTTGTCATAAATTATCAATCAACAAATTTTGCAAAGAAAGTGCATAATTTGTCATAATTTGTCATAATTGACATAATTGATTTGCAATTTCCATTTGAATTGAATCATGCTAATTTGATCATCTCTCCAATTTTTCTATAAATTGGATGAATTTCTTCAATCAAATCCCTAATAATGAGAATGAGAATAATCAGATTATCAAATTTTTAATCAATCACACTTCGAGTACTCTTGAGCAATAATCTTGTCTACTTGCTTTCAATCATGATCATGCACTAGTAGGTGAGATCCACAACAAAACTATTTGGAGAAGAAAGAAGAACAATGGAGCTGCATGAGGGAAGCATTCAGATCTGCATATGGTTTGTATAGTATTTACTTTTGAATGCTTCATTTTCATGTCTTTATTGAGTGTGTTTAGGATAGATCATTACATTTAAGCTTTCGTGATTGGGCTAGATTAGTGTTTTTATATTGCATGTGATGATTCCTAATTTCCCATGCTACAGAAACATTTAAGTGGTAGCTTGCCTTTATACCAGTCGGATCCTCTCTTGAGCTTTCTGACAAAGTTTACTACTTCTATATCAAATTCTTCACTAGATTCTTTGTGAGAAGCTTCTTCTTTCCCCTTTTTAGTGATGTTAAATGTTGCTTCTTTTCTTGAGGAAGTACCACCAGTTGTTCCCATCTCATAGGAGGTTAGTGAACTAAATAACTCATCCATGGTAAAGGTCTTTAGATTCTTGGCTTCTTCTATGGAAGATACCGTAGTATCATACTTGGGTTTGAGAGATCTAAGAACCTTTTTGACAAGGATCTCATTTGCAATCTCTTCACCGAGTCCTCTGATGGTATTCACGGTTACATCAAGTCTGTGAAGATAATCTACAAACTTTTCATCATCTTTCATTTTGATACTCTCAAGTTGGCCCCTTAGTGCTTGTATCTTGGCTCCTTTGACTTTTGTATCTCCTTCAAATAGCCTCTGTAGTTTATCCCAAGTCTCCTTGGCTGATACATAGTGCATGACTTTGACAAACTCATTATCAAACAACTCGCTCAAGATAGCATGTTTGGCCTTGGCATTGTTCTCATACTCCTTTTTGGCATCCAGATTAGTGGGAGGAACACTAGGGACAACATATCCATTCTTGATAGACATCCACACATCAAAACCCAAGGAGGAAATATAGGTCTCCATTCTTCTGCTCCAGAATGCATAGTTAGATCCATCAAACATGGGGGTTTCAAGGAAGCAGACTCATTTCTTACCATTGTGTTCAAATTCTAGAATCTACCCAAGGTTTACAGATAACTGGGAACCTACGCTTTGATACCAATTATTGAACACAGAATACCACTAAGAGGGGGGTGAATCAGTGGTTCCTAAGTGCTTAAAAACTTTCCAATCAACTTCAAAATACTAGATAGACACTCTGATCTCTAAGCAATCAAACTAGTAAATCAACAAGGAAGCTAAAGAGACCAAACACACAAAATCAACTCGCAACACCAGGTATACGAGGAAAACCCAAAGTGGGAAAAGCCTCGATGAGAAAAGCTGCTGGAAACTACTATTCCAATCCAACCTCACAAGTAAAACACCAAGTTACAAGGATTTAGGGCACCAACCCAAGGAGCACCAACCCCTACACCAAGATTCAACTTGGTGATATGTATTGAAATACTATTTAAGTACAATTAACACTTCTTGTTGTAAATGAGTTCTACAACACGTTTGATCAAATGACTCACTATCGGTTGACAGTCTTTTCTCCTTCACTGTGTCTCACACTATCGGTTGTGAAGTTTCCTTCTTTGTTTCTCAGCTCCTTGTTTTATTGCTCTACCTCTCTCACATAGTCTCTTAACACACTGTGTGACACTCAAATGTTGCTTTCTCTATCATATTCTATTGGTTTAACTCAAAAAATCCAAAACTATAGTTATGCTAGTAGAGTCCTCTCACCAATATGCTTGCTTTGCTATACTGCAGCTTTCTTAGAACAAGTTCTAAGTCTGGAAAATCTTCTCTTTTTTCTAACTCTCAATATTTCCTTCTTCTTCACAACAACAACAACATCATCAAGCTCTATCTCGAGCTCACTTCTTTTATACCATGATTTACTGCCAGAAAACAATTCAAACATCGAAGCAGTTAGGGTTTCCTTTTCTAACACAATCTTCATGAGATCCAATCCCGCCTGTCTTGTTTCGATCACATGTCCTTCAAGGATGCACCTATACATGATTTCCATTATGCACGCACATTTTCTAGAAAATGGCAATCTCAAATCAGATCTTCTGTCATCAAATCAGTTGACACACAAAGTGCTTCAGTAGTTTCCTTTTCGAGAACTTCCTGAATTGGATTTCCTTTGCATTGATCCAGGCACCAACTACTCCCTAATCTTCCTCTATCATTCCTTCTTCCTCCAGCTGCAATCAGGCAAATATAATCATGTGATTTGTGGCTCCTTCATTAATGGTGATTATCTGTTTCATCAATCACAATGATCAAGACATGGCCTACCAACACACATTTAGTCTGAAAAACACATACCGGTACATCCCTTTGCTGGTAGAGCTTTCTTCTTTTGTTAACTAGTAGAGCACACTATATCAGTAGCACAACTTCACCTCAGTGGTTTGTAACAACTTTCATGTTCTGCCTCTTCATCATGAACAAGCAGCTAACCTTCAAACTAGTTTGTACTTTACTAGTAGGCCTTCAATATTTATGCTCACCCTTATGTGAATATCCATCATGCTGGTTGACATCAATGACAACTTAGTGCCAAAATTCCAACACTATAGTCTCCTTCTGGATCTCTTCAAATTTTTATAATACCAAGTTATTAATATGATGTTTAGGATTGAATTTAGTTGAACCAATCTTCTTAATTAAATTTTTAATCTCTGGTGGAGTTATTGATGGACAAAGATTAACTAATTATGTCTCCTTTATTTTTCTGTCTAGAGTTTGAGCATGTAATTTTTTGACCTCTAAGTTATCATAGAACTCCTTAGGCAAAATTTTCTCTAACTCAACTAAAGTCCTATTGAGAGAATCAAGATATAAAACAATTGCTTCATGTCTTTATCAACAAAATCATTAAAGAATGTAGAAATTTTGTCCAAGTTACCATCATTAATGATTTGATCAATAATATCTTGAACATCTAACTTCTTCTTACCAGTTCTTCTCCTTGCTTCTAGTTTAGATTGCTCATCAGCCTTAGGCTTCCGCTTATGTACAATAGTGATTTTGGGAGTCTTCCAAGGAGGCTCCTTTATCGGTTCATTCTTGTGTTCTCCCTTCTTCTACCTCACAACCCTTACAAAAACACCTTTCTTCTCTAGAGCTTATTTGTTTTCTTCATCAGATTCAGTCTCCTCTGAGGATACAATCATATATTTCCTAGATTCTTTCTATTTCCTCTTCACTGATTCCTTTGGTTTGGGGCTGGCAAGCTCACCAGATGGCGCTTCCGGTTGTTTGGATGTCTCAGATGAAACCAAAACCATATTAGGAGTGGCCTGAGCTACCTTCTTTGCTTCTCTCTCCTCCTTCCTCTTCTATTTCATCTCTTCCTTTCTCTCGGCTTCAAGGATTTTAAATTTTTCTTTAATTTTAGCCTTGTCATGACCCTCACTAATTAATGTCTCAGTTGCAACCCTTGTCATTTTCTTTCTTATGGTGGGTGCAACTTGTTCTTGATGAGCTTGTAAGCCTTTCTCCTAAGTTGTCCTAAATTTTTCTTCTTTTTCATCAACTAGAGCTTTCAATAAATGTTGTGCATAAGCATCCAGTGTGGCTTCATCCACTTCATAACCCATAGGCATGATCCAGATTATTCTAGGATGGACTGCCCTCATCATGTATTAATCTTTATTAACCATAAAACAAATAGTATCTTTATATTTTTCTTCAATGTCTTTTGAAATTCTAGCCTTGTTCTTCATTTCTTCCTAGACTATTTTTAAAAATGCCCATAGATTGGCCTTTTATTGTATTGGAGTTGAGCAAAAATCAACTCTACAGCTCCCAAAGATCACCTACATGCAAATCTCTCACAGAAGGAGAGAAGCAAAAAAGCTATGAAGGCCAGAATTCAGAGATCCAGAAAAGAGGAGTCATATTGATTGTGTAACAAGAATGTAATTCAATAATTATAGTTGTTATGAAAAATACAAAGAGAGAATCCTTATAAGAGGATACTCGAAACACTAAATAATTATAAGATTCCTAAGTTTAGCTTAAGAATAGAGTATAATAGACTAATAATTAAATAAATAATTATTAGCTAATAAAAGATTACTCTAACATGTTGTTTATCACCTCGACTATCTAATATTTGAGCTATTTGGGTGGCTACAATTCTATCAAAATCCCATTGTATTTAAATATAATCAAGAATCATATTCAGAAAGTAAAATGCCAAAAATATGATAAAAGATCCATATCAGGATGTGTTTTTCTTATCTTGCTTTATTTTCTGAAGATTTGTCATTAATTCCTTCAGCATCACACTGCACAGGTCATAGTGTGCATCCTCCTTCACCATTTGATGTGCAATGAGGATATTGTTACCGGAGATAGAGTTCAATTGATTTGTCTAATAAAGTTTGTAACTTATTACTATTTGTTAGGCCCAATATGGAAAGCTAATGTACTGAGAGGGGAGGGGTGAATCACTACTTCAAAACTTTTCTTCAACAATAACTTTATTGTTAAGCATAGACTGAATATTGTTGTAACATAATATAATGCTAAAACAAATAAATAACAATCATACATGATTCACTCCATAACACATATATTTTGGTTACGCAAAAACTCTTGGTTAGAGAGAAAAACTGCGGTGGGGATGGCACCCACAACTTCACTATTGCAATAATAAAGGTTGCTCGGTTAGAGATACATGTTTAGCTATTTCTGATAGCTTACCTTGTTAGGAGTATCAAGATCTGTTAGATCTACCTTGCTAAAGGATTTTACAAAACTTATTCTAAATGTTGCACCTCGTTAAAGGCTTTACAATTTATAGACTTAGTTAGAGTCTTTTACCCTGTTAGAGGTCTCTCTTACAACTCAAAATATTACAATCAAAATCTTTACAAAATATCTGCAACTTTACATCTGGAATGTTATAGCAGATTCTATGTGCTCAAAATGAGATTACCTTGCTTATAGCATACCTCGGTAATCCATAGATTAACTCAATAAACCCTTCTATTTACTTTGTTCCTTGACTATTCTCTAAAATCCCTCTTGGTGACCTCTGTGTATCTCTGTCAATTTTAATAGTCATAACATTGTGATTTCCCATGATTTTGCTTTTCGTACAATTCTTGCTTCATACACACATATCTAATCCTTAATTCATGTTGTATAAATAGATCTCTTATGTCGGTGATTTGGTTCATGCTTCGATCTTAGAAACATGATTTATCGAATGAATAACCATACAAAATATTTCATTGGATAGATGACCTCAAAATCATACAAAATCTATAAGTGCAATTTCCAATGCGATAACGGTTACTTGTTCCTTGATATTTGTAACACATTTCCCATATGTGTCCAGGTTCAATGAATCTGGTAACATGTTTCACTCGATGTGTGTTCACTCGGTATATCATTTTTGTTGCTCAGTAGACATAGAGTGTTACTCGGTAGACAACTCGGTGTATACTAAGCTCTGAGACTACTTTCTTCTATAACCGACTGCTCTGTGCTTACCGACTGAATATTTCGGTAGTATAAACAGACTAGAGTATATAGAATGACTTTGGATATAAAACTAATGGCAACTTAGTAAGTAGTAACAATCTCCCCTTTTGACATTAGTTGAGATGTTTGACAAAACTACTTTCAAAGTCATAACTCAAAAATCTATACACTTACAAAATTTGACTAAACTGACAGTATATACATTAGTCAATAAAATAGTATATTCAGATATACTCCCCTTATCAATATACTATACATAACTCTGATTTTGCATTTGCTGTAGTCAATATTCTATATTCACTACACTTGTTCTTTGCTCTTTGATTACTGCTCGGTGGTTACTGCTCCCCTGTCAAATTTAACTATGCATTTGGATACTCTGCTCGGTATACTCCCCCTGTATACTACACTCCCCCATTTTGACAAATATCAAAACTTAGATACCATTTGGTGGAGGCAACTAGTCAAAAATGGATTTATACTTTGTCCTTGCATCGGTGAGTGCGACAAAGAGGGCATCCTTAACATTGTCCATTAAAGAATTCTGAGCTTGAATGTCAGCTAACAGTGAAATTAAGCCATATAATGTGCTTCCCTCTTGTGTAGTAGATAAATAGGTAGCTTGGTTGATCTGTTCTTGGACGGAGGACAAGTATGGAATGAATAAGGTTTGAAGAGTCATAATGTCCATCCTTATTTTGTGCTCTTCATTCCTGAGTTCCAATTGTTGAGCCATGAGCTTTTGTAACTTTGTATAAAAATGCTGAATAGAATGTGGCTCAGTGGTCAACTTATTTGAGAGATCGGTGATCTCTTTCTCAATCACTTCTATTTTTTTTTGATATCTTTAATGAATAAAGAGAATGTACAGAGTTTCTGAAATAAATAAAGAATGTGCTTGAGTTGAGGGGACAACTCAACAATAAATTTGACAAGTTTTACTTTGCTAATAGCAATTGCTTTTTGTACCTCTTCAATCATTTTTGTAGTGAGCTCTTTGTCCTTCAATTTGCTCAAGTATTCAGATACGTCTACTCCAGATGTCTCTATCTGATTGAGGAGTTCATCCAGTCAAATATGGATGGCTGCATCTTTTGACACTATAGCTATAGGTAGCATATCTGTTAATAGTGCTTTCACCTTCTGAAGTACTTTTTTTTTCTTTTGTATAGCCATTTGTTTCTCTTTTTCGGCTTTGTCTTTGCATAGTTCACCGAATTCAATGAGTGCTTGCCCTTTTAATTTGGATATGTCTACATTTGGCAACACTATTGGTTTCGACAAATCTAACTTGAAACTATGCTTTTTCATTTTCTTTTCTTTAGATTTTACCGGTTGAACTAATACAATAGCTTGGGAGGCTTGTTGATCTTCGGTAGGTTGCTTGGTAGAGGCAACACTCTTGTCAATTGCTTGAGCCTCTGATGAGTCATGGAGAAGCCAAAAGAGATCTGTGTTGCATGAGCCATCAAATGCTGCTTGGGTGCAGAAAAACAATAATACTGGTAAGATGCCTGATCGACCTGTCTATGCAAAGTCTAATTCATCTTCCAAAGATTCAGAGCATGATATTTTATGTTTCCATTCGGGATTGTTTGGAAATATTGATGATGCACCTATTTTAAATCAAGATCTATCTCATGCTAGTATTTCTGCAAAAGATAGAACCAGTTCAAATGCAAGTAGGCACTCTGTTCCTAGGACAATTGATGGGAACATTAGTCTGATAGACATAGATCAAGTTAATGCATCAGACTCTGAAGAAAACTTCCCTGATGAGGATAAAGTGTCTCAAGAGATTGAAGATTTAAATAGAAGAGTCCATCATTTAATATCCTTAAGAGCCCAAAAGGAGGCAAATAAGGAGAAGGAAGTTAAAGCCAAACTAATGGAAAGAGATAGGCTTCTTAGATAGATAGCTGATCTTGAAGTACTTGCTAAGGAGAAAGAAAAGAGTGACGAGGAAGGCCCTGTGATTAGAGAAATTCTAATCCCCAAAACTAAACAAGTTTGTAAGTCAGTAGCCCAGCCAACTAGGGAAGTATTTAATGACTCCCAGTTTCCTAAAGCCAATCTAGATAAAGGAAAACAGAAATGGGTAGATGATGGAGTAGAATCTAAAATTGCAGAAGAGATCTCTCATAGGATTCTAGCACATGAGAGAGATGGAAAGGATGAGGAAGGAAAAGGAAGACCTCCAAATGGAACTGGAAAAGGTTGAGTTAGAAGCAGCAAATCAGGAAGTAAAAAGAAAGATTAATTACTTAAAGGCTCCCCCTATTACATTCCCATCAGAAGATCTTAGCAAGCCTAATCCCCAACACATTTCCTTTCCTCAGGTTAATACTCAACCTGCAGTACATGCTAATATTGCCCCAGTAAGCCAAATACTCATGAATAAATAGTACACCCAAGCACCTTAATCTCCAATCCCGAAAGCTAAAATGACCATGGGAAATAATAGTGTTATTACCCCTTTTCAAAGAAGGCCAATCAATTTAGAACAATATAGGCAATTGTTCTTTGATGGGATCCCTGAATATCCAAATCATGTTCCCACTGAGTTAAGAGACAGACTCCATAAATTTGTTGGGAACAATGCAATTAGTGCTGAGGAACATTTGAAATCTTTTGGGGATCTAATAAACGATTATGAGATAGTAGATGAAGATGTTATTATGAAACTGTTTGTTCAATCCCTGGTTGATGATGCAAGAGATTGGTACAGAGGTCTTCCAGTAAATAGCATAGGTTCATGGGAAGATTTTAAAAATTGCTTTCAAGAGCAGTATGGTGACAAGACTAATGTGAGTTTCATGTTAAATGAGTTCAACAATATTAGAAAATCTGAGAATGAAATGGTCACTGATTTCAATGCCAGATTCCAGAAAGCCATGCACAAATTGTATCAAGTGATGAGGCTAGATGATAATATGTGCCTTAATACATATTGCAATGCATTTGATTCCAAAATGGCCTATATCTTGAGAGATAAAAATCCCCATAACCTGAGAGATGCTTTTAGAATTGCCATAAATATAGAAAGTAACAGAAAAGCATCTGGAAAATTAGGAAGAAGGACGGATGGTAGATTATGGCAAGAAACCAAACAACAACCTAACAAAGTTGCTAAAGAGGATGATAAAATAGAGAAATTGGTTGCTGCTATGAAAGATTTGACTGCCAAGGTTAACAAAAATGATAAGCCTTATTATAACTGGCAAGATAGACCTCCTATATTACATGATATGCCATATAATACCAATTGGAAGGATGGTAAACCCCAAATTGAGAAGCTCAAAATTGCCCAAAGTTAAGACACACCGGATCCTTTGAAAGGGAAAACTATTCACAATATAGAAAATACTCCTTGGTGTATTGCTTGTGATGGACCACATTCTCCTCATCAATGTGCAGTGGCTCAAGCTCTGGAAGAATCCATGAGACCAGAAGCGGAGCCTGACATTAATATTTTTGAAACCATCGTAGAAAGTGATGAGGAATCTGTGCAAAGTGAATACAGTGATGTGTTGGATAGTGAAAAGCTAGTGCAAGGACAGTTAGCCTTAGGTTGGCATCCTACATTGAATGTGGTAACAATTGAAGATGAAGAAGTTCATCTTAGGAGGCCTAGTGAGGAAGAAGTTAGAAATCTCACTAAGGCTGCAATTGCCAAAGCAAAACATAACTATAATCTGAGAAGCACCAAGAGAGACATTGATCAAGGTGAGCCAGGTTCTATGTTTGTAAAAGAAGTTACAAAAAAGGGGGCATCAAGCAGTGCTACTACTATTCCTAAGGTCGGTCAAGAAAAAGAAGAACAAGTTAAAGATGTACTTAAAGGCAGAGATGATAAAAATATTGGTGATGTACAAGGAGCAAAGACAGTGAAAAGGGCAAGTCAATTCAGAACAGAAAAGGTTAGGGTTAATACTAAAAAATGTAATAATTATACATTTGATATGGCCCAAGCTTTAACTCAAATGAAAGTCACTGTTCCATTAGTAGAATTGCTAAAGATTAAAGAACATAAGGATGCAGCTTTGTCTTTATTCTCTAATATATGTGGTAGTGACATAGTATTACCCACTTGTTTAGCTAAAGTTGGAAAGGATCAAGAGTTCCAAACCCCAGAGGTTTATGTTGGAACCACTATCACTCAGGAGCCTTCTTAGGTAGATCCCTTCTATGTTACTTTGTTAGTCAATAACCGGTTGATTAAAAACTACATGATAGATTCAGGAGCTGCTGCTAATGTAATGCCCTACGGTGTTATGAAAGAATTAGGGTTATCAGTAACCACTGTGTATGGGAAATGCTATGCCATGGATAACAAAGAAGTACCTGTGATAGGTACAATGAAAGATGTAGAAGTAAAAATAGTAGCATTTCCTGAAGCCACTTACAAAATGGATGTTATTGTTACTGACACTAAACCCCACTATGGTATGTTACTTTCTAGGCAGTGGGCAGCAGCAGTAGGGGGAAATGTTCAACTAGACTTATCTTATGCTACCATTCCTATTGGTGGTAATCAGGTCAAATTATACAGAGAGCCACGAGCTCCTAGGGTAATTGAAAATGTAGACCCTAGTATGCTTAATTGTACGATTGATGTAGATTTAGATAATTTTAGACTTCAACCAATTTCACCTCAATTGAAGAATACTGACCCAATTGTAGTCGAGCTACAAGGACAATAGTATGGGTTGTGGTAGATGTATTTTGATGGAGCTTGCTCCAAAGAAGGATCTGGAGCAGGGGTTCTTTTTGTGTTCCCGTCAGGTATAACTTTCAAATACTCATTTTTATTGGCATTCCAGTGCACAAATAATACTGCAGAGTATGAAGCCCTGTTACTAGGACTTGAGGTTGCAAAAAGGCATGGAATCCAACTATTGAAAGTAATGGGGGATTCAGAATTGGTTGTCTCTCAGGCGAGATCTAATTATGCATCCAAGAATGATAGATTGAAGCAATATAAGCATGCTGTTTGGGATGTTATTGAGTATTTTGATGCATTCTCTATTAATTGGATAGAGTGAGCAAAAAATATTATGGTAGATTTCCTAGCTAATGCTGCTTTGAAAAATGATGATGCAACGCTAACCAGTATTTCCACTGTGGAAATAAAATCTAGGCCTGCTATTCCTGATAATGTGTACAATTGGCAAGTTTTTGCTGATGATGAAGACATTCTTAGGTTTATCCAATGTGTTGATGATTATGATGGACAAAATATTGATTGTAATGCATTGGTGGAAGTGGTAGACAATAGAGAGACAATGTTTGGAAATGATGTCATCCAGTTGGAAACCAATGAAATACCTAAAGGGTTGGTGGAGCTAGAGAGCATGTTTAGTTATAATGATAGTCATTTACATCAGTAGTCTACCACCAAGTTGGAAGAGTTAGAGGAGGTAAACCTGGGGACAGAATCATCCCCTAAGTTGGTATATATTGGAAAGAAAATACCCCCTCATGTCAGGACTAACCTTATTAACTGATTGAAAAGGTATAAGCATGTTTTTGCTTGGTCTTATGAAGACCTAAAGGCATATAGACAAGATCTTTTTCAGCATGAAGTTCCTTTACTTCTAGATGCTAAGCCTTTCAGACAAAAATAGAGGCCTATCAATCCCTTGTTAGAAACTAAAATGCAACAAGAGTTGACTAAATTGAGAGAAGGGGGTATTATCAAACCAATAAGGCATTCTTCATGGGTCTCCAATTTGGTCCCAGTGAGGAAAAAGAATGGAGACATCAGATTGTGTGTAGATTTTAGGAATCTAAATGTTGCTTCCTTGAAAGATAACTACTCATCCCCAAATATGGAAGCCATGCTACAGAGAGTGACAGGATGTGATCTTTTATCCATGATGGATGGTTTCTCAGGATATAACCAAGTGTTGGTAAAGGAGTCTGAACAGTTTAAGACAACTTTCACTACCCCATGGGGAACTTATGTATATGTGAGGATGCCATTTGGATTAAAAAATGCAAGAGCTACATTTCAGAGAGCTATGGATGTAGCCTTCAAAGAATTCATAAACATCATCATGGTGGTGTATCAAGATGATCTAACTTGTTTCTCTAAAAGGGCCGTTGATCATTGTGGACATCTAGAGAAGGTGTTCAATAAAGCCTTGGAATTTGGTGTATCACTGAATCCCAAGAAATATCATTTTGGGGTCACTGAAGGAAAGTTATTGGGACACATAGTCTCTAAGGAGGGGGTAAGAATAGACCCTGAGAGGATTGAAGCAATCAATAGGGCGTTTGAACCTAAAAATGTGAAAGATATCCAATCCTTTTTAGGTAAAGTAAATTTTGTCAGGAGATTCATTGTAAACTTCACAGAGATAGTGAAGCCTATCGTCAAATTGCTTAAGAAGGATACAAAATTTCATTGGGATCAAGAAGCTTCAAAAGCTTTTGCTAAGATTAAGAAAGAAATCCAGGAGGCACCAGTGTTGAAATCTCCTGATTATAGTAAGCCTTTTTCTCTATTTTCTTTTGCTTCATATCATACGGTGGCTGCAGTATTACTACAAAAGGATAATGAAGGATATGAACATCCCATAGCCTTCTACAGTAAGTCTTTGCATGCAGCAGAACTAAAGTATGAAACCATGGAAAAATAGGCTTATGCCCTAGTTAAAGTTGTTAAGGCTTTTAGGCCATATTTAGTGAATGCAAATATCATTGCCTATGTCCCACATGCTGCAGTTAAAGATATTTTATCTTAGTCTGAGGTTACTGGAAAGAGATGTAGATGGATTAATAGAATTCAGGAATTCAACTTGGAGATAAATATCACCAAATTGGTGAAAGGTTTAGGTTTGGCTAAGCTCATGACTGAGTCAAATCTCATGAATGTAGAAATACACAATGTTGAGGTTAGAGATGCTTTGGTCACTAGTATTGAGAGGCAACCCTGGTACATAGAGATAATTCAAGTTTTGAGAGGTGATACACTCCCAGAAGAAATGACATACAATCAGAAAAGAACTCTAAAACTCAAGTCCCAAAAATTTGTGCTCATTCGGGGTGATCTTTTCTGGAGAAAAAGAGATGGAGAGTTACTAATGTGTTTGGATGAATTTCAAGCTAAACAGGTGTTGACCAAAATGCATGATGGAGTTTGTGGAGGTCACTATTCTGCTAAGACTACTGCTGGTAAGATAATATGGGCTGGGTATTATTGGCCCACCTTATTTAAAGATACCCATGCATATGTTCGGAGATGTGACCCATGTCAGAGATTCTCATCCAAGCTCAAGTATGAAGGAGCCTTACCCCTAAATCCAGTCTCTGTAGAAGCTCCTTTTGTCCAGTGGGGCATTGATTTTATTGGATAAATTGTTAAGAAGTCAGGGAGAGGTCATGGATGGATCATAGTGGCCACTGATTATTTCACCAAATGGATAGAAGTCATCCCTACAAGAAGAGCTACTAGTAAAGTTGTCATTGATTTCCTGATGGATAATATTGTGACTAGATTTGGAACACCTGCAAAATTGGTGATGGATAATGCCATGTGTTTCAGATCAAAAGAATTTGTAGGCTTTTGTACTAGTCATAGTATACTCATGTCATACTCTTCACCTTATCACCCTCAGGGGAATGGACAAGCATAATCTAGCAATAAAATCCTATTGAATATCATCAAGAAAATCCTAGAAGAAAATAAAAGATCTTGGGATCAAAAGTTGAAGTTATCTCTGTGGGCAGATAGAATAACAGTTAAAAAATCCATTGGAATGTCACCTTTTGAATTAGTTTATGGTGCCCAAGCCAGATTGCCAGTAAATAACCTTCTTCCACTGTATAAGTTTTTGCAAAATGAGGACATGGAGGTATTTGAACCAATGGAAAATAGAATGATCCAAATTATAGAAATGGAGGAGCTTAGGGCTTTTACCCATAAGAAAAATCAGAAGATCCAGTTACAGTCAAAGTATCTTTTTGATAAAAGGACATCACTAAGGAAGTTTCAAATTGATGACATGGTTCTTCAGTGGAATGCGAAAGGACAGGATAAGGGGAAGCATAAGAAATTTGAATCACTATGGATTGGCCCTTTTGTGGTTTGTAACTTAAATGGTAAGGATTCATATTTTTTGAAGAATATGGATGATGAAATGCAGGAATTTCCAGTGCATGGACAATTCCTGAAGCATTATTTCTCTTAATGTCCATGCACGGTAGGTCCTTTATTTGTACATATTTTGTTCCTTTCCTATTTTTCTATGTTGGTCTGTGGTTTGGTCTGTTTCTCCAGAGTTTTTGAGTTTTCTTGTGTTGACCTTGTGATCAACCATCCCCAGTCAGAGCCACTATTATCACTGATTAAAAATGGGCTTTTCTTTTCCCATGATTGGCTGTGAGTTGTTGAAATTTTGAATAGGGTGTAGTTCCAAATGCTTCAGCTTTGTTCTAGACCTCAAGGGTTTAAGGGTTTTTGATTTTAGATCCTCTTGTGTTCATTTTAAATCCTCTGGTTTCTAATATTTCGTTACTTTATTCACTTAAGTAGTGGGTCATGGGGTCGTAGGAAGTGTCCCCCCTTGTTGTTTGCCTAGGCAGTCATGTTAATTAATCAAAAAATTTATGCCTTATATGTTTTCCTCCTAAAGTTGTCGGGCCCAGTAATTAGTGCGCATCTCGCGGATGGATCCACAACTCGCGTTGTTTCGCTAGGCGAAGTTGCGCGTAGTTTAAAACTAGCGAAGTTGCAAAAACCACATGGCATGCCACATAGATGGTCCAGCTAGTTGTTGACAGCGAGTAAAATAGTGGCATGTGGCACAAGTCACAACAGTCAGCGGGTCGGGATTAAAGGCTAAAAGGCGGGCCCCAGAAGTGAGTCAGGTCGCAGATGGAGATGGCCTGGAGGATACAACTGTTAAGAGTTTATTGGAGCCCCATGGTTTTCTTTCGGCAAATGAAAAAGTGCCAAGTCAGCTCCAAAAGTGACTGGGCGCCAGGTGTTCACAATGAGTCAGCGAGCCCACCCCTCCTGAGAGCCTTTTCAGAGGATTAAAAGATGATCAGCTTAAGAGATGATCTGACGGCCCGCGCTATTTTGCAAGGGTAAGATGCTCATTCTTTATACCCCACGAAATAGCGAGAGTGCATGAGAGCCATCCACATGTCATGATGATGACCTAGAGGATATCACTGTTAAGAAGAAAGTGGGGCCCCGTGGTTTCCTTTCGGTGTATAACAAAGTGACAAGTCAACTCCAAAAGTGACTGGGCGCCAGGTGTTCATAATGAGTCAGCGGGCCCACCCCTCCTGAGAGCCTTTTTAGAGGATTAAAAGTCGATCAGCTTAAGAGATGATCCAACAGCCCGTGCTATTTCACAAGGGTAAGATGCTCGTTCTTTATACCTCGTGAAATAGTGAGAGTGCATGAGAGTCATCCACGTGTCATGATGACATGTGGTCTAAGAAGAAAGTGTGGGCCCGCCAAGGTGGAACCGGTGGAATAAAGGAAAGACACGCGGCCAGTGTTAAGTTGACTGCGAAGGAAGTTTCAAGGCCAATGGTTGAGTGCCACGTGGTATCATATAGCCAATAGAGAAGTGGGACCTAGCGTGGAGCCAAAGTTGTTAGTTAGTCTAACGCTCGATCAAGTTTCTTTTGATCAAACAGTCGACGCTATTTCACAGGACTAAGTTGCTCGATAGTTATGCTTCGTGAAGTTGCGAAAGAGCAAAATGAAACACTTGCAGGAAAGTTGTGACCCGTTGGAGCGAAAAATACAAATTCTCGTATGAATTCAATTTTGAAGGGACGGCCGAAGCATGCAGAATCAATGTTGTAGTTAAGGCCTAGAGTACAAAATTTGATTTCCTATCAACCGGGTGAAGATATCTTTTAAAGGATTTTGCAAAAGAGCAGATGTAGAGTTATTTTCTTTAGGTATAGAGCAAGTCGATTCAGTTGCAGAGCAAATTCCTTTAAGCGAAGAACAGGTTCTCTCGTATTCTTGTGTAAGCAATTCCTATGTAGTGTTTTAAAATAAGATAATTGATTCATCACAGAATTGTTTAGGAGTGTTATTCATTTCTAATGCTTTCAAAATGGCCCCTAAAAGAGAATTTTCTGGTAAAATTAACTATTCAGAGACGAGTGTCTGTGATGATTTTTTAGAACAGTTGACGTTGTCAACTAATCAAGCTTCAAAGGCAAAAGAATTAGTACCCAAAGCTCCTCGTTTAAAGATAGGAGAAGGGTTATATGACAAGGGTAACTGGTTGAGAGACCCATAGGTTGGATTGTTTGGTTTGGGGTTGTTTAAAGTTGGATTCGGAATGAGAAATTCAACTGCCCCGCAAAACTGTATCTGGGAATTAGATGTTGGGAAGTTAGTTGTCCCAGGGGTATTTATGGACATAGATTTGCTGACCCAAATTGCACTCAACTATGATCCAGTCACAAGAAGCATTCGGGATGTAAATGGGAAAACCCTTGTTGAGATTAATGCCGAAGAGTTTAGGATAGCTTTTGGTCTCAATGAATTCACCAATTTTTTAGAACCTATAAATTTAACATCATTGGCCCAAATTTACGGTGCACAGAGGAGTCATCTTAGGAGTGGGCCTCTCAAGGAGTTTTTTGTAAAAATAGAAGGGTTAACAGTTGTAGGACCCAACACTCAAGAACCCTTTTCATTAAGTATGTTCCCCCTGAGGGCTAAAGGAATGTATTGGGAACTTTGCCAAGTTTTGGGAGAAGATGCTGAAGCAAATATGCCAAATCATTACTTGTTAATGATTGCTTAGATTTTGAATCCTTCTCTTGCAATTACATTTGATTATGCATCTTTCATTGTTGATGCTATTCATGGAGGGTTGATAAGAATCAAGAATGGAAAGGTGGATAGGCCTTTCAGATGGTACTCACTCCTGATGCATCTTTTTCTCTTCAAAGGTGGTGATTACTTTGCCAGTGGACTAAACCTTGTTAAGGAGAAGGAAGGAGAAAAAATGCCGGTACAATTATGGAGTACTGTGTTGTCATGGGATAGAGAGGATGCCAGTTTTTTGAAGTTTGATAAATATTTTGCATCAAAGATAAGGACTCTCCTCTGCTCAGAGAACCCAAGAATCCCCAAAGTTCTTCTGGAATTCATGAGACCAAAAGAATTCGCAGAAAACATAAAAATTGTTCATAACTGGGGTGATATTTACTTGTATCTAGTCTCCACAGTTTTCAGAGTTTTTGGTTTCAGGGGCACCCCATTTTTGCTACCTTACTAGGTCCCTCTCAAAGTGGGAATCATGGAGATCCTTAGACAAACTGGTGGCTTACCAGAGGTAGAGTTGACAGGTAGGGGTAAAGGGACTATTTTTCCTGCAGCTACCATAGCTCACCAATTTGTAATAACAAAAGGAGGCTAGAATTGCTTTGAGGATTTCCTCAAGCCTTATCATTTGTCCACTGCAGTGTCCAGGTGTTCTGATCCAGAAGACTTCTTCAATGGTATGTTTAGGAAGAAGGTAGCATGCAGAGGTAGGCCTCATCAATTCCAGTTTCCTGAAGACCTCATCAGAAATGAGTTTGATCTAGATGAGCAGGAGCTAAGGAAAAAGAAGTGGGTGGCTTATAAGAAAGCCTTGGATTTTGTGCATTAGTTTGATGCCAGCTATGACCCATTGTCTAGCTTTTTCCCACTAGAAGAGAAAATAAAGTTTTTGATTGTCTATTTTGAAGATATGATGTAGACACTGAAGGAGAAGAGGGAAGCTATAATCAAGAGAAACCCTGAGAAGGCAAGAATGATCCTAAGTAGATCAGCTTCCAGCAAGGCAATCCCTCCTGGTGATTACACACTACATAAGAAATCCAGTTATAGTGTGTTGGTGCCTACAACAGGGGAGCCCTCTAGCTCCAAAGGAAAGAGGAAGATACAAGATGTCATTGACATCCGAGAGAGCCCAAAGAAGCAAAGGGTGGGGAAAGAAGTACAATCAGATACACCTTTGTATTCCCCATCCCAATCCCCTATCCATATAGGGAATGAGCAAGCAGCAGCTGAGCAACTCCTTCAGTTAGGTAGTCTAGGGGAAATTGCATACACTTATGATGAAGTGGAGGAAGGAATGCTAGAAGAACCCGTCACTGCTAAAATGGACATCACCACCACTAAACTTAAAGGCCAGAAGTGGGATCCTGAGATAAGATAGGCAAGTAGTGCCTTTTTAGCTGATAACAATTTTGTCACGTCAGAAGCATTTATGCAGTTTATATGGAAACAACACATAGATAAATATAATGCTAGATGTGAAACAAGAAAGGTTGAGCAACCCAATAAAGATCCAGCCCTGGTGGAAGAAGAAATAAAGCAAGAGATAATGGAAGAATTCAAAACCATCACCCCTGAGTAGGGAAGAGATATGGTAGCACAAGCTGGAGTGCTTATCTTACCCGAATGGGATATTGCAGATGCCCTGGTATTAAATGCAGTGAGAAAAGAGACTAAACCTATGGAGGGGGTTACTTTCAATAAGGATAATGCTGCACTCATCATGTGGTCTCTCAAGAGAAATGAGAGTAAGAAAAGCAAAGACACCCCAGGGTCAACTTACCTTGGTGGAATGATGGTGAAGAGAGTGTAGAGTACATGGGTAGTAGAGGCTACTAGCACTGTGTTAGAGACTGCAAAATTTAGTGTTGCAGTAGTAGAGAAGGAAGCCAAAGAGAAAGAGGCCCTCCAAATTAACCTGGAAACAATTTTGAAGGCTTATAACAATGCCAAGGAGGAGGTAAGAGGTAAGGATAGCATCATTGCCAAGTTGCAGAGCCAGTTGACTGGACAATACCATCAAGGTGAGTCTTCAACACTGATGATTTCCTCTTCTCCTGCAAGACCTCCACCTACCAGCCCTATCATTGAGTTTCCACCATCTCTAGCACCCTCCAGCTCTCAAGTGATTGAAATCACTCCCCAAGAATTAGAAAATTTGAAATAGGCTCAGGCCTTATATGCAAAGAAATATGAGGAAAAGGTAAGGGCTACAATTTCTAGTTTTGCAAATACAATAAATGCCTCATTGCTCTACAACAATGTAGGTAAAATTATGGAAATATGGAATGAGCTCAGGAGAGACAAGGCCATTTTGATGCCCATTTTTGACAAATGGAGGCCTAGGGAGCAAGATTTAGAGTTTATGTGTGTATCCTACGATGAAGCAAGGGCCAATCCCATCATTAAATCCACTTCTAATGTCGCTAAAATCTTAATACAATTAGCAGCAGAAGTGGATAATGTTGATAGGAAGGTAAATTTGTGCAAAAAGGAGTACACTAACCAAGTTTTTGAGTTGCTCCCAAGAGTTTTTGCTAGCCCAGATCAGTTAAAGGACAAACAAATGTGGCTTAAGGAGATAGAAGCTAAATTGTTAGTAAGAGTTAAAGGAATTATTGATCTTGATGATGCTTCTTTCTTTGTTGTGACAATACAAGAGATAGAGAAAACTAAGTCACATTATGGTTTTCTCAATTCAAAAGTCAACAAAATGAGAAATTCTTGGCAAAGGTTGACTAAGACTAAAGATAAAGTGATTAATTTCTCATGGCCGATAGAAGAGGTGTATGGTGAGTGGACAATTAAATATGCCACCCATGATCCAGAACAGTTGGAGAGTGCCCCTAAAAAAGGTAGAAGAGGTTGCAACTGAACAACTTGTTGAAGAAACCGTAGAGGCCGAAAAGAGCTTGTAACTGCTTTTGCAAAAATCTTGTAACCTCTTTATTTTGAAAGAAATGATTGTAAAAAACTCTCCTCGAGAGGTCTGAAGCTTTGTGCATCCATGTTGTTATAAATGGATACCAGGACTAGAGGAAGAGGGATCGCAAAAAATTGTAAGAAAACGCTGCAGAAATTTATCTGAGCTTTTCTAAGTCTAATGGTGAATCAAAAATTTCTTGTAATATTTCTTGAACTAAATATCAATATACAGACCATTGGTTTTGAGTAAAGCTTTGTGTTGTCTTCAAGTGTGTTTATGAATTTGTTTACTATTTTCATTCTGAATAATCCAGGGTTGTTCTGTTTGAATGGAATTGCAAAGCAATTTTAGTATAAGTGTTCTTTAGCTTTTCTCTTTAGGAAGGAAATTAAAGATGTGGGGATCACTCATACCAATAAACTCTTTGGAAGAGACTTTGAATCTTGATGATGATAGCTTAATTTGGGATGCATAAATTCTTGTAGGTGTCAGGCATATACAAGGATTAATAGAAACCAAGCCAACGGAACACATAAAGATGTTTTGTGTGAGAATATTATCTGAGTTTAAATGACTCTGTAACCTTGGATAAGGCACTGGTATTGATTGAAGGGTTTTATTGCATGTTTTGTTGATCAAAATGCTGAATCTAAGTATAGTTTCCATTCTTTATTTTCAATTGATTTCAAGGTGAATAGATCCACTAGTTTTCTAGACTGGTTTGCTATGGGTTTATGTTTGAAAGTGTGAATTCAATTCACAAAGGTATACCCACCTGGGCTCCGAGTAAGCCCAAAGTGTAGAAGGTTTAATCAAACCTTGTCATATGTTGTCTTGAGAATTTCCTTATCTTTGACATCTATTCTGCACCGAGTTTAATCATTTTACTTTAAAGATGTTAAAGGGAATCAGATTTTGAAGACAACAGAAACTACTAATGAATTTTATGCAGGTTTGATAGTCAAAGATCAAACATATCAAACTTCTAACCTGGTGGTTTTGCAGGTTGCCTTGGATTACAGGAGGTGTATATTGAGCAACCAGATGGGTTTTCCCTATTTGAAGACAGTGACATGGTATGTAGGCTACATAAAGCCTTATATGGTCTGAAGCAAGAACCTAGGGCATGGTATGAGCGCCTACATTCCCATCTTGTGAAGATTGGATTTGAGAGAACAAGTGAAGATAGTAATATCTACTTGAAGTTTGAAGGAGATCAGATCTTAATTTGTGAGGTATTTGTTGATGACATTATCTTTGGTGGTGATGACAAGATGAGTCATGAGTTTGTTGATGAGATGAAGGAAGAGTTTGAGATGTCACTCATAGGGGAGATTAAGTTCTTCATTAGACTACAGATTCAACACATGAAGCATGGAATCTTTATCACTCAGTCCAAATATGTCAAAGAAGTGTTGAAGACCTTTGGCATGGAAGATAGCAAACCGGTTGGTATACCGATGGTGATCACTTGTAAACTATCCAAAGAAGATGACTCTGTATTGGTCGATGAGAAGGAATACCGATCAATGATTGGTAAGTTGCATTATGTAGTACACAGTAGACCAGATATTGCACATGTAGTTGGCATTACTATAAGGTTTCATAAAAGTCCAAGAGAATCCCACTTGGTTGCAGTCAAGTGGATTCGTAGGTATCTGAAGGGAACTGTTGACTATGGATTGTGGTATCCATACGGCAAGGACTTCAACTTGAAAGTGTTCACAGATGCTGATTGGGCTAGTAATGTAGATGAGCAGAAGAGCATAATCGATGGTGCATTCTTCCTTGGTGGTAGACTGGTCTCATGGATGAGGAAAAAGCAGAGTTGTGTCTCTCAATCTATAGTGAAAGCGGAGTATGTTGTAGCTTTCATGAACTGCACTCAGACAATTTGGATGAAGCATGTACTGAAAGGCTTCAAAATCCCTGTACCTGTACCTGAACCGGTAAGTATATTCTATGATAACACAAGTGCTATCAATATTTCAAAGAATCCGGTTCTACATTCTAGAACCAAGCACTTTGAGCTTAAGTATCATTTCTTAAGGGAAAAGGTTCAGAACAAAAAGATTGCACTGGAACATGTGTCCAGTAAGGAGCAGTTAGTAGACATATTTACCAAGCCTCTTCCAAAGACTACATTTACACACTTAAGGGGTGAATTAGGGGTACTGCCCCTTCAAGAGGTGAACTAAAGGTATATTCCCCACATTAGTCATGTATTGTATAATCAAATCTTTCTTCAGGATTGATGTGTTGAAGGATGCTACTCCTTAGGGGGAGCAACATAATGGAACCAAAAAGCTTGTGCCTTCACTTTGGCATTGTTGTCAAAGGGGGAGAAGATGTCAAGCGAAGAACATATCTGCAGAAATTGGGGGAGAAAATGTGAAGTGGAGAGATATCTTTGTATATTGCCATCAATGCCAAAGGGGGAGATTGTTGGCATTATATGAACCGGTATGAGAACCAGTATGTGGACATAATGACATTGTATATTGTCATTGATGTCAATATGATGAAAAAATGAAGAACCGACATTCACTGTGAACTAGAATTTGTGCCAAAGTGAAGCGGTGTGTTTGTTTAAAGTTGAACTGGCATAAGGTTATGAGAACTGACACATGGAAGAAGTGTATGACTACTGGTTGGTAGTCTCAACTTTAGGGTTTTTGGTTTGAGTGCTTCAAGCCTGTGTGGCTCAACTGGTGACTTTGTGTGATGAGTTAGCATGATAACAACGAACAAATTGTGTTGCCACTAAGCTTTGTGTGCATGAAGGATCTTTTATGAAGGACATTGTTCCTATCTACCTTGGGAATGTGCGAAGTCTGTAAACAGTGATAACGTGTGATGAGTTATCAGCTACCATGAAATCAGTGGAAAATGAATGATGGAGAATGTCTTGAAATTGGATCAAGACTGTTGCATTTAATGTTGTATGTTCAATGGTCAGGATTGAACCGTTTGAATTCCTTAACCTAACAGGTTTAGGGTTTAGGGTTTATGCTACCAACCTATTTGTTGTTCTATAAGGTCAATGTTGTGATTCTTCCAGAGGTTGTTGGTAAAAGTTGTGTGTGTGTATCTGAGAGTAGATATATGTGACTCTTGCCAGACCAAAAAGGAGAGAAGTCACATCTGCAGAGTGTAAGTGTAGAAGGCAAAAAGGAGCTTAAGCGGATCTGCATTGGCATTGAGTGCTATTATCAAATCATTGTAAAACCCTGTTGATCTCTAACCACCTCAACAGTTGGAAAATCCCCTAATAGGGTACCCTTAACCGGCTTACTGCAAATCCCTTAACATGGTAACTCAAAGTTACTGAGATCTGGAGAGCTCGAGAGCTCTGGGAATCCTTTAGCTATTGAGTTCTTGAAAGCCTCTTACAAGGTGCTCTTAACAAAGTTTAACCCTTAACAGGGTATTGTAGCCATCCCTTAACCAGGTGATCCCTAACAGGATCGATAGAGTGGACTTCTAAAAGGTTCAAAAACAGCTTGTGGGTATTCATCCCCACCGTGGTTTTTCCCAGTTGGGTTTCCATGTGAAAAATATGTGTGTCAAGTGTGATGATTTCTTCATATGATGTCTACGTTTGTTTTTTGTTAAAGTTGTGATGCATATTGATCTTGCAGCAATATGAAAATCTGATGATAGATTACCTATTCTTGCATGAGAGTGAAATGGTAGCATAGTATTGAACTAAGGAAAAGCTAAGTGACTAACCAGTCTATGATTGTTTTAGTTGTTCTGGGTTTTACCGGTTGCACTCTATTTCAAACCAGTGTCACTGTTTATCAGTCACTTGAAGTATGTGCTGTCAACCAGTTTAAGCTTGTGTTTTTGTTTGTACTAATTCACCCCCCCTCTCAGTACCAGATTGGTACTAGTTGCTCATCATTAAGTTATCAAATGATGTCGGTCGTGATTGGCATGTTCAATTGAATCCAGCACTTTGGGCATATCGAACTAGTATTCGAACCCCTACAGGCACAACTCCTTACTCACTGGTCTATGGTACATAAGCTATCTTACCTATTAAGGTTGAGATACCATCACTATAGGTTTCCTTGCATAATATGATTGATGATGACATATACAGAGTCTCACACCTCCAAGACTTAGAACTACTTGATGAAAAATGACAAGCTACATACAATCACCTCAAAGCCTATCAGCAGTGCATGAGAAGAAGTTATAATCATTGAGTTCGACCTCGTATATTTGAGTTAGGTGATCTTGTTCTCTGGGAGAATCCTTGTAACCAACCAAATAGAGAATATCAGGGAAATTTTGAGTCAAGTTGGCTAGGTCCATATGTTATTACTGTTGTATTTGGGTCCGGGGCATATCAGTTGGCTACTTCAGAAGGAGAACCACTAGCAGATCTGATCAATAGCATGCACCTCAAAAGGTTTTATACATAAGCTACAGAGAGCGTTAGACTCCCATATGTATCGGTAAAAATACCAAAAACATTTAGAAAAAGGTCCTAAAGAAACATACGAAAAACATCAAAAAAAGAAAAGAAAGATCATACATCCAAATGGTGAATAACCACTCTAGTGGCACCTTGGATAAGTCCGATGGTGAAAACCTAGCAAACAGGCACCACTTGTAAATGTTGTGGCTCCATTATCTTTTAGACTTGTTGTGATCACATTCATTACATACACACACCCATCCATCCAAACCATGGCTTGTTATTTATCTGAAATCAAGAAAGTACTTTACGCATCTCGCATCTAGCTTTTTCATAGTCATGTCTAAAACTGGGGGCAATGCCCTTAATCTATTTGATGGAAGTGGATTATACATTGTTTTTGTGCTTCATTGAGTTCTTCATTCAAAACTGTCTCACAATATCCAAAAACATTGAAAAACAATCATCAAAATACCAAAAACATTGGAAAACAATCATCAAAATACCAAAAAAATTGGAAAATTATCTCACAAAATCTAAAAACATCAGAAAACATAAAAAATCCATCAAAAACATGGCAACACCTTGTACATATGTTTTTCAAAACAAACATTGTGACATACTCCACTTATCAATCAAATCAAACAATCAACATCAAATACTCAAAACTATCTTCAACAAGGATGCATCCTTCCTTACCAAAACAACGACAAAATGACATTTTCTTTGACAAGAAAATTCTATTTGAAGCTATCAAATACTTGGTTGATTTGTGGGTTATTTATATCAGGTTCTTACAACATTGTTTGTGTATCCTTTGTGCATTATTCCGATGAAGTTCTGGGGCATGAACTAATGGTGTCTACATGGGAAGATCACTAAGCTACATGATCAAAGGCAAAATTTAGTCATAGATCACTACGGCTTGCTAACTATAGTATATACCTCTACCATATGAGCATGAACCATTACCAAGGATCCATATTCTTTATTCTTTATTCTTTGTGTATATACTATTTGTTTGCAGGTACGAATGCTCTTCCTTTAGTTCCTCCTACCTCATCCAAACTGGATAAAGGCTTTTATCTCTTATTATGGTATGAACTTGTCTCATGATATGATCAGCTAAAGATCAAGGAGGACAATCTAAGTCATGCATGAAAGGAGATAATCCTTGTCTGTTCCACAAGCAATACTCTGGTCAACTTGACCCATTATATAAGGTTGTTTGTATTAACTTGCTATATCAAATCCATGTAAGAGATACTCAGGTCATCTTGAATCATTATGTCAAGTTACTTGTATTCTCTTACAACATTTTAAAGCTCAATGATGAAAATAGAGCATCATGGATCGTCATCTCATCTCATCTGTTTATATATTGCTTTCTATTGCATATCGCCCATCCATTACTCATTCATATGTGGACAAAGTTAATGTGAGCAGTTATGTAAAACTTAAGCTGGTCTTGGATACAATTGCGACAGAGTACTCAAATACATCATCAGTGCATCATGCAAAGTCTAAAATGGCCTTGCATTCATCTATCATGATCATATCATCATCATTACATTTAGTTGCATTTGCATCATGTACATTTCATATCATTTTAGTTGTTTAAAAAGCATATAAATCATTAGCATTTATTAAACATTAGTCTGCTTATATCATTTCATCATTGCATACTCATAATGTTTAGACTCATTATTATAATCAAAATGTCCTTGATTGTATTAAACCATTACTATACATTCATTTAGTCTCAGTTACCAATCATTATTTATCATCATTTATCATTTATAATTACATACATTCATTTATCTATTCATTAGTTAAAAAGTACATTCATTCATCCATTTTAGTGTCTTATTAATACTCATTTTATTATTTCCCTTAGGATTCATTTATATTGCATTCGTTATCCCCTTTAAAAATTGCATTAAGGTGTAGTTCTTAACCATGAGTTGCATTATCATCACATTATCATTTTACTTCATCATATTTGGGCATTTAGAATCATAAAACCATTTGTTTCAAACATTGGTTCATACATTATAACATATGCATTCATTTAGCAATCATCATTTAAACACTTGTACTTTACATTTGTTTATCCTTTTTCAACCATATAGATGCATATCCATAAAAGAATCATTCATTCCAAGCATTGCATTAACATCATTGCATATCATTATCTAAATACTATCTATATCATTATATCATTATCTAAATACTATCTATATCATTATATCATTATGCATACATCATCATCATGGCATTACATACATAAAGCAATACATCAAACAAATCATGCACATATAACCCTGCATTCACATATTAGTATCCGACATCATACAACATGCATATAGACATCATGAAAGAGTAAAACATCATAAAGCATGTATATAGGAATCATCTCATAAAACACATAAATATATCAAGTACAAGTATCCATCTAAGCATAACTCATAAGATCATCATCTTGCATAGCATCCATACATATCAAACATGCATATCATAAACCAAAAATGGAATCTCCTCATGTTTATATATCATCTCATGTATCAGAGTATGATGAAGTCCAAAAATTAGCTACCAAGAGCCATCCAAGATCTAGTACAAAATGACAAATATAAATATATGCATGCAAAATGCTTTCTCAGATGCCACTCTGACCAGAGGCTGTACCACTCTCTCCACCTGCTCCCCCACTAGTCCCTACATCATTCGATCTATCTCTCCATGGAGGACCCATCAAGCCACCACTAACTCCAGCACCACCAGACCTATCTCTTCGTAGTGAACCCATCACACCCCCACTGCTTTGCACCCTCTAAGATCGCTCTGGTCTGGCACGCCGCATCTGTGAATAGCTCAGTGCCCGCCGACTAGATGGCACCTCCTGCTCATATAGGCCCCACCAATACTCTATCTCAGCCTGTGCTCGCCGGATCTGCCTCATCAACTCCCCAGTAGGACCCTGTGCTCCTACTCCAACATGAACTCTCTCCTGCAACTCTGCTAATCTCTCCACAACCCGATCTCTCTCCTGCAAAACTATAGTTAGCTCTGACTCTTGTGCAAATAACTAAACATCTCTGGTTGCCAGATCTGCCTCTAGATCCTCCACCTATATCTCGACTATTGTCAATCGAGTCTGCAAATGTAATATCATGTGATCCCGCAGATCTCCTGTGACTCCCTCCCCTATATCCATAGGTGCATCACCTGTAGCTCCCTCTCTAGTGGCTCCCTCCCCTCTATCCATCAGTATCTCCCTCTCCATACCTCAGCCACCTAATCTGACTCCTCCATGTATCAAAGGACCCTGTGATATCCGTAGTGGCAACCCGCCTCTCCCTCTCCACTGGACTAGACCACCTAAGCCACCTCCTCCGCCCCCTCCACCACCTCCACCATCCCCACCTCCACCTCCTCCTCCTCCCCCTCCTCCATCACCACCATCCCCTCTTCCCCATCCACCTACTATTGGTCCTTGACCTCCTCTCCTCCTCTATCTTTGCCCCCTATCCTCCTCAAAATTAGGAATCGGCTCCACCGGATCTGATATCCAAGGTATCAGATGAGCCGCCATATACTACGTATACTCCTCCGATATCCCTACATCTACTACCCTCGGTCATATATCCAATGGCCTCGCCTGTAACATCCAGAACTCTGCCAACACCTGATCATAAGGAAGTATTGGCCCCCATGCATATCTCTCTCAGACCACTCTGGCGTACTCTCTTGATCCCCTCGGCAATCCCTGCCAATGTCCAAACTGTCTCATCACTCTGCCCAGCACCTATCTCTCTACATCATAGCATGTCCTCCCAATGAGGAATCGAGTCATAAACACATACCGTAATGCCTCTACGTCATCCTCCCAGGGCTCACACTCAATGTAGGGTCTCCAAATCACTACATGCAGATCATCTAGCGCCCGCCACCACCACTCTAACTTCCTCAAGTGGGGCTGACTCATCATACTACTGTACATGAAAACATAGGGCTGGTCGACTGCCCGAAATCTCAGACTCACTGGTCGAGTCACTGGTAGGTACTCCCATGCCCATATATGCAGCAGCGTCACTCCCACTATCGATGAGCCCCTCCCGCAGTATACCACCTCATGTAGCTCCTAATACAAGTGCACTAACACACACAGTCCCCAAGTAAATCATGTCCCCTCTGTCATCATCTTCTCTATAACCTATCCCCAACCAACGGCCAGACCATGTGATTGTCTATCAAGACATAGCAGCCCTCCCATGATCCCTGACAAAACTGCTGGCAATGGCTCGTACAAGATAGCGATATCCTCCCAGGCTATGGAGCCATCATCAATATACACATCCTCATTGAAGAATCTCTGTATCGCTAGAGTCCCCCATGATCTATCATATGTGAAAGCTCACCCCAAATGGGAATATGTAGGATGTGCCACACATCCTCCAGTGTCACCATCATCTCCCCCTGTGCGAAGTGAAACATGCATGTCTCACTGTGCCAGCGCTCTACCAAGGCTATAATCAAACCATGATTCATTTGAATCACGGGCATATACATCACATCATATAGCCTAGTCGCTGCAATGCAATCCACCTCGGCCTCTGTCAGCCGATTTCATAGCTCTTGTGTAGTCAGATGTCTCTCGCGCAACTGTAAGATGCGTAGATCCTCCTACACACATGCATCATCATTTATCATCAGTTTTTTTGTTTCAAACTTTCTTAAGTTTAAACCTAGACTATCAACATATACTTTGATCAAGTATCTTCAAGTCTCAACAGGTAAGCAATCATGGCACACCTAGACTTCAATAGACATTTATCGTAATGACCTAAGTCTCATCAGGGCTGCTATGGTTCAAAACAACTCTCACTTCACATCCCTATCCATCCATCATTGGCATCGGAACATTTTTGTTCACACAAAATAGGGCATCTATTTTCCTAAACAAAAGCGCTAATCCCCTAACAAAAGTGCTACTTTATAGACAATAGCGCTAATCCCCTAACAAAAGCACTTAATCAACCATACAAAAGTGCTCAAACTACAACAGTGCTACAAGACCTATGCAAAAGCACTGCTTCACATCAAAAGCGCTCAATTGACCCCTCAATAGCGCTACACAAACAATAGCAGTCAAACCTCTATACAATAGCGCTAATGTTAACAATAGTGCTCAAACAACAACACAATAGCACCATTGTGGCACAAAAGTGCTAATTCATTGGACAAAAGCGCCAAAACATAGTTTTAGCGCTATTGTCTCGGCTCAACTTGGACTCAGCAAAAAACATATCAAAAATACATAGAAATCAAATTTTCAAATTTGCCTATAACTGGTCCGTAGTCATCTGGCCGCTAGAATTGTCGGACTCATTCAAAACGGTGCTCTGCAACTGGTACCGACATCCTGACTGTTGCTTGCTCCTCTAAAATGTCACTATGAGAGCTATAATTTCACTCTGGTCGTGGTTACAAATCAACCTGTTTTCACCCCTTTCTCCCCATATAAACCCTTCGTCGTCACCGTAACTTTCTTCCCGCTTATTGCTGTGGTCCCCATGAACTTCCGGAGCCTCCCATTTCTCCATTTTATCTTTGATTTCTTCTATTTTTAACCAGTATTGCTAAAATCTTCTATTCTCACCCTACCAATTTTCATTCTTTTTCGAGAGATCGCCCGATTTTTCAAAATTTCTCAGCCCATCTCTCGAGGGAGCATACCACCCATTAAATTAATATTTTATGGGGCATTTCTTCACACCTATTTTTCTTTCTTTGAAATGACACGATAAACTGCACTGTCTCAAAGAGAGGCAAATGTAGTCACATAAATCTATCCATTTTAATTAGATGAATATTTGCTATTTATTTGATTAAAAAACCCACTAGCCATCAGTTAACTAAACTAATATTTAATTAATTCATCTTCAAACATTCTCCTATTAATTAAATAAATTATTTATTTTATTTTAATTAATTCATTATACAAAATCCACAAATCAATTAAATGAATAAATCTTATTTATTCAATGAATCCCCCTTTTCCTCTTTTAAGTAATTTAAATAAAATTTAAATCATTATCCCCCCCACTTGCATTTTCCTACAAATGCAACTTGCACCTATTTTGTTGAAATAAATGAATTTTTTTTTAATAAAATCCTATTTTTCCTCACACAGAAAATTCACTTGCATTCCTAAACCCCCTTCTAGATTCTTCTAAGCCCTTCCTAATTAGCCTAATCCATCCCCTAATTATTGTCACAGTCCTAAGCAACTTGGAGTCACTTCTCAAAGACTTCAAAGTCTTTGAAAAACATTAAATGCTTTTGTGTGTTCAACAATCTAACCCCTAAAGTCTTCCAAAACCACTAATGGCTCTTACATGACCATTAATGGCTCTTACATAACCATTTATAGTTATTTCAACTTGCACTCATGGGTCTCCTTAAGCATTTATTGCTTTGACCATGGTTATCCCTTTTCCCTTTGCACAAGAGTTTATCCATTGGATAAAAGCTTTATTCTTTGAATAAAGAAATTATTCACTCAACCCAACCTTGACCTTAACCCCCAAGTTGACTCCCAGGTCATGTCATGCATTTAATGCTTATTTCCTCTCCTCTCAACCCATCTCATATTGACACTTGTCATCCTGGGATTGGGTTGAAAGCCCTCACATGGATTGAATATCATTCAATCCTGGCCCTTGTTGAGATTACTCAATCTCAACCATCCATTCCTCCATTTTTCCTATAAATAGATCCCATTTCTTCATAATCCAGATCTTGAAAACTTGTATGCATCTAAGTCATCGATATATGCTCATTGACAAGTTATATGGTTCACCGATACTGATGATGACTTGTTATCATCTAGAGATCACTTGATTATGTCAAAGAAATGGTTTGGATACTTGGTTTTGGTGTTCTGGTTATTGATCTGATCAGGTTAACATATTTGTTGTTACCGGGAAATAGGTCTAGGTTATGGACCAGTATGTACGTTATCTATTCCAGATCAACACAACATGTTAGGGAGATGATTTATTATTGGTTACTGTATTGAGGCCGACATCTTGTATCGCATCAAGATTTATTTTGTAATTGATTTGAATGTAATATTCTTAGTGAGATGACCTTAGTATTTGGTCTTAGGTTTTGTATAAATGTAAGATCTTATTTGTGAGATAAGAATGTATGGTCATGGTATGGTATTGTAACTTGGTATGTGCAAATATTTAAGATCATATGAGAAGATCATAGAGATAATCAAGAAGACATCATTTGAAGGTTAATGGAAGGTTTAAAGGTGTTTATCAAAGCTTAAAATGGTACTGAATCTAGCATTTTAGATGCACTTTGAAGTAGTACATTATTTTAGGATTTAACCATCCTACTGTAGTTAGTGTGACTCCCATTATTGAGCAGCGTGCTCTAGGTGATTGGCCTTTCTGCATGTGGAGACCCCATTTGTATACACATACTATCTGTAGTAGTATCATCTGATTGTGTGTAAGGTTTTCCACCATGGTTTTTCCCCTTACAGGGTTTCCACTTCAAAAATATCTATGTTATGTGTTGTGGATGTTGTTTCTCTTTCTGTTTCATGCATTAAGTTTCATTGGTATTAATATACACTGTTAATTTTTTTATTCGATATTAAGATTAGTTTACTGGTATTAAGTATTAAGTTGAATTAATTTATAATTGGGTTGAAATTCATTGATAACTAATTCACCCCCTCTCAGTTGTCCTTCCGATTCCTAACAGAAAGATATACATGTTGGCTTCAGATGGAGGTGCCTCAATTGCTAGTATTTTTTTGCATATGAGGCAATTGTAGAACTCTACTCTCGGCCCAGAGGACTGATTAGGAGCCTTCCTTGAAATATCTTGGTAAGGTTGTGGATAAGAATTATTAGTTTTTGGTATTGCCTCTTCAAGGTTATAATGTCACTCATTAATTACTAAATCACATGATCAGATGAAGTTGATGCCTGTGAGGTGGAATTTTGGACTTCCCTCTTCCACTTTAACTATAGTAATTAGATTATCCTCTAATTCTACTACTAATATCTTTACATGAGCTAGGGATTCTATTCTTTGTCTACAGATCAAGAAACCAATTTCAGAGGGCATAGAGATGATGAAAAAGCATTTAAAATTATCATCAGAAGGCCTTTGGTTTGCTGGAATCTTATGAACAATTTTGTCAAACTTAGCCACAAAATATCTTATAGACTCAGGGATTTCTTTCTTTAATTGAGCTAATTGAGGTAGAAGAGAATGTTCATCTTTGAGTGATGTAAACCTTGACTCAAATCTAGTTTTAAGATCATGCCAATTCATAATTGCACCATTTGGTAAATGATAGAACCAATCTACTGCCACCTCAGTAAATGTGTGTACAAACAATCTTATAGCTACATATTTATGTTGAATAGCTAAAACCACAAAATAAACATTAAATGCATTCAACTGCTCACCTGTTGAGACCTTTCTGTCACCACTAAATTTAGGCAAATGTTCTCTTGCTCCTTTGGGAAAAGGATTACGATTTTCACCAAGTGCAAGTGGTCCTACAATAGGGCCCTAGGGATTATTGCCATAGGTAAAATAATATTCAAAGGTGTAGCATTGATTAAATTAGGGAAAGAAACACAATGTAATGTTAGGGCTTGATAGGTAGGAGATACAGGGGATACATAAGAGGAAGTTGGAGGTCTTATCTTTGCTCTTCTTCTAGGTGTAAAAGAGATTAAGAAGTTGGAGTCTTGGAGTTCCTAAAAAATAGAATCAATCACCCCTTCATGCCTCTGAGATCTTGTATATATTTTTGACTCCAACGTGTTTATAATGCAGTACTCACTTCAAACAATTAGCCTCCAGTCTTATTACCTAATTGCCCAGCAGAGCCACCAAAAATCTGTTGGTTAACAGATTTGTCTTGTCTTAATTTTATGATGACTGACTCATGTTACCCTTATTTATCGAATGACAAATTGAACCAATAGCTGGGTAAATTATGTTGGCATTTTGGAGGAATTGATTATGTGTTGCATTGATGTTTTTTCATTGATGACATTACTAGTTGTTATGGTTGGTTACCAGCAGACACGTTTTGGTTACCGACAGAAGGTCTAGTGTTACCGATAGAAGAGACTATCTGTTGGACACTTCTGACATGTTTGGATCAATGGAATGTGTTTGGTTATATGTGGTACATGATTTTGGAGCATGGCTTGGTTAGATGGTATTGACTTGGTAATCAAATGCTATCATACACTTTAATAAACCCTTATTGGCACAGGTTTAAGGCTCTACCAACATAACTTCTATTGAGAGTCTTTGGTAGGATGCATAAGTGGTGTTGGTGTAGCTTTTAGGATGTTGAAGATGTTCTCTAATCATGATTTAACTAGTTGGAGACATCGTTTTTGCGTGGTGCACCCGGAATAGGTATGGTCCCTATCTAGGTTATGGACTGGTATCATGTTAACGTGTTCTCTACACATTACCAAGATGATTTATGGATTGGTTAATATTTTTTTGGTCTAAAGCCAACATGGTATATCATTGTAATATGGATATATGTAATGATCTTATTGTAATATCTTTTAGGTGGCTGACCTAATTGGTTTAGGCCTTAGGGTTGGTATAAATTGATGTAATATCTCATTGTAGATCGTAGTGAGGAATGCAATATGTGAATAGTGTAATATCATTGAGGCAGAGGATTAGATTGATCATTGAGGATTGAATTGGGTTTAAGGAAAAGCTTAAAGGCCTTCGACATTGAGCTTAACCTAGACTGTAATCAGGCATGGTATATGCTATCTCTAGCGGTTCATTCTACTAGATTGTTGTCCAAATATCTTGAGGTGGTTTTAACCTTTCTATAGTCAGTGAGACTCTTTTGTAATGAGAAATGCACTCTAGGAAGTGTGCCTTCTTGCATATGCAGGCCCCTCATTGTATCCCATACTTTCTACAAAAGTACCATCTAACTGTGGGTAGGCTTCCCACAGTGGTTTTTTCCTTTACTGGGTTTTTCACATACAAATCATGGTCTTATATGGTATGGTTGTATTGTGTTGATTATTTATTTTATTATTGAGTTGCATTATTTACTGGTATCTGTTTCTACTAGCATTTGTTTCTACTTTACTGATATTTAATAGTTATGTGCTCTAGTTTAAGGTTGTATAGTTGATTAATTGTTATAATCTATTAACAACTGATTCACCCCCTCTCAGTTGTTCACCAGTTATCCTAATCATTGGTATTAGAGCTTTGGTCCTCCTTTGCAGAAGCTTAACTGCTTGAGGTAGATCCTATGGTAGCTAATCCATCGGCAACTATCTTCAAAAAAGAAATCCCTAAGCTTGATGGAACAAATTATGGGATATGGAATATCCGAATGGAGACTCATCTTAGATGCCTTGGCAAGGATATTTGGGAGATCACTAAGAAAGGCTACACACCTTATGATCTGACATCTGGAAATCCTACTCCTCCAAACTTGGATAAGAATATTGAGAATGATTGTAGAGCTAGAGAAGCCCTCTTGTGTGCACTTACTGATCAGCAGATCATGGGACTGACTGATAAATTATCTGCAAAGGTTATGTGGGATAAATTACAAACTTTGAATGAAGGTAACCCTACTATCAAAATTGCTAAACTTGATGGCTACCTGGTGATCTATGAAAACTTGAAGATGGATGAAAATGAAAGAATTGCTACATTTATGGAGAGAGTAAATTAGATTTTCATGGGAATTCAATGTTGTGGAGGATCTCTGAGTGAAGATGAAATAGTTTCCAAAGACTTGTGAGCCCTTCCACTGGCTTACAAGATGAAGGCAACTGCAATCAATGAGTTGAGAACAATGTCAAACACCTTAGTTAATAGAGACATTTTGATTAGGAAATTATCTACTTTTGAGCTTGAAGATTTTGGACCTTCTGGAGCTGCAAAATCTGAACTTGCTTATAATGCATCATCATCATCATATACCAAAAAGAATGACTGGAAATCCCTATATGCAAAGTAATTGGAAGATGTGAGGAAAGAAGATAAATAATTTGACCAACTTGAAGCCTTATTTGCTAGAAAAGTACCTACAGGACCGATAGGAAGTAAGTATGAAGGAAAAGCACCTTTTAAATGTTTTGCATGTCATAATATTGGTCAGTTTGCATCTAGATGTCCTGAAAGGATTGCAAGATTTGAGCAAAGAGTTAAGAAATCATTTAATCCTAATAAGATTTGATACAAATTCAAGAGAAACAAATAATGCTTCATAGTGGATGAGGAAGGAGTAACTGATGACTTTGAGGATGAATTGACAGAAGACTCTACTAGTGGAATTGGCAATGGAAAGGAATGAGTGTTATCTGCCCTAAAAGAAGATGAACAAAAACTGGCTATCTTAAATGAAGAGAAGGCCTTGGCAGCAAAAATTGAAGATAAGGATGAATGGGTAATTGATAGTGGATGCTCACATAATATGACTGGAGATAAAAGAAAAAAATTGTCCCTGCATGAATACAATGGTGGTCAAGTAAGATTTAGAGATGACAAAACATGTTTGATCAGATTTAGAGGGACTATTTCTTTGGATGGTAAGCATAATACTGACTAGAAGCTTTCAAGGTGATAAGTACTTCATGTTGACAACTGATGATTATTCTAGAATGATGTGGGTGACTTTTCTTAGGGAGAAGTCTGAAGATTTTGAGAAATTCAAGATCTTTAAAGAAAAAGTAGAAACTGAAACTGGACTGATAATCAAATGTCTAAGATCATATCAAGGCAGTGAGTTCACTTCTCATGAATTTAACAGTTATTGTGAGACAAATGGAATTAGGAGACAGTTATTTGCTTCTAGGAATCCTCAACAAAATGGAGTGGTGGAAAGAAAGAATAGAACCATTTTGGATGCAGCAAGAACCATGATGATGGAAGCCTAATTTCCTCATATCTACTGGAGAGAAGCAGTGATTACAACAGTCTACACATTCAATAGAGTTCACATCAAAGGTGAAACTGGTAAGACTCCTTATGAATTATGGTTTGGACATACACCTACTATTAAATATTTCAAAAAATTTGTAAGTAAATGTTATATCAAAAGGGATGATTCAATTGGAAAGTTTGCTCCTAGATGTGATGAAGGAATATTTATTGTTTATTCTAATCAAAGAAAATCATATAGATGTTATAACAAAAGATTGCAGAAAATTGTGGAAAGTGCAAATGTGAAAGTGGATGAGAAATACAGAAGTCAATCTATATCATATGACAGGGAACCAATAGTGGAAATGATCATAATTGAACCGGAAATACCTCAACTGATACAAGACACTGAAACTATTACACCGACATAGTTAGAAAACTCAACTGTGATTGATGATCAGATCAAAAAACCTGAAGTTCAAAAGACTAAGGTATGTAAGATTAAACCACTCTGAAGATCAAATCATTGGAGATAGGAACAAGGGAGTTATGACTAGAAAGGGACTAGAAAATGAAGAGGTATGTTTTATTTATCAAGTTGAACAAGCATTTGTTATTGAAGATTTTAAAGATAAACATTGGTTAAAGGCTATGGAAGATGAATTAGATCAGATAGAGAAGAATGAAACTTGGTCTTTAGTACCCTGACCTAAAAATAAGAATGTTATTGGAACTAAATGGGTTTTCAGAAATAAACTGAATGAGGATGGTCAAGTTATAAGAAACGAGGCTAGACTAGTTTGTAAAGGATACTCTCAAAAGGAAGGAATTGATTATGGCGAGACCTTTGTACCTGTAGCTAGAATTGAAGTTTTTAGACTATTTATTGCCTATCCAGCTTATAAGAACTATAAGGTTTACCAAATGGATGTTAAATGTGCATTTTTGAATGGTGAACTTGAAGAAGTGGTATACATTGAGCATCCTGATGGTTTTTCACTGACAAATGATAAGGATATGGTTTGTAGGTTAAAGAAACCATTATATGGATTGAAACAAGCTCCTAGAGCTTGGTATGCAAGGTTGGATAAATCTCATTTGAAGCTTGGTTTTACTAAAGGTAGTTCTAACAGTAATTTATATTACAAAATTACTGATGATGATATTTTGATTATTGAAGTATTTGTTGATGATATCTTTTTTGGAGGAGATTATAAATTGTGCATGGAATTTTGCTAACAACATGAAGAATGAATTTGAGATGTCCATGATTGGTGAAATGAAATTTTTCTTAGGTTTGCAGATTACTCAAACTGACAAAGGCATCTTTATTTGTTAAACAAAGTATCTAAGGGAATTATTGAAGAAGTTTGGTATGGATAATTCCAAACCGGTAAGTACTCCTATGGTAACAAGTGAGAAATTATCTATCAAAGACACATCTGCATCGGTAAATTCGACAAGGTATAAGTCTATGATTGGTTGCTTGTTATATCTAACCTAGACTAGACCAGATATTATAAATGTTGTGACTATTGTTTCAAGATATCAAAATAATCCTAAATAAAATCATGAATGTGCAATAAAGAGGATATTCTAGTATCTACAAGGCACAACTGAATATGACTTATCATATCCTAGTTATGATAACTTCACTTTGTGTGCATATACAAATTCAGATTGGGTAGGAGATACTGATGATAGGAATTGCACTTTTGATGGAGCTTTCTATCTTGGAAAGAAACTAGTTTCATGGATCAGCAAAAAATAGTCATGCATTTCTTTATCTACTGCTAAAGCTGAATATGTTGTAGCAACAACTAATTGTACACAAGTCCTGTGGATAAAGTAAATGTTGAAGGATATTAGGGCAAAATATAGTGAACCAGTAGTTATCTACTGTGATAACTCTGTAGCTATTGACATGTCTAAGAATTTGATATTTCATTCTAAAACTAAGCATGTATCAATAAAGTATAACTTTCTGAAGGACAAGGTAGAAGAAAAGGAAGTCAAATTGGTTTATGTGAACACTAAAGAGCGGATTTCAGATATATCGACTAAACCATTGTCTAAAGAATCATTTGAGTATTTGAGAGATAGGTTGGGGGTTTTTGACCCTCCAATAGAGACTTGATTGATGTAGTTTGGCATCAGTCTGGCATGCATTATCAGAGATACTATTCATTCTCATACTGATGAAGTGGTGCTACTACTTAGGAGTAGTCAGCTTTGGGATTCCAATAATTTTGATATCAATGTCATATCTAGCATTGATGTCAAAGGGGGAGAGATCTTGATGTGAAAAAGAAAAATTACTTAAGAGCTATACAAAGATATTATTCAAAAGGGGAGTTTGTTGGTTATCTTCTATTGGGGGAGACTTGTTTGGCATTTCTTGGTACTTAGATGTTTTACACATCTAGTGTTGGCATCAATTCCAAAGGGGGATATTGTTGGCATTTTGGAGGAATTTATTATGTGTTACATTGATGTTTTTTCATTGATGACAATACTAGCTGTTATGGTTGGTTACCGATAGACAGGTTTTGGTTACTAGTAGACAGGTTTTGGTTACCGGTAGACAAGTTTTGGTTACTGGTAGAAAATCTAGTGTTACCGATAGAAGAGGCTATCTACTGGGCACTTCCAACATATTTGGATCAATGCAATGTGTTTGGTTACATGTGGTACATGCTTCTGAAGCATGTCTTGTTCAGATGGTATTGACTTGGTAATCAGATGTTATCATACACTCTAGTAAACCCTTACCGACATAGGTTTAAGGCTCTACCAGTAGAACTTCTATTGATAATCTTTGATAGGATGCATAAGTGGTGTTGGTGGGGCTTTCAGGATGCTGAAGATATCTCTAATCATGCTTAAACTAGTTGGAGACATCGATTTGGTATGGTGGACCCAGAATAGGTTCGGTGCTTATCTAGGTTATGGATCAGTATCATGTTAACGTGTTCTCTACATGTTACCAGGATGATTTATGGATTGGTTAATGTTGTTTCGGTCTAAAGTCGACAAGACATATCATTGTAATATGGATATATGTAATGATCATATTGTAATATCTTTTAGGTGGCTGACCTAACTGGTTTAGGCCTTAGGGTTGGTATAAATTTATGTAGGATCTCATTGTAGATCATGATGAGGAATGCAATGTGAAAATATTATAATATCATTTAGGTATAGGATTAGATCAATCATTGAGGATCAAATTAGGTTTAAGGAAAAGGTCAAAGGCCTTCGGCATTGAGCTTAACCTGGACTATAATAAGGCATGGTAGATGCTATCTCTGGCAGTTCATTCTACTAGATTGTTGTCCAAATATCTTGAGGTGGTTTTAACCTCTCTATAGTCAGTGAGACCCTTTTGTAATTAGCAGTGCACTCTAGGCAGTGTGCCTTCCTGCATTTGCAGGCCCCTCATTGTATCACATACTTTCTGCAGAAGTATCATCTGACTGTGGGTAGGCTTCCCATAGTGGTTTTTCCCTTTACCAGGTTTTCCATGTACAAATCATGGTCTTACATGGTATGGTTTCATTGTGTTGATCATCTATTTTATTATTGAGTTTCATTGTTTACCGGTATCTGTTTCTACTAGCATTTGTTTCTACTTTACCAATATTTAATAGTTATTTGCTCCGGTTTAAGGTTGTATAGTGGATTAATTGTTATAATCTATTAACAATGGATTTACCCCCCCCTCTCTCATTTGTTCACAGGTTATCCTAATAAATTAATGAATAATTTACCCTATGCATAAGGGTGTATCTTCTTGTATGATATTCAATGATTTAAAAAAAAATACACAAATTCTAACTTCACTTTTAACTAGAAAGCAAGTAAAGGCATTCACATTCATACGTCAACACCACATGAATGCTATGAAGATAAATATTACGTATGTAAACTCATAGATTACAACCAAAATAACTTCACTTCTTAGAAAATTTTCTCTTAACATGGATCTGATTGAGTCTCGCTCATGTATCATGGGACAAGGGGGATCAGAACATCCATGCAAAATTAACAAAAGAACTACTTATTAAATTCATTCACAAACTTATGAAAGTGGATTAACCAAAGAAGAAAAGATGTTGCACAAAGGAATATATCACAACAGAGATTTTTTGTTCACATTCAAACACACAAATTTGAAAGTTGCGAAATAAGTATCATTTTATTCACTGATAAAATGTCCTTGAAAATTCAACAAATTCAAAAGAAAATATTTTTTTCTAATCTATCACCACCAAAATCTTTCGGACCTTATCAAGGTCAAGTAAATTAGTTTTTATAGCCATAATCTAGCTAACAGCTCATACGAGAAACACGAAAAACAAACAATTTCTGCCCCACGAATCTAGAGAAACCAATGTTCAAACAGAAAAATAAAACTACTTTCATAACTAACAATTGCAAAGAAACATCATAGCATATAACATTCCTAAGCAGTTTTGATAACTACTTTCTTCTTCCAATCCATGTAAACAACGACAAAGTGTTGAATGATTACGCTATGTGGTAGCCCCACGTGTGTCATTTTTTGCTTCCATACTTCTTTCTCGCGACGTATTTGCACTACTTTATATACATGCTCATCTAGGATCTAAACGCACAAGAAAAGAAGGAATTCTATTTTAGACATGAGGCTCAAGTCATTTGAAGCCAAGCCCTTGGATTATTTGAGGTGGTTGATTTTCTCTTATAACGACCTTGTTATGACCTCAACTATTTCTAGAGGTTTTCCATAATCTTTTAAACACTTCAAACCAACACAAAGAATCTCATTGTGCATGGATGATACCAATTTTGCAAGATGATTCACTAATTTGGTAGACTCTTCATACACTTGTCTCACCAACGAATTTCTCCATTCTACATTTCATGGGCATATGAATAGAATATTGTCATCCAAGGCAGGAACTGACTTCTCTGACAAGAACTTCATTACACCATATTTATGTACTTCTCTCATCTAAGCTACTCTTTTCACCCACTCAACTTCTTCATTCTTCCATTTTACAATTTCATTCTCCAATTCCTTTGTTACCGTGTTTTTTGATTGACAGGGGACTTAGGGTCAAATATGTATGAGTTTGATAAATGGATTGTGGATTAGGATTATTGATGGCTTCAATGTATTTTGGCATGCTTCTCATTATCTCTTTCATTTTAGACTTATCTTTTTCATCCTTTCAGAATATTTTCATCATCTTCTTGGTTGAAATTTCCAAATGTAATGCATCTGCTATTCGAGTTCCTGCTCCTAAGTACACTTTTTCCATCATGAAATCTTTACTTGTTAGATCAGTCATAATTTCATCAGTTTTTGGGCTAGAAATCTCCGTAGTCCAATTATATGTATCTTCATCAAAATTAATTTTTGATACAGTCTTTAACCTTTTGGCTTTGAAAACCTTTCCCAGATATTTACTAGCCATATCCTCAACTGGGATAGATATTTGAACAATGTTCCATTTATTAATAGTTAATGTGTTCTCCAACCATGTTGTCCTTGTGGTTGTGAGAGATTTGTCTGAAACAATCTCTGCCTCCTTTTGATCCCTCACTACTAAGGTAGTGACAACTTTCAGTGCTTCACCTACCTGTTGGCTATCACCATCATCATCTAAATCTTGTACTCCCACATTTTGATTTGAAGAAGAAACATCCATCTCAGGTGCGGTCTCAAGGTCAATTACTGTATCAACAGGGGGAAATTTTCTTCTTCTCTTAGTTCTAGAATGAGCGATTCTAGTTGTTGTTAAATCTTCTTTTCTATTTACCCTTTCTATTACCCGCTCACCCCTCTCCTTTTTCCTGGAAGGACCTACACAAGATAGAACAAGGAGAATAGAAACCAAGGATTTAGTGGGAGAGGTTGAACTTTTTGTTGAACTTCTTCTCAATCTTCGTTCTCTAAGCCACTTTTATGTTCTTCAAATAACTGAGAATGTCCTGGTTTGAATATGCTCGTTCTTTTTTCCCCCAATATATTTCTTAAATTACCCCTTCTTCTTATCATCAATAAAATGGGAATCAAGAAAATCACTTTCATCATCATCAATATTTGCAATATTCATCTTCAGACCATAATTCCTAATCTGTTGTATTGATAATCTTAAGTGAGCTCTTCTTCAAACCTCATATTCACCCATGCAATCCGCCTAGAAGTCTTCTAGGTTTGGTATATGTTGAAATTCCTTCCCAAGTGTAAGGTGAGTTGCTGCAAACCCCTTAGCATCAATATCAATTCAAGAAGTATAAAACTGAAAGTTGAGTTTCTTGAACTCTGATTCTAAATTCAAAGCATCTGAGACATTATTACAGGTGTAGTTAGTCAACTCAATCAAGAAAGAAACTCTTGTTTGGTACTTCGATCTATATGTCTTGTCTATATATGCAAGTTGCCTGCACACTTCAATTAAAAATTTCTTGTCAAAGATATATCTTGGCAACTTATATGGTTCACCTTAAAAACTGTCAACCCTCAAATAAGTGAATTTGGAGAATTAAATATAGAAGCTCCCATATGTGCTTACAAACTACATGGCTTCCTTGATCAATCTTTTATGGATATCCCCTTTCAACTCGAACACCACCATCCCAAGGAAAACATCATGGAGCTTGTGACAATTCTCAGTAGCTCAATTCTATTGCAAATGTGGGTGATAGTCATATATCCTCATGCCATTTTACCAATTTTCACGATATAAGCCAACCCATTGGTGAGTGCAAGATAAATAGTATATGAGGTAAGATGACATATAGAATTTTTTTTTACCAAAACAACTTAAACCCTCATGCATCCTTTCAGTAATTAACTTTGCCCAATCTATGTATCTCCCATCATCTCAAATAGCCTGAACAAATAAGTAGATCCAATCTTCCCGAAAGAAGGCCATCCGATTCCCTCTAATCCTATGAAGCAAGATGACAATATCTCATACCTCTCTAATCAAATTCTCCCTGGTTAATGGTCTAGTTAAATGGGATCAACCCCTCTGAAACTTCAATAACTAGTTCTGAGCAATAACACTTTGATGCATTGTCTTCTTTTCAAAAAAAAACCCCTGTGACTTAGACATTGTCTAGTCTTTATACCATTCTTTCACAGGAATATTCATGAATGCAACAATGGTTTCCTAATTCACTTTCAACAAAACTTCACCATTTGCAGTTTGGATGCTCCTTTGAATGGGGTCATAGTGGTTCATACATTCTCTAACTAATTCTAGATAAGGAACGACTAGTGGAAAATTTGTCACTTCTGTTAATCCACTATCAATTATTTTTTGTATGAGAAGGGAATTTGTAGAATACTACACTCTCTCATGGAATTATTCTAAATCTATCGAAGGGAGGAAAGTATCACCTAAATCTGGGTGTGAACAAACTAGCCCTGAGCTTTGGTCAATTTTAGGCAATGTCGATCTCAGCTTGGGTTTCTACAAAGGGCTCAGAGGTGAAAAAAATAATGCAAGAAAACAAGTTTACAGAGCTCCAAAATACATGGAATGATGAGGACGAGGGAAAAAATGAAAAAAAATCACCTTGAAAGAGGATTCTGGATTGCAAAAACAGAGAACAAGCCACCATGTGTAGCGTCCAACACTTGCTCAATTGTGAAATGGGCAACGACGAGAAATGATTTAAAAAAAACTCAAGTAAGGGTGAGATTGTTGTTCACCAAAAGTGATTAACCCAAGATCACTTGCAAATCAATCTATGAGAAAGCCAATCTCAATCAATGAAACACGTCAAGGCTTGGACAACATAACATAGGATCCTAATGATCCTCCTACACTTCAGGTTCTGCTAGACCTAGGGGGGACAGCCTTTGATGCATTGAATCAGACTTATTTACCCACATATGACAGCATCAACAAAAGTAGATAGATCTCACCAGGGCTTAACAACTAGGAGGTTACTGTAGATGGGCTAGATCCACATTGAAATCTCAACTAAGTTGAAGCATGAGATGGATGGAACAAGCTTAACATTACAAATATAAAATTGAAGGTAGATATTCTGATTTTTTATTTTAAATCCCTAAGAAAACCCCAAAATCTATAAGATCAGTGCCTTATCCAAGGGCAATAGAGTCATACATCAAACTGAGAATGAAAACCTTTAATTGCAAGTCCAATTTATTAAGAAAGGTATCCCTATATTAATGCCTGACATTAATACATTCTAAACTCATACAGAGGATTATACTTATCCAGACATTATCCTAAATCCAAAATGATTGCTCATAGAATTTAAACTCTTCCTTGAATAGTACCTGAAAACAACTCTTACACTCCCACTTTGAGAGGACAAACCCAAACTCCCTTGAAGACTGGATTTATTGAAAACAGATAATTCTTAGAGACAATCCAATAAACTATGTATATGCCTTACACATACATGACCTGCAACAAAAAATCTATAGCAAGAAGATACTCTATTACTGAAAGAGAAGCACTGCCCTGTATAATCTATAAGAGAAGTCAGAATTAGAAGCCATCAAATCTGGAGAATTTTTCCAAATTTCTGGAACCCTTACAATTGAGAAGAAAAGAGAATAAGAAGGAGAGGGAAAAAGATCAAATCTCATCAGAATTCTCCAAGTGTCCCTTTTTCATAACTGCAAGAATATCTTATTTTCTTCCCATGGAACCTTCTCTCAAAATATCCAAAATTTATTAAAATTAACCACCTAGTTGGATTCCTTATCCCAAGAGCTTTCCGATGATATATGATACTTGCCATTTTGAGTAAAAATAGAGCTCTGGGCGAATTAATCATTTTTGTGCCTCCATCATTTAAATTTTTTAATTTTTACACTATAGTCTGCACTATATATTTAACTATAATTTTTCTTAATTTTTGGCCTAATGCCCTACCATGTGGTAGCCGCTGATTGGCTGATGGGGTCCACTGGGTGCCACCAAGGATGACACCTCATCACCGCCATGTGTATGCCTTGTCAATGCCACTTGTCTTCTTGCTTGTCGGCCACATTGTCGCCACCTCAGCACCACATCATTGCCATGTCAGCTAGACCTATAAGCTGTCTTTCCACCTGGACCTGCCACCTATCTTTTGCCATTTCACAGAGGTTAACATGTGAGCATCTTCGGGTCACGAAGTCATGTAGGCCGTCGGATCTTCCAAACTTGCTCACTCGTTAACTCTTCGTGATCCGCCTGAGTGTTTCGCCATTTCGTAGAGATTAACTGGTGATCATCTTTCCTTCATGAATCCACGTAGGTGGCAAATTGCTCGATCTTTAACCTATCTGTTCTCTATAAAACTTGCCTCGAGATCCATGCCTACGTGGGGTCCACTAGTCACCACTCGTCGATCTCCTTGGTTGCCTTAGGAAGTGTGCCCACGCACGTGGGGTCTGCCTTGGGCACCCATCAGCACCATCCGTCAAAAGCCTTTAAGGCTTTCACACTATGGATGAGTGTGTTTTTACTTATAAATACCACAAAATGCTCCCACCCAGCCAATGTGGGACTAATGCCTTATGCCTGGAATGCATTTTGTGAAGGTTTTCTAAGACTTTTCATGCCTTTCTACCACATTTCGCCTGCTAAGTGCATTTTCATGAAGTCTAATGTCCCCAATCTGCCACGTGAGAGAGGAGGATCTGCCATTTTTGTTTGAGTTTTAAAGAAAAGCCCCTTCTACAAATCACGTAGGGGACTATTGGGCCGATTTCACACTTGCCATGTGCATTATTTGTTTCCAAACTCTTTTCCCCATCCACCATGATAGGGAGGAGGTTGCCCTGCATTTGTTTGGAGACTTATGTTGCTGCCTACCAACAACACGTGAAGCTTGTGTTTCATTTTCTGCACTTGCTGTAACCAATAAACCCCCAACATGAAGCTTATGTTTCATTTTCTGCATGTGAGAGAGGGGAAAATGGCTTTGAACCAGCCAATTTGCATTTTCTTTGTTTTTGGCAGCCTTCTCAAACACCACGACCAATAGGGAGATGGGGAGGCACGTGAGGGAAGAGTACCATGTTTATATTTGCCATTGGAAGCTTCTGCAGCCTTTGCCAAAACCATGTTACCTGCTGCACCTTACATGGGTTTCATGCTATAGCAAATCGATAGGGGAGGATGCTAGCAAAGGTCATGGACTTTGGGAGTAGAGATATAAACACGATCAATGGAATACATATAATGCAGACCTAGGTTTCAAAACCCTAGATAGGAGTGAAACCATGACAATAAGGAGCACCCAATACACATCATTCATGTCTTCATAGACCATGATAAATCTATATGACAATGATCTCCTTCATTTGAGCTATATTGTATGGCCAACAATGTTCACAAGATGATCAATCAATAAATTTGATAATTTCCTTTGGTTCATTGCTAGTATTGCTATTTTAGCAAGCTTTTGTTTGGCAAGTGCAAGCAACCGTCTTTTTGCTCCTGGTGATGACCAATCTTTCTCTTGAATGTTTATCATAGCTAGGTACAATTTTGCAACACTCTTTTCCAACTCTTGGATGTCAATATCATTCTAGAATTGCTCAAAGGGCTAAGTCGCCAGTAAAATTAATGCACAGGCATTTATCCAGGTCGGGCCCGAAAGTGGGTCTGACTAAAAAAAATTTTGTTTTCATACAACTAACCTTTGTAATGCTTCAGGAACCTCAAACACACCTCTATAATTGATCGGCATCATTTTCAGATCATCAAACTAAGTTTTGCAACTTTCAGGCACTTGCGCCACTTTTTCACATTTAATCGTGAAGATGTAATTTTCAAACTTGTCAAAACACCTTTTTGGACCTCGCCATCTGATAGGAATGTACTTTGATATACAAGGATGAACTCTACCAAACATTTTCTCAAGACAAATCCCGAGCGAAGAGATATTAATTGTCAAAAATGACCAACTAGCTTTGTCGGCACAGGGACTTGCCAAAACATAGTAACTGCAAATGGATTGATCTTTGAAAACTGAGCTAATGGATTCATAAGGACTTGAAATTTTGTAAGATAACTGACAACTATTCATAAAATTTAATCCATTTTTAAATTCTTCATGAAGATCAATAGGGAAAAAGATATAAACACCCAAAGTAGGCTAATTGGTAAAATCTGCATTTGCACCTAAAATGCACTTTCAGCTCACCCCTTGAAATGGGTACCTGATAAACTTATCCAAACTGAAATCTGAAAGTTTTAGAACACTTCATAGGTCAAATGAAAGGTGTACAACAAGTTTCCAAAGCCTTACCCCCTGAAAAATCAACTGGCTCCATTTTGGCCTCTCTCTAACTAGGCCACCTACATGAGATTAGGTGCCTTTCTGAAAATGCAATATCACAATTTCGAAATGGGGCTCAAAACTTGACTCAATTTTAATGAGTCCCAACAGAGATAATTTCTCACATGATTCATTCAAGACTAATTAACTACTTATCTGTGCCTTCTTACTCTGAAAAAGACCCTTTCCGAACATCTCATTAATTATTAGTCTTATTCCTTCCTCTTCATTATTACCATGCAATATAGTACACCTCACAACTTATTATCTCAGGTTCTCTTTAAATTTGGAATATTCTTTTTTTTTCAAAACACCTGCTAGCATGATGCTTTCCTTTTCCGCTTGAAGCTGCATTCATCTGACGTTGAACCTCAAACTTTGAACCCCAATGTTCTACTGATGAACCAACATAAGAATATACAGCGGACCTTGCTAAAGACAAGACTTTGGACCAAATTCCACTCTCACACATATTGAACCTTGAACCTTGAACTTTCTTCAAAGATGATTCAAAGGTTCAAGTTCAAAGATGTACCCAACAAAACTTTACTAAAGGCATGACAACAGGGTGACAAGACCGCTTGAACTTGAACTTAGTCCTTGGACATGTTCAACAAAAATGTTGAAGTTCAAATAATTTATGATTCGACATATAACTAAAATTTACACAAGGATTCACTCTAAAGAACATTGCCAAGAAATGATGAATCTTAACAATTGAGAATTAAGGGAGGGTAACATTGGCTCTGACTGGGGACCAATTCCTTCCTTCTGAGAATATTATTTACAAACCAATCTAGCCTTATTCCTTATAACTTGACCATCCTCATTCAATTTATTCTGAAAAACCCATTTAGTTCCAATAACATTCTTATTGTTAGGCCAGGGAACCAAGGTCCATGTGTTATTTTTCTCAATCTAATATAATTCTTCTTCCATAGCTTTCAACCAGTATTCATCTTTAAATGCCTCAATTACTAATATCGGTTCAACTTGTGAAATTAAACACACCTCATTAGTTGCCAGTCTTCTTCTTGTCATCACTCCATTTCTCTTATCCCCAATGATCTAATCTTCTAAATGATTCAATCTCACATACCTAGGAATCTTCTAACTTTTTGTTCCTCTTCCCTATTCCTCAGTTACTATAGAACTCTTTGATAGTGTCGGAGTAACTAGTTCAACATTGTTCCGGTAAAGGTGCTATCAGTTCAGATATAATCATTTCCACTGTCGGTTCCTTATCATAAACTCTAATTTGACTTTTGTTAAGCTCATCTACTGTGACATTAGCACTCTCCACAATTCTCTGCAATCTCTTGTTATAAAATCTATATGCTTTTCTTTCATTAGAATAACCAAGAAATATGCCTCCATCACATCTAGGATAAAATTTTCCAATGATATCATCTCTTCGGATATAACATTTACTACCCAAAATTCTGAAATACTTAACTGTAGGTGTATTTCCAAACCATAATTCATAAGGTGTCTTACCAGTTTCTCCTTTGATATGTACTCTATTGAATGTATAAACCGCTATGTTCACTACTTCTCTCCAGTAGATATGAGGTAGACTAGCTTCCATCATCATTGTTCTAGTAGAATCCAAGATAGTTTTGTTCTTCCTTTCCACAACTCCATTCTTCTGAGGTGTTCGGGGAGCATAAAATTGTCTTCTTATACCATTCTTCTTGTTATCACTGTTTAAAAAATGGGTTTTCTTTTCCCATAATCGGCTAAGTTTTTGAAATTTTGAATCAAACACACTATCACTTGCTTCAAGTCTGTGTTAGTCCAAATGGGTTTAGGGTTTTGGTTTTAAATCGCTTTAGTAACTAAAAAACCCTTTGGTTTCTATTCTTGCGTTACTTTATCCACTTAAGTGATGGGTCTTAGGGTCGTATCAAATGTCCCCCCCTTGTCATTTGCCTAGGTGGTCAGTGAATTAATCATAAAAATTCATGCCTTATACTTTCTTTCTTTCTAATGTTGTCGAGCCAGGTAAGTGTCATGGAAGTTTTAGATGGATCTATGGTTTTTCGCTATTTCACTAGGTGAAGTTGTGTGTGTTTTAAGACCTGAGAAATGGGGAAAGGGAAAAGTATGTTCGATGGTGCGCATTTTGATCCGGTTTAAAAGGCCTCCATTTCGCTCAAGATCTAACGGCTGGCATTAGTTCGCAGTCAAAACTAGCAAGTGAAATACCTTTGGCGAAAAGGTTTGGTGGGACCCTGTAGTGAAGGCTTTTCAAACAGCTAAAAGGAGATCAAGTCCAAGAAAGATCAATAGTTCATGTTGTTTCGTGGCCGATAGATGCTCACGTGTTACACCCTGTGAAACAGCAAAAAAGTCTTTTGGCCCAGGTGAAAAGAATTTTTAATAGGAGCTTAACGGATGTGCAAGTTTCATCTGATTTGATGGCTAGCATAGTTTCACAATAGAAAGGTGCTTGATAGTTAGCTTTCATGAAGTGGCGAAATGATGTGGTGCTCCAAGCAGGCAGCCTAGTTAGTCAAGATGGTGAGTAAGACAATGACATGTAGCAGAAAGTCACAATGGTCAGCAAGTAAGATAAGGACACATGATCGAATAGTTGAAGAAGATGACTCATGTTGTGGTGTGTGAAAGTGACTGAGTAGATACAGGTGTTAGGGCTAAGGTGGAATCCGATGTTTCCCCTAAGAGAATGAAAGGTTGGCATGTCAGTTCGGAAGTGACTAGATGCTAGATGGATAGAGTTGAGTCAGAGAGCCCACGTCTACCGGATTCAATTAGGGTTTTAAGCAGCAAACAAGTCAAATGTAATCCAACGGTTGACATGAGTTTACAAAGGTAAAATGTTCATGTTTTAAAACCAATGAAACAATGAAAAGGTTTCTTGAGGCCTAAAATATAGATAAAGCATGAAACATAAAAGGGGATCAACTCCAATTCGATCCAAGGGCTCGTGTTGTTTTGTGGCTGCGAACCAACCGGGGGATATGCTTCATGAAATGGTGAAAGGAAAAGAAAACCAAGAAAGCATAAAGGTCTCGCTTAAAGGATGGTCATCTCCGATTTGATCTAATGCTTCACGTTGTTTCGTTGCCCAAAGTTGAGGGCAGGTTAAGCTATGCGAAATAGCGAAAGACCGCTAGCTATCAAGGATGAGGTGCGGTTAGTAAAAAATTTGACGGTCCTGGTAAGAGTTAAACGTCGAGCAGTTAAAGTTCCATCTGACGCCTAGCATAGCTACGCGAAGGGAAAGTTCTTGACAGTTAGTTTTCACGAAATAAAGAAAAGGAGGTAGGGCCCAGTGCTAAGGCAGAGCTGTTAAGTCAATGTAAAGAATGATTAAGTTTCACTTGATCCAACGGTTGGTGTGATTTGGCTTGGCAAAATTGCTTGAAGGTTATGCTCTGCGAAACAGTGAAAAAGTGAAAAATAAAAGTGCATAGGTATGTTTTGACCCATTGGAGCGAAAATTTTGAATTCTTCAGGAATTCAATTCTGAAGGGACGACCGAAGCATGCGGTATGAATGTTGTAGTTAAGAGCCTGAAGTACCATATATGATCTCGTATCAATTGAATGAATGTATCATTCTAAATAATTATTGTAGAGAAGTGGTTGTAGAGCTATTTCCTTCAAATACAGAGCAAATTTTTTCAGTTGCAGAGCAGATTTCTTCAAGCTAAAACAGGTTTTCTTGTATTCTTGTTTGGCAAATTCTTAGCAGTGTGTATTAATTAAGGTCTTGATTTATTACAGAACTAGTTGAGGGGTAATAGTTAAGTTGCTTGCATATTTTAAAATGGCACCTAAGAGGGAATTCTCAGGAAAAGTTAATTACCAGGAAAGGGCCATTTGTGATGATTTCCTTGAACAGTTGACATTGTCAACTAATATGGCAGCAAAGGTGAAAGAACTAGTGCCAAGAGATCCATGCTTGAAAATAGGAGAGGGATTATATGATAAGGGTAACTAGTTGGGTTGTCTGGGTTAGGATTATTCAAAGTTGGATTCGGCATGAGAAATTCCACAGCCCTAATGAACAACATCTGGAAGTTAGATGTGGGAAAATTGGTAGTCTCTGGAGTCTTCATGGATGTGGATCTCCTGACTCAAATTGCATGCAATTATGACCCTGTTACCAGGAGTATTAGGGATGTAAATGGAAAAACCCTCATTGAGATAAATGATGATGAGTTCAGAAAGGCTTTTGGACTCAGTGAGGTTTCAAATCTGTTGGAGCCTATCAACTTCCAAGCATTGGCTCAGATTTACAATACATAGAGGAATCACCTTAGGAATGGGCCTCTTAAAGAATTTTTTGTTAAGATAGGGGGATTAACTATTATGGGACCCAATACTATGGAGCCTTTCTGCTTGAATCTATTTACCCTTAGAGCCAAGGGATTATACTGGTCACTCTGCCAAATTTTCGGAGAGGATGCTGAAGCAAGTATGCCAACTCATTACATGTTAATTATTGCTCAAATTTTGAAACCTTCTCTGGTAGTGACATTTGACTATGCCCCTTATATCACTGATGCTATCCATGAAGGATGGATAGGAATAAAAAATGGGAAAGTGGATAGACCCTTTGGATGGTATCCCTCCTCATGCACCTGTTTCTTTTCAAAGGTGGTGATTACTTTGCAGATGGGATAGATCTTGTAAAAGAGAAGGACGGAGAAAAGATGCCAGTTTAGTTATGGACTATAGTGCTATCATGGGACAGAGAAGATGCTATCTTCTTAAAATTTGATAAGTGTTTTGCATTTAAGATTAGGACTCTCATCTGTTCTGAGAATCCAAGAGTCCCCAAAGTTCTTTTGGAATTTATTAGGTCAAAAGAATTTGCTGAGGATATAAAAATTGTCCACAATTGGGGTGATATGTAATTATACCTGGTCTCCATAGTGTTCAGAGTATATGGATTCAAAGGAACCCCATTTTTGTTGCCCTATCAGGTCCCTCTCAAGGTGGGAATTGTAGAAGTCCTTAGACACATTGGTAGTTTACAAGAGGCAAAGCTGACAGGTAGAGGTAAAGGGACCATTTTCCCTACAGTTACTGTAGCCCACCAATTTGTAATAACTAAAGGAGGTTGGAAATGCTTTGAGGATTTTATTAAACCTTATCACTTATCAACTGCAGTATCTAGGTGTGCCGATCCTGAAGATTTCTTCAACAACATGTTCAGAAAGAGGATCGTATGTAGAGGTAGACCCCATAAATTCTAGTTTCCTGAAGACCTCATTAGAAATGAGTTTGATCTAGATGAGCAAGAGCTGAGGAAGGAAAAGTGGGTGGCTTATAAAAAAGCCTTAGACTTTATACACCAATTTGATACTAGCTATGACCCATTGTCTAGCTTCCACCCTTTTGAGGAGAAAATAAAGTTCTTAATTCTTAGATTTGAGGATGTGATGCAAACTTTGAAAGAAAAGAGGGAGGTTGTGATTAAAAACAACCCTAAGAAAACAAGATTGGTTCTTAGTAGGTCCACATATGCCAGAGAAATCCCTCCTAGTGACTACATGTTGCACAAGAAGTCCAATTATAGTGTGCTAATGCCTACAACTGAGGAGCCCTCTAGCTCAAAAGGAAAGAGGAAGATACAAGATGTCATTGACATTTAAGATAGCCCAAAGAAACCAAGAGTGGGGAAAGAAATACAATTTGATGAACCTTTGTATTCCCCATCTCAATCCCCTATTCATATAGGAGATGAATAGGTTGTAGCTGAACAATTGCTACAATTAGGTAGTCTTGGAGAAATAGCTTACACTTATGATGAAGTGGAGGAGGGAATGCCAGAAGAGCCCCTCACAGCTGAGATGAACATTAATACTAATGAATTCAAAGGCCAGGAGTGGGATCCTGAGATCAAACAGGCCAGTGAAGACTTCTTGACTGATAACAATTTTATCACATCAGAAGATTTCATGAAATTTGTGTGGAAGCAAACCATTGACAAATATAATGCAAGGTGTGAGAAGAGAAAAAGTGAACAACCCAACAAAGATCCAGCTGTGGTTGAGGAGGAAATAAAGCAAGAAATGATTGATGAGTTTAGACCATCACTCCTAAGCAAGGGAGAGAAATGGTGGCAGAGGCTGGGGTACTCATTCTCCCTGAGTGGGACATAGCATATGCCTTGGTATTAGAGGCAGTGAGAAAAGAGACCAAACCTATGGAGGGGGTCACTTTCAGCAAAGACAATGCTGCATTGGTCATGTGGTCTCTTAAGAGAGATGAGAACATAAGAAATAAGGACACCTCAGGGTTAGGTTACCTTGGAGGGATGATAGTGAAAAGAGTGCAAAATATCGGGGTAGTGGAAGCTGCTAGCACTATGCTAGAAACTGCAAGGTTTAATGTTGGAGTAGCAGAAAGAGAGGCAAATGGAAAGGCAGACCTCCAAGCTAAGTTGGAGATAGTCTTAAAGGCTTATAACAGTGCCAAGGAGGACGTGATGGGTAAAGATAACATTATTGCCAATTTACAAAGCCAGTTGGTAGGACAATACCATAAAGGTGAGTCTTCAACACTGATGATCTCCTCTTCTCCTACAAGACCTCCACCTACCAGGCCCATTATTCAGTTTCCATGATCTCCAGCACCTTCTAGTTCTCAAATGGTTGAAATCACTTCCCATGAGTTAGAGAATTTAAAACAGGCTGAGGCTCGGTATGCAAAGAAATATGAAGAAAGAGTAAGGGCTATAATCTCAACTTTTGCCGATACCATGGGGGCCTCATTATTGTATAACAACATAAGCAAGATCCTAGAGATGTACAATGAGCTTAATGAAGATAAGGCTATTTTAATGCCTATTTTTGACAAGTGGAATCCTAGAGAGTAGGAGTTGGGGCTTATTTGTGTGTCTTATGATGAAGCAGGGGCTGATCGTATTATCAAATCCACTTGTGACACCACAAAGGGTCTAGTAAAATTGGCAGAAGGAATAGACAATGTTGACAGGCAGATCAATTTGTACAAGGAGTACACTGATCAGGTTTTTGAATTGCTCCCAAGGGTTTTTTTCATCCCAAATCAATTAAAGGACAAACAAGTGTGGCTTAAGGAATTACAGGCCAAATTGTCGGGTAGAATAAAATGAATCATTGACTTAGATGATGCCTCCTTTTTTGTTGTAACAATTCAAGAGATAGAGAGAATCAAATCTCATTATGGTTTTCTCAATTCAAAGGTTAATAAAATGAGGAATTCTTGGAAAAAGTTAGCCAAGGCAAAGGAAAAAGTAATTAACTTCACATGGCCACCTGATGATGTATACAATAGATGGATAGGAAAATATGCCATATAGGATGCAGAGTAGTTAGAAGAAGTTGCAACTGGACAACAAGTAGAAGAAGTTGCAACTGGACAACAAGTAGAAGAAACCGCAGAAGTTGAAAAAGACTTGTAACCGCTTTTGTAAAAGGCTTTGTAACTTCTTCTTGAGAAGCAATGATTGTAACAAACTCTCCTAGGAAAGTGCAAAGCTATGTGTGCATCCATATTGTTATAAATGGATACCAGGACTAGTGAGAAATGATAGTAGAATATTGTAAGAAAACGCTGCAGAAATTTGTCTGGGCTTTTCCAAGTTTTAATGGAGAATATTCAAAATTTTTTGTAATACTTTCTTTGAAGAAAATATCAATATACAGACCATCAGTTTTTGAGTTTAAAACTTTGTGTTGTCTTCAAATGTGTTTTCAAGTCTTTACTGTTTCATTCTGAATAATCTAGGGTTATTTTGCTTGAATAAGGGTTGTAAGGCAACTTTCAGTAGATATTTTTCTTGGCTTTTCCCTTCAGGAGGGGAATTAAATATGCAGGAATTATTTCTACCGGTAGATTCTCTATAGGATACTTTGAATCTTGATGAGAATAGTTTGATGTGGTCTGAATAAGTTCTTATGTGTGTCAGGCATATATGAGGACATGCAGAAGCCAAGCTAATGGGATGTGTAGAGATATTTGATTTTGAGAGTATTGTTTAAATTAAGATGACTCTGTGACCTTGGACAAGGCACTGATACAAATCAAGGTTGGTTGTTACATATTTTTTAGATAAATTCTAAACATGAGTAAAATTTTCATTCCTTTGTTTCAGTTAGTTTTAAGGTGATTTAATCCACTAGTTTGTTGGATTGGTTTGTTGTGGATTTATCTTTTAAAAGTGTGAATTTAGTTTCACAAAGGTATACCTGCCTGAACTTTGAATAAGTTCCAAGTGTATAAGGTTAATCAAACCTTGTCATATGTTGTCTTGAAGGTCTTATTCTCTCTAATCTCTCACCTACACATAGAGTTATCATATCATCTTTAAGGAGTTTAAAGTGAATCAGATTTTCAGAACAACAAAAGTGGTGACTCTGCTGGGGAGAGTCATAGTCAGAATCTAGAAGCAGATTTGTGCTTTAATTTTTTTTTTTAAAAATCATTTTGTGTTTGTACAATTTGTAGCAATTTTTATAAGCTTGTTTTCAATATTCCCATAATCTTGTGGGTGGCGACTCTGTTATCTTAGAACCAGTCCTTGTGAAATACAAATCATTCAAAAGGAAGACAAGCATAATTCAAGGAGGAAAAAACACCAGATCATTCATGAAGAAGCATCCTCGTGAAACTTTACAAGAAGGTTTGCCAGAGTAGTCACGAAGAGGTCAGAAAAGATCAATGCTACATGAACCATCAAATGCTGCTTGGGTACAAAAGAATAATAATACCAGTAAGATGCCTAATTGACCTGTTTATGCAAAGTCTAATTCTTCTTCCATAGATTTTGAACATGATATATTAGGTTTCCATTCTGGATTGTTTGGAAATATTGATAATGCTCATGTTTTAAATCAAGATTTATCTCATGTTAGTGTTTCCGCAAGAGTTAGGACTAGTTCAAATGCAATTAAACATTCTGTGCCTAGAACAATTGATGGAAATATTAGCTTGATTGATATAGATCAAGTCAATATATCTGATTCTGAGGAAAATTTCCCTGATGAAGATAAAGTGTCACAAGAGATTGAAGATTTGAATAGAAGGGTTCATCACCTAATTTCCTTAAGAACCCAGAAGGAAGCAAATAGGGAGAAGGAAGTCAAAGCTAAATTACTAGAAAGAGATAGACTTCTTAGATAGATAGCTGATCTTGAAGTGTTAGCTAGGGAAAAGGATAAGAGTGATGAGGAAGGTCCTATGATTAGAGAAATTCTAATCTCTAAGGCCAAGCAAGCATATAGGTCAGTAGTCCAACCAAACAGGGAAGTGCTTAGTGACTCTTAGCTTCCTAGAACTAATGTTGATAAGGGAAAGCAGAAATGGGTGGATGATGGAATTGGATCTAAAAATGCAGAAGAGATTTCTCATAGACTACCAGCACATGAGAAAGAGATGGAAAGAATGAGGAAAGAAAAGGAGGATTTACAAATGGAGTTAGAAAAGGCTTAGTTGGAAGCAGCCAATCAGGAAGTCAAAAGAAAAATTAGTTATCTAAAAGCTCCCCCTATCAAGTTTCCATCAAAAAATCTTAGTAAGCCTGATCCTCAGCAAATTTCCCTTCCTCCAGTCAAAATTCAACCTACGATGTCTACTAATGTAGCATCAGTGAGTCAAATCCCTATGAATAATCAGCATATCCAAATACCTCAGTCCCAATTTCCAAAAGTCAGAATGACTATGGGAAACAATAATGTTGTTATCCCTTTTCAAAGGAGACCTATCAATTTAGAGCAATATAGACAATTGTTCTTTGATGGGATCCCAAGATATCCCAGCCATGTTCCTACTAAGTTAAGGGAGAGACTCCATAAGTTTGTTGGAAATAATGCAATAAGTGTTGAGGAACATCTAAAATATTTTGGGGACCTCATAAATGATTATGAGATAGTGGATGAAGATGTCATCATGAAACTGTTTGTTCAGTCCCTAGTTGATGATACAAGAGATTGGTACAGAGGTCTTCATGTTAATAGCATTGGCTCATGGGAGGATCTCAAGAATTGTTTTCAAGAACAATATGGTTATAAAAAAAATGTGAGCTTCATGCTCAATGAATTTAATAACATCAGAAAGTCTGACAATGAAATAGTCACTGATTTTAATGCTAGGTTCCAAAAGGCCATGAATAGATTATATCAGGTGATGAGGCTAGATGATAACATGTGTCTCAATACCTATTATAATGCATTTGATTCTAAAATTGCCTATATTTTGAGGGATAAAAATCCACATAGCTTAAGAGATGCTTTTAGGATTGCTATTAATGTCGAGAGTAATAGGAAAGCCTCTGGAAAGTTAGGAAGAAGAACAGATGGTAGGTTATGGCAAGAAACAAAACAACAACCTAACAAAGTTGCTAAGGAGGATGATAAAATAGAAAAGTTAGTCACTACTATGAAGGATCTGACTGCCAAGGTAAATAAAAATGACAAGCCTCATTATAACTGGCAAGATAGACCCCCTAGGCTACATGATATGCCCTATAATACCAACTGGAAAGATGACAAGCCCCAAAATGAGAAGCCTAAAATTGCTCAAAATTAGAATACCCCGATCCCTTAAAAGGGAAAAAAGTCCATAATGTAGAAAATACTCCTTGGTGTATTACTTGTGATGGGCCACATTCTCCTCATCAGTGTGTAGTATCTCAAGCCCTTGAAGAATCCATGAGACAAGAAGCTAAGCATGACATTAACATGTTTGACATTGTTATAGAGAGAGATGAGGAATCTGTACAAAGTGAATAAAGTGATGTGTCGGATAATGAAAAGTTTGTTCAAAGACAACTAACACTGGATTGACATCCTACTTTGAATGTGGTAACAATTGAAGATGAAGAAGTTCATCTTAGAAGACCTAGTGAGGAAGAGGTAAAAAATCTCACTAAAGCTGCTATAGCCAAGGCTAAGCACAATTATAACCTAAGGAGCACAAAGAAGGACACAGATCAGGGTGAACCTAGTTCCATGTTCATAAAAGAAGTTACTCAAAAGGAGGCGACAAGTAGTGCTACTATTTTCCCTAAAATTGGTCAAGAAAAGAAAGATCAGTTTTAAAATGTACCTAAGAGTACAGATGATAAAAATACCAATGATACATAAGGAGCTGCGATAACAAAAAAGGCAAATCAGCCTAAGGCAGAGAAAGTTAGAGCTAATACTGAATTAAGCAGTAATTCCACATTTGATATGGCTCAAGATCTTACACAAATGAAAGTTATTGTTCCATTAGTAGAATTACTGAAAATAAAAGAACATAGGAATGCAGTCTTGTCTTTGTTTTCTAATATATTTGATAGTGACACTGCCCTACCCATCGGTTCATTTAAAAATGGAAAGGATCAGGAGTTCCAAACCCCAAAGGTTTATGTTGGAACCACTATTACTCAAGAGCCTTCACAGGTAGATCCTTTTTATGTTACTTTGTTAGTAAATAACCGGTTGATAAAAAATTGCATGATAGACTCAGGAGCTGCTGCTAATGTAATGCCTTATGGTGTTATGAAAGAATTGGGATTGTCAGTAACCACTGTATATGGAAAATGTTATGCTATGGATAACAGAGAAGTGCCTGTGATAGGTACAATGAAAGATGTTGAAGTAAAGATAGCAGCATTTCCTGAGGCAACTTATAAAATGGATGTTATTGTTACTGATACTAAGCCCCATTATGGTATCTTATTGTCCAGGCAGTGGGTAGCATCAGTAGGTGGAAATGTCCAATTAGATTTGTCTTATTCCACTATCCCAATCAATGGGAATCAGGTCAAGCTGTATAGAGAGCCACGTACTCCTAGGGTAATTGAAAATGTAGATCCCAACATGCTCAATTGTATGATAGATGTTGATCTTGATGATTTTAGAGTGCAACCAATTTTACCCCAGTTGAAGAATACTGATTCCATTGTGATTCAATTAGAATCACAACAACATGGTTTATGGCAGATGTATTTTGATGGAGCTTGCTCCAAAGAAGGATCAAGAGCAAGAGTCCTTTTTGTATTCCCATCAGGTATAACTTTTAAATAAACAAATAATACTATAGAATATGAAGCTCTATTACTAGGGCTTGAAGTTGCAAAGAGGCATGGGATACAATTGTTAAAAGTGCTAGGAGATTCAGAATTAGTTGTTTCTCAAGTTAGAGCTAAATATGCATCCAAGAATGATAGATTGAAAAGATACAAACATGCAGTCTGGGATGTTATTGAGCATTTCAGTGCATTTTCTATTAATTGGATAGAGCAATCAAAGAATATTATGGCAGATTTTCTAGCTAATGTTGCATTAAAAAATGATTATGCAACACTAACCAACATCTCCACTTTAGAAATAAAATCTAGGCCTGCTATACCTGATAATGTGTGTAATTGGCAAGTTTTTGCTGATGATGAAGACATTCTTAGGTTCATCCAATGTGTTGATGATTATGATGGATAGAAGATTGATTGCAATGCATTGGTGGAAGTGGTTGAGAATAAAGAAACAATGTTTGGAAATGACTTGATCCAGTTGGAAACAAATGAGATACCCAAAGGGCTGGTAGAGCTAGAGAGCATGTTCAGTTGTAATGATTGTCACTTACATCAGCAGTCTACCACCAAGTTGGAAGAATTGGAGGAGATAAACCTGGGGACTAAATCATCCCCTAAGTTGGTATACATTGGGAAGAAATTACCCCCTCATGTCAGGACTAATCTTATTAATTTATTGAAGAGACATAAACATGTTTTTGCTTGGTCTTATGAAGACCTAAAGATGTATAGACATGACCTTTTTCAGCATGAAATTCCTTTACTTCCAGATGCTAAGCCTTTCAGACAAAAACAAAGGCCTATTAATCCCCTGTTAAAAATTAAGATGCAACAAGAATCGACTAAGTTGAGAGAAGGTGGGATTATCAAACCTATAAGACATTCTACTTAGGTCTCCAATTTAGTCCAAATAAGAAAGAAAAATGGAGACATTAGATTGTTTGTGGATTTCAGAAATTTGAATGTTGCTTCTTTAAAAGACAATTACTCTTCCCCCAATATGGAAGCTATGTTGTAGAGAGTAACAAGTTGTGATCTTTTGTCCATGATGGATGGTTTTTAAGGATACAATCAAATATTAGTGAGGGAATCTGAACAGTTTAAAACTGCTTTCACTACCCCTTGGAGAACATATGTATATGTAAGAATGCCATTCGGATTAAAAAATGCTAGAGCTACATTTCAGAGAGCTGTGGATGTAGCCTTCAAAGAATTTATCAATGTCATCATGGTGGTTTATCAAGATAATTTAACTTGCTTCTCTAAAAGGCACGATGATCACTGTGGACATTTGGAAAAGGTATTCAATAAAGCCTTGGAATTTGGTGTGTCAATAAATTCCAATAAATGTCATTTCGGGGTCACTGAAGGAAAATTATTAGGGCACATTATTTCCAAGGAAGGGGTAAGGATAGACCCTAAAAGAATTGAAGCAATAAGCAAAGTGTCTGAACCAAAGAATATCAAGGGTATTCAGTCTTTTCTAGGCAAAGTAAACTTTGTTAGGAGATTTATTGCAAACTTTGCAGAGATAGTAAAGCCTATTGTCAAGTTGCTCAAGAAGGATGCTAAATTTTGTTGGGATCAAGAAGCCTCAAAGGCTTTTGCTGAGATTAAAAAAGCAATTCAAGAAGCACCAGTGCTGAAGTCTCCTGATTACAGTTAGCCCTTCTCTCTCTTTTCTTTTGCTTCATATCATACAGTAGCTGCAGTGTTGTTACAAAAGGATGATGAGGGATATGAGCATCCCATAGCTTTCTACAGCAAGTCTTTGCAAGCAGCAGAATTAAAATATGAAACCATGAAGAAATGAGCTTATGCTTTAGTTAAAGCTGTCACGGCTTTTAGGCCATACCTTGTGAATGCAAAAATCATTACTTATGTCCCACATGCTGCAATTAAGGATATTTTGTCTCAATCTGACATTACAGGAAAAAGATGTAGATGGATTAATAGAATCCAAGAATTTGACTTGGAAATAAAAATCACTAAATTGGTGAGAGGCTTAGGTCTGGCTAAGCTCATGACTGAGTCTAATCTTCTGAATGTTGAGATACATAATATTGAAGTAAAAAATACTTCAGTCACTAGTATTGAAAGGCAACCTTGGTATTTAGAGATAGTCCAATTTCTAAGAGATGTTGTGTTCTTAGAAGGAATGACACATAATCAGAGGAGAACTCTAAAACTCAAGTCACAAAAATATGTTCTCATTCAAGGTGATCTATTTTGGAGAAAGAGAGATGGATAATTTCTAATGTGTTTGGATGAAATCTAGGCTAAAAGGGTATTGACTCAAATGCATGATAGAGTATGTTGGGGCCACTACTATGCTAAAACAACTGCTGGTAAGGTAATCTGAGCTGGTTATTATTGGCCTACTTTATTCAAAGATGCTCATGCACATGTTTGGAAATGTGACCATGTCAAAAATTTTCATCCAAGCTGAAGTATGAAGGAGCTTTACCCCTAAATCCAATCACAATGGAAGCCCCTTTTGTCCAATGGGGCATTGATTTCATTGGAGAGATTGTGGAGAGATCAGGAAGAGGTCATAGATGGATCATAGTAGCTACTGATTACTTTACTAAATGGATTGAAGCTATTCACACAAGAAGAGCTACAAGTAAGGTTGTCATTGATTTCCTGATGGATAATGTAATAACTAGATTTGGAATACCTGCAAAACTAGTAATGGATAATGCCATGAGTTTCAGGTCAGAAGAGTTTGTAGGATTTTGTACCAGTCATGGAATAATCATGTCTTACTCTTCACCCTACCATCCTCAAGGAAATGGATAGGCTGAGTATAGCAATAAAAGCCTCTTGAACATTATCAAGAAAATCCTGGAGGAAAACAAGAGATCTTGGGATCAAAAATTGAAGTTAGCTTTGTGGGCAGATAGAATAACAGTCAAGAAGGCCATTGGAATGTCACCTTTTGAACTGGTTTATGGTACACAAGTTAGATTGCCAGTGAATAATCTTCTTCTAGTTTATAAATTCTTGCAAGATGAGGATATGGAGCTATCTGAACCAATGGAAAATAGAATGATCCAAATTGTGGAAGTGGAAGAGCTCAGAACTTTAGCTCACAAGAGAAATCAGAAGATTCAATTGCAGTCCAAATACCTTTTTGATAAAAGGACACCATTAAGGTAGTTTCAAATTGGTGATGTTGTTCTTCAATGGAATGCAAAAGGGCAAGACAAAGCAAAGCATAAAAAGTTTGAGTCATTATGGGTTGGCCCCTCTATGGCTATGATCAAAATGGAAAGGACTCATATTTTTTGAAGAACATCAATGATGAATTACAGGAATTTCCAGCGCATGGACAATTCCTAAAATATTACTTCTCTTGAAGTCCATGCACAGTAGGTTTTCTGTTTGTATATAGTTTTCTTTGGTTGTTTGTTTTGGGTCTATGTTTTGGTCTGCTTCTTCAGAGTTTTTGAGTTTTCTTGTGTTGATCTTGCAATCAACCATCCCCAGTCAGAGCCGCTATTATCACTATTTAAAAAATGGGTTTTCTTTTCCCATAATTGGCTAAGTTTTTGAAATTTTGAATCAGACAGACTATCACTTGCTTCAAGTCTGTGTTAGTCCAAACGGGTTTAGGGTTTTGGTTTTAAATTGCTTTAGTAACTAAAAAACCCTTTGGTTTCTATTCCTGCGTTGCTTTATCCACTTAAGTGATGGGTCTTGGGGTCGTATCAAATGTCCCCCCCTTGTCATTTGCCTACGCGGTCGGTGAATTAATCATAAAAATTCATGCCTTATACTTTCTTTCTTTCTAATGTTGTCGGGCCCAGTAAGTGTCATGTAAGTTTCAGATGGATCTTTGGTTTTCGCTATTTTGCTAGGCAAAGTTGCACATGTTTTAAGACATATGAAATGGAGAAAGGGAAAAGTATGTTTGATGGTGTGCATTTTGATCTGGTTTAAAAGACCTCCAACTCGCTCATGATCTAATAGCTGGCGTTAGTTCGCAGCCGAAACTAGCAAGTGAAATACCTTTTGCAAAATGGCAAAAAGGTTTGGTGGACCCTATAGTGAAGGATTTTCAAACAGCTAAAAGGAGATCAAGTCCAAGAAAGATTGACGGTTCACATTGTATCATGGCTGATAGATGCTCACGTGTTACACCCTATGAAATAGCAAAAAGGTCTTTTGGCCCAGGTGAAAGGAAGTTTTAATAGGAGCTTAACAGATGTGCAAGTTTCATCTGATCTGACGGCTAGCATAGTTTCACAAGAGAAAGGTGCTCGACAGTTAGCTTTCGTGAAGTGGTGAAATGATGTGGTGCTCCAAGCAGGCAACCCAGTTAGTCAAGATGGCGAGTAAGATAATGACACGTAGCAGAAAGTCACAGTGGTCAGTAGGTAAGATAAGGACACATGACCAAATAGTCAAAGAAGATGACTCATGTTGCGGCGTGTGAAAGTGACCGGGTAGATACAAGTGTTAGGGCTGAGGTGGAATCCGATGTTTCCCCTCAGTGAATGAAAGGTTGACATGTTAGTTTAGAAGTGACTAGATGCCAAATGGATAGAGTTGAGTCAGAGGGCCCATGTCTACCAGATTCAATTAGGGTTTTAAGTAGCGAGCAAGTCAGATGTAATCCAATGGTCGGCATGAGTTTGCAAAGGTAAAATGCTCATGTTTTAAAACTAGTTAAACAACGAAAAGGTTTCTTGAGGCCCAAAATATAGATAAAGCATGAAAGATAAAAGGGGATCAACTCCAATTCGATCCAAGGGATTGCATTGTTTCGTGTCTAAAAACCAACCAGGGGATATGCTTCACAAAATGGTGAAAGGAAAAGAAAACCAAGCAAGCATAAAGGTCTCGCTTAAAGGATGGTCATCTCCGATTTCATCTAACGCTTTGCGTTGTTTCATCACCTAAAGTTGAGGGTGGGTTAAGCTGTGCGAAATAGCGAAAGACTGGTAGCTATCAAGGATGAGGTGCGGTTAGTAAAAAAGCTGACAGTCCTAGTAAGAGTTAAACACCAAGCAGTTAAAGTTCCATCTGACACCTGGTGTAGCTTCACGAAGGGAAAGTGCTCGACAATTAGTTTTTACAAAATAAAGAAAAGGAGGTAGGGCCCAGTGCTAAGGCAGAGTTGTTAAGTCAGTGTAAAGACCGATTAAGTTTCATTTCATCGAACGGTTGGCATGATTTTGCTTGGCGAAATTGTTCAAAGTTTATGCTCTATGAAATAGTGAAAGAGCGAAAAAGAAAAGTGTGTAGGCATGTTGTGACCCGTTGGAGCGAAGATTTTGAATTCTTCAGGAATTCAATTCTGAAGGGATGGCTGAAGCATGCGGTATCAATATTGTAGTTAAGAGCCTGAAGTACCATATATGATCTCATATCAATTGAATGAATGTATCATTCTAAAGAATTGTTGCAGAGAAGCGGTTATAGAGCTATTTCCTTCAAATACAGAGAAAACTTTTTCAATTGTAGAGTAGATTTCTTCAAGCTAAAACAGGTTTTCTTGAATTCTTGTTTGGCAAATTCTTAGCAGTGTGTGTTAATTAAGGTCTTGATTTATTACAGAACTAGTTGAGGGGTAATAGTTAAGTTGCTTGCATATTTTAAAATGGCACCTAAGAGGGAATTCTTAGGAAAAGTTAATTACCAAGAAAGGGCTATTTGTGATGATTTCCTTGAACAGTTGACATTGTCAACTAATATGGCAGCAAAGGTGAAAGAACTAGTGCCAAGAGCTCTTCGCTTGAAAATAGGAGAGGGATTATATGATAAGGGTAACTGGTTGAGAGACCCACAGGTTGGGTTGTTTGGGTTAGGATTATTCAAAGTTGGATTCGGCATGAGAAATTCCCCAGCCCCAATGAACAACATCTGGGAGTTAGATGTGGGAAAATTGGTAGTCCTTGGAGTCTTCATGGATGTGGATCTCCTGACTCAAATTGCATGCAATTATGACCCTATTACCAGGAGTATTAGGGATGTAAGTGGAAAATCCCTCATTGAGATATACGATGATGAGTTCGGAAAGGCTTTTGGACTTAGTGAGGTTTCAAATCTATTGGAGCTTATCAACTTCCAAGCATTGGCTTAGATTTACAATACACAGAGTTATCATCTTAGGAATGGGCCTGTTAAAGAATTTTTTGTTAAGATAGGGGGATTAACTATTGTAGGACCCAATACTATGGAGCCTTTCTCCTTGACTATGTTTACCCTTAGAGCCAAGGAATTATACTGGTCACTCTGCCAAATTTTCAGAGAGGATGCTAGAGCAAGTATGCCAACTCATTACATGTTAATGATTGCTCAAATTTTGAACCCTTCTCTAGCAGTGGCATTTGACTATGCCCCTTATATCATTGATGCTATCCATGAAGGATTGATAGGAATAAAGAATGGGAAAGTGGATAGACCTTTTGGATGGTATTCCCTCCTCATGAACCTGTTTCTTTTCAAAGGTTGTGATTACTTTGCAAATGGGATGGATCTTGTAAAAGAGAAGGATGGAGAAAAGATGCCACTTCAGTTATGGACTACAGTGCTGTCATGGGACAGAGAAGATGCTAGCTCCTTAAAATTTGATAAGTGTTTTGCATCTAAGATTAGGACTCTCATCTGTTCCAAGAATCCAAGAGTCCCCAAAGTTCTTTTGGAATTTATTAGGCCAAAAGAATTTGATGAGGATATAAAAATTGTCCACAATTGGGGTGATATGTACTTATACCCAGTCTCCATAGTGTTCAGAGTAAATGGTTTCAAAGGAACCCCATTTTTGTTTCCCTATCGGGTCCCTCTGAAGGTGGGAATTGCAGAAGTCCTCAGATAGATTGGTAGTTTGCAAGAGGCAGAGCTGACAGGTAGAGGTAAAGGGACCATTTTCCCTACAGTTACCATAGTCCACCAATTTGTAATAACTAAAGGAGGTTGGAATGCTTTGAGGATTTTCTTAAACCTTATCACTTATCAACTGCAGTATCCAGGTGTGCCGATCCTAAAGATTTCGTGAACAACATGTTCAGAAAGAGAGCTGTATGCAGAGGTAGACCCCATCAATTCCAGTTTCCTGAAGACCTCATTAGAAATGAGTTTGATTTAGATGAGCAAGAGCTGAGGAAGGAAAAGTGGGTGACTTATAAAAAAGCCTTAGACTTTATACACCAATTTGATACCAACTATGACCCATTGTCTTGCTTCCACCCTTTTGAGGAGAAAATAAAGTTCTTAATTCTTAGTTTTGAGGATGTGATGTGCAAACTTTGAAAGAAAAGAGGGAGGTTGTGATTAAAAACAACCCTGAGAAAACAAGATTGGTTCTTAGTAGGTCCACATATGCCAGAGCAATCCCTCCTAGTGACTACATGTTGCACAAGAAGTCCAATTACAGTGTGCTAATGCCTACAATAGGGGAGCCCTCTACCTCAAAAGGAAAGAGGAAGATACAGGATGTCATTGACATTCAAGATAGCCCAAAGAAACAAAGAGTGCAGAAAGAAATACAATCTAATCAACTTTTGTATTCCCCATCTCAATCCCCTATTCATATAGGAGATGAATAGGCTATAGCTGAGAAATTGCTACAATTAGGCAGTCTTGGAGAAATAGCTTACACTTATGATGAAGTGGAGGAGGAAATGCCAGAAGAGCCCCTCACGGTTGAGATGTACATTACTGCTAGTGCATTCAAAGGCCAGGAGTGGGATCCTGAGATCAAATAGGCTAGTGAAGACTTCCTAGCTGATAACAATTTTATCACATCAGAAGATTTCATGAAATTTGTGTGGAAGCAAAACATTGACAAATATAATGCAAGCTATGAGAAGAGAAAAAGTGAAAAGCCCCACAAAGATCTAGCTATGGTTGAGGAGGAAATAAAGCAAGAAATGATTGATGAGTTTAAGACCATCACTCTTGAGCAAGGTAGAGACATGGTGGCATAGGCTGGGGTACTCATTCTTGCCGAGTGGGACATAGCAGATGCCTTGGTATTGGAGGCAGTGAGAAAGGAGACCAAACCTATGGAGGGGGTCACTTTTAGTAAGGACAATGTTGCATTGGTCATGTGGTCTCTTAAGAGAGATGAGAAAAGAAGAAATAAGGACACCTTAGGGTCAGGTTACCTTGGGGGGATGATAGCGAAAAAGTGCAAAATACTAGGGTAGTGGAAGCTGCTAGCACTGTGCTAGAAACTGCAAGGTTTAATGTTGCAGTAGCAGAAAGAGAGGCAAAAGAAAAGGCAGACCTCAAAGCTAAGTTGGAGACAGTCTTAAAGGCTTATAACAGTGCTAAGGAGGAGGTGATGGGTAAAGATAACATTATTGCCAAGTTACAAAGCTAGTTCGCAGGACAGTACCATAAAGGTGAGTCTACAACACTGATGATCTCCTCTTCTCCTACAAGACCTCCACCTACCAGCCCCATTATTGAGTTTCCACCATCTTTAGCACCTTCTAGTTCTCAAATGGTTGAAATCACTTCCCATGAGTTGGAGAATTTAAAATAGAAATATGAAGAAAGAGTAAGGGCTACAGTCTCAACTTTTGTCGATACCATGGGGGCCTCATTATTGTATAACAACATAAGCAAGATCCTAGAGATGTAGAATGAGCTTAATGAAGATAAGGCTATTTTAATGCCTATTTTTGACAAGTGGAATCCCAGAGAGCAGGAGTTGGAGCTTATTTGTGTATCTTATGATGAAGCAGGGGCTGATCCTATTATCAAATCCGCTTGTGACACCACAAAGGGTCTAGTAAAATTGGCAAAAGGAGTAGACAATGTTGATAGGAAGATCAATTTGTACAAGAAGGAGTACACTGATAAGATTTTTGAATTGCTCCCAAGGGTTTTTGTCAGCCCAAATCAATTAAACGACAAACAAGTGTGGCTTAAGGAATTAGAGGCGAAATTGTTAGGTAGAATAAAAAGAATCATTGACTTAGATGATGCCTCCTTTTTTGTTGTAACAATTCAAGAGATAGAGAGAATCAAATCTCATTATGGTTTTCTCAATTCAGAGGTTAATAAAATAAGGAATTCCTAGAAAAAGTTAGCCAAGGAAAAAGCAAAAGTAATTAACTTCGCATGGCCAGCTGATGATGTATACAATGGATGGATAGAAATATATTCCATATAGGATGCAGAGCAGTTAGAAGAAGTTGCAACTGGACAACAAGTAGAAGAAGTTGCAACTGGACAACAAGTAGAAGAAACCGCGGAAGTTGAAAAAGACTTGTAACCGCTTTTGTAAAAGGCTTTGTAACTTCTTCTTGAGAAGCAATGATTGTAACAAACTCTCCTAGGTAATTCCGAAGCTATGTGTGCATCCATATTGTTATAAATGGATACCAAGACTAGTGAGAAATGATCACAAAATATTGTAAGAAAACACTGCAGAAATTTGTCTGGGCTTTTCCAAGTTTTAATGGAGAATATTTGAAAGTTTTTGTAATACTTTCTTTGAAGAAAATATCAATATATAGACCAACAGTTTTTGAGTTTAAAACTTTGTGTTGTCTTCTAATGTGTTTGCAAGTGTTTACTGTTTCATTCTGAATAATCTAGGGTTATTTTGCTTGGATAAGGGTTGTAAGGCAACTTTCAGTAGATATTTTTCTTGGCTTTTCCCTTCAAGAGGGGAATTAAATATGCAGGAATTATTTCTACCAGTAGATTCTCTGTAGGATACTTTTAATCTTGATGAGCATAGTTTGATGTGGTGTGAATAAGTTCTTATGTGTGTTAGGCATATATGAGGACTTGTAGAAACCAAGCTAATGGGATGTGTAGAGATATTTGATTTTGAGAGTATTGTTTGAATTAAGATGACTCTGTGACCTTGGATAAGGCACTGATACAGATCAAGGTTGGCTGTTACATATTTTTTAGATCAATTATAAACATGAGTACAATTTTCATTCCTTTGTTTCAGTTAGTTTTAAGGTAATTTAATCCACTGGTTTGTTGGATTGGGTTGCTGTGGATTTAGCTTTTAAAAGTGTGAATTTAGTTTCACAAAGGTATACCTGCCTGAACTTTGAATAAGTTCCAAGTGTAGAAGGTTAATCAAACCTTATCATATGTTGTCCTGAAGGTCTTCTTCTCTCTAATCTCTCACCTAAACATAGAGTTATCATATCATCTTTAAGGAGTTTAAAGTGAATCAGATTTTGAGATCAACACTTCTCACAAAATTTATTAAACTCACCGGATGCGAATTCTTCACCATGATCTGACCTCAAACATTTAATCTTCAATCCTGTCTCAGTTTCCACTTTAGCCTTAAAGATTTTAAACTTTTCAAATGCTTTAGATTTCTCTTTTAGAAAAGTAACCCACATCCTTCTAGAATAATCATCAATGATTAACATGAAATATCTATCAACTTGAAAATTTTTAACTCTAGCAAGGCCACACAAATCAGTATGAATAAAATCAAGAACATCATTTGATTTATCTTGTATACTCCTAAAAGAGGTTTTGACCTGTTTACCCATTTGACATTCTTTACATACTAGATTATAGGGCTTCATAATCTTAGGTATTTCCCTAATTGCCTTAGTTAAACTGATATTTACAATGCAATCAAATTTCAAATGACACAACCTTTTATGCCATAGCCAACTCTCATCAATTTTTGTAATAAAAAATGTCTTCTCACTAGAGTTCAAATGAAATATATTACCTTTTGTTTGTGTACCAATTGCAATCTCTAAACTAGATCTGTTAATGATTTTGCATTTTCCATCCTTGAACTATAATTGAAATCCCTTATCTATCAATTGTCCTACACTCAAAATATTATGCCCTAAACCTTCAACATAATAAACATAGTTAGTATTATTCTTACCATGCAATGATATAGTTCCTTTTCCTTTGATCATACATGTTTTGTCATCTCTGAATCTAACTAGACTGCCATCAAATTCTTGCAAAGATAAACTTCCCTTTATCTCCAGTCATATGATGTGAACAACCGTTGTCCATTACCCATTCATCATTGTCTTTAATTCTAGAAACAAGTGCCTTTTGTTTAGGTACATTCACTTCTAGTGTCGGACCATCATCCTTGATAGCTAGGAACACCCATTCCTTCCCATTGCTAGAACCACTAGCAGAGTCTTCTATCGGTTCATCATCAGAATCAATAATGCCTTTCTCATCCGCTATGTAGCATGATTTGTCTATGTTTTACTTATACTTGTACTTGTTCTTCTATCAAGGGTTAGGCTTAAATGATCTTCTAGATTTTTTTTCAAATCTTGAATTCCTTTTAGGATATGTAGATGCAAAATGACCAATCTTAATACATGCAAAACATTTAAAAGGTGCTTTTCCTTCATACTTACTTCCTACAGGTCCTTTAGGTACTCTTGTAGCAAATAGTACTTCATGTTGCTCAAACTCATTACCTTCTCTCTTCATATCTTCTAATTCCTTTACATACAAAACTTTCCAGTCTTGCTTATCGGTTGTAAATGTAGATGCATGAAAAGAAGGTCCAAATTCTTCAAGCTTAAAAGCAGATAGTTTCCCAAACAAAGTATCTTTGTTGACAGATGTATTAGTCATTCTTCTCAACTCATTAATAGCAGTAGCCTTACTTTTGTAAGCCAGTGGTAGGGCTCTCAGGATTTTTAGAAACAATTTCATCTTCTCTCAGAGTTCCACCACAACATTGAATTCCCATAACAATCTCTTTTACCCTTTCCATGAATGTAGTAATCCTTTCATTTTCTTCCATCTTCAGGTTTTCATATCCCACCCGTTAACCATCAAGTTTAGCAATATTTACTGTAAGGTCACCTTCATTAAGAGTCTCTAACTTATCCCATATAGCCTCTTCAAATGATTTGTCAGTTAATCCCATTATTTGTTCATCAAAAAATGCACACAAGAGGGCTTCTCCTGCTCTACAATCATTCTAAAGATCCTTGTCCAGGTTTGCCAGAGGAGGATTTCCAAATCCCATATTATAAGGTGTGACACCATTCTATTTGATCTCCCAAATCTCCTTGCCAAGACATCTGAAATGAGTCTCCATCTGAATCTTCCATACTGTGTAATTTGTTCCATGAAGCCTCAGAATATCCCTCCAAAAGATAGCTCCAAAAGAACTAGATGAACTTGAAATTTTATTTTCCATAGGATCTTCAAGTGGTTAAGCTTTCTACAGAGAGGACCAAAGCTCTAATACCAATTGTTAGACAGTTCAAATAACCGAAAGACAACTGTGAGGGGGTTGAATAAGTTGTCATAGATTACCGAAACTATTAGCAATTTAAAACTTTAATACCAGAGCCCAAAATGTTAATACCAGAATAGAAGTTAAACCAATTAAGCATAAACAACAATTATAGAATAAAATCCATCCACATGACACCAAGATTTATATGTGGAAAACTCGGTAAAGGAAAAAAACAAGTTGGGAAACCTACCTAGAGTCAAATAATACTTCTGCAATATGTGAATTACAATTGAGGGACATGCACTTGCAGGAAGGCCAATAGCCTAGAGCACACTGCTCATCACAAAAGGAGTCTCACTGACTACATAGAAATCTAGAGTACAATCCGAAGAAGTGTTAAACTACAAAGATAGCATCTACTATGCCTGAGTATAGTTTCGGTTAAGCTCAATACCAGAGGACTGAATCCTCTTACATAAACCCAATTTGATCTCCAATGATCAACCAAATCCTTTTCCTGAATGATTTTACATTATTAGCACATTACATTCCTTGACCATGACCTCTGACATAACCATGATAATATACAATGAGATCTTACATCTATATATATAAACCCTTGACCATAAACAATTAGATCGTCCACCAGAATATAAACCAATTACATAATTATAAACCATGTCGACCTTAGACTAAACAAATAATACCCAACACATAAAACATCCTGGAAACACGTCTAGAGGTCCAATCCACATGTTACATTAAATCCGGTCGATAACCTAGATCAACCGGGACCCAATATAGGTCCACATGATACAGAAATGATCTTCATCTGCAAATTATCTAACATGATCATCTACAACATCATGAAACTGTTAGGATAATCAGTGAACAATTGAGAGGGGAGGTGAATCAGTTGTTAACATATTATATTAATTAATACACTTTACAACCTTAAACCGAAGCACATAAATATTAAATACCAAAATAATAGAAACAGATACTGGTAGAAACAAATACTGGTAAACTATGCAACTCAACAAAGAAACAAAAAATTAACACAATGCAACCATACCACATAACACCATGATTTGTACATGGAAAAATCGATTAAGGGAAAAACCATGGTGGGTAGCCTACCCATAGCTAGATGATACTTCTACAGAAAGTATGTGATACAATGAGGGTCATGCACATGCAAGAAGGCACACTGCCTCGAGTGCACTGCTCATTACAAAAGGGTCTCACTAACTACAGTGAGGTTAAAACTACCTCAAGATGATTGGACAACAATTTAGTAGAATGAATTGCCAGAGATAGCATTTTAGTGAGAAGTTGAATTATTCCTGGAGGAGATATTCAATGTATGATTAGGAATTCAATGCCATAGTTCAAGCCTTGAAGAAGTGGAGACATTACTCGTTGCCTAAGGAGTTTGTGGTGTATATGGATCATCAAGCCTTCTAGTATTTGAATAGTCAAAGTAAGTTAAATCAAAGACATATGAGATGGGTAGAATAGTTACACCTTTGTGTTGAAGCATAGAAGTGGGAAATCTAACAAAGTTGATGATGCATTGAGTAGAAGGAGGAATTTGCTGATAGAGATGATAGTGATAGTATTAGGATTTGAGAAATTGAAGACCTTATATGTTGGTGACCCAGATTTTGAAGATCCTTGGAAAGCATGTAACGCATCGGTCATGGAAGATAGGAGTAAGTGGTTGGATTATTTCATTCAGGATGGGATGTTATTCAGAGGAGTCTAGTTGTGTATACCTAAAAGTTCTATGAGTGAGAATCTGATAAAGAAGAAGCATAGTGGAGGATTAACCAGACACTTTGGTGTTAACAAAATAGTAGTATTGGTGAATGAGCATTACTTTTGGCCCTAGATTGATAAGGATGCTAGGAAATTTTTTCATAGTTGTAGAGTTTTTCAAGTTACAAAAGGGAGAAGTTAGAATTGTTGGTAGTGGGCCAATGTCCCTTGTGGGGATTCGCGACATGGTTTAACAGCCTCCTTTGGATTCTATAAGTCTAGTGGTTGTATCAGGCATTGATAGGTCAATCTTTTGGTGCAACATAAACCCTAGCTTGTAACAATTGGTATCAGAGCTTTGTGTCATAAAGGAAGTTTAACAACTTGAGCGAGATATGAAATCCAAAATCCATGGATATGGGTTTGGAAAAGAAACTTGAGATGGCACTTGAAGATTATGATGTTGAAAGGATGAAGAACTTAAAGCTACAAGATAAATTTAATTATTCTAAGGAATTCATTTTTGTCCTATAGGAGAGGCTATCATCTGTTCAAGCTAAGAGGAAGGAACTTTTACAAAATCAAGATGATGAAGAGAAAGATGCACTTAAGGAACAGTGTTAGAAGCTGAGCTAGGAGAACATTGTCATGAAAAATGAAATGCAAGCTATAACCGGTAAGGCAATTTAATGCTTATAAACTCAATGGTAGATATTTTATTTGTAATAGATTTGGTCACATGGCTAGGCAATATAGAAATAGAGCAAATCAGAACCCTGATTCTGCTTCTAGTGGTCATAAAACAAAAGTTTGCAGAATGAATGTTAAATGCTATGCTTGTGGAAAATTTGGACATATGGCTAATCAGTGTAGGTCAAGAAATTTCACTAGTTGTAGCAAAGAAATTCAAAGGAACAATGTTACATGTTATGTATGTAATGAGGTTGGACATATTGTTAAATTCTTTAGAATCAAAAATCCACTGGTTGGTAATGGAGGATCAAATGAGAAAGGAAAAGAGAAGGTTAATGAAATCTAGAAAGATCATACCCAGAGATGGATTAGGAAGACTAGAGAACAATCTGCAGATGGGAATGCACAAGTTACTTATCTAGTAGAGGAGGTTGCTCCTACATCAATAGGAAGCTCATCCGGTAACTGAGGCAGTTGCCTTAGGGATAGGCAAAATTCATGAATATGTTGCATATGCCTCGGGAAGAGGTTCTGGAAGATGTTCTAGACATTGGAGATGCTTATCCATCATGGAGATGTTTGACAAAGATGATGGATTAGGGTTTTTGGAGGATAAAAGGTTGAATCCACTTCATTTTGTATCACCTTGCATTGAGTGTGATTAAAAGCAATTAAAGGTGATTCAGTGCGATCTAATATCTTCTTGAGTGATTTCACCGGTGACTGAAAGAGTTTGTTATGGTTTCACCGACAATGATTAACATGTACTTATCTTTAATGGAATAAGGATTATCATCGGTTCCTATATATGTTTCAAAACCGACTATTGTTGAGGTCAAGGACTGTCCCAGACCAAATTTCAAACAATATCTGCATCTAGCTATCCTGGATGACTCAGTTGGAGCATTTTCTAGTGTTTTGGAAGAAGTTGTGTATGTCAAAGATGGTAGGGAATACATACACTATCACATTAAGGATTTGGGGACATCTGATATAAAGGGCATGTACATGAGTGAGCTGATGTGAAATTATGAAAAGATCACACTTGAATATCAGCACATTGAAGACAGGGTTTACCGACATTCTGGACATTCCATAACTTGAAGATGAAATAGTTAGGTATATTTTGAGAAGAGTGCATGGAAAGTTTATCTGGTTGGATAGACCTTACAAGATCACCAAGGAACCCATTAGGGCACTCACCTATTTTCCATAGGTTGGGCAACGTCTAGATTAAAGGGTTTCTAATGAATATGTAAATAAAATCACCAATGCAACATCAAACAAGTGATCCATGATAATCAACACTATTAGTGACACAAACATCAGATTCGGTAGCATGGTCATCGGTTATAAGGTATCTCAGTCAAACCGACTGAATTTTGTTTCTAGTGCCTGCATTTTTATAGCTTATAAGATGATGAGAGAAAATGAGAAATTGGATCTATGTGGTTGGATGTTAGATGAATTACTGATAAACCTAGGAAAGATTAAAGGAGAAAAGAAAGGGACTTTCTAGTATGGAAATTTAATTGTCTATTTAATACCATTTTTCATCAATGAGATTCCCTGTTTTGGGAAGAGGCAATGAGCATTTAACATATCGGTAGGGAGGCAACTGAAACAGTCAATTTCTTCATTGGGCAGTCAAAGAGATGACAAAGTATGGGGATATTTTAAAGCATTCTAGAAGGATATAAAATCTAGAGAAAGGGTTCCTAAGAACATTGTTGAAAAATATGCAACTGACATATGCTTCATGGTGAAGAAAGATGAAACACTCATGGAAGAGGTTAAACCTTGGAAGATCTAGATTGAGGAAATGGACTATGAAGTTGATGGATAGATTTTAGATGCCTATGGAAAGATGTTGATTGATACACCTATTGATGAGGCTGAAAAGCCCCATGGCACTACTAAATAGAAGACACAAGATGTTGAAACAAATTTCAATGGAAAGAAAAGAGAGAAGCAAGAAGTAAAGGCAAGTAAGTTTGTTGAGAAGGTCTCACAAGACATTAAAGCATTGATTGATGTTGTCCCAGAGAAAGGTAGGAAAAGCAAAGAACCAAAAGTGCTCATTGAGCCTATGGAAGTAGAGTCTGAATCTGAGGATGACACACCCCTGGAATTCAAAAGGTTTATAAGGAAGAAAATAGAAGAAACCAAGGTAGAGGCTAAAAAACAACTGGTTAGGAAAGTTACATTCAAGTTACCAGTGTTGGCATTATGGAGGAATTGATTATGTGTTGCATTGATGTCAACACAATCTGTCATATTTAGTTACTGGTAGATAGGTTTTGGTTACCGATAGAAGATCTAGTGTTACTGACAAAAGGGAATATCTGTTGGACACTTCCCACATGTTTGGATCAATGGAGTATGTTTGGTTTTATGTGTTACATGTTCTTGGAGCATTTTTTTGTTAGTTTGTATTGACTTGGTGATCGGATGCTATCATACACTCTAGTAAGTCTATACTAGTAAGGATTTAAGGTTTTACTAGCAGAGATTTTATTGAGAATCTTTGACAGGGTGCATAAGTGGTGTTGGTGTGGCTTATATATGAAATTCAAGATGTAGAAGGTGATCCTTGATTTCCCCTCGACTGGTTGGAGACATGGCTTTGGAGAGGCGGACCCAGAATAGGTCTGCTACCTATCTAGGTTATGGACCAGTATCATGTTAATGTATTCTCTACATGTTACTGGGATGATTTATGGATTGGTTAATGTTGTTTTGGTCTAAAGACGACATGGATTGGTCAGAATTTGATGAAGGTTTCTAACAGAGAAGGTATATTGTGATCAAATTTAATTTTTTTTTGAAAAAATGCCCGATTTTGTCGGAATTCGGACGATAATGAAACATTTGGTTTCGAAGGAGAAGGAATTGACAATGACATTTGGGTTTTTTAGAAAAAGTGCCCTCGTTCGTCGAAATTCCGACCACCGCGTGCATTACTTTAAAAAAAAAAAAAAAGACCAAGTCATTTCATAAATCCCACCTCTTTACAAAATCTCACCTCTTCATCCCGCCTCTGCCATTACAAAATCCCGCCTCTGTAGTGAACCTGTTGGTTTAATCATGGTGGGGAAGATCATTGGTGTGAAACCAACCTTTTCTACATCTCAAGCTAGAAGTGGAGGGAGTATGATTTGGTTCTGTGCTTTCCCAATGAATGGGAATTATTGACCTAAAGAAGCAAGCAGAGCCACACTGGAAACAACCTAAATTCTTGGACACTCACTATCGAATCTCCATCCATATTTGTTGGCTTCAACCACAACTATTTGCGTAAGCATCCTTTCCTGGTCAAGCAAACGAGTGCCTACCTAAAGGCCCTCCCAAGGTATCTTAGTTCAAGTTGTCTCAGGGCATATTAGGGGATCACAATGGGGATCACAATAGGGAACATGTAGGTAGGGGCCATCCCCAGATGAACATGAAGGAGGGAGGCGAACATAGTTCCCTATGGGTTTAATCGCTGCAGGAAAAAGGTATGGTATAATCAACAAATTCATTGTTATACATATTCAAATATTTATATTCAAAGTTTATTATATATTTATCAGATTAATTTCCAATAGCAGAGATGGTGAGAGGTTTCTATAATATGATATGATCAATTTAAAACAATAGTTTCTTACAAGACCTAAACCATTGAACAATCCTACAATCATGTATTAATTAAACATTGCATTTTAAATAATGAACAATATAGTTAGCCTGAAACATATTAACACTACTTTCCATATTTAAAATATATCCTAATTAAGGAGAGGGATGACCTAAACCTGTGTGATCGAGTGCCATTATGTAAAATATATCCTAATTATGGATGCTGGTATATATGGTAGTGACAGAAAATCCCTGCTACAGAACCGTGAGAGCAATGTGTAGTGATCGAGTGCTATTTTTTGTCGGTGTTTTGGAAGGGAGCATAAGTGCACTGTTAGGAAGGTGGTATAAAATGGAAGTTGGGAGATATAAGGTTATGAGGTGTGGGTTAGGATAAGATAGGGAGGTAAGTGATGAAGGATGTAATGGTGAAAGAGTAAGTTAGGATATGTTAGGGGTTTGGAAGGTAGGAAAGTGAATGGCGGGAGATAAAAGGATGTGAAGGATTGAATGGGGTTAGGTAGGTGAAGTAAAAGGTGTGTATGAGGTTAAGGTGTAGGATAGATGTAGGAAAGTGGAGGAGGTTAAGATAGGGGATATGAAAGGTAGATGGAAGGTAATAATGATAGGAAGTGAGGTAAAGGTTATGAGGTGTGGGTTAGAAAATAGGGTGTAGGAAATGGAAGGAAGGGTCATATCACTTTGAGAGTTTTCACCAAGATGATTAGCCCGAGTATGGACCTCAAATCTTACAAGCCATGAGGATCCACTTGTAGTAGAGGAGCATATACTTGCATTTTGGGAGCTTATTAGGAGTTCGCCTTGAATTTGGGAAATACACATAGAGGAGATAAAATATTGATCAATACACATTACCTAGCCTCATCATGCATAAATACAAGAGGTATAGACTATAGAAAGCACATATCATGAGCCAAAGGATCATATTCAAGAGTTGTTTCATCTCCAATCCTCTAAATTTTAAAGATCCACAAATGGGGTTGAGGATAAGTCTTGGTTACTTAGATTGGACTTATGCTTTGGGTTGCATCTATATGTGAGCAACCTAAAGGCATAATTTTCAATGCAGTTTTTTAGAGGACTTGCTTCCACCTTGTGGAACTAGGAGGATAAAATGCACCAACTCACATTGGAAACCCTCTCCAGATACCATTTTGTATTGCTTCAAAGTGTGTTCTATTTCAAAATATTTTTGACAGAGATGCATAGATGAGTTTCACAATTTACATAATAAGGTTTCATAGTGGCTCAGCATGAGAGTTAGTTTTTGGAGTTCTTGTAGTTTGTAGATTACATTCAAGACAAGTTACTTGTCAATTATTTCATTAGGGGTGGAAAGCCCAAAATTTCAGTTTTCTTGCACATGGCCAATCTAAATGACTTTAGGGTTGCTATGGAAAAGTCTCTTATGGAAAAGGAGGTACATGGGAGGACATAAGAGGCATGAGAGAAGTTTGTAACCTTGATGAAGGGACTAAAGTGTCCATAGGCCTCCCCATCCTTCAAAGGATAATTTAGACTTACTATATGATTTATAAAGAAAAACCCAATAGTATCAATATTAGGGACAATAGTCTACTAAAGCATAGTAGGGGCCATAGGATAGTCACATTTTACCATCATTGACACAAGGATATTTTAGGTATGAGAGAATATAGGGCTATCAAGCTAGGCCTTCTATGACTCAACAACCTTTTAGGGGAGAATCTAGTGTTTTTAGTAATTAGGATCTTCTAATTATGGTGGGGCCTAGCCAACATAGGGTTATATGAGAGGCACATGTTATGTATATGTTAGTATCAGACAAAGAGTGCCCATAAGGTTTTAGAGTAGGTGGACACCATCCTAGGATGTCCAAGTAGATAGTTGATATGTGGGTCTTTACCCTCCCAACCACTCAACATATATCACCATGGGTCTTTACCCTCCCAAACACACAAAGGTCAAAGGAAGATTCACTGCTGCAACACTCACTTTTTGTGATAGTCTTAAGCACTTAGGATAGTCACTCCTTTCGTGGACATTCTTCTTCACACAACACTCTCTAACATTATTTATGATGATAGTGTACCTCCTTAAACCTTCCACCAACACCTAACTCAATACCAAACTCTTTCCCAATCTCGCTAATGGACTAATTAACTCAACTCACTGTGAAATTGTGATGGTCAATGCAAGGTTTAGGACAATAGTAATTAGGATCTTCTATTTTTGTGGGGCGTAGCCAACATAGGGTTATATGAGATAGGGTAAGTTCAATAGTGATGTGTATTAGATTGTCATCAAAGTTTCCTGTTAGTGTTACTTTGTATCAGCATTAACCACTTATTGTCATGGGAATAAACTAATAGACAACATAGATATTTATCATCAACCTCCATTTTTTCACCAAAGGGATAAAAATTTATTAAACACAATGAGAATTACAGAGCAAGAAAGTAGATACATAACCTAACCTAATCTCCATTTGCATAACCTAAGAAGGTAGATACAACTACATAATCTTGAAAGAATTGCATATGAAGGGCACTATTAGAAAAGAACTTATATACCATGCTAGTCTATGTGTAGCTACTACTAATTATTCCATAGAAATAGATACATGTGTTAGAATGTGTTGAAATAGTAGCTAGCTTGAATAGGATAGACTCTATAAATGTAACTTATAATTTGAATATACCTTGTAGTGTGCAATATGGAAGGTTTGTATTCTTAATCAACTGCCCATTTCTTAATTTAAAAGATGATATCTTTATTAAATATCTCCTCTATTAAATATCTTTATTAACTTGATTTCTCCTTCAATTCTTGATGAATGCTTGATTTCCTATTCACTTGGAATTGAAATGATTTTATAATTAAGAGATCACTTGAGTTGTAGGTAAATGCCTTCAAATGACAGGGTAGGCTTCCTTTTATACCTAATATATGTCTTGAAAGCATTTTATCCTGATGGCTTTAAATTAAAGTACTTTATCTTCTATCTGGTATTGGTGGAGCAGAGGTTGTATTAAATTGTCCTAGGATACATATTTCCGCAAATATAACACAAGTTAAATTTATCCCAGGTTGATGCAAAGCAACCTCTGCTCCAAAGATCACCAGAAAATAGAGAAAGAACTTTAATTTAATGCCACTAGGATAAAAGTCTTTAATCAAGACAGATAAATGGTATGCAACTATATCTATTTGGAATGCTTTACCCAAACATGGCAATCGATCAGTCGCCTTTGAAAAGAAAGTGGTATGATGAAATATTTAGGCATAAAATAGATGAAATGCACTCCATCCTACTACTGCACAATATTTTGGTCGATGATATTTTTAAAATAGTAAAGGAAGGTGTATGGAACAACCAAATTATTATCATTATAAACAATGAATATTTTAAGATCCTTTTATGATGTGTAAGTTGAGAATATTTTATTAAAGGTCCCTAAATGAATACACTTTAAACTGATTTTAGCAATGACTATCGGATGTAGACAAAATGAATGCTTTTTGGATTAGGATGGTACATAGAATCTACTATCAAAAGGTTGCTTTGGAAAGTATATGATTCAAAACTAAGGAAATGCAATTATTTACAAGTTTTAACCTTCTTAGATGCAAAATCCCTTATTTAGCCTCTCACAAACCCTTAAAAGTAGGGTTTCCCATATACCCCTCTTCCAAACACTATACCTTCCAAATGATGATGGATTCACCTTCATTTGAAATCTCTAAACACTGTCAATCATAAAATGTGCCCCTCCTTAGGGCAGATTTGCTACTGCTACTCCTTAGCAAGAAATTTCTCCACTCTTACATTTGCCATAATGGACCTTAAGACATCATAATTGATTGGCTCTTCACTCCTAAGACCTTCAAAAGTCTTTAATGGCTTCATTGAGTCCTTTGGTCTTCCAAATGCACTTGCACCAACTTGAATTCTCCTTCAATGCTTGATTGCTTGTTCACTTGGAATTGAATTGATTTTATAATTAAGAGATCACTTGAATTGTAGGTAGACCCCTTCAAATGACAGGGTAGGCTTCCTTTTATACCTAATATATGTCTTGAAAGCATTTTATCCTGATGGAATTAAATTAAAGTACTTTATCTTCTATTTGGAATTGGTGGAGCAGAGGTTGCATTGCATTGACCTATGATACATATTTCTGCAGATACAACACAAGTTAAATGTATCCCAGGTCGATGCAAAGCAACCTCTGCTCCAGAAATCACCAGAAAATAGAGAAAGAACTTTAATTTAATGCCATCAAGATAAATAATCTTGAAATAATTGAATATCAAGGGCACTATTAGAAAAGAACTTATGTACCATGCTAGTCTATGTGTAGTTACAACTAATTATTGCATAGAAATAGATACATGTGTTAGAATGTGTTGAAATAGTAGCTAGCTCGAATAGGACAAACCCTATAAATGTAACTTGTAATTTGAATATACCTTGAAGTGTGCAATATGGAAGGTTTGTATTCTTAATCTCCTGCCCATTTCTTAATTTAAAAGATGATATCTTTATTAAATATCTTTATTAACTTGGTTGCCTGTTCACTTGGAATTTAATTGATTTTATAATTAAGAGATCACTTGAATTGTGTAAACCCCTTCAAATGACAAGGTAGGCTTCCTTTTATAACTAATATATGTCTTGAAAGCATTTTATCCTAATGGCATTAAATTAAAGTACTTTTTCTTCTATCTAGTATTGGTGGAGCAGAGGTTCAATTGCATCAACCTATGATACATATTTCTGCAGATAAAACACAAGTTATATGTATCCTAGGTCGATGCAAAGAAACCTCTGCTCTAGAGATCACCAGAAAATAGAGAAAGAACTTTAATTTAATGCCATTAGGATAAAAGGCTTTCAAGACAAATAAAATTTGAGTTTGATTGTCATCATTTACTCTACCAAATTCATCACACGTGACTCCTGAATCAATTTCCTACTCACAAGAATTTTATTAAGTCTCAAATATAGGGAAACAGAAGGCTTCAAATAGAAAACTTGTACATGCAACTAAATCCATTGACTAGTCAGAAGAACAAAATTAAGAAATGGTTTGATCATCTAAGAGATGTTGTAGACTTGCAACTCACCAGCTACTTAGTTTTTGCAGGTAAGAATTTTTTTTGTTTTCGTTATGATTGTGGTGTTTGTAGGGAGACATTTACAAATTTATATCTATTTTCACTATTTAATGGTTTATGGGTTTGTAATGGTAATTTAATGTTCTTTCATATTTCTGTATATATTCTTTATAATATCCTATTATATTGATTTGTTCTATTATGGATAATGGTGTGGGTTAGACGGCTTTGTCGTCGGTGCATGAAAGCATTGATCAAGTTCTACTTTTAAAAATTGCATGAAACATTTATTATTTATTTGATTCAGTGTTATTTGCAAAAAATGATTATCAATGATGTTTCCTTTCTCCAAGAATTGTCTAGGATCTTTCTGTCAAATAATATGTAACATCAAATGACTAAATATTTTCTTTACAAATGCTTATTTTATTTAATTATTATCTGAGCATGAATTAAAATTTATATCTGTACAGAAGCATAACATACAAGCTGAAGAGTCATGTGCAAGCAAATTTTGTAAAAGAAAATAAGCAGACATTATCTTGAATGACATGGAAACAAGCTCATCAGCTGCCTAGAAGAGAGCAATTGGAGAAAAGCAGAGGAAAGTGTTAAAGGGTGATAAATAGATAGAGAGTATGAAATACAAACAAACAATGTCTGGAGTGTATGATGTGACGTCTCTAATTTATGTCTGGAGGGACTAACTGGTTTTGGAGTTCCTGCGAAACCTATTGGGCCACACTTGGAGGAAATCAATGTGTTCATGCAAGGAGCACCTTTTTTCTATTATGACAATGATGCTTTTGCACCGAAGGACATTTAGAAGTCAATATCCAAAAATTTCTATAGTGTGGAACCAAAGTTGGCGGACTCAAAGTAATTTTCATCTTTTAGAAGACCAAGAGGTTATGTACACAATCTCCTAATAGAAGGGCGATTTCAAGCATTACCTCTCCCTCCCATGACTATTCAGGAAGCACTTCCTCAGACAAAGGACTATTGGCCTCCATGGGATCAAATAAAAAATTGAAGCATATACTCTAGATGATGTGGTGGTGTTCTTCATGAAGAACTCTGCACTATAATTAAAAATTCACAAGGGAAACTACAAGATAGTGAAGAAAAATACAATCTTGAAAAGTGGGAAGAATGGATCTTGGTTTGGGTGGGGCCAAGTCAGGTGGCTCCTCTAGAGGTTGACGAGATAGAAATCATATTAGGATTTGAAAAAGATCACACTCGTGGAACTTTGGGTGCGACTGATTGATTGTGGTGTTTGGGTAATGCATTAAAAATAGATACAGTTGCATACCATTTATCTATCTTGATTAAAGCCTTTTATCCTGATGGCATTAAATTAAAGTAATTTCTCTTCTATCTGGTATTGGTGGAGAAGAGGTTACTTTAAATTGACCTCTTACCGGAATTGGTAGGCACTTCACATCGGCATGCAGTCTACACCAACAATAGAACATACCGACACTCTAAGCCAACTTGGGATAACAATGTTTTGTATTGTAAATAATATTTGTATAGCTGACTTGATATATTGTAAAAATTCATATATGTATGAGATCTTGTAAGTCATTTTGTAATGAATAAAAGTAGTATGATAGATGTGATGTATTAGGTAATGAATATGAGCTCAAATAATTGTATATGCATCATGATGTAATTATCTTATGAGCGAATAAGAAGCATAGCAGAGCGGGGCAAATATTACTTATCGGAAAGGTTTTTGGTTAAGGTATTTGATTGAGCTTAAACCGGTACTGAATCAGGCGTTGCAAATGCTATTGTAAAGAATTACATTGTATTTGGATTTAATCATCCATTTGTAGTCAATGGGACTCCTTTCTATCTTTGAGAAGTGATCTCTAGGATGTTGGCCTTCCTGCATGTGTAAGCTCTTATTGTAAGTAATATTTATTCATATTGGCCAGGGAGTAAATATTGTGGGTCACAAATCCCACCGTGGTTTTTCCCTTATCGAGTTTCCTCGACAAAAATATCTATGTTATGGTGTTCATTGATGGTTGCATTTTCTGTTTCTCTTTACTACATTGTTATTTTTTTATGGTACATTAATTTGAGTTATAAAGTTGCAAATAAGTTCAAATCTTTCATCCACCAGTTAGACATTGATTCACCCCCTCCCCTCTCAGTGTCTTTGGGACTATCATTGCATCTAACAATTGGTATTAGAAGAACAATGTAACTTGTTATGCATGTAACAAGACTGGGCATATTGCCAAATTTTGTAGAAGTAAGACTGCACCGACAAACAATAAAGGATCTAGTGACAAAGGCAAAGAAAAAGTGAATGAGATAAAGCAAGAATTTTCTAAATAGTGGATTAAGAAGAGAGATTGCAGAATTGAAGAATCTGTCTCTACACCGATAGAATAGGGTAACCCTCCATTGGCAAGAGATTATTCATCTAACTAAGGATTTGTCCTTAGGGGTATGGCAACAAGTTGAAAATCATGCATTTACCCTTGGTTGATGGTAAGAAGTTATGATTCTTCTTTACCGGCAGATATGTGAAACTTTCATTTCATCAAAGAAGCATTTATTGTGACTGTAAGTTAAATTTTTGGTTATAAAGGCACTATAAACACTCATTTCTAACTCACCAAGCATTCAAGCATTCAAGAGAGGGAAATTGAGAAAAAGCATTTTGAAGGTGAAGCAACAAAGGTCTTTTTTAGAGCATTCAAGGTTTTCACAGTTAAAAGGTATTTATCTTTTGCAATGGCTTCCTCATCCTCCATTCTTGAATTTGTAGAAAACCCTACCATTGTGGAGAACATTAAACGGTCTTGTTTGTGTCAAATACAATAGACCTCCTATCATAGATTTATACCTAGTTGGATTAACAAGTGTAGATTCATCTCTTAGTGATAATTTGTCATTTGTAGTCATAGGTGTACTTACCAGTTTAGAGTTTTCCATTCCAAATTTCTATAGTAATTCCTTCAAGTACTTAGATTGACTCAAGAATATTATACCTTTACCAGTTTGTGAGATCTGCAATCCCAAAAAGAATTTTATTTCTCCAATCATAGACATTTAAAATTCGTGCTGCATTTCAATAGAAAAGTCTTCACATAATCCATTTTCTCCTCCAAAGATTATATCATCAACAAAAACTTCTATAACCAAGATGTCATCATTTGTCACTTTATAATATAAATTGTTGTCTCCAATACCTTTAGAAAAACCAATCTTCAAAAGATACTTATCTAACCTTGCATACCAAGCTCTAGGGGCTTGCTTCAAACCATATAAGGCTTTCCTTAACTTGCAAACCATATCTTTGTCATATGTCAAAGAGAATCCACCAGGTTGTTCAATGTAAACTTCTTCTTCAAGATCTCTGTTCAGAAATGCACATTTAATATCCATTTGATAAGCTTTGTAGTTCTTGTGTGCTGCAAAAGCTAAGAATAATCTGTCTGCCTCTATTCTAGCTACTGGTGCAAAGGTTTCATTATAATCAATTCCTTCTTTCTGAGAATATCCCTTACATACTAGTCTTTCTTTATTTCTGATAACCTTACCATCTTCATTAAGTTTGTTTCTGAATACCCATTTGGTTCCAATCACATTTTTATCTTTAGGTTGGGGAACTAATGTCCAAGTGTTATTCCTCTCAATTTGTTCTAATTCTTCTTTCATAGCTTTAATCCAATGTTTATCTTCACATGCCTCATTAACAGATGATGGTTTAATTTGAGAAATAAGACATACCTCTTCATTTGACAATCTTCCTCTTGTCATTACTCCTTTGTGCTTGTTTCCAATTATTTGATCTTCAGAGTGATTTAGTATTACATGTCAGGCTGTCTTTGTTTGTTGTTGTTCCTCAGTCATAGTGGAATTTTTAGATGATACTGGTGTAATTGGATCTTCATTTTGTACCAATGGATTTTGTACAGATTCATTTGTCAGTATTTCTGTTACCGGTTCAGAGTCTATATACCTTGAAGTTTCTCTGAATTGTTCATCAATCTTCACATTTGTACTCTCAATAATTTTCTGCAATCTTTTATTAAAACATCTATATGCTTTACTCTTAGGTGAATAACCAATAAATATTCCTTCATCACTTCTAGGATCAAATTTTCCAATATACTCATCTCTTCTAATATAGCATTTACTTCCAAATATTCTAAAATACTTAAGTGTAGGAGTAATACCAAACCATTGTTCATGAGGGGTCTTATCAGTTTCACCTTTGATGTGAGCTTTGTTGAATGTATAGACTATTGTACTTACTGCCTCTCTCCAATATACATGTGGTAGATTTGCTTCTAATAACATACTTTTGGCTGCATCCAAGATAGTTCTATTTTTCATTTCAACAACTCCATTCTACTGTGGTGTCCAAGGTGCTGATAGTTGTCTTTTGATTCCATTCACTTCATAGAATACATTAAATTCCTTAGATGTAAATTCTCCTCCTTGATCTGATCTGAGACATTTGATTTTCTTACCAGTTTCATTTTCTACCATAGCTTTGAACAGTTTGAACTTCCCAAGTGCTTCTGATTTTTCTCTGAGAAAAGTAAACCAACACATTCTGGAATAGTCATCAATGATTAGCATAAAATATCTATCTCCTTGTAAACTTTTAGTTCTAGTTGGACCACATAAATAAGTATGAATTAAGTCAAGAGCATTATTAGATTTTTTTGGAATACTTTTGAAAGTAGCTCTAACTTGTTTTCCATATTAACATTCCTTACATACCGGATTATGAGGTTTAACAATCTTAGGTAAATCTCTAACTGCCTTTGTAGTACTGATCTTCATCATGCAATCAAAATTTACATGACAGGGTCTCTTATGCCATAGCCAACTTTCATCAATATGAGCAATCAAGCATGTTTTTTCATTGTTATTCAGATGAAAGATGATACCTCTAGTTTGATTACCGGTTGCAATTTCCAAACCAGTTCTCTTCATAATTTTGCATTTACCATTTTTGAATTGTAACTGAAAACCATTTTCAACTAGTTGACCAACACTCAAAAGATTATTCTTTAAACCTTCAACATAGTAAAATTTTTTAGTATTATGCTTACCATCAAGAGATATTGAGCCCTTACCTTTGATTGAACAAGCTTTATCATCTCCAAATCTTACTAGACCTCCATTATACTCCTAACAAGTTAGGAACTTACTCTTATCACCAGTCATATGTGTGAGTATCCTAAATCAATGATCCATTCATCCTTTACTTCAATTTTAGCTGCCAAGGCCTGCTCTATTGGTTGAATAGTAGGTGCCAGTTTATCTTCTGTTATAGCCACAAAAACCCATCCATTGTCTATCGGATCCTCATCAGAATCATCAGTCACTCCATCAACAATATAACAAGATTTGTCCTTATTCTTCTTGAATCTGTATCTCTGATATTCAAGGTTAGGTTTGTATGTCCGTCTAGCTTCTTCTCTTAACATAGCATGTCTGTCAATGCATCTTGAGGCCATATGACCAATCTTATTATAGTTGAAACATTTAAAGGGTGCTTTACCTTCATACTTACTTCCAATTGGACCTTTGGGCATTTTTCTTGCAAATAGTACTTCAAGTTCTTCAAGTTCTTCATTTTCTTTCCTGCTTTCCAATCAGACTTTTCAAATGATTGTGCAGATGATGTTGATGCTTTAAAAGCTAAGTTAGTTTTTATGGTGACAACAGGACCAAATTTCTCAATTTCAAATGCTGAAAGTTTTCCAATCAATATATCCCTAGTTACTGATGTGGTAGGCATTGTTCTTAGTTCATTTATGGTAGTAACTTTTATTCTATATGCTGGTGGAAATCCTCTTAAAACTTTTGAAACAATTTTATCTTCACTCAAGGTTCATCCACAACATTTAATACCTAAAACAATTTCATTTACTCTTTCCATAAAAGCAAATATTCTTTCATCTTCTTCCATTTTCAGATTTTCATACCTGACCCGGAAGCTTTCAAGTTTTGCAATTTTGGCTATGGAATCTCCTTCTTTCAGTGTTTCCAAATGATCGCAAATAGCTTTAGTAGTAGACCTATCTAATAGTCCCATGATTTGTTGATTTAGTAGTATATCCATTCTTTGTAACCTCCCAGATATCTTTTCCAATACAGTTCAGATGTGTTTCCATCCTGATCTTCCATATCCCATAGTTGGTTCTATCAAGTTTAGGACTATCCTTTCTGAAATAGTTGCTAGACATTGGATCTCCTCAAGTTGTTAAACTTCTACAAAAAGAGGACTAGGCTCTGATACCAATTGTTAGGTCCCGGTGACAACTGAGAGGGGGGGGTTGAATAAGTTGTCTAATAAATTCAAACCAAAAACAACTTAACCAATTTAATGCTTAATACCGGTAAACCAGTCAAATATGCCGGTAGACAATTTTTATAGTTTAATGTAATACCGGTAAGATTTAATGTATGAAATAAAAGAACAAAGTCATCCACAACACATAACACCAATATTTGTACGTGGAAACCCTGTAAGGGGAAAAAACATGATGGGAAACCTTACCCACAATCAGATGATACTACTGCAAATAGTAAGTGTATACAAATGGGGTCTGCACATGCAGAAAGGCCAAGTTCCTAGAGCTCACTGCTCAATGGGAGTCACACTAACTACAGTTGGATGGTTAAATCCAATAAGAATGTATTGCTTAAAATAGCATCTTCATATGTTGGATTCAGTACCGGTGTAGTTCTGATTGTCCTCACAAAAACCTAGCTTTACCTTCAAATGATGTCTGCGTGTATAGCTCTGCTAATCTCGCATACACCTTATCACAATTATTTTTCGCATTACACACTTATCTTATAATTAAGATCGTACATTTATACCATAACCTAAGACCAATTTTAGTAGGTCAGCTCTACAAGATATTACAATAAACATTTTATAAACAAAACAATCTCCAATGCAATAACCAATTGAACATGTCAGCTTAATGCATTTACAACAATAATTAATCATCTCCTCAGCATGCCATGCTGATCTGGAAAAGATAAACCTACCAGTGTATAACCTAGACCAATTTGTCGGTAATAGCAAATATGCAAATGTGAATATACCAATAACCAATTCTCCAAGACAATTTGTCAATTCGATGTCTTCGACATTACCAAGTGTTTTCCACACCATTCCAAGTGTCGGTGATCATTATATCCTATTGGTGTACCATATACCAGTGACTGTGCAAAAGTCACGTGCTTGCCAGTGAGTGTTGCTGGATCTCTAAAGTGCTAGAGTTTTAGTAGGTGTTGACATCAATGACAAAACCATGCCAAAATACCAACATATCAAAGCTAGACAAAAGCATAAGGGTCTGTATAGATTTCAGAGATCTAAATAAAGCATGTCCAAAAGATAATTTCCCACTACCAAACATTGATATCATAGTGGACCTATCAGCAGTATATGAGATGTTTTCATTAATGGATGGCTTCTCAGGATATAATCAAATAAGAATTGCACCTGAAGACCAAGAAAAGACAACTTTCACCTATGCATGGGGAACATATTGCTGGAATGTTATGCCATTTGGGCTTAAGAATGTAGGAGCGACTTATCAAAGGGCTATGACGACAATTTTCCATGATATGATGCATACATTTATGGAAGATTATGTCGATGACATACTTGCAAAATCTCATATAAGAAAAGAAGATTTGAACATTTTAAACAAGATTTTTGATAGGCTAGAAAGATATCAATTGAGATTAAAGCCAAAGAAATGTGCATTTGGGGTAACCTCTGGAAATCTCCTTGGGTACATTATATCAGCTCATGGCATTGATGTAGATCCTGAAAAAGTCAAAGCTATCATGGAGATGGAGTCACCTAAGAACATAAGTCAATTGCGATCTTTACAAGGAAGATTGCAATCAATTAGGAGATTTGTTTCTCAGTTGGCTGATAGATGCCTTCCATTTACCCATCTTCTACATAAAAATGTTCCATTCAAATGGGATCTAAAATGTGAAGAAGCTTTCTTACAATAAAAGAATATCTTATGAGTCCTGCAGTACTGATATCACCAGCCAAAGGGAAACCATTTTTACTCTATGTCTCAGCAACAAGTGTATCATTAGGCGCTCTCCTAGCTCAACATGATGATGAAGGAAAAGAAAGAGCAGTTTATTATATCAACATAACACTTGTTGGCTATGAATTAAATTATTCCTCAATCAAAAATATATGTCTACCAGTTATATTTGCAACTCAAAAGCTGCGACATTATATGTTGATTCATTCTATAAAGCTAATAGCAAAGATAGATCCTCTCAAATATCTGTTGAGCAAGTCAACATTGATAGGGAGACTAGCCAAATGGGTTAAGATACTGAGTGAATTTGACATAGAATATGTTGACCGGAAAGCTATCAAGGGACAAGTCATTGTTGATCAATTGACTGATGCACCTTTACAAAATGACATGCCTTTGCACATCGAATTTCCTGATGCAGATATCTTGACAGTAAGTACAAACTTTTGGGAATTGTACTTTGATGGTTCTTGTACCCAATATGGATCAGGCACAGGAATCTTTTTCATCACACCTCAAGGACACACAATTCTGAAATCGTATAAACTGCGATTTCCATGCACCAATAATACTGCAGAGTATGAAGCATTGGCTATAGGGCTCAAAATAGCCATTTAATGGAATGTCAAAGAACTCCATGTCTATGGTGATTCACAAATTATCATTAATCAAATAAATGATGAATATCAAACAAAGGATGATAAGCTTATGCCATACAAACAACTAGTGGAGGAGTTTAAAGGACACTTTAAAGAAATCACATTCACCCAGATTCCCAGAAATGAGAATAAAGCAGCAGATGCAATGGCTACAATAGCATCTCTCTTGCAAAATAAGGAGAATCAACAATGTTATGAATTTCTCATGGAAGATATCTTAAACCCTACCATTCAATCTTAGCATACCTATCAAATTTGCCATATATCAGGAACCAGTCAATCCTTATACGGTCAAACCTACCAATATTTGAAAGATCATATCCTTCCTCTTGAATTATCTTGTAATCAAAGATGAAAATTTATTCGCTAGTCCTCTCACTATACTATAATTTCTGATATCCTATATAGGCGTGGTCTAGATGGTACTTTGTTGAGATGTCTTGAAAAAGATGAATCTAAGAGAGTTCTTAATGACATTCATGCAGGTATTTGTGGGACACACTCAAGTGGTTTAACATTGGCTAAGAAACTTCTTCGTATGGGTTACTTTTGGCCTACTATGGAAAGAGATTCATTCACCTATGCTAGAAAATGTAAACAATGTCATATCCATGGGAATCTTATTCATGCACCAGCACAAGAGTTATATCCTATGATAGGATCATGGCCATTTTCACAATGGGGCCTTGATTTGGTAGGAAAGATCAATCCCTCATCTTCTAATGGACATAAGTTTATTTTGATTGCTACTAAATATTTTACTAAGTGGATTGAAGTAGTGCCTTTAACAACAGTAACAGGAAAACAAGTATCATCATTCATTTTGAATTACATAATCTATCGCTATGAAGTTCCTATGACCATTATCACTGATAATGGAAGACCATTCAAAAATCAAGATGTGAAAGAGCTATGTGAACAGTTTCATATCCAACATAGGTTCTCTACTCCATACTATCCACAAGGTAATGGTCAAGTTGAGGCATCAAACAAAACTATCTTGAAAATCTTGAAGAAAATAGTTAATGAAGCTGGAAAGGACTGACACATTCAGCTAAATCCTACTTTTGGGCATACTGATCTAGTGTCCACACTCCAATAGGGGTAACTCCATATTGTTTGGTCTATGGAACAAAAGCTATATTACCTATAGGAGTAGAGATACCTTCTCTATGAGTATCCTTGCATGGTCTTATACCAGAAGAAGAACAACGAGTCTCTTGACTCCAAGAACTAGAACTGATTCAGGAACGTCGCCAAAATGCAATAGAACATTTGAAAGTATACCAACAAAGAATGGAAAGAAGCTATAACCACAGAGTCAACCCATGTATTTTCTAGATTGGAGATAGAGTTCTAAGGGAGAATCCAAGAAATCAGCAAGATCGAGAAAATAAGGGAAAATTTGAACCGAATTGGCTAGGACCTTTTTTCATAGTAGCAACATATTGATCAGGAGCATACAAGTTATCTACCCCTGAAGGTGATTGGTTTGATGAACCTATCAATTCTATCCATCTCAAGAAATTCTATGCTTGAGATATAAAATTCCTAAAAAAATCAATAAAAAGCATATAAAGTCCTGAAAAAAAATCAATAAAAAGCATATAAAGTCCTTAAAAAAAAATCAATAAAAAGCATATAAAGTCCTAAAAAAAAAATCAATAGAAAGCATATAAAGTCTTGAAAAAATCAACAAAAAGCATATAAAGTCCTGAAAAAATCATTAAAAAAGCATATAAAATCCAAAAAATGCAATAAATTTAGATAGTGAAAACTTGGTAAACAGGCACTATCTAAGAAGTAGCTTCCTCCATCTATGAGATCACTTTGTGCACCTATCCACTCCATCCTATTGCATCTATCACTTCCATCTATCTTAGTTTATTCATTCTGTCTTTTGCATCCATTGCTCTGAACCATTTAGCAAGAAATATGTAGCTTACCAACAGTTATCAATCTTTGACATACTTGTCATAGTCACTATCTTAGATTTTATCAAAATCAATCATATCTACATTTTTATCCCATCATGGTTCGAATCTTGATCAATTCATACATCCATAATAAATTTTTGTTTCCGCTGGGGGAAAAATCCTAATTTCCTTTTGGTAAGGTGATCTTTTGAATCTTTGAAAATCCAAAACATTCGGAAAACATAGAAAACCCAAAAACACCTAGGATTTTGAAATAGATAACAAGCAACAAAGCAATGAAAATCAAGGCATTTCATCAACAACTGAATCATGAAACTTAAAAACTGAAGAATCAACTAACAAGTAATAAAGGATTATCAAAGATCGCTCGTCAAGATGATTATATCAGTTAATGACCATAAGAACAAGTGAATGACATACAAGATTCAGTGTTTATATCTTGATTTTATTGCTAATCATGTACTCTATGCAACTCAAGGATGTCCATGACTAGAGAAGCTATGATGGAGCATGATTATTTTCTTTGATTGTTGTCTGTGGTTTATCTCTTACTAAAGTATGTACTTGTCTAAGGATATGATTGACAAAAGATCAAGGAGGATGTTCCAAGTCATGCATGAAAGGAGATAATCCTTGTCTGTTCTGCAAGCAATACTCAGGTCAACTTGATCCATTATATCAAGTTGCTTGTATTAACTTGCTATATCAAAATCCATGTAAGAAAAACTCCGGTCATCTTGAATCATTATGTCAAGTTGCTTGTATTTTCTTACAACATTTAAAACTCAATGATGAAATCAAGCACTATTACAAGATCACATATGAAGAATGGCAGTACAATTTTTAGTTAGTTCAATATTTCAGTTGCATTATAAGCATTAAATTGTCAGTTGCATTATAAGCATATCATTTCATTAACAGATCAATGGTCATAGATAAAGATTGAGTATACTTGGACAAACAAAAACAATTTGCATTTAATCATTATAGGTGCATTCATTTTAGAATCATTTTAAATCATCATCCATTTCATTTAGTTGCATTTAAAAAGATTCATTAGTTTGCATTCAATTAAGTGCATTTCATTCATCATGTAGTGTATCATCATTATTATTTGCATTACCATTTCATTAAAGATCATTTAGTTGCATCTTTGCACTTATATTCATAATCATTATAAACATTACATATAAAAATCAAAAACATTTCATGTAGATCATTTGCATTTGCATCATCAAAAGAAAATCAATCATTCATTTGCATTCCATATAGATCATTACATTCATATCATTTAAGTTAATAATCATTTTCATTTGCATCCAAGATCATCAAAATCAAAAATCAAAACAAAAACATTTATCATTGAATATAAATCATAATCATAAGGCAAGACAATCATCATCATAAACATCATCCATGTAATCACTGCATCCATATAATCCATGCATATAGATTATCATAAAAAGAGAGAAACATGCATATATAGATCATCATCCATCTAATCACTACATCATCATCATATAAGAGTAACATGCATATAAATCATCATCATCATATAGAATCCATGTCTACATATAGATCATCATAAAACAATAAGAGTCCAAGTATACAATGATATCAAATAAACAATACAAGTGCCCCAAATCAAGTCACGGCTGTCTTGTACCACTACCACCTGACTCTATCCATCTCTGTGGCTATGGGCGAGAAGATCCTCTAGATACCTGTCTCCCATGATCACCACTCCTCTAAGGAGGTCCCATGACCCCACCACTGCTAGTATCCACCAACACGGTGGTATGATAACTACCTGCTCTCTGGCTCTCTGTAACTTCCTCCTCATATCATCGTCGCTAGCAGGAAGTCTCCTTCCTAGCCTGAACTAATGCTCTAACAGTGTCAGCCGAGAGAGTACCTAATCCAACCTACTGAATGTGATCAAGAAGGCCCTAAGTATCCTATTGTCTACTAACAGCTCTATCCCTCTCAGTCATAAGAGTCTGCACCTGTGCTCGAAGCTGATCAATCTGTGCTCTCAGACTGTCAATGGTATCCTGCTCTAGCACATCATGCTCTGGTGCATCCTGCTCTGGCATATCATGCACTGGTGCATCTTGCTCTTGTATATCCTGTTGTGGTGCATGAATCCCAATCCTCTCCTCACCAACACCCTGTCCAACTGCTGGAATCTTGGTCCAAGTAACTCTCTAAACCTATCGTCTAATCAGGGGAACATGATCCTTAGGATCCTCATCATCTCTACCATGTGCTGCAATAACCCTAGGGTCTGGCTGAATCTGTCCAAAATCAATGCCTCTCCCACAACCCCCATCCAACCCAATCACCCTGCCTCCTCCTGTCAATGGTAACCCTCTCGATGATCTCATACCTGCCCTGCCATGCTCTCTCCAAATTTGTCTAACATCTCTCCCACCCATAGGACATGCTCTCGCAATCCTGCCACTCAGTCCAAGCAGTCCTCCATGGACTCTCAGTCGACCTCCCCTCCATCCAGGTCTCCTACCACCACCACCTCCATCCCCACCCTCATCTCTACCTCCCCAAGCCTCATGAACCGCTCTGAGATCTCATCTCTATCTCCATCTCCTAGAAACTGGATCATCTGAGTCATCATCCTCATCTCCTGAGCTAGGAGGAGGATTTGCTGGATCAATAATGCAAGGAAATGGATGAGCTAATATCTACTAAGCATAATCTACAGTCTCAAATGACAAAGAAGGTCCCCAATCTCACCTATCTCTGTACCGCTGAGCATATATCGTCACACCAGTAGGCATAGGCTGGACAATACCAAACTGTCTAAAAATGCGACCAATCAACTATCACTCAACAATATAAGGAGTCCGACCAATGAGATATCTACTCTGCATAACAAATGGTAATTGTAGACACTCAAAATTGTCATGTCTAATTAAATAAATATTATTTATTTAATTAATTCATTTATCCTCTTCTAGCCTTATTTCTCATTTAAATAAATACATTTATTTATTTAAATTATCCTTTTCCTAAATTAAATAAATATTTTTATTTATTTAATTATCCTACTTCTTCTATTAATTAAATAAATCTTTATTTATTTAATTAATTCATTAGCCTTTTCTACCTATGACACATGTCATTCATCTCTTAATTCATACACTACCTACCCCTTTCATTATTTTATTATTTCTTTTACCTACCCTCTAATCATAGCCGACCTCCTTTTACACCTCTCAATCTTATCCCTCCATTTCATATTGTGTCTTCTATATAAGGAGATGCTTCCTTCATTATCAAACCCTAAGGATGCACCCTAATGAATCAATTTATGCAATTGACTACACTATGATGCTACTTGCAACCACATTCCGTTCTTTGTTGAGCTCTTGTGCATATAAAATCTGAGAGAAAATATATCAAGCAAGATCAATGGAGATAGGAAAAATGGAGATTCAAACCCTATTGGACATGTGATGGTATAATCTTTGTGATTTCATCTGATTTGCATTTTCTGAGGTAATCTTCATATGTTATGGTGGATCTTTGTTGATTGTTAGGCTAGGGTTTTGTGGTTGAATTCATTTAGCCTTTCAATATTGTTATTATTGTTATCCATTTTCACCATATACATTTTGGCACGCCCGGTGGGACTCTTGTCCCTTTTTGCATTTAACATCTTGTTGCAGATTTTGTATTTTGAAGTTGCAGATTTGACGTTTTCAACAATATTTTCAACATTTCCGCATCTGCGTACTTTCGGATTGCGTTTTTGATTTTCTGGCACGTCTACGACATCTTGGATTGTGTCTGGGTTGTAAAGTCACATCTGAGTTGTTTTTAGATGTGTTTGTGTCCTGGAAGCACATCTGTGTTATTTGGGCACCTCTGTGCTTCACAGAACCGCGTCTATGTCACCAAAGCGCATCTGTGTAGAGGGTAACCGCGTCTGTGTTCACCAGTTTTGAATTTCGCATTTTTCTTTGATTCAGTTTTTTGGATTTTGCATTTAGGGTTTCAGATCTGATTTATTTTGAGCTAACATTTTCAGATCTAGCTAACAAAATTGGTGTAGCTTGTCTTGAAGGCTAAATTGTTTGGTTGAAGGCCCCTATTTTCACAAAGTCTTTTGGGTTTAAAATTTACCTAACTTGTGTGCTTGCAGGAAGGGGTGATTATTTCAAACAAATCTAAACTACTAACAACTCTTTGTTGCAGGACCTTGGCAAGGGTTTTTGGATTTTTATTCTGTGCCTTGTTTTCGTAAGACTAGCAAACACTTCATTTGGTGCACTAAAATTGAAATATTGTCTTTTGTGTCTTGAGCAATAGGCTCTTTTTGTTTAATCTTTAGAGGGCCTGTCTTCCCGTGTGGTCATTAGGACTACTAGTGAGAAGAGAACGACCCAAGTGGTAGCGAGGAAAACCCACCTCTTCCGAACCACTATAAACAAATGTATTCATGGTGAAAACTATGGATAACGTGTGCTGATTAGTTCATACCGACACTGTCTCCCCATAAACCCATTTGATCAAATTTATTTGATCATTTGTAGGGCGTAACCCCTACCAACTGGGAGCCTTCTGTATTTACAGAGCTGAAAGTGCCGCATGTATGGCCACACGAGCGGATGCCCTTACTAGCACCATTTTGTTTTAGAAGCCCAAATCCTTCTAGTTGTTGGGGCAGGAGGTCGGACCTCTGGTAGCGGCCCACACACATACGATTCTTAGTAGAGATACAAAGTTCGCCACGGGGAGTTTTCGTGGGGACTGATGCTTGGCTGACTTGAGAAGTGAGTGCCGAGGGTGGAGCCAGTGAGGTCAAGCATCTAAGTATCTGCTCTGAATAGCATAGGCTCGGAGGTAAAACCTCATGTGGGATCAACAACTATTGTCTTGGCCAGCCATAAAAATTGTGCTTGACTTATTTTAAACATTCAAAACATTCAAGACCAAACAACAAAACATTGTGTCTTTTGTGTCTTCAACTGTATACAAAATTTTTTTACATCAAACAACACACTTTCTTGGAGTCATTTTGGAGTCTAGACACTTGCAAACATTGAGTCCTCATCAACACCGTGTCCTCTTGTCACGAAAAAAAATAGTCAAACAGTCAGATTTTGGTCACAACAAAACAACTTCACAGATTGGAAAAATTGCACAAAATTTGCAGAAATGTGTCTATGTCTGGCATAATAGCATCTGTGTTGTCTAGCCACGTCTGTGCAGGGCAGAATCGTGTCTATGCTCCAACAGCAAACATTACATTTGACAAAAAATTGCAGAGGTGCGTCTGGGTTAAACAGAGTAGCATCTGTGTCGGGAAGCCGCGTCTGTGAAGTATACAGGCGCGTCTGTGTCCAGAATTGAAAAAAAAAAAAAACTGTTACAGTCCAGCGAGCAAACAGAGTCAGTTTCGAAATTCTTGGGCTTCCTAGGTCATTTCTCCAGGGTTTCATTTAGCATTCAACCTGTCCTTGGGTCTCACAAAGCCCATCATTGCTTCACATCTCTCATTACATTCACAATTGTCTAAACTTGAGTCAAAAGGTCACTTGCTTGGCCTCATCATACTTTGTCAACACACTACATATAACAACACTTTGCTAAGTGGTCCCTCATCAAGGCTTCTTACCTTTGGGTCTCATTTGGTCTTACTTAGAGTCAAGGTCAACTTACCTCATCAAGAGAATCTATCCACTCTTTGGAAGTCACACCTACTCTACTACATACATACTAGGTCTTACACTTTGGACATTGCAAGTACACTTCAGACTCATTTACATTCCATTCAACTCTTGGTCTTCCATACTCATTCCATTTTGCATCTAGTCTCACACATCTTGGTCAATACCTAGTTCATGGTTGAAACCCATCTTCAAAAATCTAGGAGAGAAACTAAAGAGGCTCAAGAGTCTACAAACATGAGTTCTTATGAGTATGAAAATGATATCTTTTTCAATTCTGATCATACTACATTACCTGACATGGATGCCTATAGAAACATTCCAAATGTTGAGAACATGGACACTATAAACAACAATGCTACACAAAATGACAATGTGGACAACTTTTCAGTACATTCAGCAGATGTGGAAGAAACCATTATGAATCCCCATTTCAATCGATTGGTTGAGGAAATAATGAGGAGGGATAGACAATACTTCTTACAAATGATGGCACAAAGTGGAGCCAAGATACCTCATGATTTTGACATGTCTCAAATAATGGAACATAGACCTTTGCAACAACCTCACTCCAACATGGATCAAAGGAGACCTAATAGTGGAGGAAATAGAGGACCACATATGGTACCTGAATCACCATCAGCTTTGCTTCAAAGACCAAAGATCCCACATACACATGGTCAAGCATATGATACTCACCTTCGTAGACCATTATGGAAGTCTTATGCAGACATATATGCTCAATCACATACTAATGCTAAGGAACAACCACCAAAGCAATTGGATATTCAAAGGCATGCTCAAAATTTGGACACAAGGAAACTTCATGTCAAATTTGGGGGCAACACAATAGAACATGACATGCCTGTAGAGTATGGTATACATGCACAAAACAAATATGGTGTTCCTCAACATGAATCTATACCAAGTGGTTCATATGCACAACATCACTATAGACCTCCTCCATATGAACATGTGTATGATCAATATCATCCATATATGCAACATGCTCCTCCTCCAATGGGTACCTCAAACATAGGATATGGTCTAAGAAGTTGATCTCCACCTAAGAGCAATTTGGAGCAACAAATCAGGGACTTACAAAAAAAAGTGGAGGACATAAATACACCAAAGCCAACATACACAATGAGAGACATATGTCCTTATCCATTTGACAAGAGCATTCCAATGCCTCCTTTTTCCTACACACTTTGTGATGCCTAAATTTGATAAGTATAGAGGAAAAGGGGATCCTAAGGCACACATAAGACAGTTTTTCATAGCTTGCATTGAGGTAGCAGCAGAAGAGACATATTTGATCAGATTATTCCCACAAAGCCTAGGTGATCAAGCTATGGAATGGTTCTCCCAACTCCCTCCTAGTATTAAGTCATGGGGTGACTTAGTAGAGGCATTTATCCAATATTTCTCCTACAACATAGAGACAGACATATCAGTCACTACTTTGTGCGACACCAAGCAAAAAGAGGGAGAGTCTTTTGCATCATTTTTACAAAGATGGAGAAATCTAGCCAACAGATGCTCTTGTGAAATTCCACAAAAACAAATGGTAGAGATGTTCAAACAAAATGTTAATAAAGACATTGGCTATGATCTAAGAAAATCTTGTTTGTCTACCTTCAAGGACGTCATTGAAAAAGGATTAGCAAAAAAGAAGGTCCTAATTGAACAAGGAGTCATTAAGATATTCAAGGAAAATAAAGATGACTTTAAAGGAAAAGACAAGCCAAGATTTTGGAATAAAAACAAGAACATAGTCAATGATGATGTTATTGATGCCAACACAGTGCGACCCAAATTCATCTTTTTGGGATCAAACAATCAAGTAAATACTCAAACAACTTCCAGATCATGAAGGAAGTACACCCCATTGGGAGAACCACTTGAGTCAATTTTCAAGAAGCTAGTGGCAAACAAAGTAATTACAATTCCAGATTTTCCTCCATATGAACCAAAGGTTAAACCAAATTGGTGGAACGATGATGAGTATTGTGAATTTCACAAGAGCAAGGGTCATAAGACAGGAAATTGTCATCGACTGAAGAACATCATACAAGATCTCATTGATAGAGGTGACATTGAGATTGAGGGACATTCGTCTAATCAAGAACATGAGATGTTTAAGGAACCATTCCCAAAACATGACAAAGGAAAAGCTAAAGCCATAGATGACAAGACCAACTATACTAGAGCATCCTATAACTATGACTCAACTATCAATCACATCTCGATGGACAATTACGTCTCTACCATTATCATCAAGGACAAAATGTCTGAGAATTCTACCTAGAGACCCAAGATCATTTTGAAAGGCATTGGATCTTCTTTTGAACCTACCTCTGAATGTCATGTTACAACCCGCCAAGGTAAAATCACTTTGCAAGGTGCTCCAACTAAAAACACCACTTCTTCATCAACCAAACCTGAGTATGACCTTGTAGAATAGCTAGGGAAGACACCCGCGCTCATTTCAATCCTTGAGCTATTACGCATATCTGCCGCACATAAAGCCATTCTTGACAAAATCTTGAGAGATACTGCTATTCCTACTGATCTGAACGTGGACCAGTATCAGGCCATGGTGGGATACCTTTCCATTCCACACTCCCTTACTTTCACAAAAGCCAATGATGCCTCCATAAGTCAGCCACATAATGCACCATTACACATTGAAGCCTTCATACACAAACATCAAATAAAAAGAGTCTTGATAGATGGAGGAGTAGGTCTAAACATATGCACATTAAGCACTATTACACAATTGGGATATTCTGATAAAGCTATGAATTCTACAAATCAAATCACCATTAAGGCGTATGATGACGAAGAGCGATCATCCAAGGGCACAGTCACCTTACCTCTTAGAGTTGGGCCGGTTACAAAGGATGTGGTTTGTCAAGTCCTGGATTTAAATCTCACTTATAACATATTGCTAGGACGTCCTTGGATCCATGAAATGAGGGCAGTCCCATCCACATATCACCAATGCATTAAGTTTCCTCATAATGGAGTCGAAGTAACAGTTAACGGTGATCCTAATCCATTCATATACTGCAATAACTTGAAATCAAAGACTGAGACCATCATTCCCAGTAATCGTGAGGCTGTTCCTTCATCGGCATATATTGATCCTGAGTCATTAAAACCTTTGACATCAAAACAAGGTGAGCTTAAAGGCAAATTTCAGGACAAAGGCATGGGGGAATATACTTTCAATCAGACCATGTACTTACGACAAGTCATGAGTTCCCCAAAAGAATATGGAAGACCACATCCTAATAAGTAAGTATCCATCATGATGCTCAAATGGGACCCTACTACCTTTCAAAGATGGGGTGAACAAGAAGAGGAAGATTTATATAAAATGCTTTTCAGGGACAATGAAGAGGAAACACAAGATCACATCAACCTACCATGTGAGAAATATGGCAAAGGCTTCAAAATGCTACAAAAATCTGGGTATGATGGAAAAAGCCCTCTGGGGTTATGAAAGGAAGGCATCATGGAACCTTTACAACCTGAATTGACCTTCAAAAAGGAACACTTAAAAGGACTTGGTTTCTCAACTTCCAAGGTCCACACCCAAAGGACAGAAGAAGCTTTACAAATCAAAGCTACCAAAATGCAAAAAGAGGATCGCTATTCCATAGATTCTAACGAATGGGAATGGGGTTCAGACAAATCTTCCAGTGACTATGAGCTCACTGAGATATTCAGAGAACCAAATGAATCTATAGAAGAAGAGAAATTTTATAACAAGTTTAGAGTTGGTCAAGAAACAACCCTTAATGATTCTACACAATCCTTGTCTCAAGGTTCTAGGTTGAAATCACATAGGATGAGAACACCTGTCCCAGAATGCGCTACTAGTGATGATAATTTGGATTCGCTCGTGATTGAGACTGATGAGGAGAGTTCCATCGATGACCTCGATAATTACCTTGACATACCTGAATATAATCACATCTTCACTCTTAGCTCCCCTAACTTCAAAGACATTAACAACCTTCCCCTTGTTCACCACCAACTCATTGACTGGGATCATGAAGGACCTGCACAATTTGATACATTCCAAAATGATGAAGCTTTTATTGACTATCTGGCCATACAAGATGATCTTCCCCCTGAAGACCATAAAGTGGGATATACTATAGAACTCAATAGCGTGGCATATTTTGGCGACGGTGTCAGACCTTCCAGTCACAAAAATGTGAAAATAAGAATAAATCAAGGGTCTTATGGCGAAAACCACACTGTGGCGCTATCTGACCCCAAAAAAGTAAAAAGAAAAGACGAATCTGAGGGCGAAAACCTCTCTGAGGCACCCGAAGATGGAAGGCTCGACATTCTCCCAGCATCATATGAAGAAAAGTCATCCATGTTGGTAGAGGAGACTATCAAAACAAACATTGGTACAGAAGAGGTTCCACACAACATATTCCTAGCTCAATCATTGACAGAGTCTGAAAGGTCAAAATTCATAAGTTTTTTCAAAGAACGACAAATTAATTTTGCCTGGTCATACGCTGATATGCCTGGATTGGATTAGGATTTGGTAGTGCATCATCTGACAGTCAAACCGGGGGCAAAACCAGTGAAATAGAAATTAAGAAAAATGCATCCACAAGTGGCATTACTAGTCAAAGCAGAACTTGAGAAGTTATTGGATGTTGGATTTGTACACCCAATTGATTATCTCGAATGGATCTCCAACTTGGTACCTGTTAGCAAACCAGATCACAGCATCAGAATATGTACAGATTTCAGAGACATCAACAAAGCTTGTCCAAATGATGACTTCCCATTACCAAATATTGACTTGATTGTTGATCTCACAACAGGCCATGAAATGTTATCATTGATGGATGGATTCTCTGGTTATAATCAAATAAGGATCGCAGCCGAGGATCAACACAAAACATCATTTACTTATCCGTGGGGAACTTTCTGCTGGAATGTCATGCCTTTCGGGCTAAAGAATGCAGGTGCTACATATCAAAGAGCTATGACTACTATCTTTCATGATCTCATGCATGTAACCGTGGAAGATTATGTTGATGACCTCTTGGGCAAATCCATAGACAGGAATACACATTTGGACATACTTTCAGTCATCTTTGATCAGTTGGAAAAATACAAAGTAAGATTAAACCCCAATAAATGTGTCTTTGGAGTAACCTCGGTGAAGCTCCTAGGATTCATTGTATCCAAAAGAGGAATTGAAGCTGATCCAACAAAAGTCAAGGCCATCTTGGAAATGCAACCACCAAGAAATATTAGTCAACTTCGATCCTTAAAAGGCAGACTCCAGTCCATCTGAAGATTTATAGCACAACTGGCAGATAAGTGTAATCCGTTTCAGCACCTGCTACATAAAAACATCAAATTCAAATGGGATGATAACTTTCAATAGGCTTTCTAGACGCTCAAAGATTATCTTCTAAATCTGCCAGTTCTGATGCCACCAGTTCCAGATCAACCTCTGTTACTATATATATCAGCTACTCCAACAGCACTGGGGGCACTCTTAGCACAACAAAGCACTGAAGGCAAGGAAAAAGCAGTATACTATATCAGTCGCACATTGGTGGGATACGAACTAAACTACACACCAATTGAGCGTGCATGTCTCGCCATGGTCTTTGCTTCGCAGAAATTATGACATTACATGCTCACTCATAAGACTAAGTTAGTTGCAAGGATAGACCCATTGAAATACCTTCTCAACAAAGCGACACTTACTGGGCGACTGGCCAAATGCGTGATGATCCTAAGTAAATTCGACATCGAGTATGTGGACAAAAAAGCAATAAAAGGACAAGCCATTGCAGATCAATTAGCAGATGCTCCCATGATAGATGATGTTCCTCTAAGTTCAGAATTTCCAGATGAATCCATTTTGACAATGTCACATGCAAAGCTATGGCAACTGTACTTCAACGGCTCTTATACACAGCATGGGGCAGGAGCTGGCATCCTCTTTATAACTCCTCAAGGAGATTCTATACCAAAATCATACCACTTATCATTTCCTTGCACTAACAATATAGCGGAATATGAGGCATTAACAACAGCATTATGAATTGCAGTTCAATGGAAGATCCAAGAACTTCGCGTTTTTGGGGACTCCCAACTTGTCATCCGTCAAGAAACTGATGATTACCAAACAAAAGATGAAAAGTTAATGCCTTATAAACAAGTGGTGGATGACCTAAAACAACACTTCACAAAGATAGACTTTGAACAGATACCAAGGGAGCAGAATCGCACCGCAGATGCCATGGCTACTATTGCTTCACTGATTGATTTACCTCCAAATGAGACCCGCTATGAGTTCTTGGTGGATAACCTTTTGGTCCCTTCATATGAGATCATGCCCACTGAGACAATATGTGTTGTCGGTCCCGAGTCCCAGTTATACGGTTCCATTTTCACATACCTTCGTGACAATACTTTACCTCTTGATCTATCAAATAACCAATGTCTCACTTTCATTCGCCAATCCTCTCGATATGTCATTTTAGCTGATATTCTATACCAGCGAGGTCTAGATGGCACTCTTCTTAGATGTTTAGAAAGCGACGAAGCTCAGATTGCGTTATGAGAAGTGCATGAGGGGATATGTGGTCCACATGCTAGTGGTCCTACCTTGGCCAAGAAACTCATCAGGACTGGATATTACTGGCCTAATATGGAAAAAGACTCATACCAGTTTGTCAAGAAATGTAAGCAATGTCAAATTCATGGAGACCTCATACATGCGCCAGCACAAGAACTTCAAGCGCTTGCATCTCCTTGGCCCTTTTGTCAGTGGGGACTCGATCTCATAGGCAAGATTCACCCTCCTTCTTCCAATGGTCATAAATTCATTATCACTACCACAAAGTATTTTACAAAATGGATTGAAGTCGTGCCTCTCACACAAATTACAGGAAAACAGATTGCTACATTCATCCTTAACTATATTATTTGCCGATACGGTATTCCTGTTTCCATTATCACTGATAACGGGCGTCCCTTCAAAAATCAGGATGTTCATGAACTCTGTGACCGCTTCCATATTTCCCATCATTTCTCCACACCATATTACCCCCAAGGCAATGGCTAAGCTGAGGCATCTAATAAAACAATCCTTAAAATCCTAAAGAAGACAGTTGACAATGATGGCCGTAATTGGCATATCCAACTCAATCCTGCACTTTGGGCCTACCGCACAAGTATCCACACACCTATAGGAGCTACACCCTATTCACTTGTCTATGGCACTGAAGCTATCTTGCTTATTGAGGTCGCGCTACCCTCTTTACGGGTTTCTCTACAAAACATCATCGGTGATGAAGACTATAGGGTCTCTCGCTTACAAGAACTGGAACTACTGGATGAACGAAGACAAACTGCTTTTAATCATCTCAAGGCTTACCAACAATGAATGAGTCGCAGCTACAATCACAAGGTCAAGCCTCACACATTTGAGGTAGGTGACTTAGTTCTCAGAGAAAACCCTAAAAATCAACAAGACAGAGAGAAGAAGGGCAAGTTCAAACCAAACTGGCTTGGTCCCTACATTGTTACAACAACATATGGATCTGGTGCATATCAGCTCTCAACTACAGAAGGTGAACCTTTGGAGGATCCTATCAACAGCATGCACCTTCACAGGTTCTACACATAGCTCTTCAGAGTATCCTAATTTCAAAAATACAAAAAAAAATTATAAAACAAAAAAATCATTACTTGGTGAAAACCTGGCAAATAGGCACCTTGTGACACAAAAAAAAATCAAAAAATCAAAAAAGTAAAGAGAAATAATTTTGTCCAACGGTGAAAACCACTTCGGTGGTGCCCTGGGCAAGTACCATGGTGAAAACTGGGTCACCAGCGCCATGAGTAGAGACATTTCTCCTCCCTCCTTCAGGATTCACTTTCATCCTTTCACTTTGCACACACTCACAACCTATTCGTTCATGATAAAATTACCCATTACCATCATGGCTTGTTATTGATCTCCCTAAGATTGGTTAGCCATTCATAATAAACCTCCCTTTTCATCCCTTTCCATCCATAATAAATCAAATCCTATCTGTGGCTAAGGCAAATCCTACGTCTAGTGATGGGTGTGGAACTGAGAACATCACATGTTTTGAGGAGTATAGTTTCTTCCAGCTTCCTTCAGTCTATCCATGCATAATCCGCAATAAAGCAACATTTGCATCATAGATCCGCAATAAAGTATCAGTTTCATCGATTCAGTCAGTTTCAGATGAGATAGCAAAAACAATGGGCTTCAACAAATCAAATCTTTCAATAGACTTAGACAACATATGGTTCAGTGCTATCTATCCTTTTTGTGAAAGTAAACATTGTGACCATAATCAAATAAGACTTATACAGGTGACAAGAGACACTAAACTTGAGGACTACAGTGGATGTTGGTGTCGAGTCTTGGTTTTCCTTTGATTTTATCTTTTGGTGACATGTCTTTTAGCTTTTCCGGGATGTCTCTGACTAGAGATTATATCTCCAGGATGTCTTTGACTAGAAGGGCGAGGATGGGGTATCGTCACCTATTTGTATTTGTTGTCTGTGGATTGTTTCTTAGTAATGCTATGACTTGTCCAAGGATATGAGGACACTATGAGTCTAGTGTGAACTGGGGCATTCCTTGTTTGTGACTGTCTTATCTCCATGCAAACGGGTACAATGACTTTCTAGGTCGAACATATGCCTCGATTGTCATAACCTATTTTGCCATAATAAATCTCAATGATGATAACACACAAGAAGCTCTTTCACTTTCATATCTTCTGTCTTTCATCCCCCTTTCTTGATTGACTTCCATCATCCTTCTCGAGTCCGTGTAGCCTACTGTCACATGACTGAGTATAATGACACACCAAAAACATTTGCATGTCATATAGTTGCACCTGCATCACCACATATAAGCATTTCATACATACATATAGATATCACAACTGCATCACATCCTGCACATAACACATATTAGCACATTTTACATTTTCATCATGTAAATAATTATTTGCATTATCATATTCATTTGCATTTCATACATTCACATTTGCATTGGCATAACATATAAAACATAAAAGAACAAAAAAAATATATATTGCATTGTATCATATACATATTTGCATCCATATCATAAGCATCACATAGAAACATACATCACATAGGTACGCATGCATATAGCTGCCACAAAGATGAATCATCTCATATATATATATATATAAAATGTCATGATACAATGATGTCAAAATCATATGGCTACAATCACCCGCAGGTGTCTACATCATCATACAAAATGGTACAAAACTGATACAAAGAAACCCACTGATAACTCCTACCAACACTGTTGGTAGTGCTAATCCTGTCCATGTCATGGTGTCCCATGCCACTTGTCCCACCCTCATCTCCAGTCCCGGATCCTAGAACACTCGTCTCAATGCCTCCCTGTCTCCATCTTGATCATATGGGATCAGCTCCCCATCAATCGATACCCGCATAATCCTGTATACATCCTCCAGGGTGACTATCATCTCTCCCATCAGCAAATGGAATGTGCACATCTCAGAGTGCCATCTCTCAGCCAGTGCAGTCAGCAAACCCATGTTTGCCCAAAACTCAGGCACATATAGTACATGTCTCAAACCCATCTCCTCGATGGCAGCTCTATCCTCAAACGACAACTCAGGTCGTAACCTCTATGTCGATGGGAATCTCTCCCGTGACTCCAGCATCAGCAAGTACTCCTATAATCAAACAAATCAAATCATGTCAGTCATAGTGGCATTCACTGTTTATCACAAAATGCTACTTGCTATCTAAATGCATATGCCTATTTACCGTAGTGACACTCACTATTCATCACAAAGTGTTGCTATTTATCCTAGTGGTACTCCCTGTTCATCACAAAGTACTATGTGTGTGACACTCACTGTTCATCACAAAATGTTGCTCACATTTGCACTCCCTGTTCATCACAAAGTGTTGCTTATATTTTTGGTACTCCCTGTTCATCACAAAGTACTCTATCTTGGTACTCACTGTTCATCACAAAGTGCCTTGATCTATCCTAGTCTTCCTAGAGGACCTGCTTGAGTGTATCCTCTCAGTAGCTTATCCAATCAATAGCCTATGTTCATCATAGAACTGTCAATTTGACCTAGAAGATGCAAATTCATACTTTTCAAATGCAAACACACTTACATGACATAAACGCTCTCAAAGATTGCACAGACGCGCCTGAAAAACACAGATGTGCCTTCTTGACACAGACGTGCCTATGCTCTGTACAGACGCACCTGGGAGACACAAACATGCCTTCTTGGCACAAACACGCCTGAACAGCATAGACGCGGCCGCATTTGACACAAATGCGGGTCCAGACATAGACGCGCCTGGCACAAACACAGACGCGCCTAGCAGACACAGACGCGCCTGGCACCAACGCAGATGTGCCTAAACATTTTTTGACACTTTTTGGACCCTAGTCTAAGCACATTTATTACCTTATTCAACATGCATTAATGACAAAATTAAATGCATCAAAGTACAAGGAGGTTTGGTGGTACTTACCGGCTCTTCTGCCTCAGCTGGCCTCTGAAATTGACGAACGCAGTCGAATCTGTGAGTGAAAGCCATCGCTGCTGACTGCTCCTGCTAAATTTTCACTCTGCAATATGGTCTCGTGGATGTGTAGATGACAATGAGGATGTATTTTCCCCCATGGTCTATCTTATAGCCTACCCTAGCCCTAGCCCTCGCCTTCATTTCCCGAGTCAGTCTTCATTATCCCGTGACTTTGTCACTTTATCCGGTCAATCCATTCTAGCCTTTCTTTCTTATCGAGAGATTGTCTGCAATCTTTTCAAACATTTTCATCCAATCTCTTGAGGGGGCATATCATTCCCATCCTGGGGCAAATTTGTATCAATTCATCTTATCTTCTTTGAAACAACGCGACAAGCCGCATTGTCTCAAAGAGGGGCAAAATGTAGACACCCAAAATTGTCATGTCTAATTAAATAAATATTATTTATTTAATTATCTAAGCTTAATTCTTCTATTAATTAAATAAATCTGTATTTATTGAATTAATTCATTTATCCTCTTCTAGCCTTATTTCTCATTTAAATAAATACATTTATTTATTTAAATTATCCTTTTCCTAAATTAAATAAATATTTTTATTTATTTAATTATCCTACTTCTTCTATTAATTAAATAAATCTTTATTTATTTAATTAATTCATTAGCCTTTTCTACCTATGACACATGTCATTCATCTCTTAATTCATACACTACCTACCCCTTTCATTATTTTATTATTTCTTTTACCTACCCTCTAATCATAGCCGACCTCCTTTTACACCTCTCAATCTTATCCCTCCATTTCATATTGTGTCTTCTATATAAGGAGATGCTTCCTTCATTATCAAACCCTAAGGATACACCCTAATGAATCAATTTATGCAATTGACTACACTATGATCCTACTTGCAACCACATTCAGTTCTTTGTTGAGCTCTTGTGCATATAAAATCTGAGAGCAAATATATCAAGCAAGATCAATGGAGATAGGAAGAATGGAGATTCAAACCCTATTGGACATGTGATGGTATAATCTTTGTGATTTCATCCGATTTGCATTGTCTGAGGTAATCTTCATATGTTATGGTGGATCTTTGTTGATTGTTAGGCTAGGGTTTTGTGGTTGAATTCATTTAGCCTTTCAATATTGTTATTATTGTTATCCATTTTCACCATATACAGTAATGTCTGTGCATCATCCAACCATGGCTCACAATCAAGATATGGTCTCCAAGTGATGTTATCCAATGAATCAAGCACCCAACACCAATACTCCATCTTACCCAACTTATGCTGAGTAAGGATACCTGCATAGAAATACACATATGGCTGCCTCTCTCCATGAACTCTGTGATGGATAGGGTTTGTAATAGCAATGTGCTCCTAGCACTAGATCTGTAATAAAGTGCATCTTGTAGACACACTCGCACTCTCATCATACACTACCTGATGAAGATCATGATATAAATGTGCCATCATGCAAACACCCCAAGCATATCGAGTATGATGTTGCATCATACTCAGGAGAATCTCACCCCATCTAATAAAAAAACCTCATGATCGCCTATTAGGACATATAAATCCTCCAATTAGACCAGCAAGAATAATGGGAAGAGCCTCATAATACATCACCACATTAACCCATTAGATCTCTCCTCTACCAATGCTATCATCAGCAAACATGACTCTGCAAGCTTTTGTACCAACACAATCCAGAAAATCATATTGCACTAGCTCGCCAGTCATTGGGATGTGCAGAATCCTATAGACATCCTCAAGAGTCACACTAATCTCACCCATAGGTAGGTGGAAAGTGTTATGCTCGTTGTACCATCTCTCGGCTAACGCCATCAACAATCCTCTATTATGCGTAATCTCAGGCATATACAACAAATGACATAAACCACAAGCATCTATATGTCTAATCTTAGCCTGTGTCAACTCTGGCACTAAATGATGTACTATTGGTAATTTCTCCCGACACTGGAGAACATCAAGTTTCTCCTATTTATCAAGAGAAATCAATCAATCGTCAAATCATTATCTATCTATCAAATCAAACTGAAGCAATCTATGCTATCTATCTATGAAATCAAATTGAAGCAACTTACGCTATGAAATCAAAGCAATCCTATCAATCAATCGAGATAATCAAAGCAATCTATCAATCAAGCTAATCAAAGTAATCTATCAATCAAGCTAATCAAAGCAATCCTATCAATCAATCAAGCTAATCAAAGCAATCTATCAATCACACAATCAAAGCAATCCTATCAATCAATCTAGCAATCAAAGCTATCTATCAATCTATCAAGCACGTAATCGCTCAATCAAGTCCCTATTTCATCATCAATACATATTAAACATGTTAAATCTAATCATCAAAGTGATTTTTAGCCTTTGCACTTATCAAAAATATCAAATTTGAGCAAAAGCGCTATCCTATTGAGCATTTGCACTAAACTATAGCAAATACGCTAAATCTAAAGGCATTTGCGCTAAACTAGAGCATATGCGCTATCTTTTTGAAATGCGCTAAATATACAAGCATATGCGCAAACCCATGCAAAAGTGCTACCTTATTGAGCAAAAGCGCTAACAAATGAATCATTTGCGCTATCCTATGCAAAAGCGCTAACATCCTATGCATATACGCTAACAAAAAAACCATTTGCACTAAAACATGCACATGTGGTAATCCTCATTGTATATGCACTAAAACAAAATGCAAAAGTGCTAACCTAACACTGAAAAAATAAAAAAAAATTAAAAATTAAAAAATGCGCCTAAAAACATGAAAAGTCAAACGAAAACTTGAAAACAAATCTCAGGATAAGATACATACTGGATACCCATACTCGCAGGTCGCTGATATCGCCGAACACGCTCAAATTGATGGTTCTCCATAGGAGTCACCATTTCGCCACCTCAGCAAGAATATTTTCTTCACAAGCTAACAAGGATAACAATGAAATTAAAATTAAAATTTTCTTCTTTTCTATTATCTTCTTATTTCCTCTTCTCCTCTTCTTCTTTGTCTTGTTTCTCTTTCTCAGTTGTTTCTTTATCAGAAGTGACATCCTCATTATCTAATGCATCAACATCAATACGGTCAATTTGTTCTATCACTCTTTCACCTTGACTGTCAAATACCTCATCCGGTTTGCTTGAGGATAGGTCAGGTTCTTGATCAGCCTTCCTAGTGGCTTAAGATACTCGGTATATTTTGACAGTAGCTTTAACATGTATGTGTGTATCCTTTTCTACTTCAAAAGTTTTGCCTTCTAGTAACCTAAGTCGCCTCCTTCTCATAAAGAAGATGCCTTTATTCTTATCCATAATTTCAAATAACTTAGAATTTGAAACATCAGGTAAGTATTGTGCAAAAAATTTCTCCCTGATCTCTTCTTCTTTTTCAATGGCAATGTGCCATTTATTATCCAAACAATTATATAAAGAAATTGGAGTAACAGATTTAATCTCAGACAGTGACCGATCATTAATACATAAATATTTAATGACCTCCTAGTCTACCTCCTCTTTCACACTATCATTAAAGTCATCAAAATATTCCTTTAAATCATCAAGCACTTTCCTCCTAGTATTCTTTATTATCCTCTGATAATGTGTCATTGGTTTATAAGAGGTAATATCTATTCTTACCGATGTAGAAGTTGTTGGTGCACTACTGGTAGACTTTGGCATTTTGCTTGATTTCCTTGACTTCTTTACTTCAACCTTTGGTTCAGTGTCCTCTAACTCTAGTGAGTGATTCCTGGTTTTCCGCTTCCTCTTGAATACTTTTGCTGAAATAATCTTAGGTTTCTTTTTGGCTAGTGACTGCTTGGTCACTTTCGGACTAGCAGGAGTAACCAGTGCAGATACTAATGGCACTACTTTTCCCTTTTCTTGCTTCAGTTCCTCAATCAGTGTGACCCTCTCCAGGTAGGTAGTGGTTCTTTTCTTCTTTGCATCTAGTGGTGAGGCAAGTAGGGTAGAGGCATACTTGATCAATAGGTCATTCACCACTTCATACCCCATAGGGCCAACTACTTCCTTTCTAGGTTCCACAGCTTCCATTATGAAGTCATCTATCCTTATTGTGAAACAGATGTCATCTTCATACTTCTTCACTATATCACCAGATATCCTCATTCTCTGGTTCATCTTTCTTTTGAATTCATCAAAATACTTATTTAGAACCTCAGGATGTGTAGTTCCCACTACTTGTAGACTCTTCTTAATTTGTCTGGAAACCGGTAGGTCAGTAGACAATTGAACAACACCTACTCTAGGGAAATAACCTTGAAAATAGAAGAATAGACCGACCAAAAGTTGGCCAAACTTGAACTTCAGTAATTTGTCCTATTTGATGGATTTCAGGTTCACCAACAATTGCTTATGTAAGTAGGTACATAGGTCAAATTTAGTATCTTCCTTGATTATCCTATAAGCAACATTCACCACAGCAGTAGGGACAAAATTCATTATGTTGGCATAGAATATCCTGTGACCAGTCACCATGCAAGCATATTTCACCAGATCATCTTTAATGGTGATGACAGTCATTTCCTATTGGTCACTCACAAAACTGGTGAGCTCTGTCATTTTAGTTTTGGTGACCTTTCGTAGAGTTGGTACTTCTTCAACATTGCAGAATCCAGTCACGGCATGAACCGCTTCCTATGTGATGTCATGGGTCTGCTCGAGATACATCTTGTCACCATGCACTCTACTGAGGATAATGCAAATATGTTCTTCTGTAAATTCTTCTAGAAAAGTATACTGCATTGTGTAGTTTCATCTTCTCGAGGATGCTATACTCTGGTTTGATCTTCTTGTCATCTCCATAGAACAGACTTAGCTGGGAGTGAATCACTAGGGATCCTAGGTCTTCCAACTTACAGTCTATATACCCTGAAATATCTTCCTCGACAATAACTCTGATAAGAATTTGAGATAGGGCATTGTATATCATTTTCTTTTGAAGAAACTCAGTTGTATCTATAGGTACACTAGAACTAGAGTGCGATGTAGAAGCCATAACCAAATGATAAGAATGAATTTCGAAAAAATACCTTCACAATCTAAAATTTAGGTTTTCCAATATTGTGCACAATACACCACTTTGGTTGCTAGTTCACCGCTTAGTGTTCTTCACTGATTGCTTGAAAATGATTACAATATTTTGCATACGATTTCTCCAAATGCTAAACAAATTTCTCTAGTTGCTCTGCTCTTGAAGATTCTTCTTTCAAAAATAGATAAGTGAAAATGACGACGAAAACCCCTTTTAAACAAATTCTCACCTACCATAATAAATGCATCACAGCTAGGGTACAAACCCTAATTTTTCCTTTTACCGCTTCAGATCTTCTGTTGACTGATAGGTAACATATACCAATAAAGATCTTTACTGATATTGTATACACAAAAATAGTTATGAGCAATTAAATAAATATTTTATATTTATTTAATATTTATTCTTCTATTAAATGGTTAATTTGAAAAGATCATTAATTTATTTAATTCATTTTCATGTCTCTCTATTAATTAATATTTTATTAATTAATTCATCTATCCTATTCTTCTAATTAATTAAATATCTAATATTTAATTATTCGTCTAACCAAGTTAATTAAATATCTAATAGTTAATTATCTTCTCCAAACAATAAAAATATCTAATATTTAATAGTTATTCTCTTATCCTATAGTCTCAAATATTAAATGATTTCTCAAATTATTTAATCCCTTATCCAACTCACCCTCCATCTCCACTTCATCTTCACTTTGCCAACTCATCAAACATGTGGCTAAGGAAATTAATATTTCTTAAATATTAATTCATCATTTATCTCCAACCTCCAAACTTAATGAATATTGTGTACATACACACATTTCATTACCATTTCCTATATTCTCTCCAACACCCCTACATCTTAGGAAGGACTTGAGTCCAATTGTCCTATCATGCCTAAATCTTCTCCAACCATCCCTAGATTCTCTCAATCAGCAACCCAATCAAGGTGAGATGAGTGACATTTGTCTTCTCCTTCCCCCTTTCTCTCAACCTTCACCTTTGCTCATAGCCATTCAAATCTGCAGATCTGATCATGACCATTGATCTAAGCCACATAATCTAATCCTTTCAAAGTCTATAAAATCAAGAGCTTCATTTGAGAGAGAGTTAGACTTCAAGTGCATTTTCAAGCAAATCTTTAGTAAAACTTATGCATCCATGAGTTTTAATCTTGAAGCAAATAGCAATTATCATATAGTATCATAGCAACCAGGAAGCCATCAGTGCATTATCTGAGAGCACACCATCTGCAACCAAGAATAGTGGAGTTAGAACACAATGAGACATAAACCATGAAGGTAAAAATAATATTTTATTTTAATATGTATTTCATGTAGTTTCATTGGTTGAGTTTGGATTTCCTATAGCAATTCCATTTGTATTTTGTGAAACTAACTTATTACAGGTGACATTCTGAGGATGAAATTCAAGTCCAGTGGTAACCTTCGCTGGCTTTATCGATTCTATCATTTGCTCTAGCTTAGCAGTACTCTGATTGAATTTGGCAAGTATCTCCTTTGACTTGGTAAGTTCCTTGGAAATAGCAGTATTCAATTCCATCAAGGTTGCATTCTTAGAAATAGCCATGTTTAGTTCACCTTGCATTTCTCCTTTTTCCACTTTACTCTCATGGAGATGATTGGTAAGGGTACTGATTTCTTGCTTCAACTTGGAGATCTCATTATCTTTGTCTTTTACTAGATCTTCAGCTTTCCTTCTATTCTCAAGCTCTTGACACATTCTAATAGTCAGTCCTTCCAACTCACTTCTCAGGTTGGCTTTAGATTCATTCAGTTTTTCAACTTCTTCAACTAGGGCATCTATGTTTGCTTCATCAGAAGAGCTATTTTCAGTAAGTTCCATCAGTTTCTCAGCATGCTCTCTTCTCTTGGCCAAAGAGGCTTTATACTTGACTTTGAGTTCATCATAGGCTCTCTCAGATTGAGTGAGATGATGAGTAAGTTCCCTCACACTGTATTTCCCCCATATCTCCTTCCAAGTGGTTAAACTTATAGAAAGGTTGGCTATGATACCAATTGATGAATACTAAGAGGGGGGGGCTGAATTAGTATGCCAAAAAATACTGTAAGCAAACTCTTAAATAGTTTGGCAGATAACCGGTGCAGCAGATTCACTAATAAACTGGTTAAGATAAATGCAAACCAAATAGAAAATAAATCATTCACCCACAAGAGCATAATCACCATAACATAAGATATTTGACATGGAAACCCAAATGGGAAAAACCATAGTGCACAGAAACTCACAAGTAACTATCTCCAGAATAGTAACCAGACTGGTTAAGGTCAGACCAGTTAAGGTCATACAATGTTCTTCACCAGAACAGATCCTATTAGGAATCTAGATCTCTATTAGGAGATAAGTCCTGTTAAAGACTACCATGTTAAAGGATTTAAGATCCACAGTTGTGAACCACCTTTTTAGAGGATTTACAAAGGCTTTGCTGGGCCTACCCAGTTAAAGGTTTAAAACATGACTAGTAATCACTAAGTGAATGATCTAGATAATAGCACAATATGCTTAATTAGATCCTTGACAGCTCATTGTTAATGCATTTCAGCATTACTTTAGTCTTCAATATCTCCACACTCTATCTCTTCACACTGACCTAATCTTCTCTTCAATAATCGCACATAACCTTTTCTATTATGTATCTCACACATGCAAACCCTAGACATGATGTCCTTATAGAGGAATCTGATTTCATGTCAGTCCAATGAATTAGGCTACAAGTTCCTAAGTACAGTGCATCTAGACACATTTGGTAACGCAGCACAAACACACCGTAAAAGTGTTGGTGCATGATAACTCATCACACATTACAATAATACCGATTGGTAACTCATCACAGTTATGTATTGGTAAATACAATATACTGATTACTGGTTTTCAAAAATGAAGACTGGAAGATTGTATTGTTCCGATCAAAAGTTAACTACCGCTTGGGTCCTTCATAGTGCTTGAGATCCTTGTACCGCTTGAGATCCTTGTACCACTTGAGGTCTTCATACCGCTTGGGGTCTTCAGTCAATTTGTGATCGATAAACATCTTCTGCAAAATATCGATAGTCTAAAGACTACATATTCAATGACATACAATACTGGTTGGAACAACTACCAGTTGAGCATAACTCGTACATCAAGAAAGTGTGTGTCCATCAATGACAATCAAAACATCATCAAAATTCCAACAAGTGGATCATTGATAGCGGGTGTTCTCACCACATGACCGGTGACCAAAGAAAGTTTCTATCTCTGGAAGAATCTAATGGAGGTGTTGTCCAGTTTGGCAATGATGCACCATGTTGTGTGAAAGGTAAAGGATCCATCTCACTAAGTAGAAAAAATAGTGCAAATGATGTGTACTGGGTGGAAGGCCTTAAGAATAACCTTTTAAGTGTTGCTTAGCTGAATGACAAAGGACTTATACTAGAATTCAAAGGTGGAGTCTGTAGAATAATTGGAAAGAGTGGTGAACTTATTTCTACCGGTAAGTAGACCAGAGGACACCTGTTTTAGCTGAATTCTAAGATTAGTCAGTGCTTGATGGTGAAGTTCGATGACAGTTGGATATGGCATAGGAGACTTTGTCATATAAACTTTGATAATATTGTAAAGGCTAGTAAGATCAAGGCAGTAAGAGGATTTCCTTTTCTAAACAAACCAAAGAATTCTTTGTGCAGATAATATCAACTTGGGAAGATGTCTTCCTCAACATTCAAAGGTAAGTCTTTTTTAGTAGAGAACTTACTTGATCTAGTGCACACCGATCTATGTGGTCCAATGAAAACTAGAAGTATTCAGGGAGATTGGTATTTCATGATTCTTATCGATGATTTCTCAAGAATGATGTGGGTCACATTCTTGAAAGACAAGTCTGAGGCATTTGGAAAGTTCAAAGCCTTTAGAGAATTTGTGGAGAAGGAGAGTGACAAAAGAATAAAATGCCTAAGAACTGATCAGGGAGGTGAATTCTCTTTTGATGAATTCAACAAGTATTATGAAGAGAACGACATCAAGAGGTAGTTGTTAGCCCCAAGGACACCACAACAGAAAGAAACAATATGACTGTAGTTGAAGTGGCCAGAACTATGCTGATCAAAGGAAATGTCGCTCACACATTTTGGAGAGAAGTGGTGAGCACTGCAGTCTATACTATGAATTGGGTACTCATCAAGAAAGGTAAAGATAAAACCCCTTATGAGTACTGGACTGGGAGAACTCCCACTATGAGTGATTTCAAAGTGTTTGGGACTAAGTGCTATATCAGGAGAGCTGAGCATCTGAGCAAGTTTGATGCTAAATGTGATGAAGGAATATTTCTGGGATATTCCACTAAAAGGAAAACTCTGAAATGCTACAACAACAGGACTCACAAAATTGTTGAGAGCGTCAATGTTAGGGTTGATGAATCCCCTGAGAAACCTGAGGAAACCGACAGTGAGCAAGTGGAAGATGAACCGGGTTTAGCCTTCTGGGAACCGGTTATGAAAGAAACAAGTAAAGACCTTAGTGTTCCTATATCAGTAGAAGCTGCAGTAGGAGAAGAACAAGATGGACTAGAAGAAGAAGAGGAAAAGCAAGTGGAACTAGCTAGGGTCATTCCTAGGTATGTGAAACTACATCATGATCTGAAGCAAATCATAGGAGACAAAGATGAAGGGATACTCACAAGGAGAAAGGTAAAAGAAAACTCTTGCATGATTTGAGAATTTGAGCCTAAGACCACTAGAGAGGCACTTACCGACGAAGACTGGATAAAGGCAATGGAAGAGGAGTTGGACCAGATAGAGAAGAATGCAATATGGTCCTTGGTACCTAGACTAGAACACAAGAATGTAATAGGTACCAAATGGGTCTTCAGGAACAAGTTGAATGAAGAAGGCACGGTGGTAAGAAACAAGGCAAGACTTGTATGCAAGGGATATCCTTAGGAAGAGGGACAAGACTATGGAGAAACCTTTGCCCCAATGGCTAGATTGGAAGGTGTTCAAATGCTATTTGCATTTGCAGCATTTAAGGGATTCAAGGTGTACCAGATGGATGTGAAGTCTACATTCTTGAATGGAATCCTATAAGAAGAAGTGTATATTGAGCAACCAGATGGGTTTGCTTTGTCAGAAGATAGTAACATGGTGTGTAGATTACACAAGGCCCTATATAGATTGAAACAAGCACCAAGGGCATGGTATGAACGCTTACACTCTCATCTTGTGAAGATAGGATTTTAGAGAATAAGTGAGGATAGCAACATCTACCTGAAATCTAAAGGTGGTCAGATTCTAATATGTGAAGTATTTGTACATGACATAATCTTTGGAGGAGATGATGAAATGAGCCATGCATTCGCAGATGAAATGAAGAAAGAGTTTGAGATGTCTTTGATTGGAGAGATAAAGTTCTTTATTGGTCTACAGATTCAGTAGATGAAGGAGGGTATCTTCATTACCCAGTCCAAGTATATCAAGAGGTATTGAAGACATTTGGCATGGAGGAGAGAAAACCAGTTGGAACACTGACAGTGACCAGCTGCAAACTGACAAAGGAGGATGATACAACATTGGTGGATGAGGAGTACCAATCAATGATCGGTAAGCTGCACTATGTGGTGCACAATAGACTGGATATTGCTCATGCTATGGGCATTGTGGCCCATTTTAAGAAGAATCTAAGAGAATCCCACTTGGTAGCAGTTAAGAGGATTCTTAGATACCTAAAAGGGATAGTTCATTATGGATTGTGGTATCCATACAATGTTGACTTTGATCTCAAAGTATTTATCGATGCAGATTGGGTAGGTAAAGTGGATGACCGGAAGAGCACAATTGGTGGAGCATTCTTTCTTGGTGGAAGACTAGTATCGTGGATGAGAAAGAAGCAAAACTATATTTTTCAGTCTACAGTTGAAGTAGAATATGTGGCAACATTTATGAACTGCACTTAGGCAATCTTGATGAAGCATGTATTGAATGGCTTCTAGGTGATCATATCTGAACCGGTGAGTATATTTTGTGAAAACACAAGTGCAATAAATATTTCCAAGAATCCGGTATTGCATGCTGCAACTAAGCACATTGAGCTCAAGTTTCATTTCTTGAGAGAAAAGGTTCAGAATAAGGAAGTTGTATTAGAACATGTTTCTAGTAAGGAGCACCTAGCAGACATATTCACTAAGCCCTTACCGAAGACTACATTTACCTATTTGAGAGGTGAATTAGGGGTTCTACCCCTTCATGAAGTAAATTAAAGATGTGTGCTCCACATCAGTGAGGTACTATAGTGACAAATCTTATAGGATTGATGTGTTGAAGGATGCTACTGCATAGGGGGAGCAACATAGTGGAGCTTGGGAGCTTGTGCCTCCACTTTGGCATTGTTGTCAAAGGGGGAGAAGATATCTGATGATGAAGATATATGGGGAAAAGATATATAGAAGAATGCACACTGACTAGTCCAAGTGGTGGTGGTGGTGATCATTTGAAATTGAACCAGTAAATGCTACTGAGCAATGATACACTAAGTATTGCCATCAATGCCAAAGGGGCAAATTGTTGGCATATGATGAAGTTGTGATAATGTATGTTGTCATTGATGTCAATAAGTGTAGGTGAACTGGTATGAAGATCATAAGATGTTGTCACTGATGTTGAAGTAGGAGAACTGGTATGAAGATCAGAAGTGGTTATGGTCAACCAGGATGGAGTGAACCGGTGTCAGGGTTCACTAAGTGTGACTACCAGTTGGTAGTCTTAGCTCTAGGGTTTCTGGTTTGGTGATCTGACTTGTGCGATGCAACCGATGATGTTCTATGATGATTTAGCTAAGGAATAAGGATAAGGATCGAGATGCCATGTCAGCTGTGTGCACGTGAATGATTTCCTTGAGGATCTTGTGCATGAAGATCAAATGCATTGAATGTCTACCTCGATAATGCACGATGTTATTAGCAGTGTGAAGAGCACATGATGGGTTACTGATTTCCAGATGTGGTGAAGATTGGATGATGTAGAATGACTTGAGATCTGTTTTAGATCATTTCATTCTATGCAATGTTTTTGAATGGTCAAGATTGGACCGCTTGTAATTGTTAACCTAAAATGTTTAGGGTTTAGGGTTTATGCTACCACCTAATTGTTGTCTATAAGGTCGATGATGTTTGTTATTGTTGGTGTTGGCAAATGTTGTGTTTGTGTCTGCATTTTGAGATACTTGCCAACCCAGAGTGTGGAATCTGCAGAGTGTGATTGCAGAGGAGAGGAGCTAAAAAGGATCTGCCTTAGCAACTAGTGTTGTTATCAGATTGGAGTGTTTTACCTCTTGTCTTCTAACCATTTCAACAAAAGGAAAATCCCTTGACCGGGTAGCTTTAACAGGTTTGTTGCAAATCCTCTAACCAGGTCAACCAGGTGACTCAAGTTCATTGAGTTCTTTAAATCCTCTAGCGAGGTAACCTTTAACAAGGTATATAGCCATCCCTTAACCAGGTGATCCCTAACAGGATCGGTTCCTAAAAAAACCTTATTGTAAAGTCTTTAACCGGACTAGGCTCCTAACAGAGCGGACTTCTAAAGAGTTCAAAAATAAGCTTGTGGGTATTCATCCCCAACGTGGTTTTTCCCATTTGGGTTTCCATGTCAAAAATCTGTGTGTTATGGGCTGTGAATTTTTCATGTGATGATTGTGTGATTCTGATTTAAGTTAGATATGCATGAAGAGTTAAATGGTTGTGGTATTATTGATACAACTCATGCATGAGTATATTGGTGAAGTAGTCATCAAGTTTTGAGATCTGTTGAATGTTGTCTGAAGTACTTTTATTTTACTGGTTTAGCTGTCTGAAGTGTTTTTGTGTTTAACCGGTATAGCCATGGTTAAGTTCAGTGGTGAAGACAACTGGTCAGCTATTACGATTAATGATAGTCCTAAAGATACTGAGAGGGGGGGTGAATCAGTATCTAACTGATTAGCAGAATATTTAACCTTATTAAGAACTTTGCATCCCAAAATAGTGTATCAGTAAATAAAAACTAATGCAGTAAACAGGAACAATAAAGACAACATAGAAAACACACAATAACACAAGATGTTTAACAAGGAAACCCAATGTGGGAAAAACAATGGTGGGATTTGTGACCCACAATATTCACACACTGGCCAATGAATAAATATTACTTACAATGAGAGGCCTACACATGCAGGAAGACCAACTACCTAGAGCTCACTGCTCAATAAGAGTCACACTGACTACAAAAGTGGATTACAAAATCTAATACAATGTACTGCTTCAAATCAGCATCAACTATGCCAGGTTCACTACCAGTTTAAGCTCATTATATAACAAAAACCTTCATTGTCAACTATATCTCCTTATACAAAATGTCATCTATATATTCTCTCCATGCATATACCTCCTACACAAAATGATCTATAAGATCGCATACATATATATGAGTCTTTTACAATATGCCTTGTCGGCTTTACAAAAGATAATTACAATTAAATACAATAAACAAAATTTTATTCCCTGTCAGTTGGGGTGTCAGTATGCATTGTTGCCATTGTCGGTGAAGTGTTTGTCGGTGTATGTATATGTCTATGCCAGTACCGGTGCCTATCGGGGGATTTACCAAATGAGTGCCAGAAGGTTGCCAGATGGTTGCCATCAATGACAACACCATTATTCTCATAAGAGTGTAGAATGCCAACAATCTCCCCCTTTGGCATTGATGGCAACACTCATGGGAAAAATCCAAAAACTATTTCCAAAAACCAAAGTCCAAAAAGTTACCAAAAAGATGTGCTCCCCCTAAGCAGATGATCTCCTTTGATTAATCATTTTTCTCTGTCCACTACTCCCCCTTTGACATCAATGAAAAAGGTTGTCAAAATTTGTCAAACAAGTGCAAAAATTTCACCTCAAAGTTTGTAACTGGTTGGTTACAATCTGAAATATGTCTACCAAAACTAAATTTAGAATCTGCATGAATCTGTTGTTGTCATTCAGGGTTGCCTCAGTCTGTTGGATCGTGTCGGTGAGATGATGCATGTGCTCTTCTAGTGATCTTTCTCCTCGAAGTAATGCCTTAGAGATCTCACTGCTAAGAGAGATTAGATTGTCCAACTTAGGACCAAGTTTATATTTAAGTTCTTTGATTTGAGACTTAATCCTTGCTTTCTATTTCTCACACTTCTCCAATTTCTCCTCAAAACCTACTATTCCCTACTCAATAACTGATATAGGTTTGGATGAACCAATTATGTTGTCAGCTATGTCATCTATTTCCTTCTGTACTCTTCTTATTTCTTTTTCTGTGTCCTGTGTCAAAAGATGTGGTTTACATGTTTCTCTGTACAACTCTTTATATTCCAAAATTATAGTATTCAGTGCCAGTAAAAGTGTGTTTATATGTTTTGTGCACTTCTTTATTCTATCCTCAAAGAATTTATCCTTTTCCTTTTCAACTTTCTCTTTGAATGTGTCCTCATTCACCTTATCAACTGTTGTTACATTCTCGGTAATGAATTTGGCCAATGTGTCCAACTTACCTAAAGAGTCCTTTACATGATGTATATTACATTTCATTGGAATCACTTTAAGAATTGGCATTGCATCATCAATTTCTTTGTAAGCCAATGCATTACAGTCAGTTATCTTCTTGATAGAGTCCAGGAGTACCTCTGTCACATTAGTAGGCCTGAATTCACTTAATGAAGTACCGGATGTTTGACCAACTACCTTGATTACCTCTGTGCTTCCAACATTTGTAACCATTTTTCTTGTATTATCCTCTGGTGGATCAGACTGAGTTTGTATTTCAATCAGTAAAGGTTTGGGTTTCTCAGTGATTACCGGTTTCACTACCTCAATATGTACCTGTGCCTCTGTAGGTTTCTCTGTCGGTTTCTATATGTGCTCAACTATTAGTATCTTTGTCTCAGTAGGTTTCTCTATGTTAGCATCTATACCTTCAGTATTTATTCCAATATCCAATGGTTATTCAATTTGTAATTTTTTCTCTATTTGGATCTCAATCTCTAGTCTCTGTCAGTTGCTCAACAATGTTTCCACTACCAACAATATCATCCTTAACCTCTATATTGTCCTTATCCACAACAATGTTCACTTCCATAGTGTCTACATTCATGGTGAATAGTATTTCAGATTCAGGATTAGTGTTATCATGTGTGATACATTCACTTTCAGTAACTAGTGGAACATCAGTATGTACCGGTGCAATATCCAAGGGTGGTGGTAAGTTATCAATTATCTTGATGTTTGGTATTCCACCAGCTTTACCTTTCCCTTTGTCCTTATCCTTCTGATATACTTTGAATGTTTTCTTTGGTTGGTTCAATTCCTCTTGTTTTTCTTTTTCCACAAAGAAGATATCCCATTTATCAGTAGTTTCCTCTATAATCTCATTTACTCTACCTGCCATCAAACTCACTTGTCGGTGACCACTAGCAAAAATGGATCTGTTAGCTTCACAAATTAGGTCATCAATCTCTTCTTTTGAGTTAACTGGATGTACAGCTAGAAGTTTTTCAACCTTAAGTTTCTTGTCCAATTCCATTACTGCAATCCTCTTTGCATCTAACCATCTATAAAGTTCATTGGGCAAGTCATCCACAACTTCAATTAAAACTTTCTTGTATATATCCATGTGTAAAATTATACTGTTTTCAATGCTTTCCTTGTCTGAATCATTGAATGTGTTATACAATTTACTCACATTAGCCAAATTACCATCACCAATTATTTCATTTAACAAATTATCTAATGAGGGTATGACCAGTTTTTGTTTCTTCTTGGGAGTCAGTTTCTTAGCCGGCTGCCTTACTGCCTATTGTTTCTTCCTTAAGGTTCTTGTTCTTTTGGGTGGAGGAGAGGGTACCGGTGAAGGTTTTCTCTTCCTTTCAACTCTTTTGAATTCAGCTGGTATCTCACTGTCAGAAGATGTGTCAACCGGTGAAATGTGTGCCTCCGGTTGCAGTCCTTCCAGTTCATTAGCTGATATACCAGTAATATTCATATCATTTTCTTTGATTTCCTTTACCTACTTTGATGCATCTCTTATGTATTTTTCTCTTTTCTTCCTTTGCTTCATTGTTTTCACATTGCTTTCAATTGTTTCAGCACTACCAAAAACTTCTTCTATTGGTTCTCTAGGTGCATCTAACAAGGCTTTTGCATAAGTCTCAATTATGTTGAGATCTACCTCATAACCCATTTTTGTTACCCATACAATCCTAGGTAGTACAACTTCCATCCATGTTTCATCCTTCTTGATTACAAAACAGATTTCTTTATCATATTTATCCACTACACTCTGTGGTAGTCTTTCTCTGGTTTTCATTTTAGCTTGAAAAACTTTAAAGTATTCAATGATGTTGTTTTCCTTAGCAGTACCCATCCCGGTGAAAGCTTCATGTAATTGTTTTCCTACCGGTATGTCATATCCAAAGTATTTCTGTCCTATACCAGGGATTTCCTTTGTGAAATACAACATTAAGCATACTAAGGGATTACCAAAATGAAATTTCCCTTTCTTATCACCTTTGATATTTTTCAAATTATCTATGAGTTCATCCTTCAGCCATTCACACACATCTATTTTTACATTATTGTTCACCATTTCATATGCACTATTAATGCAAAGACTAGAAACTGAATTAAGTCTATTTGCATGAGTAGTCTTGTAACCTAAAATAATACTTATGAATCTCACATTGATGTGCTTGATTTCATTCACTCTTAGAGATCTATTGTCTGATGTTGCTCCGGTTAGGGTCATTACTTTACTGTTAGGGACTTTTTTTGTTTTGTCTAGTCTGCTGCTAGTTGAGGGTAAACCTATTACTACCCTAATTTCTTGCCGATTTATTTTGCAGACAGAGTCTAACCATAGAAATTCTCCATGTGCCCTACTTAGGACAATTCTCACTACTTCTTCCAGAAATTCAAGGATGTTCAATATTTCAACAAAACCTAAAGTCTCCACAATCTTGTGCTCGGGTTTGACAATGCCATTTTCATCACAAATTATGGTTCTAAACATTTTAAACAATTCCTCAAAACCTAATTCTTCAATGTTGCAGTGAATATATAACCTAGGGTCTTCACCATAAGCTACACCTTTAGGAATCTTTGAAAATGCACCTATGGAATCATCTTGCTTAGCTACTTCAGGAATAATTTTGAACATGGGCCTAGGGCATTTTATGTTTTCCACGATAGTAGGGTTTGCAATAAATTTGGGAGTAGAAGAAGAAGCCATTTGAAAAATACCTTTAGCTGCCTGATAATGTCTAAATGCTTGAAATAAATCACTTCACACCTTCGCCTTGAATGCCTTCACTCGGATTTCGCGCTCTCTACTAATTTGAATGCTTGGTGAATCAAAAATGAGGGAAAACCAATGATTTATAATGACTTTTCCTTCAACAACTACATTAAATGCTCTCCGGTTAAGTGAAAACTTAACACATCTGTCGGTAGAGAAGAAATTTATCTTCTCACCATCAACCGAGGGTAATCTACATGATATTTCAATTTGCTGCAATACCCCCAAAGGGTTACTTCTCAATTGGATGAATAATCTCCTGTCGGTGGAGTAATACTCTATTCTACCAGTGAGTAAATAGTCTCATCAACATTCTAATCTATCTTCCTAATCTATTGTTTTGAAAATTCTTTCTTTACCTCATATACCTTTTCTTTGCCTTTCAAACTAGGTCCTTTATTATTTACCGGTGAAGTCTTGCTTCTACAAAATTTTGCAATATGTCTAATTTTGATACAAGCATAACAAGTTACATTATTCTTCTAAGTAGCCTTTCCATATCCTATGTCAGTTTGTGTTCTGCATTGATTAGATAAGTGCCCAAATCTTCCACAAACATAACATTTCACATTCATTCTGCAGTTTTCTGAATTATGACCAACTTTGTTGCATTTGAAACACTAACTAGTGGGTGCATTAATGTTCTGATTATTTATGAATCTACACTGATTTTCTCTATGACCATACTTGTTACAATTAAAGTGTTTCCCATTAAATTTATAAGCATTAGGCTGTCTTACCGGTTTATTATGATCATGATTGTTTGTAGCACCGAAACTTTCTCCAACTTCAAATCCAAGTCCATTAGTATCTCCATTAGGTTTCTGACTTTTTAGCATGTTATCAAATTTTTTTGAACTTTTCTTGAATTTCTCTTTGTGTTGATTTGCGGTAGCCAACTAATTTTCTAGAATTCTCTTTTGTCTCATAAGTTCAGTTTTATCATGTTGCATGTGAATCAGATCTGTCTTCAACATATCATTTTCATGACCGAGTCTTAGATTTTCATTTCCAGCATCATTGAGTCTCTAGTCAAGTCATCTTCATTCTTCTTCCTATCTTCAATGTGTTTACAAAACCTCATAGTCATATCTTGCATTTCATTTTTCATATTATTGTTTTCTTGTCTCAACTTCTTCACAACTTCATTAAGAGTTTCATTTTCATCATTATCATTCTGCATCTTCTCATGAAGTTCTTTTCTTTTATTTCAAGCTATAGTAAGATTCTCTTGAAGTCCTTGAATGAATTCCTGTGCAGTCCTTAGATCATCTTCAAGTTTGATATTCTTCAACTTCTCTACATCATAGTCTATGAGAGTTGTTATCACTGATTAAAAATGGGTTTTTCTTTTCCCATAATTGGCTATGATTTTTTTTGAAATCTTGAGTAAGGGGCATTTTCATTTGCTTCAGCTCTATTTTAGGTCTTAAGGGTTTAGGGTTTTTTGATTTTAAATCACCTAATATCTGATAAAAAACCCTCTGGTTTCTATTCTTTCATTACTTTATCCACTTAAGTAATGGGTCATGGGATCGTAGGAAGTGTCCCCCCTTGTTTTCTTTGCCTAGGCTATCATGTGAATTAATCGCAAAAAATTTATGCCTTATGTGTATCCCTCCTAAAGTTGTTGGGCCCAATAAGTAGTGTGCATCTCACAGATCGATCTACAATTCTCTCTATTTCGCTGGGCAAAGTTGCGCGTGGTTTAAAACCAGCGAAGTTGTGAAAATCACGTGGCATGCCACCTACATGGTCTAGTTGGTCAAGAAGGCGAGTAGAATGGCGGCACGTGGCACTAGCTACAACAATCACCAAGTCGAGATCAAAGGTTAAAAGGCGGGTCCCAGAGGTGAGTCAGATCGTAGGAGGGGAGGTGACCTGGCAGATAAAAGTGTCAAAGAATTAATCGGAGCCCAGTGCTTTCTCTCGGTGAATGAAAAAATGACATGTCAACTCTGGAGGTGACTGGACGCCAGGTGTTCAAAGTTAAGTCAGAGGGCCCACCCCTCCCAGAGTCTATTCAGATGGTTAAGCACCGAGCAACTAAAAAGTGATCTGACGGCCTGTGCTATTTCGCAAGGGTAAGATGCTCGTGTTTTATACCCTACGAAATAGCAAAAGTAAATGAGGACCATCCATGTGTCTTGATAGATGGTAACGTGTCCATGGAAATGTGGTCTTAGAAGAAATCTGTGGGCCCACCAAGGTGGAACCGGCGGTATAACAGAAACACACGTGGCTGACGTTGAGCTGAATGTGAAAGGTTTTTAAAGCCAGTGGTTGAGTGCCACATGGTAGCTCATAGCAAATAAAGAAGCGGGACCCAGTGCGGAACCAAGGTTGTTAGCTAGTGTAATGGTCGATCAAGTTTCTTTTGATCTGATGGTCGGTGCTATTTCATAGGATTGAAATGCCTGATGGTTATGCTTGGTGAAGTTGCGAAAGAGTGAAGACAAAGAATTGCAGGAATGTTGTGACCCATTGGTGCAAAAAATATGAATTCTCCCATGAATTCAATTTTGAAAGGACGACCGAAGCATGCGGAATCAATGTTGCAGTTAAGACCTTGGGTACAATATATGATTTCCTATCAATTGGATGAAGGTATCTTTTAAAAGAATTATTGTAGAGGATCAGATATAGAGCTATTTTCTTCAGATACAAAGCAAGTCAGTTCGGTTGTAGAGCAAATTCCTCCAAGTTAAGAACAAGTTTTCTCGTACTCTCGTGCTGCAATTTTTGTGTGGTGTGTTTTAGATAAGATATTGATTTGTCATAGAATTAGATAGGGACAGTATTCATTTCTTGTGTTTTCAAAATGGCACCTAAGAGGGAATTTTCTATGAAAGTAAATTATCCGGAAAGAGCCATCTATGATGATTTTCTTGAACAGTTGACGTTGTCAACTAATCAGGCATTGAAAGCAAAAGAGCTAGTGCTTAGAATTCCCCACCTGAAAATAGGAGAAGGACTGTATGACAAGGGGAACTGGTTGAGAGACCCAAAAGTTGGATTGTCTGGGTTGGGGTTATTTAAAGTTGGATTTAGAATGACAAATTCTCCGGCCCCGCAAAACAGTATTTGGGAATTAGATGTTGGGAAGTTGGTATTCCCAGGGGTGTTTATGGACATTGATTTGTTAACCCAAATTGCACTCAATTATGATCCAGTCACAAGAAGCATTCAAAACATAAATGGAAAAACCCTTATTGAGATTAATACTGAAGAATTCAGAAATGCTTTTGGGCTCAATGAGTTCACCAATTTTCTAGAACCCATAAATTTCAAATCATTAGCTCAAATTTATAGTGCACAGAGGAATCATCTTAGGAATGGGCCTCTCAAGGAATTTTTTGTGAAGATAGGTGGGTTGACAATTGTAGGACCCAACAAAGAGGAGCCCTTTTCATTGAGTATGTTCACCCTCAGGGCTAAGGGACTGTATTGGGCACTTTGCTAAGTTTTGGGAGAAGACACTGAAGCAAATATGCCTAATCACTACCTGTTAATGATTGCTCAGATTTTGAATCCTTCTCTTGTAGTTACATTTGATTATGCTTCTTTCATTGTTGATACTATTGATGGAGGGTTAACAGGAATAAAGAATGGAAAGGTAGATAAGCCTTTTGGATGGTACTCACTCCTAATGCACCTTTTTCTTTTCAAAGGTGGTGATTACTTTGCCAGTGGATTGGACCTTGTCAAAGAGAAAGAAGGAGAAAAAATGTCAGTACAATTATGGAGTACTATGTTGTCATAGGATAGAGAGGATGCCAGTTTCTTGTAGTTTGATAAATACTTTGCATCTAAGATTAGGACTCTCCTCTGCTCAGAGAACCCAAGAATCCCTAAGGTTCTTTTGGAATTCATAAGACCAAAAGAGTTTGTAGAGAACATAAAAATTGTTCACAATTGGGGTGACATTTATCTGTACCCAGTCTCAACAGTTTTCAGAGTGTTTGGTTTTAGAGGCACCCCATTTTTGTTACCCTATCAGGTCCCTCTCAAAGTGGGAATTGCAGAGATCCTTAGACAATTTGGTGGTATACAAGAAGCAGAACTGACAGGCAGGGGTAAAGGGACTTTTTTCCCTACAGTTACCATAGCTCACCAATTTGTAATAACAAAAGGAGGTTGGAATTGCTTTGAGGATTTTTTCAAGCCTTATCATTTGTCTATTGCAGTATCCAGGTGTGCTGATCCAGAAGATTTTTTCAACGACATGTTTAGAAAGAGAGCAGCATGCAGAGGTTGGCCTCATCAATTTCAGTTTCCTGAAGACCTCATCAGAAATGAGTTTTATCTAGATGAGCAGGAGCTGAGAAAGGAAAAATGGGTGGCTTATAAGAAAGCCTTGGATTTTGTGCATCAGTTTGATGCCAGCTATGACCCATTGTCTAGCTTTTTCCCTCTGGTGGAGAAAATAAAGTTTTTAATTGTTTGCTTTGAGGATGTGATGCAGACCCTGAAGGAGAAGAGGGAAGCTGTGATTAAAGGCAATCCTGAGAAGGCAAGAGTAGTTCTAAGTAGGTCAGCTTCCAACAAAGCAATCCCTCTTGGTGATTATACACTGCACAAGAAGTTTAGTTATAGTGTGTTGATGCCTGCAACAGGGGAGCCCTCTACCTCAAAAGGAAAGAGGAAGATACAAGATGTCATTGACATCCAAGAGAGCCCAAAGAAGCAGAGGGTAGGGAAAGAAGTACAATCGGATGCACCTTTGTATTCTCCATCCCAATCCCCTATCCACATAGGAGATGAGCAAGTAGCAGCTGAGCAGCTCCTATAGTTAGGCAGTCTAGGGGAAATTGCCTACACTTATGATGAAGTGGAAGAAGGAATGCCAGAAGAACCCCCTGCTACTGAAATGGACATTACCTCCACTGAACTCAAAGGCCAGGAGTGGGATCTTGAAATAAAGCAGGCAAGTAATGCCTTCTTGGCTGACAATAATTTTATCACATCAAAAGCATTTGTGCAATTTATATGGAAGCAAAACATAGATAAGTATAATGCTAGATGTGAAAAGAGAAAAGGTGAGCAGCGTAATAAAGATCTAGCCTTGATAGAGGAGGAAATAAAGCAAGAGATGATGGAAGAATTCAAGACCATCACCCCTGAACAAGGGAGAGATATGGTGGCTCAAGTTGGAGTACTTATTCTACCTGAATGGGATATAGTAGATGCCCTAGTACTAGACGCAGTGAGGAAGGAGACCAAACCCATGGAGGGGATTAATTTCGGTAAGGATAATGCTGCACTCGTCATGTGGTCTCTCAAGAGAAATGAGAGTAGGAAAAACAAAGATACCCCAGGGTCAAGTTACCTTGGTGGAATGATGGTGAAGAGAGTGCAGAATACCAGGGTGGTGGAAGCTGCTAGCACTGTGTTAGAGACTGCAAAATTTAGTGTTGCAGTAGCAGAAAAGGAAGCCAAGGAAAAAGAGGTCCTCCAAGTCAAGTTGGAGATAGTTTTGAAGGCTTACAACGGTTCTAAGGAGGAGGTAAGAAGTAAGGATAATATCATTGCTAAGCTTCAGAGCCAATTGACTGGACAACACCATCAAGGCGATTCTTCAACACTGATGATCTCCTCTTCTCCTGCAAGACCTCCACCTACTAGACCTATCATTGAGTTTCCACCATCTCCAGCACCCTCCAGCTCTCAAATGGTTGAGATAACTCCTCAAGAATTAGAAAATTTAAAATAGGCTCAGGCCTTATATGCAAAGAAGTATGAGGAGAGAGTAAGGGGAGACAAGGCCTTAGAAAATTTAAAATAGGCTCAGGCAATGTAATGAGCTCAGGGGAGACAAGGCCATATTGACACCAATTTTTGACAAATGGAGGCCTAGGGAGCAAGATTTAGAGTTTATGTGTGTGTCTTGTGATGAAGCAAGGGCCAATCCTATCATTAGATCCACTTTTGACATCACTAAAGATTTAATACAATTAGCAGAAGGGGTGTTTAATGCTGATAGGAAAGTTAATTTGTGCAAAAAGGAATATGCTGATCAAGTTTTTGAGTTGCTCCTAGGAGTTTTTGCTAGCCCAGATCAACTAAAAGATAAACAAATTTGTCTTAAGGAGGTAGAAGCTAAACTGTCAGCAAGAATTAAGGGAATTATTGATCTAGATGATGCTTCTTTCTTTGTTATAACAATACAGGAGATAGAGAAAATTAAGGCACATTATGGTTTTCTCAATTCAAAAGTCAACAAAATGAGAAACTCCTAGGAAAGGTTGACCAAGGCTAAGGCTAAAGTGATTAGTTTCTCATGGCCGACTGATGATGTGTATGATGAGTGGACAACAAAGTATGCCACTCATGATCCAGAACAGTTAGAGAGCCCTCCTAAAAAGATAGAAGAAGTTACAACTGAACAGCCTACTAAAGAAGTTACAGAGGCCGAAAAGAACTTGTAATTGTTTTTGCGAAAAGCTTTGTAACTTCTTTGTTTTTGAAAGAAATGATTGTAACAAACTCTCCTCGAAAATTCTGAAGCTTTGTGCATCCATGTTGTTATAAACGGATACCAGGACTAGAGAGAAGGGGATCGCAAAAGAATTGTAAGAAAACGCTGCAGAAATTTATCTGAGCTTTTCTGAGTCTAATGGGGAATATTAAAAAACTTTTTGTAATATTTTTCTGAATATAATATCAATATACAGACCATCGGTTTTGGGTAAAGCTTTGTGTCATCTTCAAAGTGTGTTTACAATTTGTTTACTATTTTCATTCTGAATAATCTAGGGTTATTTTGTTTGAATGGGGTAGCAAGGCTATCTTTAGTAGATGTGCTCGTTGGCTTTTCTCTTTAGGAGGGAAATTAAAAACCTGGGGATCACTCATACCAGTAAATTCTTTGGAAGAAACTTTGAATCTTGATGATCATAGTTTAATTTGGGATGCATAAATTCTTATAAGTGTTAGGCATGTATATAGAAACCAAGCTAATGGGGGTGCATAAAGATATTTTGTTTGAGGAGTATTATCTGAGTTTTAGATGACTTTGTGACCTTGGATAAGGCACTGGTATTGATTGAAGTTATTTATTGCATGTTTTGTTGATCGAAATACTGAATTTGAGTATAATTTTCATTCCTTTGTTTCAGTTAGTTTCAAGGTAAATAGATCCACTGGTTTATGGACTGGTTTGCTGTGGATTTACCATTTGAAAGTGTGAATTCGGTTCACAAAGGTATACCTGCCTGGACTCTGAATGAGTCCAAAGTGTAGAAGGTTGAATCAAACCTTGTCATATGTTGTCCTAAGAGTTTCCTTCCCCTTAACATCCCTCTTACATAGAATTTGATCATCTTATTATAAGGATGTTGAAGTGAGTTAGATTTTGAAAACAACAAGAGCTTCTTCCAATTATTATCTTAAGTTCTCTATCTGTATCGGTGTCAAAATCTTCCTCAATCTATTAGGCTTTTTAAAATAGAGGATCAGGCTCTGATACCAATTGTTAGGATTAATGATAGTCCGAAAGATACTGAGAGGGGGGGTGAATCAGTATCTAACTAGTTAGCAGAATATTTAACCTTATTAGGAACTTTGCATCCCAAAATAGTTTACCAGTAAATAATGAGGTAAACAGGAACAATAAAGACAACATAGAAAACACACCATAACACAAGATGTCTAACAAGGAAACCTGATGTGGGAAAAACCTCGGTGAGATTTGTGACCCACAATATTCACTCACTGGCAAATGAATAAATATTACTTACAATGAGGGGCCTCCAGATGCAGGAAGGCCAACTGCCTAGAGCTCACTACTCAATAAGAGTCACACTGACTACAAAAGTGGACTACAAAATCCAATACAATGTACTACTTCAAATCAGCATCAACTATGCCATGTTCAGTACCGGTTTAAGCTCATTCTATAACAAAAACCTTCATTGTCAACTATATCTCCTTATATAAAATATCATCTATATATTCTCTCCATGTATATACCTCCTACAAAAAATGATCTATAAGATCTCATACATATATATGAGTCTTTTACAATATGCCTTGTCGGCTTTACAAAAGATAATTACAAAAAAAATACAATAAACAAAAGTTTATTCCCTATCGGCTGGGGTGTCGGTACGCATTGTTGCCGCTGTTGGTGAAGTGTCTATTGGTGTATGTAGATGTCTCTATTGGTGCTAGTGCCTGTCGGGGGCTTTACCAGATGAGTGCCAAAAGGTTTCCAGATGGTTTCCATCAATGATAACACCATTATTCTCATAAGAGTGTAGAATGCCAACATCAGCATTGTTTTAATATGATAAGGTATTGAGAAGTTTTTGTCTGTACTGATTCACCCCCTCCTCTCAGTACTAATTAGGGTATTACTTGTTCATCATTATTCATCACCATGAAGCAAATGGAATCTTCATACTTGTTTACCACTTCAGCTGGTATGTGCTCCCTTGCATTCATTTGCTTTTCAAATTTATTGAAGTAACCCCATATAATATCATCAAATTTATCCTTGATCATCTAGATATTGTTATTTATTTGCAACAATGATAGGGTACCGGTTATCCATTGAATATCTTGTATACCTGGGAAAAAGTTTTGAAAATGAAAGAATAAACACACAATGAGTTGACCAAATTTGAATCTAAGTTTCTTGTCCTTTTTGATAGCTTCCAAATTTGCCATTAATTGGCTTCTCAAAGCTTCTGCCAAGTCATAGTCAACTCATTCCTTAATCATCCGGTAAGAAGTATGAATAGCTGTTGCCGGTATGTTGTTCAATCTGCTAGAGTAGAAAATTCTATATCCTATCACCATTGAAGCAAATTTTACAGCAGGATCATTTATATTGTTTACCGTCATGGCCCTTCCATCCCAAGTTGATCCTGTAAGATTTTCCACTTCACTCTTTGACACTGATCTTAATAATGGTACTTCACCGGTTGAGCAGAAATTAGTTACCGCATGAGTTGCCTCCCTTGTGATTTTATGCAGTCTATCCAACCACATGAATTGATCATGAATACAACTTAGGACAAATCTAATCAACTCATCATCAAAATCATCAATAAATTTTATTGCATGATGAAACCCTATGTCAGGGATGCTCATAAATTGTTCCTTCAAAATACCCTTATTGTCACACAAAGTTTTGAATTGATTGAAAATTGCTGCTACACCCAAATCATCTAATTTGCAATGATAGAAGGTTCTTACATCCTCAACATGTAGATCACCAATTGGTATACCAGACAATGCATCGACAGGGTCCGTTTCTTCATATTTGTATGGATGTCTTTTAAATTCAGGTTGAGTCATCTCCATCACATCAATTAGATGCGGAGCATACATTTCAACTATGCAAATTTATGAACATAGAGTAAGAATTCTTAGATAAATACCTTTTTGATTTGAAACGAGGGTTTTCAATCATCAAAACCCTGAGTAGCCCGATCACCAATCGAAATCTTTACTCTGATTACTTTAGATTGCTAGAAAATAGATTTGAATTCTATTAGTACACACCTTTTCACTTCTCTCCAAGTTTCTCAAGATTGCAAAGTGACAAATGAAACTCAAAAAGTTCTATTTATTTGCTTTTTATCTCCTGCAATAAATGCTCTTTACCGACAAAACCCTAAAACACTTAAAGTACTCTAAAATACATTACCAGTTGCCAAAACTAAAATCTATTTACTAGTTATATATCAAAAACATCAAAATTCATAATAATATGTAGATTTAACAAATAGTACATCATCCAAAGGTTTGTCTTGAGATTTAACATTATGCACACCCCAAGTTGTGAAGACAACTCAGTTTACCAGTGATGGATTCTCCACTTCGGGTGAAGAATTGGAATCTTCTACTGCTTTGTCATCACTCTTCTTCTTCCAAATCCTATTCATCTCAGCTCTAGTTTTTTCAACATCCACTGTATTTTTCCCTTTCTGATCTGCATAGTGATTTACCGGTTGATTTCTTTGCATTCTACAAAACTTAGCAATGTGTCTCAGTTTATGACAATGATAGCATGCCAAGTTAACAAGATGAGAGGGGGGGTGAATCATTCAAACTTAATCTTCCATAAAAACAACAGATTCAACCTCGGTAACCTTATTAGAAAAATAGTAATGTATGCAAACTCATAAATAGATAAGATCACAAAACATATAACAGCAGATTTCACGTGGAAACCCAAATAGGGAAAAACTACTATGGGATTTTGGACCCACTAAGAAATATACTCTTCTAGAGTATGCTCGGTTAAAAGCAAATCCTGTTAAAGATTACAAAACACATTGCTAGATGTGACCCAGTTAAGGGATTTCCCTCAGATCTGTTAGGATCTTCACCTTGTTAGAAGTGACCTTGTTAATGGATTTCAAACACTCAATCTGAATGTCACCTTGCTAGAGGATTTACAAATAAGACTGTTAAGTCCACTCGGTCAAGAGATTTTCTGTTACTTCACAAAATAACAGTAATAAAAATATATTTGCAACATCACATCTAAAAATGTTGAAGTAGATTCTTATTTGCTTAATATAATCTAGTCATAGGACTTATCTTGTCCCTCTACTAGGCTTTATATTCTATTATCAAAACAGCTCATCAAGCTTCTATGCTTGGTAATCACTATGTAGCATCCCAGTGCATACACTTGCCCGCATTCATTGTTTATCAACAGTTCCCTATTTATAAATAATTTGACAACCGCTTAATCTCCTTGATCACATTTCCCATGATCAATCATAGCCATCAAATCTTCAATCTTGACCAGGTTCAATGTATCCTTCGATCTGAAAACATTTTACCCTGCCTTGGAACTTGCATACATTTCTTGAAACTTGTGCTAGGTTATTGCGGTTCAATCTGAGCTGTAGATCTTTCTGCCGATCTTCCATTGCCATAGATCCTTTAACAAACTTTATGCATGGATTACCAATCATTTAATCAACTCCAGCTCATCAGCTTCCTTCATTAAATAATTCTTTTATTCATTCAATGCATTCTATTATTACTCGGTTGCAACTCGATAAATACTAAACTTCACTCAGTAGACATTCTGCCTTCATTAACCGATAGCGATAACCTTAGGGTTTACCGACTAGGTTCTTTGCTCGATAACATAGTATAGTATTAACCTTACAATCAACAACATATGTAGGATATCAAAAAAATCTAAACAACATGATCTCATCATTGTCTAACTCGGTAATAGTTGCCCATTGAATAACTTTATTTCTTCACTTATTCTTCACATTCTTTCTGTGTAACTTACCAACACCTTTATACTCATCAACTCATACTTCTTAAGATATGGCAACATCATACTGAATTAAAAAATCAATTTCTTCACATCAATGACAAAATAATATTATTAAGACAGTGAACATCCTTAATCAGTTATATCCATAGTCATCAACAACCTTCTCAATATCCTTATTGAAATGTCAACAATCTCTCATTGTAATACCAACAATCTCCCTTGTCTATTATAATGCCAGCAATCTCCCTTGTCTGTTATAATGCCTTTTAGGTATCTAAAAATTCTTTTTATTGTTGTCATGTGTGTTTCCTTGGGATCTGCAGAGAATCTTGCAACTATACCTACTGCATGAGCTATATCTGGGCTGCTGTGAACAACATATTGCAACTTTCCAATCATAGATCGGTAAAGTGTCTCATCAACAGATGCAGATTCATCATTCTTTGATAGTTTATAGTTGGTAGTCATAGGAGTACTTACAAGTTTAGAATCCTCCATTCCAAAATTCTTCAAGATTTCCTTTATGTACTTGGATTGAGTAATGAAAATCTCATCTTTCATTTGCAGTATCTGTAAACCTATAAAATACTTTATCTCACCGATTAATGACATCTCAAATTCTTTGCTCATTTCATTTCCAAAGTTCTTGCATAGAGAGCCATTTCCACAAAAAATAATATCATCAACAAATATGGCTGAGATCAGTATTCAATTTTTATCATTCTTCATGTACATATTGTTGTTTTCACTTGTTCTTATAAAACCAATCTTGATCAAATATGAGTGCAATCTCTAATACCATGCTCTAGATGCTTGTTTCAAACCACATAATGCTTTGTTCAATTTACATAGCTGATCATTATTCTTTCCTTCAACAAATCCTTCAGGTTGTTCAATAAAAACTTCTTCTTCTAATATACCATTCAGAAATGCAGATTTGACATCCATTTGATATACCTTGAAATTATTGTAAGCAGCATATGCCAACGATGTTCTTACTCCTTCAAGTCTTGCCACAGGTGCAAAGGTCTCGCCATAATCAATTCCTTCTTCTTGAGCATAACCTTTGCAAACTGGTCTTGCTTTATTCTGAATGACCTCTCCTTTTTCATTTAGCTTGTTTCTGAAAATCCACTTTGTACTGATTACATTTTTGTCCTTCGGTCTTGGGACCAGTGTCCATGTGTCATTCTTCTTGATTTGATCAATCTCTTTTGTCATAGCATTTATCCAATCTTCACTATCAAATGCCTCTTTCACTATCCTGGGTTCAAATTCAGATATCAGACATGTGTTCTATCTCAGTTTGTTCCTTGTCATCACTGGATCATTCTTATCTCCTATAATCTGACTTGGTGCATGATTCCTTCTGACATACTTGGCTAATATAGGCTCGGTAGGCTCTGTATGATCTTCTTCATCACTCAGAAACTAGATATTCTCTTCATTTCCTTCAGCAGTCTTCTCGGTAGGACTTCTCGGTTGAACATAGACAAATCCTTCATAATCTTCTGGTTCTTTGGAATTTCCTTCATCATTTCTTTCTACAAATTCATCAGTTTTCACATTTGCACTTTCTACTATTTTGTTAGATGATTTGATCAGACATTTAAATGCTTTGCTTCTAGAAGAATAACCTAGAAATGTTCCTTCTTCACTTTTCTGATCAAACTTACCATTTCTATCATCTTTCTGTACATAGCATTTACTTCCAAAGATTTTAAAATAACTTACATTAGGTTTCTTGTCATACTATATTTCATATGGTGTCTTCAAAGTTCCTTTCTTCAGTTGTACTCAGTTCAGTGTGTAAACTGTTGTGCTTATTGCTTCTCTCCAAAATGTTTGTGGAACTTTCTTTTCAATCATTAGGGTTCTGGCACAATCCATAATAGATCTATTTCTTCTCTCAACTATCCCATTTTGTTGTGGAGTTCTCAGTGTAGATACTTGTCTTTTTATACCATGATCATTGCAGAATAAGTTGAACTCATCAGAGGTAAACTCTCCTGCTCTATCTGATCTAAGACATTTCAGTTGTCTTCCTGTTTCATTTTCAACTCTTGCCTTGTACCATTTAAACATTTGAAAAGAATCTGATTTCTCTTTTAAAAACATTACTGACATCATCCTTGAGTAATCATCCACAAATAATATGAAATATTTATCACCATAATAACTCTGAACTTTCATAGGACCACAAAGATCAGTATGCACAAGATCTAAAATTCCCTTAGAAGTGTAGGACTTACTTGTAAAGCTTGATCTTGTCATCTTACCCATCTGGCATCCTCGGCACATAGCATTCTAAGGTTTCTCAAGACTTGGTAGACCTCTTACTCAGTACTTCTTGCTTATTTTGATCAAATTATCAAAATTTACATGACAAAACTTTTTATGTCATAACCAGGCATCATCTATGTTTGCATATAGATACTTATTCCGAGTTGAGTCAAGGTGAATTGTGTTACCTTTTGTTTGTGTCCCGGTAGCAGCTAACTTTCCATGCTTGTCATGAACTTTGACAATTCCTTCCTGAAATTCTATGCGGTATCCTGTATTGTTTAGCTATGCTACACTCAACAAATTGTATTTCAAACCTTCAACCCAATAAACATCATTACATTTAGCATTGTCAAGAAGTGTTATGGATCCTTTACCTCTTACCAAACATGGTGCATCATTACCAAATCTTACATAGCCTCCATCATAATCCTCTAATATAGCAAACTTGTCTTTATCACCTATCATGTGATGTGAGCATCCACTATCTATGATCCATGAATCATTAATATTTATATGAGATATTAAATATTTTTCTTCATACCTTTCTTCATTTGATCCATCTTTGATAGCCACATAAACAACTTCCTCTATTTCAGTTTCATCAGATTTATCATCATTAGATTCCTCATTAGCTATTAGGCATGTCTTTTTATCTCTTCTCATGAAGTCTCGGTGTCCTCTGTAATGATTATCTTTTTGTCTATCATCTTGGTAATCTCTCTTTTCACTTGATTCTTTGTCAGGATAGTTAGAAGCCATATGTCCAATTCTATCACAGTTAAAACATTTCAAAGGTAACTTTCCTTTGTACTTACCTTTTCCTCTCGGTAGCCTTCTAGCTAATAGTGCTTCAAACTCTTCTTGCTTTCTAATTTCCTCATACAGTTTGTGTACTTCCTCCATATTTTTGTGAAATCTTTCACTTGCTCCACTGTGATTCCCTTCAGAATACTTATACTTTCTATCATTGTAATCATCAGATTCATCAAGATGAAAAGAACTAAATGCAGACTCAACTTATTTACCGATGACCCACTATTATCAAAGTTACTTAACTCAAATGCATGTAGCTTACCAATAGTAGCATCTAAAGAAACTGGCATATTGGGTATAGACCTTAATTTATTGATTGCAGAGACTCGGATGGCATAAGTAGGTAGAATGGTTCTCAGCAACTTACTTGTTACATCCTTTTCTTCAATAGTTCCTCCTGCTCCTTTGATTTGATTGACAACCTCTTTTAACCTTGTACTATACTGTGTTATGTTCTCACCTTCATTCATTCTCATAGATTCAAGTTGTCCTCTTAGACTATCCACTTTTGCTCCTTGAACATGTTCATCACCACCATACACAGATATGAGCTTGTCCCACATTGCCTTTGCATCAATACAGCCTTCTAGATCATTAAACTCTGAGTCGGTCAGTGCAGATGTTATTTCAATCATTTCTTGAATATGTTCTTGCTTTGCCTTTATTTCTTCCATTGTCAATGGATAGGTGCTAGTTGTAACAAAATCATTCTCCAGATAATAGACAACATATTCTCCAATTCCTGATAAGTGCAGCTTCATCCTTTTATGCCATGTAGAGAAACTTGACTTGTTCAGCTTCAGTGCATCCCTCTTAGACATCTTTGGATCTTTGCCTCAACTACCTTTAAACTTTTTCTCCCAGAGTCCAAAGCTCTGATACCAATTGATAGTTTTGATATTAAATGTTTAGTATAGATGCCAAGTTAACAAGATGAGAGGGGGGGGGGTGAATCATTCAAACTTAATCTTCCAAAAAAACAACAGATTCAACCTTGGTAACCTTATCAGAAAAATAGTAATGCATGCAGACTCATAAACAGATAAGATCACAAAATATATAACACCAGAATTAGCGTGGAAACCCAAATAGGGAAAAACCATTGTGGGATTTTGGACCCACTAAGAAATATACTCTTCTAGAGTATGCTCGGTTAAAAGTAAATCCTGTTAAAGATTACAAAACACATTGCTAGATGTGACCCGGTTAAGGGATTTCCCTTAGATCTGTTAGGATCTTCACCTTGTTAGAAGTGACCTTGTTAAAGGATTTCAAACACTCAATTTGAATGTCACCTTGCTAGAGGATTTTACAAATAAGACTATTAAGTCCATTCGGTTAAGAGATTTTCTGTTACTTCACAAAATAACAGTAATAAAAATATATCTACAACTTCACATCTAAAAATACTGATATAGATTCTTATTTGCTCAATATAATCTAGTCATAGGGTTTATCTTGTGCCTCTGCTGGGCTCTATATTCTGTTATCAGAATAGGTCATCAAGCTTCTGTGCTCAGTAATCACTATGTAGCATCCCAGTGCATACACTTGCCCGCATTCATTGTTTATCAACAGTTCCCTATTTATAAATAATTTGCCAACCTTTAATCTCCTTGATCACATTTCCCATGATCAATCATAGCCATCAGATCTTCAATCTTAACTAGGTACAATGTATCCTTCAATCTGAAAACATTTTAACCCACCTTGGAACTTGCATACATTTCTTGAAACTTGTGCTAGGTTATTGCGGTTCAATTTGAGCTGTGGATCTTCCTGTCGATCTTCCATTGCCATAGATCCTTTAACAAACTTTATGCACAACTTACCAATCATTTAATAAACTCTAGCTCATCAGCTTCCTTCATTAAATAATGCTTTTATTCATTCAACGCATTCTGTTATTACTCGGTTGCAACTCGGTAAATACTGAACTTCACTTGGTAGACATTCTGCCTTCATTAATCGATAGCGATAACCTTAGGGTTTACCGACTAGGTTCCTTAGGGTTTACCGACTAGGTTCTTTGCTTGGTAACATAGTATAGTATTAACCTTATAATCAACAACATATGTACGATATCAAAATAATCTAAACAACATGATCTCATCATTGTCTAGCTTAGTAATAGTTGCCCATTGAATAACTTTATTTCTCCCCTTATTCTTCACATTCTTTCTATGTCACTTATTGACACCTTTATACTCATCAAATCATACTTCTTAAGATATGGCAACATCATACTAAATTAAAAAATCAATTTCTTGACATCAATGACAAAATAATATTATTAAGACAGTGAACATCCTTAATCAGTTATATCCAAAGTCATCAACAACCTTCTCAATATCCTTATTCAAATGTCAACAATCTCTCATTGTAATACCAACAATCTCCCTTGTTTTTTATAATGCCAATAGTCCATAGTTGTTAGAAATTATGCAGATCACATTGATTCCTTTCTCCATCTCATAAGGACTAAACCAGCTAACATAGGGTTTTTGCCAATTCAGGTTTCTTCGGTTATCATAATTCCTTCTCCAATCACCAACATGTCTTGTGCTCATGTGAGATGCTGGGATGTTTGCTCCATACCTACATTCAACTGATCTATGCCCATGCATATTGCATGTATAACAATAACCTTCAAATCTCCTAGACACATATCTAGTGTTAGGTCTATAACCGGTGTTTTCCTCAGATCTGCCTCTACACACATTTGCAATATGTCTTGGTTTGTGATAGTTAAAATAAACAGGTTTGTAAGATTTCTTACTAGTGGGTTTCTGAAATTTAGGTGTTAATTTTCCTTCATGCAAGTTGTTCTTGGTATTGGAAGGTTAACCTTTTTCAAATATAGAGTAGCCTATCCCATTTGTGTCTTTGTTCATCCTTTGATATTATATCTGCTCATCAAGCATTGAATAACTCTTATTGAATTTATCAAGCTTCTCATTAGCATCAGCAAGTTCCTTTGTAAGATCTTCATTCCTTTTCATGAGACTCTCTCTAAGTGACACAGCCATATCTAGATCTGCTTGTATGCCTTCTTTTTCTTCTTTCTCTTAATGCCAATTCTCATATAGGGTAGCATTTTCTTATTTGATCTTGAAGATTTCATGCTCGTTATCTCTGATATGATCTTCAGCTTTCTTTCTAGCTTCTAACTCCTGACTCATCCATATTGTTAATGCTTCAAGTTCTCTTCTCATCTTAGCCTTTTCACCATTCAACATCTCCACTTCTTCAACTAGTGCATCAATGTTTGCTCCATCAAAAGAGTTGTTGTCAAAGATCTCCAATAATTGTTTGGTCAGTTCTTTCCTTTTAGCTAGTGAAGCTTTGTATTTGCCTCTTAGGATTTCAAGGTCTTCCTTGGCTTCAGCAAGTTCCCTAGCCATTTCTCTATGACTCATTCCTTCCCCCATATTTGCCTTAGAATTAGAAATCCCTTCCAAGCAATTAAGCCTTGAGGAAGTTACGCTTTGATAGAAATTGATGAACTTATAAGGCATTGAGAGGGGGGTTGAATCAGTGCAAGTAAAAACAATGCAAATCTGAATAACAACTATACTAACTTAAAACTCAATAGGCATAAAAGAAATAACACCAAGTATGCAATCACTACATGAAGCATAAACCACATGACACAAGAGTTTATACGTAGAAAACCCAAATTGGAAAAACCATGGTGGGAGTTAGTACCCATAAGATCCACTATCTACAGAATAGTAATCTTGACCAGTTAAGGTCTTACAATAAAAAAGCCTTGTTAGGAGCAGACCCAGTTAAGAGTCACCCAGTTAGGGGATTTGCCTATCAACCCTGTGAAGATTTTAATGACCCGTTAAGATCAACCTCGTGTGAGGATTTAACACTCTATTGAGAGTTGTCATGTTAGGGGACTTAAACATCTAAGGCCTTTTAGGACCTACCCGATTAAGGGATTTAACTGCTGCAATTGTTAGGATAACAACAGATTCAACTGATCTTAGTATAACATCATCAATGTCTAATTCATTCATTCTCATCAACATTGTCGCGTTCATACTTCATCACATTTTTTAAAATGTCATTAGGTCGGTTAGAACCTTGGAAAAATTCCCTAGGTTCAATGAATCTAGACAATCTTGCAATGTACACTTTAGTTATGTTGGTAACCGACATAACAAAACCAATTCTATTTCATTTTACCGATCTCAGTGATTTTCATCACTACCAGTTAAACTTCTATTAACATAGCTATTCTATCAATCTAAATTCTTTCACCCGATCAAATATGTTAGTGTGGTCATGAATATAACTTCATCTGGTAGTCTTTGATTCTCTTGCAAAATTGTATCCCTCCATCTTTCATGGATTTCTCATACCGGTTGTCGGTTTGTCACTCTGTCTGTCATTTACTGGTTGAGATCCTATTTACTGGTTCTGATAAAATTGTCTTTGTTTACTGGTTGTACTATATGATTTGGATGACTTAGGAAATATAGTTGTCGTCAATGAAAATATACAAAATAGTCATCATACACCAATCAAACCTCTTTTCATTTACAGACAAGTACCAGTTGTATCAAAGAATCAAGCAATACATTACATTACTAGTAGACAAATGCCAACAATGTATGCCGCTCTTGATGGTGCTCCAAGTAAGGTAATCTTACTATGATGGGTAACAACTGTTAGGTCCCAGTGACAACTAAGAGGGGGGGGGTGGTGAATCAGTTGTCTGATAAATTCAAACCAAAAACAACTTAACCAATTTAATGCTTAATAATAGTAAACCAGTCAATATGCCGGTAGTAGCAAATATGCAAATATGAACATACCAATAATGAATTCTCCAAGACAAGATGTCAAAATAATGTCTTCGACATTACCAAGTGTTTTCCATGCCATTCCAAGTGTCAGTGATCATTATATCCTACCGGTGTACCATATATCGGTGACTATGCAAAAGTCACTTGCTTGCTGGTGAGTGTTGTTGGATCTCCAAAGTGCTAGAGTTTTAGTAGGTGTTGACATCAATAACAAAACAATACCAAAATACCAACAATCTCCCCCTTTGGCATTGATGGCAACACAAGATGGAAAAACCATCAAAGTGCCAAAAACATAAATGCCAAATACCAGAAACCAATAATTTAAAAAGAAATTATAACCAGAATTCAGATATGAATAATCTCTCCTTAAATAATAGTCTCTCCCCCTGAGAGTAACCTGTATTTTCTTGTGTTTTTCCATACCAATCTCTCCCCCTTTGACACCAAATGCCAAAGTAAGAACATTTACAGCAAAAACAAGTTCATATACAAAATACCAACCAATTCAATATACCAACTACTCCCCCTGAGAAGTAGCTTCCTCATCAAAGACCGGAGTAAAATATTTTCACTTGTTAATTCTATTGATTGATGACAATCATCAACTTCCTAAGTTTCTACTGATGGGGGTATAACCCCAAGCTGATCTCTGAGATATTCAAAAGTTGCCTTAGGAAGAGGTTTAGTAAAAATATTTGCAATCTACTCTTTTGTATTCACATAAACCAGTTTTATCTCTTTTGCTTCAACTCTCTCCCTTAGAAAATTCAATTTTATAGAAACATGTTTGGTTTTAGAGTGTAATACTGGGTTCTTAGATATATCAATTGCTGCAATATTATCACAATAGATGGTTATAGGTTCCTTGTATTTTACCTTTATATCCTTCAACATTTGTTTGAGCCATAATACCTTTGTACAATTTGTTGCTGCTACAATATATTCTGATTCAGCTGTTGATAAAGATGTAGAACTTTGTTTCTTGCTTAACCAAGAAATTAGTCTATTTCCAAGAAAAAATGCTCCACCTGTGGTGCTCTTCCTATCATCCACATCTCTTGCCCAATTTGCATCTGTGTATGCATATAATTCAAAGTTTTCATCTCTAGGATACCATAATCCAAGATTTGTAGTGCCTTGTAAGTACCAGAAAATCCTTTTTACTACTCATTCAGGATTTTCTCTAGGATTACTTTGAAATCTTGAAACAATACATACTACATTCATTATATCAGGTCTTGTTTGTGTCAAATACAGTAGACCTCCTATCGTAGATTTATACCTAGTTGGATTAACAAGTGTAGATTCATCTCTTAGTGATAATTTGTCATTTGTAGTCATAGGTGTGCTTACCAGTTTAGAGTTTTCCATTCCAAATTTCTTTAGTAATTCCTTCAAGTACTTAGATTGACTCAAGAATATACCTTTATCAGTTTGTGAGATCTGCAATCCCAAAAAGAATTTTATTTCTCCAATCATAGACATTTCAAATTCTTCCTGCATTTCAATAGAAAAGCCTTCACATAATCCATTTTCTCCTCCAAAGATTATATCATCAACAAAAACTTCTAAAACCAAGATGTCATCATTTGTCACTTTATAATATAAATTGTTGTCTACAATACATTTAGAAAAACCAATCTTCAAAAGATACTTATCTAGCCTTGCATACCAAGCTCTTGGGGCTTGCTTCAAATGATATAAGGCTTTCCTTAACCTGCAAACCATATCTTTGTCATCTGTCAAAGAAAATCCATCAGGTTGTTCAATGTAAACTTCTTCTTCAAGATCTCCATTAAGAAATGCACATTTAATATCCATTTGATAAACTTTGTAGTTCTTGTGTGCTGCAAAAGCCAAGAATAATCTAACTGCCTCTATTCTAGCTACCGGTGCAAAGGTTTCATTATAATCAATTCCTTCTTTCTGAGAATATCCCTTACATACTAGTCTTTCTTTATTTCTGATAACCTTACCATCTTCATTAAGTTTGTTTCTGAATACCCATTTGGTTCCAATCACATTTTTATCCTTAGGCCGGGGAACTAATGTCCGAGTGTTATTCCTCTCAATTTGTTCTAATTCTTCTTTCATAGCTTTAATCCAATGTTTATCTTCACATGCCTGATTAACAGATGATGGTTTAATTTGAGAAATAAGACATACCTCTTCATTTTTCAATCTTCCTCTTGTCATTACTCCTTTGTGCTTGTTTCCAATTATTTGATCTTTAGAGTGATTTAGTCTTACATGTCAGGCTGTCTTTGTTTGTTGTTGTTCCTCAGTCACAGTGGAATTTTTAGATGATACTGGTGTAACTAGATCTTCATTTTTTACCGGTGGATTTTGTACATATTCATTTGTTAGTATTTCTGTTACCGGTTCAGAGTCTGTATACCTTGAAGTTTCTCTGAATTGTTCATCAATCTTCACATTTGTACTCTCAATAATTTTCTGCAATCTTTTATTAAAACATCTATATGCTTTACTCTTAGATGAATAACCAATAAATATTCCTTCATCACTTCTAGGATCAAATTTTCCAATATACTCATCTCTTCTAATATAGCATTTAATTCCAAATATTCTAAAATACTTAAGTGTAGGAGTAATACCAAACCATTGTTCATGAGGGGTCTTACCAGTTTCACCTTTGATGTGAGCTTTGTTGAATGTATAGACTGTTTTACTTACTGTCTCTCTCCAATATACATGTGGTAGATTTGCTTCTAATAACATACTTCTGGCTACATCCAAGATAGTTCTATTTTTCCTTTCAACAACTGCATTCTGTTGTGGTGTCTAGGGTGCTGATAGTTGTCTTCTGATTCCATTCACTTAACAGAATGCATTAAATTACTTAGATGTAAATTCTCCTCCTTGATCTGATCTGACACATTTGATTTTCTTACCGGTTTCATTTTCTACCATAGCTTTGAAAAGTTTGAACTTCCCAATTGCTTCTGATTTTTCTCTGAGAAAAGTAACCCAACACATTCTACAATAGTCATCAATGATTAGCATAAAATATCTATCTCCTTGTAAACTTTTAGTCCTAGCTAGACCACATAAATTAGTATGAATTAATTCAAGAGCATTATTAGATTTTTCTAGAATACTTTTGAAAGTAGCTCTAACTTGTTTTCCAAATTGACATTCCTTACATACTGGATTGTGAGGTTTAACAATGTTAGGTAAATCTGTAACTACCTTTGTAGTACTGATCTTCACTATGCAATCAAAATTTACATGACAGAGTCTCTTATGCCATAGCCAACTTTCATCAATATGAGAAATCAAGTATGTTTTTTCATTGTTATTCAGATGAAAGATGTTACCTCTAGTTTGATTACCAGTTGCAATTTCCAAACCAGTTCTGTTCATAATTTTGCATTTACCATTTTTGAATTGTAACTGAATACCTTTTTCAACTAATTGACCAACACTCAAAAGATTATGCTTTAAACCTTCAACATAGTAAACATTGTCAGTATTATGCTTACCATCAAGAGATATTGAGCCCTTACCTTTGATTGAACAAGCTTTATCATCTCCTAATCTTACTAGACCTCCATTATACTCCTAAAAAGTTATAAACTTACTCTTATCACCAGTCATAGATGTGAGCATCCTGAATCAATGATCCATTCATCCTTTACTTCAATTTTAGCTGTCAAGGACTATTTTACTAGTTGAATAGTAGGTGCCAGTTGATCTTCTATTATAGCCACAAAAACCCACCCATTGTCTGTCGGATCCTCATCAGAATCATTAGTCACTCCTTCATCAGCAATATAACAAGATTTGTCCTTATTCTTCTTGAATATGTATCTTTGATATTCAGGGTTAGGTTTGTATGTCCTTCTAGCTTCTTCTCTTAACCTAGCATGTCTATCAGGGCATCTTGAGGCCATATGACTATTCTTATTACAGTTGAAACATTTAAAGGGTGCTTTACCTTCATACTTACTTACAATTGGACCTTTAGGCATTTTTCTTGCAAATAGTGCTTCAAGTTCTTCAGGTTCTTCATTTTCTTTCCTACTTTCCTCAAGTTCTCTTGCATAAAAGGCTTTCCAATCAGACTTGTCAAATGATTGTGCAGATAATGTTGATGCTTTAAAAGCTAAGTCAGTTTTTATGGTGGCAATAGGACCAAATTCCTCAATTTCAAATGTTGAAAGTTTTCCAATCAATATATCCCTAGTTACTGATGTGTTAGGCATTGTTCTTAGTTCATTTATAGCAAAAGCTTTCATTTTATATGCCGGTGGCATTCCTCTTAAAACTTTTGAAACAATTTCATCTTCACTCAAGGTTCCTCCACAACATTTAATACCCAAAATAATTTCATTTACTCTTTCCATAAAAGAAGAAATTCTTTCATCTTCTTCCATTTTTAGATTTTCATACCTGACCCAGAAGCTTTCAAGTTTTGCAATTTTGACTATGGAATCTCCTTCATTTAGTGTTTCCAAATGATCCCAAATAGCTTTAGCAGTAGACCTATCTGATAGTCCCATGATTTGTTGATCTGATAATGCACTCAAAAGTGCTTCTCTTGCCTTGCAGTCATTTTCTTCATCTTTGGCCAGATTTGGAGGATTAGGTTGAGTTGTAGTAGGAGCAGTATATCCATTCTTTGTAACCTCCCAGATATCTTTTCCAATATAGTTCAGATGTGTTTCCATCTTGATCTTCCATATCCCATAGTTGGTTCCATCAAGTTTAGGACTGTCCTTCCTAAAATAGTTGCTAGACATTGGATCTCCTCAAGTTGTTAAACTTCTACAAAAAGAGGACTGGGCTCTGATTCCAATTGTTAGGTCCCAGTGACAACTGAGAGGGGGGGTGGTGGTGAATCAATTGTCTGATAAATTCAAACCAAAAATGACTTAACCAATTTAATGCTTAATACCAGTAAACCAGTCAAATATGCCAGTAGTAGCAAATATGCAAATGTGAATATACCAATAACCAATTCTCCAAGACAAGATGTCAAAACGATATCTTCGATATTACCAAGTGTTTTCCATGCCATTCCAAGTGTTGGTGATTATTATATCCTGTTGGTGTACCATATACTGGTGACTGTGCAAAAGTCACTTGTTTGCCGGTGAGTGTTGCTGGATCTCCAAAGTGCTAGAGTTTTAGTAGGTGTTGACATAAATGAAAAAACCATACCAAAATACCAACAACAACATTGCATGTGGGATCTTTGCCTTTGATTGTAATGGTGGCAACCTATTCATTAGCATCATAAAGATTATTAACAGTATTGGTATATGTTGGACATGTATAATTTTTTTTACTATCTTGGTTCTTACCTTGATGGGATGGACCTCCTTTCTCATATGATAGGAGTGGATTCTTGAACATGCTGTGATCCATATTAGAAGTTTTTGCATTATGGCCATCCACTTCTATATCACCTTGATCAATGAGGTGTTGAATGATACCCTTTAGCCGATGGCAATTGTTTGTTTTGTGTCCTTTTCCCTTGTGAAATTCACAATACTCATTATCCCTCCACCGTGGTGGATTAACTTGAGGTTTGTAATTTGATGTTTTAGGAAATGTGATAAGATCAAAAAATATAAGTTGTTGTAACACCATTTAAAGAGGTTGTCCCAAGGGTGTATATGTCCGATATGGTTTGTAGGTAGGGTACTTGTTCTTGTGTGTGTCTTTTTGCATGTTGGGAGCTTGATTTCCCTTATTGTTTGGGGGATTATTTTGATTGGTATTGTTGGTGTTACGAGTATCAACTTGTTCAGTGATTTTGACCATAGGTTGGGCGATCTTGATAGTCCTTGCATCTACAATACAATCGTTAACGATGTTCTTGTTTTTTGACCAAAATTTGGGTTTGTCACTATTGAATTCTAGTCTTGGACCATCTTTGTTGTCTTTGTATATTTTGACAAGTCCTTTCTTGATAAGGGCTTTCTTGATTTTGAGCCCTTGGGATATCACGTCTTTGAAAGTGTCTAAACATTTGATGTATAAGTAGAATTCCATTTCCCCATTTAAGTTTGAGTTGAAAATTTCAACCAATTGTTCCTCCAGAATGGGAAAGGAACGTCTACTAGAAAGGTGTCTCCTTCTTTGTAAGAATGTTGAGAAAAAATCTCCATTCTTGTGTTTAGTATTGCATAAATTATCCATTGAGACATCACATTCTATGTTATGTGCATGATGAGTAATAAATTCTTACACTAATTCATCAAATGTCCTGATTTTGTCAGGTAAGCATGAAAACCATTGAATTGTTGGACCTCCTAGAGTTTGAGGGAAGAGGCACACCAAATATGTTTCATCATAGGCAACCTCTAAGCATTTAGAGTAGAATTATCTCACATGATCTCATGGATCTCCTTTTCCCTTGTATTTGTCAAATTTTGGAGTTTCAAAATTGCATGGGAAAGGAGGCATGATCATGTTTCTATCAAATGGATAGGGACAAATATCTTTGAGAGTATCTCTTTTGTGACCTTCCTCAATTTACTTGTTGTGTGAGGTCTTGTACTTGTTGTCTCAAGGTATCCATTTATATGGGAGGAGGTGGAGCATATGTGTGGTTCCTTTGTTGATATTGAGCATCATTATTATAGTAAGTATTTCTTGACCTTATCTCATTGAAAGTTATATCTTGTTGATGACTATTTTGAGCTTAATCTAGTGCCTCCCTAAGTTGTGATACATCAAAGTCTAAAGGGAGTTTTGCACCTTCTTGAGAAAGAATTAGGAAATGGGTGTCAGTGTTACCCTTGAGAACCTCCTCAAACAGTTCATTGAACCTAGGGTTACTAGTTGCTTCTTCTATTTCTTGTTGTGTAGGAGTGTCTAGATCTTCTTCCTCTAAAATTTGATATGAAAGGGATTGACATATCATGAAATATTTCTGGTTGTTTGCGTCTCTAACTTTGAGATCTAGTTGCGGCCATGATGAAGTTTGCATTTTTGAGGAATGAAATGTATGTTTGATCCCATTGTATAGTTTCAAGATTTTATGATGGTGACGATGAGTTGAAATGTTTGTGGATGAGTGATCTCTTTTTACTAAAGGTGGGATATCAACAAAGTCCCCTTTTTTTTAGATTTCTTGCTTGGTTTTCAACAATTGTGAGATGAGGTGTAGCAAGGTTTGTGCTTACAAAACACAAGCTACCTATCTTTGAGAGGATGCACTCAAAAGCTAGTTTTAACCTATCTATGATTCTTTAGTAATGTCTCTTAGGATAATTGATCCGAGATGTAGAAACACACTATAAAGTATTTGTTATTTATGATTAGCAATATCTAAAAGAACTTAAGGACAAAACCTCTTTTTGAGAGTTGAATTAAATTTGATGTTTTGGAATGAGTGTAAGACCTTGGAATTTCTATGAGGTGACTATGAATGTTAGATTATTAATGTTGGAATGAAAAAGATGAATTGCAAAAGATGTGGGAATTTGAAAATGGTTTTGAATTTTGACAAGATATGGAATGAATTTAATTTGGAGGAAATTTGATAAGTGATGTGGAAATGAAATATGAAGAGGTTTGTATGACTTGATTGGAAAATGTGTGATATAAAAAAATTAAAAATGTTTGAGTTTATGGAGAATGTTTGGATGAGGAGGTTAAATGAAGAAAATTGTGATTTGGGAAATAATTTATGAAAATGATGAGATGTGAAAGATATGTGTGGAAAATGATAAAGCTATGGAAGATGTGAATTTAGAAAATGGATTAAGAAGATGAAATAGAAGACTTATGAAATATGGAAGATTTGGAAAAGGATGTATGAAAGATGTGTGAATTTGAAGTATGATTTATGAAGATGACATGAATTTTGGAAATGATTTGAATGTTGATAAGATATGTAAGATGAAGATATGATTATTGAAGATGACTTTGGAAGATGAAATATGGAAGATATAGAGAATGAATTATGAAATATGTGTGCACTTTGGAAATGATTTTGAATTTGATGAGTGAATATGTAAGATGAAGATATGGAAGATAAAATATGGAAGATGAATTGACGAGTGAAGATGAAATAGAAGACTTATGTGTTAGACACAATGAGAGTCCCAAAGACACTAAGAGGGGGGGTGAATTAGTGTCTAACTAGTTTATGGAATATTTGAACTTATTTATAAATTTGCAACCCAAATTAATGTACTGGTAAACAATCAATAGTACAGCAAAGAGAAATAACAAAGACAACATAAATGCACACCATAACACAAGATGTTCTGGTGAGGAAACTCGGTAAGGGAAAAACCTCGGTGGGATTTGTGACCCATAATATTTACTCACTCGACAATATGACTAAATATTACTTACAATAGGGCCTGCACATGCAGGAAGGCTAACAGCCTAGAGATCACTGCTAAATCACAAAAGAAGTCACACTGACTTACAAAATGGATAACTAAATCCAAGACAATGTACTACTCAAAATAGCATCTGCAATGCTTGATTTAGTACTGGTTTAAGCTCTATTAGAAACCATAACCAAAAACCTTGCTGGTGAATGAAATTCACTCTGCTCTACTCTGCTCCTTATTCTCTCATAAGATGATTACATCAAAATGCTTATATAGTTATTCGCTCTCATATATTGCTTGCATTCATTACCTAATTACCTTACAAAATGACCTACAAGATCTCATACATATATGAGTCTTTACAATACATCATGTCAGCTTATAGATAATTAATTACATTACAATACAATTCATATAAACAAAACTTTATCTCACGTCGGCCTGAGTGCCAGTATGCTTCATTGTTAGTGTAAACTAGATGGCGATGAATGAACTTGGTTGTGTCTGCTAGTGCCGGTAGATGATGTCTATGTTGTCGGTGAACCTATAGAATCCTGTTACCAATTGGTTGCCATCAATGACAACATCAACCATTCTCATGTGAGTGTAGAATGCAAACAATCTCCCCCTTTGGCATTGATGGCAACACTCATGACAAAAATCCAAAAATTGTTGTCCAAATATGAAGTCCAAAACTGATCCCAAAAAAATTGTGCTCCCCCTAAGAAAGTGATCTCTTCTGTGCATTTTTCTCCAGACTACTCCCCCTTTGACATCAATGAAAAAGGATGTCAAAAAGAGTCAAAATTATACCTCATAGCTTGTAACCGGTTGTGTATAATTTGAAAGATATCTGCCAAAATTAGATTCAAGCTCTACATGAATTTATTATTGTCAGAAATAATGGTTTTGGTCTGCTAGATCATGCCTTTCAGATAACACATATGTTGCTCTGATGATCATTCTCCTTGAATTGTTGCTTTAGATAGCTCAACCCGCTGAGTTATAAGACTGTCCAATCTTGGACCAATTTTCTTTTTCAGCTCCCGAGCCTTCAACATTATCCTTGCTTTTTCTTGTTCCAATTTCTCTATCTTTTCCTCAAAAACTGAGGTAAGTTCTAAAGAACCTATCATATTATCTCCTATGTCATCTATCTCCTTTTGAGTTTTCTTAATCTCCTCATCAATGTCTTTAGTCAGGTTGTGAGGCTTGCAAGCTTCTTTATACAGATCCTTATATTCCAAAATTGTTGAATTAAGTACCGGTAATAAGGAATCAATATGCTCAGTACAGTCTTTGATAGTTTTGTCAAAGAATTCACCATTTCCTTAATACTTTCTTCATTAACCTTATCTATAGTTAGAAAATTTGAAGCAATAAATTTGGATAATGCGTCCAATTTACCTAAAGAACCATCAATATGATCTATCTTACATGTTGGTGCAATCATTTTTAAAATAGGCAATGTATCATCAATGGCCTTAAATGCTAAGGCGTTACAATCTGTGATCCTCCTTATTGAATCCAAAAGAACATCTATTACATTTTTAGGTCTGAAATCTGTAGTGGATGTGCTCGATTCTGCAATAAATTTGTTTTTATCAGACACTTGACCAATTACCTTAACAATTTCTTCCTTGTTTCCATCATTTATTACCTCTTTATTTACAATTGTCACTGGTATCTCAATGTTCTGAGAGCCAGCAATGTTAACCAGTGACTTAGAGATCTCAACATTTGTAGCATCAGCTATCTTAACCTTTGCAGTCTCTTTATCCATAACAATATTAAAATCCTATGTATCTACATTCATGGTAAAAAGAATTTCAGAATCCGGATTAGTATCATCATGAGTTATTTCTTTAGCCTCCTTATTTGGTTGACTATCTGTATGTATCGGTGTCTCTAAAGTTATTGGTGGGGTGTTTTGTGCTGGTAGAGAAAGGTTATCTTTGAGCTTTATAATAGGTACACTACCAATTTCACCTTTACCTTTATCCTTTTGATATACCTTTGTAAGAGACTTATCCTTTTTCTATCTATCCCTTTCTTTTTCCTTTTCTTTTTCAACAAAAAATATGTCCCATTTGTTAGCAGTTTCCTTTGCTATTTATTTCACTCTCCCAACCATTAGACTAACCTCTCAATGACCACTCACAAAAACTGACCAGTTGGCATCAACAATCCATTCATCAATCTCCTCTCAGGAATTTACAAGGTGAACAACCAACATTATGAAATATGGAAGATTAGAGAATGACTTATCAAAGATGTGTGCACTTTGGAAATGATTTTGAATTTGATGAGTGAATATATAATATGGAGATGTTTGGATGACTTTATTTTGGAATATGGAAGATGTATGATTTAAAAAATGTGAGGATTTAAAGTGTGATTAGAAATATGAAATATTTTTTAGAAATGATTAGGATTTGATAAGATATGGAAGATGAATATATAGAAGGATGTATGTGTAAATTTGAAATATGATTTTGATAAGTGTAAGATGGTGGATGAGATTTTTGAGGAATGACTAACCTAGTATGGTAAATGACTCAATAGGTGTTTTTGGTTGAGGTAAATAAGACAATCAGATTTTACCACTTCTATTGATACCTTGTGACAGAAAATCTTTGTTGAAAGGCACAAAATTTTAGTGACTCTTCATTAAATTCATTTCCATAACCATGTAGATAATCATGAAAATGGTGAAGGAATTTCCGATGCTTGATCAAAAGTTTGCAGTTGATATAGAGAAATTTTCTTTTATTTAAGATCTCTTTTTGGCTAGGTTTCTTCTTCTCAAGATGGTGATAGATTTATTGATATGCTTGAGGACTTTGATGATATGACGCATTTGCAAAGTTGGGGATTTATTTCTTTAGATTGTTGTTGGGGTGTAACTTATTTTTAAATTTTTTATTTCTTTGACAAGAAAAAACGGCAAGCACACAAGCACATGCAAAACCCCTCTTTTCTTGGAATCTAATAAAATATGTATGTTTTTAGGATCTTTTCAAATCCCCTTTGTTTTTCACAGGTTTGGAACAAACAAATATACAAATCAATTAGACTCTTCTAAGGTCAAAAAGGTCATTCCTAATATCATAGCCCACATCCAAATACTCCTTCAGCTCAAATAACCTTGTCACACCCAAGGGTTCACCCATTTTTTTGCTTTTTGCCAGAAATTGAACCAAATAGAATTGCTCCTCAATTGGATCATTTTCTTGGGAGATGTATGGTGAGTGTCTTGAGGGTGGATTCTTCCCTATATTTGCACTATGATATTGCAAATGTTTGGTTACTAACTCAGTTTGGCTTCTATGCTTAAGTTTCATAGAAAGGGTTTTGTTCGATGTATCAAAGATAAAATCCCTTTGGAAGCTTCCCATCCTTTAGAACAAAGGCTTTATGTATCTCAAGGATACTGGGAGAAGGCTATCAATGCAAAACTACCATTGGACATTATTTTCATCACATCCACATTTAATTATAGTGGGTTGGATTACTTGGCTTTAGTCATTCCCCACTTAGGTCCTTCCCCTCTCACTGGCCTTATGGGCTTCTCAGGAGGGTAGGCCTACTAAAGGATTTATCCTAATTTCAATAAAAGAAAGAAAGAAAAAAGAGTGAGTTTGGCTTTTTGATCACCCATTTAAGGGGAGAGCATATACCTATCACTTTTGAGTCACAATAAACAGTTGTTCTTTTTATCCAATTATTGCAATATTGTCTAAAATGATACTTGGATATGTTGTTCCAACAAACATGGGGTTCTTTTTATCCAAGACAGAAAAATGAGTTGCTCTTTTTAACCAACAATTCCAAATGTTTGAACCTTTTGAAAAACTTGGAAAGTAAAACCTGGTCAACAAAATAAAGTCGTGTAGCAAATAGCAATGTGATTTGTTTATTTACCTTATAAATGAAATGTGAGATGTTCTTTTTATGTCTTTGTAGAAAATAAAATAAAATTTGTCTTGTTCTTTTTAAATTGCACCAAATGAAATGATGTTCTTTTTAGCCTATACCAAAGAAAGTTTGTTTGTTATTCTTTTTAATCCCTTTGCAAAATGAAAATGAGATTCTTTTTACTTGCACCAAATTGAAATGTTGAGTTCTTTTTAGCTTGCACCAAAGTGAAATGTGAGGTTATTTTTAACTTTGCAAGAAAAAGAAATTTTGTTCTTTTTAAATACTTTTGTAACAAATTGTACAAAAATGAAGTTCTTTTTAAACACCAAAGGAAATGGAGTTCTTTTTAAGCCATTTACAAAAAGAAAAATGAGTTCTTTTTAAATTCCTTTGTAAAAAAGAAAAGAAAATTGTAACAAAGATGTAAAATAAACTAAGCTAACTCCTTAAGAACCTACAAACCATATTAGTACCCACAAAAAATTCAAAGTGTTAGTCCCAATAGTGGTCTCAAAAGCCTAAAAACTTCTTGGAGGTTACTGTAAAGTGGAAAATTGGATCCTAGTGGTTCCCCACCTAGGAGAGAGAAAGGAAAACACTAGGATGATTTTCAATTGGGAGATACTTTACATTCAAAACAGGGGCTTGAATCCACTAGATCCAAATCCAAGGAGAATAAGCATGTGAATACCAAGTGAATTGCAAGAGTTTTAATGTGATTTGCCCTCTTTTGTAAATAGATATGTCTACTTGTGGACTATGTAGAAAAGGGAGACAAAATGGGTGAAATAAGAAGCTATCGGTTCAGGATCATGTTGTACTTTCAGATATGAGACATTTAGAATGATACAGATCTGCCCTGCAAATTTGGAGAAAAGTCATTCAGACCAGGTTGAAAGTGTACTTGGTCCTTTGAAAAATTTGCGTGCTGAAAAGGGTTTTTCCGTGTTTGCAAATGAAGTCCAAACCTGCAATTACAGTTGTACACCTACAACCTACGCACATAAAAGAAGGGGAGAAGGGTTGTGGATAGGTGTTTGCCTCTATCAAACCTTGGTTTAGGAATCAACCTTAAAAGAAAGTAATTGCAAATGCTTAAATGTAAATGATGCAAATGTATACCTTGTAGATCTTTAATTGATTGATGATGGTTACTTTTCTTCTTGAATGTAATCACAAATGTTGTATGAAATGACATGTAACATGACAAAACCCTAACACACACATGCTTTCAAATGAATGTTGTAATGTCACTCCAATGGATGAAAGAAGAAGAAGACACATGAAGAAGAGAACTTGATGGATGCTTGAATACTTGAATTCTTAATGACAATAATGGAGACCTTCTGTTTGAACTTTTGTATATATCCTATATATAAAAATGAGGGAACTATGTCTCCTTTTATACATGGCTAAGAGGATTAATTTTCATCCCACCGAAGGCCGATAAAGGAGAGTTTAAGTCCCCAAAGAGTAAATTATGTTCAAGAGATGGATAGAACTATCTTAGGGCCACCCTAAGAAGAAGGATAGGGGTGCCATGCCCCTGTCCTTCCCTATCTAGGGGCCTAGATAGGGTCCTAAGGTGTCATCAGGGATGAGATTAGAGAAGTTCAGAATGAAGGTGCAGAGAGGGGTCTCAATCAAGTAGGGAGATGTAGTCACATAGGTGAGGGCTTAAGATGTGGTCAGAATTGCAAGAGTCATAATTTTATGATGCTACATTTAGCCCCCACTTTAGCAGGAGTATGGCCTACACTGATACTGTCGGTAAAGTAGAAGAAAGGGAGAGATGAAGATGAGAGATGTAAAGCAATAGCACTAGGAGTATAAGACATCACTAATATTCAGGAACAAAAGCCCCCAATCTTAGGATCTTAACTCACTCAAACATATGCAAGAGCACACAAAATGAAAAAGAACAAGACAAACAAAACAAGACAAAGCACAAAAGATATACAACAAAAACCAAAACACAAGACCACATATCAGCTAGCCAAAGAGACCTCGAAAAAAATGTCTCAAACAACTAATTGAAACACAAAGACCAATGCCATCACATAAACACCAATAACCACATAAAAGAGATAAGTTGAAATCATCCATGAACCATCGATAGTAAAACTATGAACTCATGGGAGGAAGGAGATAGAGAACATGAATACACACTTTGGTGATCCATGAGAAGAAAGGCGAATAAAAGGAACCATGGACATCTCACCCCTAGAATTAGGTGATCCATAGAGAAAAGAGGACATGAAAAACTAGTCCCTAGATTTTGTTTAGGTGATCCATGTAAGGGAGGTGGGTGAGAACGTCATTAGTTCCACTCAACCTCATGCACGTGTGTGCAAGTGAGGTTCAAAGCACCTCATAGGAGTCTATGCCCGAGTATGCTACAACCTATATATGTTGTATAGTACAAGTGTCAAGAAATTTGTGACTTATCCCTCTAAGAGGCTTCCCTCGAGTTCCAAGAATATCCTATTGCATAAGAGAAAAGTGGCAACATCTTTCTTCAAGAGGTTGTCCTCTAGTTCCAAGAATGACCCACTATATAAGAGAAAAGTGGTGACATATTTATCTAAAAGGTCATCCTCTGGTTCCAAGAATGACCCGCTATACAAGATAAAGGTGGTGATATGTCACTCTAAGAAGTTTCCCTCTAGTTCTAAGAATGACCCATTGTATAAGAGAAAACATGGTGACATCTCACTCGAAGAGGCTACCCTCTGGTTTTGAGAACGACCCACTGTACAAGAGATACAATGCATGAGAGAAATGTAGTATAAAAGGAGCAGTGTGGATGCCCCCCCTTAAGATGTCAACATTATTCAATGTTGATATCTTAAGGAAATCAAAACAAGGATACCTTCCTTAGACACCAAGAAGATACCCTTTAGGCAACAATGTCATAAATCCAAGCAAGAGAGGGGATTATCTTCAAGAAATGATAAGATAGTTGAAAAGAGATATCCTACTATAAGTGTAAAGGAGATCCTTGGAGGAGAAGAGATATTTGTTCAAAAGACATCTACCACCAAGAGGAATTGTCTTAAACAAATATAACATCTTCTAGAATGAAGCATAGAAGAGAACAAGTATTCAATCCTTCCTCCTATTTCTAAGTGAAAGGGATTCTTGATGAAGGATAACTCACTTTTAACCCAATGGGGATGGGTGAATTCATTATAGATGTATGTTACCAAGTGTGAAAAAGGTTGTAGTCAAGGACTTACATTTCTCTTATAAGAGAGAACCCTTGAGAAAACAACAACGATTTCACACAAGAAATGATATCAAGTAATAAAAATCACACCTTCCACAACATAGGAAAGGTTGGATCCTTAGAGAAAGAGAGAGAAATAATTGCCCCCCAAGTGTAGAGACAATGAGAAGATCTTACACAATCTTCTAGAGAGAGATTAAACATAAGCAAATGCACAATTAAATTACATGAAAACATGAAAGAAAAGACATTAGTAGATGTAAAATATATGTCTTGAGAAGTGGTAATCTTCTAAGAGAATAGATTAAAAGCATCACACACTCCCCAAGAGGGATTAGTCATAATAGCATACCATTGTTAGAAATGATAATCACATATGAAAAATTCAGCCCCTAAAGGAAATAATGATAAATGAGATAGAAAGAAAGAGAAAGGAGTGAAATCCTTTCCCCCCAAGTGAGAAGAAAAAAGGAGAAGCATTACACATCTTCTAATGGTGATAATTTTCAAGCGATATGCCCTCTTAATAGAATGAATCCTCTCAGGGAAGGGACATGTACTTCACAAGAGACCCTTCCATGCTAGGGGCCTATCATACTTGTGAATAATCAAAACCATAGGAGAGGTAAGTTTCCCAAAGAATAAGACAATTTAGAAGAAGTGAATTACTCATTAAAGATGCTCCTCTTCAAGAAAAGATGAAAACCAAAGAACAATTATATGCTCATGACTCTATGCAAGAAAGGATATATAATAATAAATAATGCACAAAGATAAATAGAAAGAATAAGGAAAGTGAACTTCATGTTTCTACCCCAAGGTGTTTAAAATTGAAATAATACCACCACAAATGATAAAGATCCCCCAGTTAAGTTGGCTAGTTATGTCATAGGGTGAAGAGCAACATGAAGAGAAAAGAAGTGCTAAGGCACTATGTCTATGTAAAGGAAGACAACTAGATCTATTGTAAGACAAATTCATGCACGATCATATTTCTTTTGAACAAATTTCTTAAATGCCTGACACTTCCCAAGAGAATGTGAATATGAATCATGAAAAATGAAATATTACTCTCCTTTCACTTGCTTAAGATTTTTGTTTTGGATTTTAGGAGGAAAGGAAATGTTCCTATCATATTTCAATCTCCAAAAGATTCTTATAGCTAGTCTATCAAGATGATAAATGTATTTTAATTAATTTTATTTACATGAAGGAGAATAATTATTATTAGAAGAAGGATTATTATCCATGATTCTAATTTTTCCATTGTCTATGCCATCTTGAAAATTATTTTGAAAATTAGGGAAATCATCAACATTATGATCATGGGTTTGATGAAATAAGAAAAAAGGAAATTTTGAAGAAGAAGCATTCTTGAAGGCTCTTTTGATTTGTTGTCTTTGGAGATGATTTTTAAAGTTTTGGAGCCTAAGGAGTTCATCCATAGAGAGAGGAGTCTCATTTCCTAGGCCTTCTATAGTAGCTTGTGTGGGAGGGTTTATAGGGACATGAATTCCTTGCTCAAATTTCCCAAGTCCATGTCCTTGAAAACCTTGTTTTGTTACTATATGAAAGCCACATCTATAAGAATGTTGCAAATGAATAGGTGGGGGAATAGGATCATGAATTTCTTTTAAATACAATGTGTAAGGAGAAATAAAAGGATTTGTAGATGAAGAAGGAATATCATGTGAAAGGATAATCCATTCCTTTATCAAGTTTGTTATTTTTGGGAGATTGGAGATGAATATCTTCATCATCTAAAGGCTCATCTTTAATTATTTATATGTGAGGGGAAAGATCAAGAATAAAATGCATAAAATCATCCTCTCTACATATATTTTGATGTTTAAGATAGGTCCTCAGAGAATAAGGAGGGTCCAAAGATGTAATAATGTTAATATTCTTATTTTATCCCCCTTGTTCAAGGGTATGTGTATGAGAAGAAGATGGGCCCATATTTCTTTCCAATGCTTGCTCTTTTTCAAAAAGATCATTGGTTGAAGTATCAACTCTCATGTCATTCACACAAGATACCCTAGGAGAGGTACAAGGATTAAGATCTTTGAGATTGGGATCTACAAAAGCCTTAAGATGATTAACATATATAATGCATTTTGTTAATAACATCACCATAATGTAACAAAAAAGGTACATGAAAGATTTGAGATCAAATTGAAAAGGAAATGACTTTGAAATCCTAGTGAAAGGAAAAATAAATCTAATCCATTAATTGCCATTAAAAGTCTCTTAATTAAAATCTTAATTTACTTGAAAAGAAGGTCTAAAATTAGGACCTTTTTATGAAAATTAATTTAAAAGTTAAGAGTGTTGAAATTTGAATTTGTAATCAACCTTAAGGGGTGTAAAAATTGATAAAGTATGCCAATTTTTTGGATTTAAGCAGAAAAATACAGTCAATTCCGACTCCCAAAATTTTGGGAAAAAAGCCAAGGACCAGGTGCAAAGTGGACTTGGTCCGACCAACTTTTTTCAAAATTTTCAAGGACTATAGAATTATGATTTTATTGCGGAATCCAAAAAAATAGCTAATTTGGAGATGTCTAGATCGGTCAAATTGGCAGTCAAAGGTCAAAATAGGAGATTCTTAAAAATTAGGGTTTTGCTTTTTAACCACTTAATTTTTAGAATGAAAAGATAGATTTGAATTGCAATTTTGAAATAGAAATCAAATCTGAAACAGGCAACTAAAATGCTACACTTCACAAGTTCAATTTTCTCAAAATGAAAAATTAGGGTTTCTATGCAATTAATCTCTAAAATTTGCAAAAAGATCAAACTTGGAAATGAAATTATTCAGATCTAATAATAAAAAATCAAAATTAAGGTGTAAGGACGTCGGGTTCACCAAAATGTAAAGTGGAAAATTGGATCCTAGTGGTTCCCCACCTAGGAGAGAGAAAGGAAACCACTAGGATGATTTTCACTTGGGAGATACTTTACATTCAAAAGAGGGGCTTGAATCCACTAGATTCAAATCCAAGGAGAATAAGGATGTGAAACCAAGTCGATTGCAAGAGTTAGAATGCGATTTGCTCTTTATTGTAAATAGATATGTCTACTTGTGGACTATGTAGAAAAGGGAGACAAAATGGGTGAAATAAGGAGCTACCAGTTCAGGATCATGCTATACTTTCAGATATGAGATATTTAGACTGATACGGATCTTCCTTGCAAATTTGGAGAAAAGTTGTCGAGACCAGGTTGAAAGTGTACTTGGTCCTCCGAAAAATCCATGCACCGAAAAGGGTTTTTCCATCTCTACAAATGAAATCCAAACCTGCAATTACAGTTGCACACCTACAACCTACGCACAGAAAAGAAGGGAAGAAGGGTCATGGATAGGGGTTTTCCTTAGTCAATCCCTAGTTGAGGAATCAACCTTGAAAGAAAGTAATTGCAAATGCTTAAATGTAAATGATAGAAATGTATACCTTGTAGATCTGCAATTGATTGATGATGGTTGCTTTGCTTCTTGAATGTCATCACAAATGTTGTATGAAATGGCATGTAACATGACATAAACCTAACACACACATGCTTACATATGAATGTTGTAATGTCGCTCCAATGGATGAAAGAAGAAGAAGACACATGAAGAAGAGAACTTGATGGATGCTTGAAAACTTGAATGCTTAATGACAATAATGGAGACCTTCCACTTGAACTTTTGTATATATTCTCTATATCAAAATGAGGGAACTATGTCTCCTTTTATTCATGCCTAATACAATTAATTTTCATCCCACCGAAGGCTGACAAAGGAGAGTTTAAGTCCCCAAAGACTAAATTATGTTCAAGAGCTAGATAGACCTATCTTCGGGTCACCCTAAGAGGGAGGATAGGGGCGCCACGCCCCTATCCAAGGGGAATAGAGGTGCCACGCCCCTATTGTAGGGGGGACAGGGGCACCACACCCATGTCCTGCCCTATCTTAGGGCCTGGATAGGGTCCTAAGGTGTCATCAGGGCTGAGATGAGAGAAGTTCAAAATGAAGGTGCAGAGAGGGGTCTCAATCAAGTAGGGGGATGCAATCACATAGGTGAGGGCCTAAGATGTGGTCAAAATTGTGAGTCACAATTTTATGATGCTATAGTTACAAATTTTATCTCTCTCTCTATTATGAAAAGGCCAAATTGGTAAAAACACAAAAGTGACGAAACAGAGAGCAAAAGTGTTGGATTAACACAAAAGCACTATACTAAGCAACAAAATCACTAAAATATAACTAAAGTGCTAAAATATTTAACAAAAGCACTACACTATAAGCCAAAATGATAGTTGTAGAAGCACTAATACGAGCACAAAAACAGTAATATGAGTGACAGAGACACTAATCTACATGACAAAAGTGCCAAAACGCAACCTGTGCATGAAAATCTTTAAGTTTCAAAATATTGTCTAATCAAAATTAACTTTTTTAATGTTTGATTCACATCGGGTTCATCAAAATGATGCATGGAAAAAAGGACATAGTCACAAACAAAGTTCAAGTGTTAATATGTTAGTTTCCAAACAAAAATAAAACAAATGAACCAAAATCTCCAAAATTCATATCAAAAGAGATTAATCATACAAAATGAAGCATAAACAAAATAAAAGAGAAAATAGACTCCCTAACATGCTCCCATTGTGCACTTGATAGCTCTCTCTTATTCTTCTCCTCTTAAAGATCCAAATGAGAGAGTGTAGCTCTCAGTTTTAGCATAAAACCATGGATGCCAATGAAGGATTGAAATGGTTGAAACTAAAACACTAATACTATGCATATGCTTAACTAGTGTTGCTATGAGAAAGCCTTAAGTGTGAGTATCTATGCAAGTATAATAATGCTAAAAATGCTTCCTCCTTTGCTTGAGGAATGAGACTCTATTTATATGCAAAATAGAGGATTGGATGGTCAAGTTTGATCTAGATTGTGAAGGGCTATGATCGCATGAATCCCAAACCATGTGACACTTTCAAACCAATACAATGATGACAAGTGTCACCATGAGAGGACTTGAAAGGAGAGGGAATAAGCATTTAATGCTTGAGATGACATGAGGGTAACCCTCCATGGTTGGGGTTATAGGATAAAGCTTTTATCCAAGAGTAATGTTATTATCCAATGGGTAAACTCTTGTGCAAGGTTTACCCATGGTTAAGCCTTGACCAAAGGGTCATAACCCATGTGGGTTAGTGTGTTGAAGAAGCAAAGCTATTAAGACTTTGTAAGAGTCTTAAATGGTTGAGATGATTGGTTGGGGGTTAATTTTGGTTTAGGATTGTGCAAATGATTATAAGAGGGATTACACTAATTTAGAAGGGCTTAGAAGAATCTACAAAGAAGTTAGAAGAATCGAGAAGGGGGTTAATGAGCAAGTGGGTGAGGATAAAGGAAATTTTAATTAAAATAAAATTCATTTATTTCAACTAAATTGTGCCACTTGCATTTGTAGGAGAATGCAAGTGGATGAGATATTTTAAATAAAAATTGATTTATTTAAATAGGGATTTGATTTGTGATTTTTAAATAAATGTTAATTTATTTAAATGAGAGGAAAGGGGGAATTAGATAAATTTATGAAACTTATTTAACTAGAATAGAAGAATAGGCGAAGGTGAATTAATTAAATGTAAATATAATTAATAGAGGAATATTATTGCATTAAATAAGTATCAAATTTCATCTAATTAGTAGACAGTTTTATGTGTCTACAGTATCAAATCGGGAAGAAGTGAAAATAAAGAAGATGGCATGAGCTGTGGAGAAAGGAAGATCTATGAATTTTTTTTCCAAAGGATAAAGTCCTTAGAAGAAGACGTTTGGTTCATAACACTTGAAAATGAGGATTGATTTTTATGACAGCACTGAAGGATCTATGCAATGTAAGGTTTTGAGAAAATAATGAAGTAGAAGTGAAGAATTACCTTCACAATTATAGTAAATTCTTCTCTTAATTCACCTTAATATATGTTAGGGATTGTTGTCACAAAAGTTTGCACCCTTGATGACCCAAGAAACCTTTCAATCATCAACCTTGTAAAACATTGAATCAAACTCCCAACTGTGGGACTTGTGAAATGTGAGGTTGAGTCTCTAGAGAAGGGCTTTTTGGAGATTGTTTGATATGGTTGTTCATTGTTTCTTCTAGGATATTTTGTCATTGATGTCAACATATTATTATGATTTATTCTGGTGAGTTTGGGAAGATCTTTTGATCCAGTTTTGTAGTTTGGTTTTGCTGATCACTATTTTGCAGAATCTGGTATTTCCTCTAGTATATTCTAGTGTGATCAGATCTTATGTTGAGGCTTTGGGATATTGTTTGGGATGATCTTATGTATCTTCATTTCAGATGGTTCATGATTGGGTTGATGAATACTAAGAGGGGGGGTGAATTAGTATACCAATAAATACAGAACTCAAACACTTAAGCAGTTTAGCAGTCAACCAGTAAAACAGTTTTACTAACAAATTGGTTAAAACAAATTCAAACCAAACAACAAATAAAGCATTCACCCACAAGAGCACAATCACCATAATATAGAATATTTGACGTGGAAACCCAAATGGGAAAAACCACAGTGAGATGAAACTCACAAGTAACTATCTAGAGAATAGAAACCAGACCGGTTAAGGTCTTACAATGTTCTTCACCAGAACAGATCCTGTTAGGAATCTAGATCTCTGTTAGAAGATAAGTCCTGTTAAAGACTACCTTGTGAGAGGATTTTAGATCCACAGTTGTGAACTACCTTGTTAGAGGATTTACAAAGGCTTTTCTGGGCCTACCCAGTTAAGGTCTTCAGACTTGTCGAAGATGTGAGTAAACAACAAGTGAGTGATCTAGCAAATAACATAGTATGCTTAGTTAGATCCTTGATAGCTCATTGTTAATGCATTTCAACATTACTTCAATCTTCAATATCTCCACACTCTGTTTCTTCTCACAGACCTAATCTTCTCTCCAATGGTCGCATACACAAAACCCTCATCAATAGCTAAAAACCTATCAACAACCAAAAACCCTAGACATGATGTCCTTATAAAGGAATCTAATTTCATGTCAGTCCAATAGGATTGCATTGCAAGTTCCTAGGTTCAGTGCATCTAGACACATTTGGTAACGTGACACAAAATCACCACCAAAGTGTAGATGGATGATAACTCATCACAAAAATACTGACTGGTAACTCATCACAGAGTATTACCGGTTCATACAACTTTATCGATTACTGGTTGGTAACTCATCACAAAGTAATACCGGTTCAAACATTCAACCGATTACCGGTTGTCAAAAATGAAGAGTGGGAAAAAATAATAGCTGCCACTTTAGTTCTTGTGTACCGCTTGAGATCCTCAAACTACTTGAGGTCTTCATACCACTTCAGATCGGTAAACACTTTCTATAATACATAATACCGGTTGGGGAAAATACCTGTTGAGCATAACTTGTAAATACAAAAAGTGATCTCAAAGCAAGTATGTGTCCATCAATGACAATCACAACATCATCATCAAAAATGCCAACAATCTCCCCCTTTGGCATTGATGGCAACACTTAGGAAAATTTTGACATCTAAGTGTTTTACAACAAAATATGCCATTATCAAAATTACTCCCCCTAAGCATATACACTATCCCTTTTGTAGAAATGACAATATATACTACTCTCTTAAAGAGATAACAAAAAAGTATACATAACATTCATCAAAATTTTAAATACAAAATACTACTCCCCCTTTGCCAACAATGACAAAAATACTACAGACTAACCCTTGTTCCTCATTATCATTAAAATAATAAATGGTTATGACAATAATGAGTGAAACTTATCAAAAACCGATTTAAAGTCCTGCATGAAAGTCTTCATGGATAAAGACCATGACTCAAGTAATGAGGTAGCAACCTCACTTTCCGTTTGCATCTGGGATACCTGCTCTTCCATGGCATCTAAGGTACGCATCTCTTGAGTGACCGTCAAGCTATCCAGATTGAGATAGCACTTCTAAAGAATTTACAGTCTAGGTAGTAGAATCAGTTGAAGTTCCTACAAATCTCAGGTCCAATTGCTAATTTCCAACTCTATCCTAGCAGACTGGAGCTAAAACCAGTGAACAGTTTGCCCATATGTAGCAAAAGAATCATAGGGCATCTTGAAGGTGCTTATGTATGCCTACAAATCAGATTGTAGTTTTTCCTTCTATGCAAGCACATCATCACAAAATAGATGGGGTTGGCTGATTTTGCTTAACAGTAGCTTTCCCTCATCCATTGCATCACGTATATCCTTCTGTTCTTTCTGGAGTTGTGATCGGAGCTCATTCAGTTTCTTTACTAAGGCATCATTAAGTGCCTTTTGATGCTTCTTTTGTGCATTAGCTTCTGCAAAATCTTCTAGGCATTGTACCTGGTCCTCCACAACTGTGCATAAAAGTTTCAGTTGGGCCAGAGAGGAATCAGTATTGGGGAGGTTGGTACCGGGAATCAAACTGGTAAGAGTTTCCACCACAATTTGAATAACATCTTGCTCCTTTTTCCTCCTTAACGCTTCCAGTCACTCTTGTGCAAGCTTAATTCTTTGGAGAAGCTCCGATTCATTTGCAGATTGGAGGTCAATGGGCTGGTGATGTCAGCTGGTTTGGCTTGATCACTGCTTGCCTTCAGAGTCTCTACTTGCTTGAGCTTTTCCACTTCCCTCTTCTCTTCCTCTTTTTACTTTTCCTCTTCTGCCTTCTTTTGCTCATCTGCATCTTTCTTTCTCTTCTCTTCTTCCTTCTTTCTATCTTCTTATTTCCACTTCTCTTCTTCTTTCTTCTTCTCCTCTTCCTATTTCCTCTTCTCCTCTTCCTTTTTCTTCTTCTCCTCTTCCTTTTTCCTCTTCTCCTCTTCCTATTTCCTCATCTCCTCTTCTTTCCTTTTCTCATCCTCTTTTTTCTTCTCCTCTTCTACTTGTTTCCTCTTTTCTTCCTCTTTCCTTTTCTCTTCCTCTTTTCTCTTCTCTTCATCTTTCTTTTTCTTTTCCTCTGCTGCATCCAGAGTGACATCTTCAACATTTAAGGCCTCAATGTCAATAGTGTCTACCTATTCAGTAACTAGTTCTCCTTCACTATCATATACCTCATCTGGTTTTCTGATTCCCGGTTCTTGTTCAGCCTTCCTGTTGGCTTCTAACACTTGATGCAATCTCAGAGTATCTTTGGCATGGGAATGTGTATCTTTCACCACTTTAGAGACTTTTCCCTCCAGTAACAAGAGTCTTCTTCTTCTCATGAAGAAGAGGCCTTTGTACTTATCCATGATTTCATAGAGCTCTGAGTTTAAAACATCAAGAAAATACTGTGCAAATATTTCCTCTCTTATTTCTTGTTCCTTTTCTATGGAAATGCGCCATTTGTTATCCAATGAATTGAATAAAGAATCTGGTGTCACAGATCTAATTTCTGATGGTGATCGGTCATTAATGCATAAATATTGAATAACTTCCTATTCAACTTCCTCCTTTTTATTATCATTAAAATCATCAAAATTATCTAATAAATCACTTAGCACTTTTCCCCTAATATTATTGATAGTCCTTTGACAATGTGTCAATGGTTTGTAAGAGGAAATATCAATATTTACCAGTGCTGACGAAGCTGGTTCATTGCCGATTGTCTTTGTCATCTTCCTTGTTTGACTTGGCTTCTTAGTCTGCACTTCTAGTTCTGTATCCTCAGAATCCTGTGACTTGCCTTTTGTCTTTCGCTTCCTTTCAAATACCTTGGCGGGTGCAGCTTTCAGTTTCTTCTTGGTAGGTGACCGCTTGGTCACTTTAGGACTTGCTAGGGTAACCGGTGTCGATACCGATGGCACTACTTTTCCCTTCTTCACTGAAGGTTCCACAACTAGTGTTACCCTTTCCAAATAGGTGTCGGTTCTCTTCTTCTTAGGATCAAGAGGCGAGGCGAGTAGGGTAGAGGCATACCCATCTAGCATGTCATACATTACCTCATATCCCATAGGTTCAACTTTTTCCTTTCTTGTCTCAACTACCTCTATTATACACTCATCTACTTTGATGATAAAGTAGATGTCCTCTTCATACTTCTTGACAATATCGCCAGATATCCTCATTTTCTCATCTTCTGCTTAAACATCAAAATATTTATTCAAGACATTAGGGTATCAAGTTCCCACCGCTTGGAGACTTTCTCTAATTTGTTTGGTAATCGATTGGTCAGCAGACCACTAAATATCACCTACTCCTGGGAAATAGCCTTGGAAGTAGAAAAACAAACCTACCAATAATTGTCCAAATTTAAATCTTAAGGCACCGTCCTTTTTGATGGACTTCAAGTTTTGTAGGAGTTGCGTCTGCATACAAGTACATAGATCAAATGATGCATCCTCCATGATCATTCTGTAGGTGGCATTCATTGCAGCAGCAGAGACAGAGTTAATCCTGCTAGCATAGAATGTCCGGTATCCAATCACCATACAAGCGTACTTGACCAGATCATCCTTGATGGTGTTGACGGTCATTCCCCATTGGTTGCTCACTGAACCGGTGAGTTTGGTCATTTCAGTCTTGATGAATTTTCTTAGGGCTAGCACCTCACCAATGTTGCAAAAACCAGTGATGACATAAATAGCTTCAGGAGTTATGTCATGTGTCCACTCAAGATAAATTTTGTCACTGTGTACTCTGCTTAGAATGATGCAGATGTGGTCTTCTATGAACTCTTGAAGAAAGTACACCGCATTGTGAAGTTTCTTCCTTTCCAAGATGCTATATTTGGGTTCGATCTTCTTGTCATCCCCACAGAATAAACCTAACTAAGAATGGATCACTAGGGATCCTAGGTCTTCTATTTTACAATCAATATACCCTGAAATATCACCTTCTACTATAACTCCAGTGGGTATCTCGGATAGGACATTATATTTCATCTTTCGTTGGATGAAATCTACTGAATCAACATGAGCACTAGAGCTAGAGTGTGAAGCAGAAGCCATGATAAATAAAGAAACTTGAAAAATACCTTTGCAAATCAAGATTTAGGGCTTGCAAATTTAACTTTGATTCACACCACTTCAGTTGCTGGATTACCACTTTGAGTCCTTCACTTGATTGATTGTCTCTATCTCTGGATTCCACTGCAAAGATTTGAAATCTCTCTGAATCACTAGTCAAATCGCCTTTAATTGCTCTGCACTTGAAAATTTCTTCGCTTGCAAACTGATAAGTGAAAATGACTTGAAAATCCCTTTTAAACAAATTCTTCACCTACCAAAATAAATGCATCTCCGCTAGGGTTCAAACCCTAATTTTCCTTTTACTATTTCTGGTCTTCTGTCGATTGATAGGTAACATATATTGGTTAAGGTCTTTTACTGATATAAACTGAGGGTTCGAAACATTTCACCGCTTTGTTCCCCCTAAGCTTTTCTGAAGCTTAGTTTGTCGGTTCAGCAATTTCAACACTAGGTGCAGAAACCAGTTCATCTTGTGACACTTCTTCTAGTTTCTTCTTCTAGGTTTTCTTCATATCCGCTTGAACAGTTTCAACATCAATCTTTCCTTCTGGAGTGACCGGTATATCATCTAATATTTTCTTTTTCATTCTGTAGAATCTTGCTATGTGACCCGGTTTGTTGCAATGATAGCATACCATTCCAAGTGCTCTCCATGGTTCATTATTCATGTTTCCATTCTTCCTTCTACATGTTGCAGCAGTGTGACCACTACCATGACAGATCAAACAGGTTGCTCTCCAACCAGTTGCCACTTGATAACCACCTGACTGATGGTTAAAACAAATGCAAACCAAACAACAAATAAAGCATTCACCCACAAGAGCACAATCACCATAATACAGAATATTTGATGTGGAAACCCAAATGGGAAAAACCACGGGGAGATGAAACTCACAAGTGACTATCTACAAAATAGAAACCAAACTGGTTAAGGTCAGACCAGTTAAGGTCTTACAATGTTCTTCACTAGAATAGATCCTGTTAGGAATCTAGATCTTTGTTAGGAGATAAGTCCTGTTAAAGACTACCTTGTGAGAGGATTTCAGATCCATAGTTGTGAACCACCTTGTTAGAGGATTTACAAAGGCTTTTCTGGGCCTACCCAGTTAAGGGCTTCAAACTTGTTGAAGATGTGAGTAATTAGAAAGTGAGTGATCTAGCAAATAGCACAGTATACTTGGTTAGATCCTTGATAGCTCATTGTTAATGCATTTCAGCATTACTTCAGTCTTCAATATCTCCACACTCTGTTTCTTCTCATAGACCTAATCTTCTCTCCACTGGTCGCATACACAAAACCCTAGACATGATGTCCTTATAAAGGAATCTGATTTCATGTCGGTCCAATAGGATTACATTGCAAGTTCCTAGGTTCAGTGCATCTAGACACATTTGGTAACTCGGCACAAAATCACCGCCAAAGTGTCAGTGGATGATAACTCATCACAAAAATACCGGCTAGTAACTCATCACAAAGTATTACCGGTTCATACAACTTGACCAATTATCGGTTGGTAACTCATCATAGAGTAATATCGATTCAAACATTCAACTGATTACCGGTTGTCAAAAATGAAGACTGGGAAAAAATAATAGTTGCCACTTTAGTTCCTTCGTACCGCTTGAGATCCTCGAACCGCTTGAGGTCTTCATACCGCTTCAGATCGGTAAACACTTTCTGCAAAACACCGATAGTCTAAAGACTATAATAGATAATACTGGTTGGGGCAAATACCGGTTGAGCATAACTTGTACATACAAAAAGTGATCTCAAAGCAAGTGTGTGTCCATCGATGACAATCACAACATCATCATGAAAAATGTCAACATGGGTGCCCCGCAAGTTATCTTTCTTCGTGGTAGTTGTTGATTGGTTGTGTTCTTGAGCTTTTTGATGTTGATCGATAAGTGATGTTGGTGCAACTATTAGTGATGATTCTAACATTCTTGTTGGTGTTTCCTAGTCATTTCCTATTTGTTGTGGCAATCTGCATTGATCGTTGTGTGAGTTTTTGGTGTTTTTCATCAACCGGTAATGATTTTTGTGTTATGCGGCATTTTTTTTATGGTGTAGAATGTTGCAATTGATCTCAACATGATTTTTGATGGATGTGATCATTTGGGAATTTCAATTAGGTCCACGCTATGTAATGTAAACCATTATATTGGTCTGGTGATTGATCTTTGTATCGTGTAATGTAATTTTCTGAGTTGAGGGATGAGGGTTTAGTTGACCTTGTTATCAAGCTTGATGAATTGTATATATAGGTGAGTTATTCACTTAGTTTTGGCATCAGTATTGGGTCTACATTATCTGAGAGAGGTGAATGTGTGAACATAGTGAAATGTTGAGGTGAGAATGGTGTTGCAGGGTAGACAATTGTGCTTAACCAAAACTGTCATTAGGCATTTGTAGATGCTATCATTGCAGTTCATTTCTTTGGGATTGTAATCCGAATCATATTGTAATTTAGTGAGACTTCTTTGAGGGTTTTAGCCTTCTGGGCAAATATCTTTTGAGCGGTGAGCTCTAGGTAGTGTTCCTGAATGCATATGCATTCCCCATTGTAATAATTTTCACATACTACTACAAAGTATCATATTACCATGGGTAGATTCTCATCGTTCTTTTTCCCTTAACTAGGTTTTCCATGTCAAAAATCTTGGTGTTGTGTGTTGTGCTATTAATTTGCTTATCTGTTTATTGCTATAGTTTATCAGTTTTTGTTTTGGAGTTTAATTTTGAGATCTAGGGAAGACTGATTCACCCCCCCTCTCAGTCTTCCTTCTTGATTATTTCTAACGGGATTTCTTCCTTACTAATCTAAGTGCACGTATTGGACCAACCCAACACATATAAATCATACTCTAATAGCTCTAAGGGAAAAAGGAAAGAAGGAATACAGAAAGGGAAGTGATATTTACACTTAGATTAAAATGTTTTAGCTTGTCTATAACGACACAAAACATGAATAGAACTACCCCCAAATATGCACAAAATTCTATCCAAGTTAGTCCCATAGGAACATTTGAAGGTTGGGGTTCTTGCCAATGATCAGAGGAACTACACTTAGTTCATAGATGACACTCAAAGAGGAATTAACATAGTCACGTAAGACCTAAGAAAAGCCAATGAGGATGCATTCACACAAGAAGGTAAGAAATTACAAGTTGTGAAAACTGAAGGAAGGCAAAACAAGTAATTCTATTCATGTGAAGGTGAAGAAACTTTTATAGATCACAGAAAAGAAGTATTCATGTGATAGAAAAGAAAAGAAGATCATGAGAGATGATACAAAATTTTCCTTTATAGTTGGGGCATAACTCAAAATTGAACCAAGGGAAGAAAACCCTAACTCACCTAAGGTTAGGTGACAAGATATCTCAAAGGGGAAAGATCTGATCAAAGGGTGATCAGATAGGATGCTATTCTATTTGAGAAAATGTCCCTCATCTCTAAGAAGAGAACCAAATATCACTACAAGAAGAAATATTTGTTCATAAATGTTTGCACACAACTTGCAGGGACAAAAGGTCTCTAATATTTTTAAGAATGCATGGTTGCATCGAAATCAAGTTTGCAGAGGTTGCATACGGAGTAAAAGAAATGGATCTTGGTAGTAGGATCAAAGATCAGGTTAGATATTGAGCATCAACTAAGCGAAAAATGGACCTTGACCATCGGGTCGACAACTGCCTTCTGTAGGGAGGTTTGAATGCTAATGGATCTTATAAGTTCAAATCTCCACTATTGATTTGAGAGATCCACACATAGATGGATGCACAAGATCTATCCACATAATCATCAAAAGGGACCAATAATCATTTGAAACATAGTCGTATGATCCCCTTTTATAAAGATCTAATGGTTGCCATTGCACCACATAGAATGAGCTAGTCCCAGCAAGACCACCGCCCAACACTCAGGACTTGGCTAGACATAAAAGATCCTTTTGTCAAGCCCCAAGAACATGCCACATCATCAATATGATAGACCAAGAGAGATACCAAAAGAGAAGCTCAACATTTAGTGAGACCGAAGATCTCACCCCATCGAGTGCCAAGAGAAAGCCATGTCACCACCATGATAGATGGGTCCACTGAAACCCAAAGTGAACTTGACACTCAACCAAGAAAAAAAAGGTCACCCCATTGAGTTCTGAGTACCTGGCCGAAAAGGCCACATGAAGAGCCTCCTCCTTGCTGATAGAAGATAAGGAGGAAATTGGTCCCGCGTGATGTAAAGACCCTCCAGATGGTAGACTTAAGTGATTTGACCAACTAGAGAAATCAACTTCAAAATAGAAAATTGGAGCTACGGTAAGATAGAAAGGAAAATTAAAGCCTTAATGCTTAGGGTTTATGGTTTTAGGGTTCCAAGAGGGGGTCATCTGCAAGGTCCCCTTAGGATTTCTTAGCCACTAGAATGTCTCAGATTAGATCTTATTAGGGCTAAGGGTTGACATGAAAATAGGTCAACATTTTGGTGACTTAGAGGGTCGATAGGCCTTCCTAGCAATCAAGAATAAAAGCCTTAAGAATATCCATTGGACATATGGTCAAGGCATGAGACAAAGAGGAAAATATTCTTTGTAACCTGGAAAATTTTCAAAATTCACCATTCTAGAGGAATGACCTGTGCACGAGCACTTCATGGAAATCTAGGAAACTAACTACAAGTATTTATAATATATACAAGGGCTTAAAGTCACCCTAACAACATGCTTTGAGGTATACATCTTTGACTACAACGGGGAGGTCTTCGCGATTTAGCTTGGTTAGATTGAAAGAATTAGCCTCCTTGCAACTTGTGATCAAATAGGGACCACTCCATATTGCATCAAATTTTGAATGCCTCCCAGGTTTTTCTCTATCAACATCCCATTTTAGGATAAAATATCCAACCTTGAAGGTCCTAAGAATTGATTTCTTGTCCAAAGTATCTCTTCACCTACCCCTAATGGACATCTAGAGTATTTTTGGCTTTCTCTTTGAACTCTTCTAGCTTTGTAAGTTTTGCATACCTTATTGACATGGCATCATTTTCCAAGACCTCAAACTAATGTGCCAAATCTAGAGATGAAAATTCAAGAGATGCAAGAAGCCTTGATTCCCTTCCATATACTAGCATGAAAGGTGAGTTACCTAAAGCTCCTTTGGGAGTAACTCTATCAACCCATAGGGTTGTTCCCAAATTGAGGTTCCATGACCTCTAATTATCTTCAAGAGTCCTCTTGATGATTCTAATGAGAATTTTGTTGGAGGACTCAGCTAAGCCATTGCCTTGGGGATAGTAATTTGATGTTTTTTTCAAAAACACATCATGATGTATTGCCCATAGACTGATCTGAGATCCCACAAAGGCCTTAGAATTATCTAATATAATGGTGTAAGGGGTGTTGGCATTCTACAGTCATATGAGAATGGTTGATGTTGTCATTGATGGCAACCAATTGGTAACATGTTCTACAGGATCACTGACATCACAAACACTATTCACTAACACTGGCAGGCAAGCAATTGGCAATCTTGTTCACACCAGCAACGACACATACCGGCACTCAGGTCGACATGGGATTAAGTTTTGATCATGTAATTTGTATTGTAATTATCTTTTGTAAGCCGACATGATGTATTGTGTAGACTCATATATGTATGGAGTCTTGTAAGACATTTTGTAATAGTAATATAGGAAGATATATGAATAGATAGGTGTATGTAGCATGCAAAGAAGGAACTTATGTAATAGGAGATAGTGCAAATATGATGTATATGCATTTTAATGTGATCATTCTATGAGTGAAAAAGGAAAAGAGTAGATAGAGTGAATTCTATTCACTCGCAAGGTTTTGGATATGGTATTTGACTGAACTCAACTGGTACTAAATCTGGCATAGTAGATGCTATTTTGAGCAGTACATTGTAATTCGATTTCATCATCCAATATTGTAAGTCAGTGTGACTTCCTTTCTATATTTGATCAGTGAGCTCTAGGATGTTGGCCTTCCTGTATGTGCAGGCCCCTATTGTAAGTAATATTTATTAATAGGCCAGTGAGTAAATATTATGGGTCATAAATCCCACCGAGGTTTTTCCCACACCTAGTTTCCTTGCCAAAACATCTTGTGTTATGGTGTGTTCTTATGTTGTCTCTATTATTTCTATTTGTTGCATTATTTATTGTTTATTGGTACATTGTTTTAAATTACAAATTCTTAAATAAGTTTAAATATTTTGTTTACTGGTCAGACACTGATTCACCCACCCCCCCCCTCTTAGTGTCTTTGGGACTGTCATTAAATCTAACAATTGGTATCAGAGCCTAGTCCTCTTTTTACAAAAGCCTAATAGTTTGAGGAAGATTCTGAAACCGGTAACTATGGAAAGCTTGAGACAACAATTGGAAGGATCTCTTGAAGATTTTGATGCATAGAAATTGAAGAATATCAAACAGGAAGATAAACTCAGGACTGCTCAAAAATTTATTCAAGCACTTCAAGATAACTTGGTTATTGCAAAGAATAAGAGAAAAGAGATTCATATGCAATTGCATAATCAAGACGATGAAGAAAAAGAAACTCTCAGAGATATTGCAGACAAATTGAGGATAGAGGACAATAATATGAAGAATGAGATGCAAGATTTAACCATGAGGCTATGTAAGGACATTGAAGATAGAAAGGAGAATGAGGAAGATCTGACCAGAAGACTTAATGAAAGATTGAATGAAGCCCTAAGGCTCAGTCATGAAAATGATATCTTAAGACTGATTTGGTTCACATACAATATGATAAGGAAGTGTTGGTATTCCAATTACAATGAGCGATTGTTGACATTTCAATAAGGATATTGAGAAGGTTGTTGATGATTATGGATATAACTGATTAAGGATGTTTACTGTCTTAATGATATTATTTTGTCATTGATGTCAAGAAATTGATTTTTTAATTCAGTATGATGTTGCCATATCTTAAGAAATATGATTTGATGAGTATAAAGGTGTCGGTAAGTGACACAGAAAGAATGTGAAGAATAAGGGGAGAAATAAAGTTATTCAACGAGCAACTATTATTGAGTTAGACAATGATGAGATCATGTTGTTTAGATTGTTTTGATATCCTACATATGTTGTTGATTGTAAGGTTAATACTATACTATGTTACCGAGCAAAGAACCTAGTCGGTAAACCCTAAGGAACCTAGTCGGTAAACCCTAAGGTTATCGCTATCAGTTAATGAAGGTGGAATGTCTACTGAGTGAAGTTTAGTATTTACCGAGTTGCAACTGAGTAATAACAGAATGCATTGAATGAATAAAAGCCTTATTTAATGAAGGAAGTTGATGAGCTGGAGTTGATTAAATGATTGGTAAGTCATGCATAAAGTTTGTTAAACGATCTATGGCAATGGAAGATTGGCAAGAAGATCCATAGCTCAGATTGAACCTTAATAACCTAGCACAAGTTTCAAGAAATGTATGCAAATTCCAAGGTGGGGTAAAACGTTTTCAGGTCGAAGGATACATTGAACCTGGTCAAGATTGAAGATCTGATGGCTATGATTGATCATGGGAAATGTGATCAAGGAGATTAAGTGGTTGGCAAATTGTTTATAAATAGGGAACTATTGATAAACAATGTATGCGGGAAAGTGTATGCACAGGGATGCTACATAGTGATTACAGAGCACAGAAGCTTGATGACCTATTTTGATAACAAAATAAAGAGCCTAGCAGAGGGAAAAGATAAGTCCTATGACTAGATTGTATTGAACAAATAAGAATCTGGTTTAACATTTTTAGATGTGAAGTTGCAGATATATTTTTATTATTGTTATTTTGTGAAGTAAAAGAAAATCTCTTAACCGAGTGGACTTAACAGTCTTATTTGTAAAATCCTCTAGCAAGGTGACATTCAGATTGAGTGTTTGAAATCCTTTAACAAGGTCACTTCTAACAAGGTGAAGATCCTACATATTTGAGGGAAATCCCTTAACTGGGTCACATCTAGCAATGTGTTTTGTAATCTTTAATAGGATTTACTTTTAACCGAGCATACTCTAGAAGAGTATATTTCTTAGTGGGTATGAAATCCCACAGTGGTTTTTCCCTATTTGGGTTTCCACGTTAAATCTGGTGTTATATGTTTTCTGATCTTATCTATTTATGATTCTGCATTTATTACTGTTTTTCTGATAAGGTTACTGAGGTTGAATATGTTGTTTTTATGGAAGATTAAGTTAGAATGATTCATCCCCCCCTCCCTCTCATCTTGTTAACTTGGCATCTGTACTAAACATTTAGTATCAAAACTATCAATTGGTATCAGAGCTTTGGACTCCGGGAGAAAAAAAAGGTTTAAAGGTACTTGAGGCAAAGATCCAAAGATGTATAAGAGGGATGCACCGAAGCTGAACAAGTCAAGTTTCTCTACATGGTAGAAAAGGATGAAGCTGCACTTATCAGGAATTGGAGAATATGATGTCTATTATCTGGAGAATGATTTTCTTACACCTAGCACCTATCCATTGACAATGGAAGAGATAAAGGCAAAGCAAGAACATATTCAAGCAATGATTGAAATAACATCTGCATTGACCAACTCAGAGTTTAATGATCTAGAAGGCTGTACTGATGCAAAGGCAATGTGGGACAAGCTCATATCTGTGTATGGTGGTGATGAACATGTTCAAAGAGCAAAAGTGGATAGTCTAAGAGGACAACTTGAATCTATGAGAATGAATGAAGGTGAGAACATAACATAGTATAGTACAAGGTTAAAAGAGATTGTCAATCAAATCAAAGGAGCAGGAGGAACTATTGAAGAAAAGGATGTAACAAGTAAGTTGCTGAGAACCCTTCTACCTACTTATGCCATCCGAGTCTCTGCAATCAATGAATTGAGGTCTGTACCCAATATGCCAATTTCTTTAGATGCTACTATTGGTAAGCTACACGCATTTGAGTTAAGTAACTTTGATAACAATGGGTCATCAGTAAATAAAGCTGAGTTTGCATTTAGTTCTTTTCATCTTGATGAATCTGATGATTACAATGATAGAAAGTATAAGTATTCTGAAGGGAATCACAGTGGAGCAAGTGAAAGATTTCGCAAAAACATGGAGGAGGTACACAAACTATATGAGGAAATCAGAAAGCAAGAAGAGTTTGAAGCACTATTAGCCAGAAGGCTATCGAGAGGAAAAGGTAAGTACAAAGGAAAGTTGCCTTTGAAATGTTTTAACTATGATAGAATTGGACATATGGCTTCTAACTATCCTGACAAAGAATCAAGTGAAAAGAGAGATTATCGAGATGACAGATAGAAAGATAATCATTACAGAGGACACCGAGACTTCAGGAGAAGAGATAAAAAGACATGCCTAATAGTTGATGAGGAATCTAATGATGATAAATGTGATGAAACTGAAACAGAGGAAGTTGTTTATGTGTCTATCAAAGATGGATCAGATGAAGACAGGTATGAAAAAAAAGCTTTAATATCTCATATAGATACTAATGATTCTTGGATCATAGAAAGTGGATGCTCACATCACATGACAGGTGATAAACACAAGTTTGTTATATTAGAAGATTATGATGGAGGCTATGTAAGATTTGGTAATGATGCACCATGTCCGGTAAGAGGTAAAGGATCCATAACACTTCTTGACAATGCTAAATGTAATGATGTTTATTGGGTTGAAGGTTTGAAATACAATTTGTTGAGCATAGCACAGCTAAAAAATACAGGATACCGAATAAAATTTCAGAAAGGAATTGTCAAAGTTCGTGACAAGCATGGAAAGTTAGCTGCTACTGGGACACAAACAAAAGGTAACACATTTCACCTTGACTCAACTCGGAATAAGTGTCTATATGCAAATATTGATGATGCCTGGTTATGGCATAACAGGTTTTGTTATGTAAATTTTGATAATTTGATCAAAATAAGCAAGAAGCACCCAGTAAGAGGTCTACCAAGTCTTGAGAAACCTAAGCATGCTATGTGTCGAGGATGCCAGATGGGTAAGATGAGAAGATCAAGCTTTACAAGTAAGTCCTACACTTCTAAGGGAATTTTAGATCTTGTGCATATTGATCTTTGTGGTCCAATGAAAGTTCAGAGTTATTATGGTGATAAATATTTCATATTATTTGTGGATGATTACTCAAGGATGATGTCAGTAGTGTTTTTAAAAGAAAAATCAGAAGCTTTTCAAATGTTTAAATGGTACAAGGCAAAAGTTGAAAATGAAACAAGAAGACAACTAAAATCTCTTAGATCAGATAGAGGAGGAGAGTTTACCTCTGATGAGTTCAACTTATTCTACAATGATCATGGTATAAAAACAAAAGTATCTACACCAAGAACTCCACAGAAAAATGGGATAGCTAAGAGAAGAAACAAATCTATTTTGGATTGTGCCAGAACCCTAATGATTGAAAAGAAAGTTCCACAAACATTTTGGAGAGAAGCAATAAGCACAATAGTTTACACCCTGAACCGAGTACAACTGAAGAAAGGAACTTTGAAGACACCTTATGAAATCTGGTATGACAAGAAACCTAATGTAAGTTATTTTAAAATCTTTGGAAGTAAATTCTATGTACACAAAGATGATAGAAATGGTAAGTTTGATTAGAAAAGTGAAGAAGGAACATTTCTAGGTTATTCTTCTAGAAGCAAAGCATTTAAATGTCTGATCAAATCATCTAACAAAATAGTAGAAAGTGCAAATGTGAAAATTGATGAATTTGTAGACAGAAATGATGAAGGAAATTACAAAGAACCAGAAGATTATGAAGGATTTGTCTATGTTCAACCGAGAAGTCCTACCAAGAAGACTGCTAAAGGAAATGAAGAGAATATCCAGTTACCGAGTGATGAAGAAGATCATACAGAGCCTATATTAGCCAAGTATGTCAGAAGGAATCATGCACCAAGTCAGATTATAGGAGATAAGAATGATCCAGTGATGACAAAGAACAAACTGAGACAGAACACATGTCTAATATCTGAATTTGAACCAAGGATAGTGAAAGAGGCACTTCATAGTGAAGATTGGATAAATGCTATGACAGAAGAGATTGATCAAATCAAGAAGAATGACACATGGACACTGGTCCCAAGACCGAAGGACAAAAATGTAATCAGTACAAAGTGGATTTTCAGAAACAAGCTAAATGAAAAAGGAGAGGTCATTCGGAATAAAGCAAGACTAGTTTGCAAAGGCTATGTTCAAGAAGAAGGAATTGATTATGGCAAGACCTTTGCACCTGTGGCAAGACTTGAAGGAGTAAGAATATTGTTGGCATATGTTGCTTACAAGAATTTCAAGGTATATCAAATGGATGTCAAATCTGCATTTTTGAATGGTATATTAGAAGAAGAAGTTTTTATTGAACAACCTAAAGGATTTGTTGAAGGAAAGAATAATGATCAGGTATGTAAATTGAACAATGCATTATACGGTTTGAAACAAGCACCTAGAGCATGGTATGAGAGATTGCACTCATATTTGATCAAGATTGGTTTTATAAGAACAAGTGAAACAACAATATGTACATGAAGAATGATGAAAATGGAATACTGATCTTAGCCATATTTGTTGATGATATTATTTTTTGTGGAAATGGCTCTCTATGCAAGAACTTTGGAAATGAAATGAGCAAAGAATTTGAGATGTCATTAATCGGTAAGATAAAGTATTTTATAGGTTTACAGATACTGCAAATGAAAGATGAGATTTTCATTACTCAATCCAAGTACATAAAGGAAATCTTGAAGAAATTTGGAATGGAGGATTCTAAACCTATAATTACTCCTATGAGTACCAACTGTAAACTATCAAAGAATGATGAATCTGCATCTATCGATGAGACACTTTACCGATCTATGATTGGAAAGTTGCAATATGTTGTTCACAGCAAACGAAATATAGCTCATGTAGTAGGTATAGTTGCAAGATTCTCTGTAGATCCCAAGGAAACACACATGACAGCAATCAAAAGAATTTTCAGATACCTAAAAGGCACTGAAGATTATGGCTTAGTATATCAGAAAGGAAATGTTTTTTATTTAAAAGTTTATACTGATGCTGATTAGGCAGGCAACATTGATGACAGGAAAAGCACAAGTGGAGGAGCTTTCCTTTTAGGAGAAAGACTAGTAAGTTGGCTTAGCAAGAAACAAGGATGTGTTTCACTGTCAATAGTAGAAGCTGAATATGTTGCTGCAGCATTGAATTGCACTAATATGGCATGGATCAAACAACTGTTGGAAGGCATAAATGAGAAAGTAACTGAGCCAGTAACTATATTTTGTGATAATACTAGTGTCATAAACATTTCAAAGAATCCGTTAATGCACTCTAAGACAAAGCACATCTCTATCAAATATCATTATCTTAGAGAAGAAGTTCAAGAAAAGAAAGTGGTGTTGGAGTATGCTAGCACAAAGAAACAAATAGCAGATATCTTCACCAAACCACTACCACGGGACACTTTTGAGTATCTCAGAAGTCAGTTAGGGGTCCTACCCCTATCTTCCATTCATTGACCAAATTCGGCGAAAGCATCAATTCAATGACTCTACAAGAATAAATTTTAGGAGTTGATGTTGATTTACACACTTTAGGAGGTTTTCTAAAGGTGTGCAGGAAACAATAACAGGGAACAGGAATTGAAGTCTGAATGCTCTGACCAAGATTGAGTAGATACATAATAGCAAGGAATTCACTTCTCAGAGGAAGAAATCATGTTTTAGGTCTTTTTGGCATTGTTGTCAAAGGGAGAGAAGACTAATGTATGGGGGAGAAGTTTAATAACTAAAGGAGAAGTCTAAATGAAGAAACTGGGGAGAAGACTAATGATAGAGGGAGAGCATTTCAGAATCTCACAACAATCTGAATCTGAATCAATAAAGTCAAATCAATTGGTTTTTCCATCAATGCCAAAGGGGGAGATTGTTGGAATTCCAATTACAATGAGAGATTGCTGACATTTCAATAAGGATATTGAGAAGGTTGTTGATGATTATGGATATAAGTGATTAAGGATGTTTACTGTCTTAATAATATTATTTTGTCATTGATGTCAAGAAATTGATTTTTTAATTCAGTATGATGTTGCCATATCTTAAGAAGTATGATTTGATGAGTATAAAGGTGTCAATAAGTGACATAGAAAGAATGTGAAGAATAAGGGGAGAAATAAAGTTATTCAACGGGAAACTATTACTGAGTTAGAAAATGATGAGATCATGTTGTTTAGATTGTTTTGATAGCCTACATATGTTGTTGATTGTAAGGTTAATACTATACTATGTTACCGAGCAAAGAACCTAGTCGGTAAACCCTAAGGATATCGCTATCGGTTAATGAAGGAGGAATGTCTACCGAGTGAAGTTTAGTATTTACCGAGTTGCAACCGAGTAATAACAGAATGCATTGAATGAATAAAAGAATTATTTAATGAAGGAAGCTGATGAGTTGGAGTTGATTAAATCATTGGTAAGCCATGCATAAAGTTTGTTAAAGGATCTATGGCAATGGAAGATCGGCAGGAAGATCCATAGCTCAGATTGAACCGCAATAACCTAGCACAAGTTTCAAGAAATGTATGCAAGTTCCAAGGCAGGGTAAAACATTTTCAGATCGAAGGATACATTGAACCTAGTCAAGATTGAAGATCTGATGGCTATGATTGATCATGGGAAATGTGATCAAGGAGATTAAGCGGTTGGCAAACTGTTTATAAATAGGGAACTATTGATAAACAATGTATGTGGGCAAGTGTATGCAGAGGGATGCTACATAGTGATTACCGAGCACAGAAGCTTGATGACCTATTTTGATAACAAAATATAGAGCCTAGTAGAGGGACAAGATAAGTCCTATGACTAGATTGTATTGAGCAAATAAGAATCAGCTTTAACATTTTTAGATGTGAAGTTGCAGATATATTTTTATTACTGTTATTTTGTGAAGTAACAGAAAATCTCTTGACCGAGTGGACTTAACAGTCTTATTTGTAAAATCCTCTAGCAAGGTGACATTCAAATTGAGTGTTTGAAATCCTTTAATAAGGTCACTTCTAACAAGGTGAAGATCCTAAAAAATCTGAGGGAAATCCCTTAACTGGGTCACATCTAGCAATGTGTTTTCTAATCTTTAACAGGATTTTCTTTTAACCAAGTATACTCTAGAAGAGTATATTTCTTAGTGGGTCCGAAATCCCATAGTGGTTTTTCCCTATTTGGGTTTCCATGTTAAATCTGGTGTTATATGTTTTCTGATCTTATCTATTTATGATTCTCCATTTATTACTGTTTTTCTGATAAGGTTACCGAGGTTGAATCTGTTGTTTTTATGGAAGATTAAGTTAGAATGATTCACCCCCCCTCTCATCTTGTTAACTTGGCATATGTACTAAACATTTAGTATCAATACTATCAGGAAGAACTTATGAGGCAGGTTAGAACCTTGGAAAGTGATTTGATCATTGCAAATGAACACAAAGACAAATTCAAGAAAAGTTCAGAAAGACTTGATGATATGCTGAAAAGTCAGAAACATGATGGAGAAACAATTGGACTTGGATTTGAACATGGAGAAAGTTCTAGTACTGCAAATAATCAAGATCATAGCAAACTGGTAAGGCAACCAAATGCTTGCAAATTTAATGGGAAATGCTTTAATTGCAACAAATTTTGTCATAGAGAAAATCAATGCAGATTTAGGAATTATCAAAATACAAATGTAGCCACCGGTCAATGTTCAAAATGCAATAAAATTGGTCATAACTCAAAAAATTGCAGAATGAATGTGAAATGCTATGTTTGTGGTAGATTTGGACATTTATATAATAAATGCAAAACTTACACCGGTCAAGGATATGGAAAATATATTCAGAGGAATAATGTGACTTGTTATGTATGTAACAAGACTGGGCATATTGCAAAAATTTGTAGAAGCAAGGCTACACCGCCAAACAATAATGGATCTAGTAGTAAGGGAAAAGAGAAAGTAAATGAAATAAGGCAATAATTTTCTAAACAGTGCATCAGGAAGAAAGATCAGAGAGTTGATGAATTTATCTCTGCACCGGCAGAACAGAGTAACCCTCCACCGGTAGGAGATTCTTCATCCAACTAAGGAGGAATCCTTAGAGGGTATGGTAGTAGACTAAAAATAATGCATTTTACCCTCGGTTGATAGTAAGAAGTTTTGTTTCTTCTTTACCGGTAGATATGTTAAGTTTTCACTTAACCGACATGCATTAAATATGGTTGTTGGAGAATACTTTGTTATAAAATACTGGGAAATCATCATTTCAAAATCACAAAGCATTCAAACACTTGGAGAGCGCAAAAATTGAGCGAAGGCATTTGAGAGTGAAGCAGGGAAAATTTTTAAGAGGCATTCAAGGATTTTTGTCAAGGTATTTATCTTTCAATGGTGTCTTCTTCTTCTGCACCTGAATTCATAGCAAACTCTACGGTTGTTGAAAATGTGAAATTCCCTAGAGCCGTATTCAAGATTATTCCGAAGATAGCCAAACAGGATTATTCTGTTATCACTGTTTAAAAAATGGGTTTTCCTTTTTTTATAATCGGTTAAGTTTTTTAAATTTTGAATCAGACACACTATCAATTGCTTCAGCTCTGTGTTAGGTCTTAAGGGTTTAGGGTTTTAATTTTAAATCATTCAATGTTTTATCCAAAAAAAAAACCCTTTGGTTTCTATTTCTTCGTTACTTTACCCACTTAAGTAATTGGTCTTAGGTTCATAGAAAGTGTCTCCCCTTGTCATTTGCCTAGGCAGTCATTTGAATTAATCGTAAAATTTTACGCCTTATATATTTTCCTCCTAATGCTGTTGAGCCTAGTAAGTTGTGTGCATCTTTCAGGAAGATCTATGGTTTTTGCTATTTCATTAGGTGAAATTGTGCGTGGTTTAAGATCTATGAAATGGCGAAAGGGAGAAGTGTCCTAAATGGTGCTTTTGGTCTGGTTTAAAGAGGCTTCATCTCGTCCAAGATCTAACGGCTGGCGTTATTTTGCAGCCTGAACTTGCAAGTGAAATACCTTTCACAAAATGGCGAAAGCATCTGGTGGGACTCCACATGCGAAGATCTTCTAAGTGACTAAAGGGTGATCAGGTCCAATATGATCCGATGGTTCACGCTATTTCGCAGGATGAAAATGCTCGATAGTTAGTTTTTGTGAAATGGCGAAATGACATGGTGATCCACGTAGACGGTCAAGCTGGTTGAGAGGGCGAGTAAGATGATGGCATGTGGTAGAGGCTACAATAGTCAACAAGGCACATCTAAGGGTTAAAAGGTGGGTCCCAGAGGTGAGTCATGCCATGGGGTAAGAGGTGACCTGGCAGATATAGGTGGCTAGTAAAAGGTGGAACCCAGTGTCTTTTCTCAGCAAATGAAAGACTGACATGTCAACTTTGAAAGTGACTAGATGCCAGGTGTTTGAGGTTGAGTCAGAGGGCCCATGTATGCTGGAGTCAGTTCCGATTGTTAAGCATCGAGAAAGTAAAAAATAATCTAATGACCCGTGTGATTTTGCAAGGGTAAGATGCTCATGCTTTATGCCCTGCGAAATGGTGAAAAGGTTTTTTGTCCCCAAAGGCAGATAAAACATGAGGTTTAAGGAGGATCAACTTCATTTTGATCCAATGGCTGGTGGTATTTTGCAGTTGCAAAATGTTCGAAGGATATGCTTCGCGAAACAATGAAAAGAAGAAAAGGTATATAGGTGTCATGCTAGATGGTGAGGTGTCCATGGACACGTGGTCTCAGAGAGAAGTCGAGGGCCCACCAAGGTGTAACCGGTGGTATAAGGTAGATACACGTGGCTGATGTTGAACTAGGCTTGAACAGTTTTCTGAAACCAATAATTGAGTGCCACATGGTAGTCAGTAACCAATGAAAAGGCGGCGTAAGTAAAGCATGCATAAAGGTTTCCCTTAAAGGATGGTTATCTCCAATTTGATCCAACACCTCATGTTGTCTTGTGGCCTGAAGTTGAAAGATGTTTAAGCTTCACGAAATAGCGAAAGATCGTTAGTAGTTAAGGTAAAGGTGTGGTTAATGAAGATGTTGGCGGTTCCAGTAAGAGTTAAAGGCCGAGTAGTTAGAATTTCATCTAACGTCTAGCATAGTTTCGCGAAGGAGAAGTGCTTGAAAGATAAAGTCTGTGAAATGGTGAAAAGAAGGTGGGGCCCAGCGTGAAGGCAAGACTATTAAGTCAATGTAACAGCCAATCAAGCTTCTTTTGATTGGACGGTTGGCATTATTTTGTTTAACGAATTTGCCTAAAGGTTATGCTTCGTGAAACAACGAAAAAGCTAAAGGAAACAATTGCAGGAATGTTGTGACCTGTTGGAGCAAAAATTTGAATTCTTTCAGGAATTCAATTCTGAAGGGACAACCAAAGCATGCGGAATCAATGTCGCAGTTAAGACCCTGGGTACCATATATGATCTCCTGTCGATTGAGTAAAGGTATCATTCAAAAGAATTTTTGTAGAAGAGCAGATACAGAGCTATTGTCTTCAAATACAGAGCGAGTCAATTCAGTTGTAGAGAGGATTCCGAGCTAAAATCAGGTTTTCTTGTACTCTTGTGTGACAATTTCTTTGTGGTGTTTTAATTAAGGTCTTGATTTGTCACAGAACTAGTTGGGGATAATAGTTTTAATTGCTTGCATATTTCAAAATGGCACCCAAGAGAGAATTTTTTGGGAAAGTTAATTATTAGGAGAGGGCCATTTGTGATGATTTTCTTGAGCAGTTGATGTTGTCGACTAATCAGGTGTCAAAAGTAAAAGAATTAGTGCCAAGAGCTCCTCATTTGAAAATAGGAGAAGGGTTGTATGATAAGGGTAATTGGTTAAGAGATCCATGGGTTGGGTTGTCTGGCTTAGGGTTATTCAAAGTTGGATTCAGAATGAGAAATTCTCCAGCACCGCAGAATAGCATCTGGGAGTTAGATGTTGGAAAATTGGTTGTTCCAAGAGTATTTATGGATATAGATCTATTGACTGAAATTGCACATAATTATGATCCAATCACAAGGAGCATTAGAGACATAAATGGGAAAGCCCTCATTGAAATCAATAAAGAGGAGTTCAAAAATGCTTTTGGGCTTAATGAGTATACTAACCTTTTGGAACCCATTGATTTCAAATCATTAGCTCAAATATATAGTGCACAGAGGAACCACCTTAGAAATGGGCCTCTTAAAGAGTTCTTTGTGAAGATAGGTGGGTTGACAGTTGTAGGACCCAACACTAAAGAGCCATTCTCATTGAATCTATTCACCCTTAGGGCTAAGGGATTGTATTGGCCATTATGCTAGATCTTAGGGGAGGATGCAGAGGCAAATATGCCTACTCATTACATGCTGATGATTGCTTAGATTTTGAATCCTTCTCTTGCAGTAACTTTTGATTATGCTTCTTTCATTACTGATGCTATCCATAAAGGGTTGACAGGAATAAAGGATAGGAAGGTTGATAGGCCTTTTGGATGGTATTCACTCCTCATGCATCTATTTTTATTCAAAGGATGTGATTATTTTGCTAGTGGGATGGATCTCATAAAAGAGAAAGATGGAGAAAAGATGCCAGTGCAACTATGGAGTACAGTGCTATCATGGGACAAAGATGATGCCAATTTCTTGAAATTTGATAAATATTTTGCATCAAAGATTAGAACTCTCCTCTGTTCAGAAAACCCAAGAATCCCCAAGGTTCTTTTGGAATTTATTAGACCAAAAGAATTTGCAGAAGGTATAAAGATTGTTCATAATTGGGGTGATATTTACTTATACCCTGTATCCACAGTATTTAGAGTTTTTGGTTTCAGAGGCACTCCATTCTTATTGCCCTATCAAGTCCCTCTCAAGGTGGGAATTGCAGAAGTCCTTAGACAAATTGGTAGTGTACAAGAGATAGAACTGATAGGCAGGGGTAAAGGGACTATTTTCCCTACGATTACCATAGCCCACCAATTTATAATAACCAAGGGAGGTTGGAATTGTTTTGAGGATTTTCTCAAACCTTATCATTTGTCAACTGTAATATCCAGGTGTGTTGATCTAGAAGACTTCTTCAATGGCATGTTTAGAAAGAGAGTAGTGTACAGAGGTAGACCCAATCAATTTCAATTTCCTGAAGACCTCATTAGAAATGAGTTTGATTTAGATGAGTAGGAGCTAAGGAAGGAAAAATGGGTGGCTTATAATAAAGCCTTAGATTTTGTACATCAGTTTGATGCCAGTTATGACCCATTGTCTAGCTTTTTCCCTTTTGAGGAGAAAATAAAGTTCCTAATTGTTTGCTTTGAGGATGTAATGTAGACTTTGAAGGAAAAGAGAGAGGTTGTAATCAAAAACAACCCTGAAAAGGCAAGAATGGTTCTAAGCAGGTCTGCATATGCTAGAGCAATCCCTCCTGGTGATTATATGTTGCACAAGAAGTCAAATTACAGTGTGCCGATGCCTAAAACAAGGGAACCCTCTACCTCCAAAGGAAAGAGGAAGATACAAGATGTTATTGACATCCAAGAGAGCCCAAAGAAGTAGATAGTAGGAAAATAAGTACAATCTAATGAACCTCTATACTCTCCATCTCAATCTCCTATTCATATAGGAGATGAACAAGCAGTAGCTAAGCAAATCTTGCAGTTAGGCAGTTTGGGAGAAATAGCCTATACATATGATGAGGTAGAAGAAGGAATGCCAAAAGAGCCCCTTGCTACTGAGATGGACATCACTACCAATGAGCTCAAGGGCCAGGAGTCAGATCCTAAAATCAAGCAGGCAAGTGAAGACTTCTTAGGTGACAACAATTTTGTTACATCAGGGGCATTCATGTGGTTTGTATGGAAACAGAACATTGATAAATACAATGCAAGATGTGAGAAGAGAAAAGGTGAGCAGCCTCACAAAGATCTAGCTCTGGTGGAGGAGGAAATAAAGCAAGAAATGATAGATGAGTTTAAGATCATCACTCCTGAGCAAGGAAGAGATATGGTGGCCCAAGATGGAGTACTTATTCTCCCCGAGTGGGACATAGCAGATGCCCTGGTATTGGAGGCCGTGAGAAAAGAAACCAAGCCCATGGAGGGAATCACTTTTAGCAAAGATAATGTTGCACTTGTCATGCGGTCTCTCAAGAGAGATGAAAATAAGAGAAGTAAGGACACCCCAAGGTCAAGTTACCTTGGTGGAATGATAGTGAAGAGAGTGCAGAACATAGGGGTGGTGGAAGTTGCTAGCATTGTGTTAGAAACTGCAAATTTTAGTGTTGTAGTAGTAGAAAAGGAAGCTAAGGAAAAAGAAGACCTCCAAGTCAAGTTGGAGACAATTTTGAAGGCTTACAACAGTGCTAAGGAAGAGGTAAGAGGTAAGGATAGCATCATTGCTAAGTTGCAGAGCCAGTTGACAAGACAGTACCATCAAGGTGAGTCTTCAACACTGATGATCTCCTCTTCTCCTACAAGACCTCCACCTAGCAGCCCCATCATTGAGTTCCCACCATCTACAGCACCTTCTAGCTCCCAAACGGTTGAGATTACTTCTCAAGAGTTAGAGAATTTAAAACAGGCTCAAGCCTTGTATGCAAAGAAGTATGAGGAAAGAGTAAGGGCTACCATCTCAAGTTTTGTAGATACAATGGGTGACTCACTATTGTATAGCAACATAAGAAAGGTCATAGAGATGTGGAATGAGATTAATGGAGATAAGGCCATTTTAATGCCTATTTTTGACAAGTGAAAGCCCAGAGAGTAGGAGTTGGAGCTTATTTGTGTATCTTATGATGAAGCAGGGGATGATCCTATTATCAAATCCACTTCTGACACCACAAAGGATCTAGTAAAATTGGTAGAAGGAATAGACAATGCTGATAGGAAGATCAATTTGTACAAGAAGGAGTACAATGATTAGGTTTTTGAATTGCTCCGAGGGGTTTTTGTCAGCCCAAGTCAATTAAAGGACAAACAAGTGTGGCTTAAGGAATTAGAGGCCAAATTGTTATGTAGAATAAAAGGAATCATTGACTTAGATGATGCCTCCTTTTTTGTTGTAACTATTCAGGAGATAGAAAGAATTAAATCTCATTATAGTTTTCTCAATTCAGAGGTTAACAAGATGAGAAATTCATGGAAAAGGTTGGCCAAGGTAAAAACAAAAGTAATTAACTTTGTGTGGCCAACTGATGATGTATACAGTGGGTGGACAAACAAATATGTTGTACAGGATGCAGAGCAGGTGGAAGAGGTTGCAATTGCAGAACAGGCAGAAGAAGTTGCAACTAGACAACAAGTAGAAGAAACTGCGGAAGTTGAAAAAGACTTGTAACCACTTTTGCAAAAGGCTTTGTAACTTCTTCTAGAGAAGAAATGATTGTAACAAATTCTCCTAGGAAATTCCAAAGCTATGTGCATCCATATTGTTATAAATGGATACTAGGACTAGTGAGAAAAGGATTGCAAATATTGTAAGAAAATGCTGCAGAATTTTGTCTAGGCTTTTCCAAATTTTAATGGAGAACATTCAAAAGTTTTTGTAATACTTTCTTGAAGATAATATCAATATACAGACCATCAGTTTCGAGTAAAAACTTTGTGTTGTCTTCAAATGTGTTTTCAAGTCTTTACTGTTTCATTCTGAATAATCTAGGGTTATTTTGTTTGAATAGGGGTTGTAAGGCAACCTTCAGCAGATATTTTTCTTAGCTTTTCTCTTCAGGAGGGGAATTAAATAAGCAGGAATTATTTCTACCATTAGATTCTCTGTAGGATATTTTGAATCTTGATGAGCATAGTTTGATGTGGTATGAATAAGTTCTTATGTGTGTTAGGCATATATGAGGACTTGCAGAAGCCAAGCTAATGGCATGTGTAAGGATATTTGATTTTGAGAGTATTGTTTGAATTGAGATGACTCTGTGACCTTGGATAAGGCACTGGTACAGATCAAGGTTGTCTATTACATATTTTGTAGATCAATACTGAACATGAGTACAATTTTCATTCCTTTGTTTCAATTACTTTTAAGGTGATTAAATCCACTGGTTTGTTGGACTGGTTTGCTATGGATTTATCTTTTAAAAGTATGAATTTAGTTTCACAAAGGTATACCCGCCTAAACATTGAGTAAGTTTGAAGTGTAGAAGGTTAATCAAACCTTGTCATATGTTGTCATGAAGGTCTTCTTCTGTCTAATCTCTCACCTACACATAGAGTTATCATATCATCTTAAGGAGTATGAAGTGAATCAGATTTTGAGAACAACGGATTCAATTGGAGCATTCTCTAGAATCTTGAAAGGAGTAGCATTTGCAGAGGATCCTTGAATTTACATCCATTGGAACATAGAGAACCTAGGATCAGATGATTTGAAAGATATTTTCAATGAAGTGATAACTGACGGTCGAGGAACTATGAAACCAGAGCATAAGATAGTGGAAGATTTAGGATTTGTAGATATTTTGAATATCCTTGAATTTCCAGATAAAATTGTAAGACTTGTTTTAAGCAGGGTTCATGGTGAATTCATGTGGCTGAATTTGGTCTTCAAAATTTCAAAGGAAGCCATCAAGTTTGTCATCAGTTTACCTTCCACCAGTACTAGACCAGATAAGAAGAAAAACATACCTAACAAAAGGGTAATAGACCTAATTGGAGCAACTTTTGATAGCAAATCTCTTAGGGTGAATGACATTACTGATGCCAATGTTAGATTTGTCAGTATGGTTCTAGGATATCGAGTTACTCATGCCAATAGGTTAAACTTTGTTTCCAGCTTGTGCATTCACAGTGCATATGACATGATCATGAATAATGCAAAGATTGATGTGTGTGAATGGCTTAAGGATGAGTTGATTGATAATTTGAAGAAGATCAAAGGAGACAAGAAAGGAACATTCTGATTCAGAAACCTACTGGTATGCTTGATGTTGTATTTCATTAAGGAGATACCCAATATTGGACACAAAGACTTTGCTTTTCATATACCTGTTGGTAGATAGATTTTGAATGGTATCACTGGTATTGGCCCTAACAGTGATAACATTGTCGATGAATATTTCAAGAATTTTCAAACTAAAATGAAGGCAAGAGAGAGGTTACCCTAGAGCATAGTTGATAAACATGACAAAGAAATATGCTTTGTTATCAAGCGAGATGAGACTTGGATGGAGTCTTTTTCTCCTAGGACTATCTGGGTAACTGAAATTGGCTATGAGGTTGAGTTGAATATTTTGGAAGCTTATGCCAAAACACTTCCTGTGCCCCTAGATAACCTTCAGAGGAATTCTTTGGTAGTGCTGAGACCATAGCAAGTGATGTCAATTTGCAGAAGACAAGGAAGAGAAGAGAAAAATTTATAAGAGATGCTTCTAAGAAGGTAAAGGAATCAAGGAAAATGTAATGAACATAAGTGGAATCACTGCAAGTGAGCTGAAAGGATTAGAACCAGTAGGTCATGTCTCACCTATAGGCACTTCTTCTGAATTTGATACTGGCAAGCCTACAGAATTCAAAATAGTGATAAGGAAAAGGAAACCCACACCGGCACCTTCTCCTTCTCCCAAGAAGGCTAGAACTCCAAGAAAGAAGCAACAAGTAGTAAGAGAACCAAATAAGTTGACACCTAAGAAAAAGAAGCAACCCAAGACATCGGTAACCCCTATACCAGAAGAGTTGATTAATGAGATAACTCAAGAAGGTAACTTGATCTATGTAAATAAGTTTTATCATTCTTTTTCTGATTTAGACAAGGAAAGCATAGAGGAGAGCATCATTTTGTATATGGATATATATAAGAAATTTTTGATAGAAGTTGTAGAAGATTTACCCAATGACCTATATCTAAGGCTAGAGGCTAAGAGGGTGTTGATAATGGAGCTTGATAAGAAGCTTAAGGTTGAAGCATTGTTGGTTGTTCACCCTGTCAATTCCAGATAGGAGATTGATGATCTCATAGATGAAGCCAAGCGGTCTATATTTGTGAGTGGACACTGGCAAGTAAGTTTAATGGTTGGTAGAGTAAAAGAAATTGCTGATGAAACTGCAGATAAATGGGACATATTCTTTGTTGAGAAAGAAAAGCAAGAGGAAAAAGAAAGACAAAAAATAGATAAATCATTTGGGAAAGTGTATCAGAAGGATAAAGGAAAAGGAAAGGTTAGTAATATACTGGATATTACTATTAAGGATAACCTTCCTCCACTGGTACAGGATACACCGCTTCTATCTTCTGAGACACCTACAGAAATAGTTGAGCAAACAGTTGAGGAATCAGTTGTGGAACCAAAGGTTGCAGTACATGACAATGTTAATCCTGAATCCAAAATTCTTTTTACTATGAATGTTGATACCCAGGATATTCATATTGTGGTGGATAAGGAAAATGCAAAGGTTAAGGCATTTGAAGTTGCACACAATGTTGAACTGGCAGAAACTGAAGTGAATACATAGACTATAGAACCAGTACAAACAACAGAGGTAACACAGACAAAGGAACCAACAGCTACTGTAACTCAACCGGATGACATTTTGAAGGTAGTTGGGCAGACATCTGATACTCAAAAAGTAGTAACCAAACCCAACACATCCTCCTCTGATTTTAGACCTAAAAATGTCACTTATGTTTTATTGGACTCAATCAAAAGGATCACAAAGTGCAATACAATGGCATTCAAGGCCATAGATGACTCATTGCCTATTTTGAAGATGATTGCACTAGCATGCCAAACTGATCATATACTTGACTCTTTAGGTAAATTGGATGCCCTATCTAAATTCATTTCATCAAATATTTTGACTGTTAATAAAGTTAATGAGGATATAGTAAGGGAAATAGTGAATAAGGAGAAAAATGATTATTTTGAAAAAGGTATAAAGCAGTGTAATGATCACATCAATACTTTATTACCGGCATTGAATAAAACAATTTTGGAATTCAAGGACCTATATAGAGAGACTTGTAAGCCTCACCATTTAATAGAGGAATTGATGAGGAAATAAGGAAGACCCAAAAGGAAATAGATGACATTGCTGATAACTTGATAGGTTCTTCGAAACTAACATCTATTTTTGATCAAGAAATGTCTAATTTTTTAGGAGAAGATTGAAAAGTTAGAATTGGAGAAGTCAAGAATAAGGTCTAAGGCCCAGGAGCTGAAGACCAAATTAGGTCCAAGATTGGACAATCTTATATCTCAGTGGATTGAACTCACCAAGGAAACTATCCATGATAATCGGTCACCGGAGCACCAAATGCACTTTTTGACAGGACTAATTCAGCAAACAGAGGCTCTTATGTCACACAGTGATAAATTTTTGCAGAGACTTAATGTAGTAGTTGCAAATATTTTTCAAATAGTACTTAACCGGCTACAGGCTATTAGGTAGTTTTGAATTTCTTTTTGACATTCTTTGTCATTGATGTCAAAGGGGGAGTGATGGAGAGAAAAATTTAGAATGGAGTGATGGACTTGATGGATAATTTTCTCAGGGGGAGCACATCTTTTTGGGAACCATTTTAGGATAGCAGTTTTTTATTTTTCTCATGAGTGTTTCCATCAATGCCAAAGGGGGAGATTGTTTGCATTCTATACTCATATGAGAATGGTTGATGTTGTCATTTATGGCAACCAACTGGTAACATGTTCTACAGGATCACCGACATCATAGACACTATTCACTGGCACCGATGGACAAGCAATCGACAATCTTGTTCACACCGGCAATGACACATACCGACACTCTGGCTAACATGGGATTAAGTTTTGATCATGTAATTTGTATTGTAATTATTTTTTGTAAGCTGACATGATGTATTGTGTAGACTCATATATGTATGGATTCTTGTAAGACTTTTTGTAATAGTAATATAGGAAGATAGATGAATAGATAGGTGTATGTAGCATGCGAAGAAGGAACTGATGTAATAGGAGAGAGTGTGAATATGATGTATATGCATTTTGATGTGATGATTCTATGAGTAAAAAAGGAGAAAAGTAGATATAGTGAATTTTATTCACTGGCAAGGTTTTGGATATGGTATTTGACTGAACTCAATCGGTACTGAATCTAGCATAGTAGATGCTATTTTGAGCAGTACATTGTAATTTGATTTAATCATCCAATATTGTAAGTCAGTGTGACTTCCTTTCTATATTCGAGCAGTGAGCTCTAGGCTGTTGGCCTTCCTACATGTGCAGGCCCCAATTGTAAGTAATATTTCTTCATAGGCCAGTGAGTAAATATTGTGGGTCACAAATCCCACCAAGTTTTTTCCCACACCGAGTTTCCTTGCCAAAACATCTTATGTTACGGTGTGTTTTTATGCTATCTCTATTATTTCTATTTGCTTCACTATTTATTGTTTACCAGTACATTGTTTTGAATTGCAAATTCTTGAATAAGTTTAAATATTTTGTTTACCAGTCAGACACTGATTCACCCCCCCCTCTTAGTGTCTTTGGGACTGTTATTAAATCTAACAATTGGTATCAAAGCCTATTCCTCTTTTTACAAAAGCCTAACAACTTGAGGAAGATTCTGAAACTAGTAACTATGGAAAGCTATGGGCTGCTCCAACCCATTTTGATTTAACTATGTTAGGATAGTGGATATGTTTGATTTTCCTCCCAAGGTGTAGAGGATGAAATCTTTCTCATAGTTTGGATTAACTAAGGTAGGAGCTTGAGCAATGGCCTGCTAGATTTGATCAAAACCTTCCTTCCCTTCCTTGGTCCATTTGAAGGGAAAATATTTCCTTAGCATGGTTGTGAGAGGCAAGACCAAGGCTACTAGGTTTGGAATAAACCTTCTTACAAAATTAATCCTTCCAAGGAAGCTTTGTAGTCCTTTCTTGTGACTTGGGAGTGGAAGAAACAAAATGTCTTCCACTCTTTTTGGATCTATGACCAAACCATATTTGGATACATTGTGTCCTAATAGTTTTCCTTGATCAGTGGAAAATACACATTTATTGGGGTTTGACGATCATACTCTCTACATTTTTTGAATACTTACTCAAGGTGAGAAAAATGGTTTGTTGCCTGCTTATAGTATACAGTGATATCATCAAGATATACAAGTATGAATTTTTCTAATACTCCCTTCCTCTCTGCATTTTTTTAATACTTGCTCAAGGTGAGCAAAATGGTTTGTTGCGTGATTGGAGTATATGGTGATATAATCAAGATATACAAGTATGAATTATGCTAATACTCTCTTAAAGGCCATATCCATAGCTCTTTAAAAAGTGGCACCTACATTTGTTAGTCCAAAAGCCACTTTACAATAAGCATAAGTGCCCCATTTAGTAGTGAATGCATGCTTAAATTGATTTGATTCTTGGACTAGGATTTGATTATACCCTAAGTATCCATCCAAGAATGAAAATCTTTCTAAGCCACTAACTTTGGCTAAAATTTGTTCCATGGAAGGGAGAGGATAGTGATCTTTGAGGGAGGCCCTATTGAGATCCCTAAAGTCCACACAATTTGATTTCCCCATTCTTCTTCCTAACTGGAACAAGATTAGCTACCTAAGAAGAATGCTTGATTGGAAAAATCATACTAGATTCTATAAGCTTGAATAGCGTGTTCCTCATTAAAGGATCAATCTTGGGGTTTATAGGTCTTTGATTTTGTCTAACAGGCTTTGTATTTGGATCTAGCTCTATTGTATACTAAGATAAACTAGGATCAAATCCTTTTAGATCCTTATATGTAAAATAAAAAAATTCATTATACTGTTGACAAAGATTGAAAAAGGTATCTTGGTCAATTTTGGAACATACGCTATTGACAAAGATTGAAAAAAGTATCTTGGTCAATTTTGGAACATACCTGTAGCGTCATAAAATTGCACCCCTCGAAATTTTTACTACATTTTAGGCCCCTTACCTTGGTGATATCATCTCCCACGCTTGATTGAGACCCATCTATGCCTCCGCCATGGAACTGGGCCTCATTTCCACACCTTACAACTTGTTTAGACCCTTTTCCAGGCCCCAAATATGGGAAAGACCAAGGTGTGTCACCCTTGTTCTCCCTCTTTGTGTGGCCCCAAAATGGATCTATCTGACCCTTGACCCTAATTTTCTCTTTGGGATTTAATATCCCCTATGTTGGCCTTTGGTGAGATGAAAATTAATCCTCTTAGGTAAGTATAAAAAGGGATTTAACCCTCTCACTTTCATAAGGTAAGAATATAAAAGAATAAGCAAAAATTAGGTAAACAAGTGGAAGGTCTCCATTATCGTCATCAAGCATTCATCAATTCTTTTTCTTCTTCATGTGTCTTCTTCATCCATCCATTGTAGAAATATTACAACATTAATTTTCAAGCATGTGTGTGTGTTAGGGTTTTGTCATGTTACATTCCATTTCATGCAACACTTATGATTACATTCAAGAAGCAAAGCAACCATCATCCACAAATTGTAGATCTACAAGGTATACATTTCCATTATTTATATTTAAGCATTTGCAAGTACTTTTTTTCAAGGTTGATTCCTCGGCTAAGGTTTGACTAAGGAAAACCTCTATCCACAACCCTTCCTCCCTTCTTTTTTGTGTGTACTTTGCAGGTGCATGGTTGGAATTGTATATTTAGGCTTCATTTTCAGAGACGGGGTAGATTTTTCGGAGGATCGGGTGCAACTTCAACTTGGTCCTGATGACTTTTCTCCAAATTTATAGGTCAGGTCCATATTAGTCTAAATACCTCAGATTTGAAGTTACAACACGATCCCAAATCGATAGCTCCTTATTTCACCCATTTTTGTCTTCATTTTCTGCATAGTCAATAAGTCAACTCTTCTACTTACAAAAGAGGGTAACTTGCATTGCACCCTTGCAATTCACTTAGTATTCATATCCTTATTCACTCTAGGGTTTGGATCTAGTGAATTCAACCTCTCTTTTGAACATAAAGTATCTCCCAAGTGAAAATCATCCTAGTGATTTCCTTTCTCTCTCCTAGGTGGGGAATAACTAGGGTTCAATTTTCCACTTTACAATACCTTTCCCAAGCTAAGAGCTCTTCCATAAGATATGGAGATTGATTTGTAATCTCCCCTCTTTGCGGCTAGGTTCATAGCTTTTCCTTTCACTTGATCATTAGGGTTGCAAATCCCTTCAAAAGTAATCAATCCTTTGGGAAGCTTGTTATAGTTCAGTTGCATGATTTGATCCTTGTATTGGTCCTGCAGCATGCCTTGCTTCTTGTGAGAGAACGCTGCTTCATCATGGAGGAAGCTTACAATTTATTGATTAGACTCAAAAACTTGCCGATTCACTTGATTATCAAGCACTGTTGGTCTTACTACAAGTTTGATCTGATGTTCTTTCTCTGTTGCAACATGAGATGGGATGTCATGTTGAGCACCAACTGATGCTAGTGTGTTAGCATGTTTATTGATAACTCAATGATGAACAATGAGTATCAAACCAGTACTGAGAGGGGGGGGTGAATCAATATAAGCAATAAAACTTTCATTGAACCAGTTTGTCTGCAGACACTGTACTTAACTGACAAACAGTAACATCGGTCTAAAACAGACTGCAACTGGTAAAACCAAGAATGACTGAGACAAACATAAACTAGTTAACACTTAACTTTCCACATAATCTAATACCTCATTCCCATTTCACCCTTATCCATGAATAAGTAATCTATCATCAAAAATATGATAATAGCTAGTTCAACATGATTTACCGCTTGACATGAAACACAAAACCATCATATGAAAAGCATCACACATGACACATAGATTTTTCACGTGGAAACCCAACAGGGAAAAACCACGGTGGGGATGAATACCCACAAGTTGTTGTTTGAACTATTTTGAAGTTCATTCTGTTAGGATCCTAGTCTAGTTAAAGACTATTACAATAGGTTCTGTTAGGAACCGATCTTGCTAGGGATCACTTGGTTAAGTGATTGCTAAAATACTTGGTTAAGGGTTAAACCCTGCTAAAGGTTACCTTGTTAGAGGATTTTAAGAACTCAATGGCTTTGAGTCACCCTGTTAAAGGATTTACAACAAGCTGGTTAAAGCTACCCTATTAAGGGATTTTCCAATTGTTAAAGTGGTTAGAGATCAATAGGTATTACAATGATCTGGTAACAACACTCAATGCCAATGCAGATCTCCTTTAGTTCCTTCCTTCTACAATCACACTCTACAGGTATCTATTCACTTTTCTGGTCTGGCAAGAATCACATATCTCTACTCTTGGATATACACACACAACATTTGCCAACAACCTCAAAATAAAAAACATCATCGACCTTATAGGAAACAGATAGGTCGGCAACATAAACCCTAAACCCTAAACATTTAGGTTTTACAAATTCAGTTGGTTCAATTCTGACCATTGATCATACTGCATTGAATACAATAGTTTTGAACATATCTCAAGATGTTCTCCATCATCCATTCTTTGCCGCTTCAGGAAGATGATAACCCATCATGTGCTCTCTACTATTTACAGAGACTTTGCACATTCCCGAGGTGGATAGGATCAATCTCCTTCATGCAAGATCCTTCACGTGCACAAGGCTAATGTGGCAACACGATCTGATCTTCATTACAATGCTAACTCATCACACGATGTCATTGATTGAATCACACAGGCTTGGAACACTTCAACTAGAAACCCTGAAGTTGAGACTACCAACCGGTAGTCATGCAAAATTTCCATATACCGGTTCTCATACCAGCACACCGGTTCACTTCAAACATACCACTTCCTCTTTTTCACATATACCGGTTCACTATGTTATACCAGTTCTCACATGTACCGGTTCTCAGTATCATACTGGTTCTCTTGAACATATTGACATCCATGAAACATACAATATCATCATGTCATCATACTCTGCACATATGCTAATAGTTTATTCTGATTTCTAGGGACACTAGAGATATTCAAGGACTCAAACCTTTCAATAAGTCCCATGCTCTATGCTTGTAAGATTTGAGAAGGTTGTTCTTTGTGATGATCTGAGGTCTAATTTGATTTACAACCAACTCACTATCTCCATAGACCTTCAAGGAATTGATCCCTCTCTTTTGTGTCATTTGGAAACCCAAAATCAAGGCTTCATACTCGGCTACATTGTTAGTGCAGCTAAAATGAAGTTTGAAAGAAAAGTACTATTTCTCCCCTTTAGGAGAAATCAGTAGCACACTGACTCCTACACCATTCTTTTTCCTTGAGTCATAAAAGAACATATCACATAATCCATGCATGTCATTGCTTTCTTTGGATATATTAGGGATAGGAGAATCCTCTTCAATGATGCAATATGTACCTAGGCTTGTATCTTTGATCTCATTTATGGGATCAAACTGAAATGCATTTGCCCACTCATCAAGTAGATAATCAGGAACCTCCTCCAATTGAGTTGTAAGCTCTTTGTTAAAACTTCTTCTTTCTCCTCATGGAGGGTTAAATCATGTTGATAGGACTTGGGGTATAGGGCTCAATGTGATCTTTGGCAATAGGCTGAACCCTAATGGTTCCTTTTGTGCCATATCTTATCCTAAATAACATGCATGACAATTCAAAATATAGGTAGCCACCTATCTTAGTAGTGAATTCCCTAGATAAACAAATGGCAATCTAGGCTAGTAGGTCAATGACTGAGATATCTTGCAACACACTACAACTCAGGCAGGCATACAATGTAATATTTAAATCCTTAATGACCCCCATAGTTTGAACTGATGTACCATCAAGTTGCACAACCCCTCTTGTTATAGGTTCATATTTGATACCCAGGCAGTCAGCTACTCCCTCAGGCATAATTAAACTACTAGCCCCACTATCTATCTATTGGCAACAATAATGAAGGAAAACTGAGAGGGAGGGGTGAATCAATTTTCACTGGATCTACAAACTTAACCACAAATACATATATGATAAATTACAGCAACAACAAATGTAAGAAAACTGATAGCACAACACACAACACCAAGATTTTGACATGGAAAACCTGGTTAAGGGAAAAACTATGGTGGGAACCTACCCACAATAAGATAATACTCTGTAGTATGTGAAAATATTACAATGGGGAATGCACATGCATTTAGGCACACTTCCTAGAGCTCACAACACAAGATACAATAACCCATAAGGCTAAAACCCTCAGTGAAGTCTCACTGACTTACAAAAGGATTTGGACTACAATTCGGAAGAAATGAATTGCAATAATAGCATCCGCTAATGCCTGATGATAGTTCCAGTTATGCACATTTGTTTTCTGTGCAACACCAATCTCTGCTCAATACACCATACCTAAAGATGAGTCCTTGTTCACACATACACCACTCACTAATAATGCAGACACAAACTTGATACCCAAATTAAATGACAATATCACCTATTTATACAATTCATCAACCTTGACAATAAGGTCAGCTAAACCCTCAACTCATAATTAGAAAATAACATCATACAATACAAAGATTGACCATCAGACCAATATAAAGATATATGTGATATAACATGGACCTAAATCAAATTTCCAAATGCTCATCTCCACTGGTAATCATGCCAAGATCAACCACAACATGATACACCACCAGGAAAACTACAAAACATGAAGAACATCAATGAATCAAAAAAATCGTAAAAAAATCACACAATGATCAATGTGGATCATCAAAACAAATAGGACACAATCATGAAATACTAGAAAGAACATTAGAATCATCAACAATAGTTGCACCAACACCACTTATCAAATCTTCATCGATCAACATCTAAAACTCAAGAACACCCAATCAATAATAGTTATCACGAAGAAAGATAACTTGTAGAGCACCAAATCATGAAGCATATGAAATGAAAATACACAAGACTATCCCAAACAATCTCCCAAAATCTTAGCTCAAGATCTGATCACACCAGAATATACCAGAGGAAATACCAAATTCTACAAAGCACTATACATAAAAACAACAGCAAACCGGATCATATGATATGATCAATTAGGCTTTCCAGATTATTGAAACTAATAAAAAAAGATGTAATGATACTAGAAATACTCCATACACCAAACCATGATCCCAGTAAACAAATCTGCAATGGTGGTTGCAATAAATCACAGGAATATGTTGACATCAATGACATCAACATATCCTAGCAACAACAATGTCCAACAATCTCCTGCTTTGGCATTGATGGTAACATATGAATGTGAGAAACAATCAATGCAAAGAAAGAAACATCTTCAACAAAATTCCCCTAAGATCAAGAAGATAAAATAGTTTTTCACATGCTTCTCTCCCCCTTTGACAACAATGCCAGAGATTTTGAAAACAGAAAACCAAACTTACTCTCCCCCATAGAGAAAAAAATCATGACTCTCTTGTCCCTGAAACTCATTGACTACTCTAGCAAAGTAGCAGCACCAACTCATCAATCTGGACAAAAGAATTGTTGGCAATTGACACTCATCTGGTAAGGGTTAATGGCATTTTGGGTTGTCATTGATAGCAACTCATCATCTCAAGATAAATGGTATCATTATTTGGTTAACCAGCATTCACATTGCTTTACACCGACATTCACTTCATACTTGCTTTGTCCTAATCCCGATAATGTGTATATGAAACCCAGTAATGGATAGGACCCGACTAAGGAAATCTTTTGGTCTCCATTATTTCCTTCATGGATTTTGTGGTAACATGTGATGGCCAACATGGTCATTAGATTTATGTTTTGATTTCATTATATTCTGGTAGCCGACTTGTTTATATTTCTCATTGAAGAGGACATGGTAAAGTTAGAAGGATATTTAAGAGGATATTTAAGAAGATAACTTCAATGATAGATTAGACATGTGATGGAATACAAATTTTTGGTTGTGGATATTTCAATGAGTATTGGTATACATTTTGGTCAATGATTAGAAGTGTCTATGTGTAGTTTCACATGCATAGCATAATCGGTAGTAGAACAGAGCATTAGTGAACCGGTATACAAAGAAAGATATCAGATCGTTCACTAGAACTTATCCAGGATGGTCAGATGCAATTTAAAAGCTCATTTTCATTTGTAAACACTTTGTAATATTTTGTAAGCCAGTGAGACTTCTTATTTTGTGTTTGATCAGTGAGCTCTAGGCAGTTGGCCTTTCTAAATGTGAAGGCCCTCTCATGTAGTATTTGTATACCTTGATCAAGTATATAGATATTGTGGGTATCAGCCCCACCATGGTTTTTCCCTTTGTAGTGTTTTCCACGTATAAATCTTGGTGTTATGGTGTTGCCTTTCTATGTGTTATTTGGTGTATGCACTTTAATTTTATTTACTGTTAACCAGTTAATAAGTAATAAGTTCACAACTAACATTATCGGTAGAACACTTATTCACCCTCCTCTCAGTGTTCTTGGATTTCAACAATTGGTATCAAAGCTTGGTTCCTCAGAAGAAGTTTAACCACCTGAGGAAGATCTGAAATTTGGAATCAATGGAAACTGGTCTAAAACAACAACTTTGACTTTCTCTTGAGGATCTTGATAATGAGAAGATGGAGAATAGTAAACTGAAAAATGAACTGAAGCAAGCTAGAGAACACATCATTTCATTGCAAGGAAAGCTTTCAATTTTCAAGGCTAAGAGGAATGAACTTTGTGATCAATTTCAAAATCAGAATAGTGATGAAGAAGATGCTCTGAAGGATCATTTTCAGAAACTTACTCAAGAGAACACTATCTTGAAGAATGAGATGCAAGCCCTAACCATGAGAATTTGCAAGGAGATTGAGGATAGAAAGAAAAATGAAGAAACTCTAGCTCAAGCATTGAAGGATAGATCTGAGGAATGCAACAGATTGACTCATGAGAATGACATGTTGAAACTTGAATTAGTCTTGTCCTAGAACAACGAACATGAACTTGAAAGACAAATTATAATCATGAGGGATGATTTGGTCACTACAAATGAGTACAAAGACAAATTTCAAGCCAACTTTTCCAAACTTGATGAAATGCTGAAGAATCAGAGAGATGTTAATGACAAACTATGAAGAAGGAGAAAGCTTTGGTACTCCACAACAAGAACAATCATCTGGATAGAAGCAGAAACATGAAAACCAAAACCATAAATCATTGGTAAGATAGCCTAATGCTCACAAATTCAATGGTACATGTTTTATTTGTAATAAATATGGTCATATGGCTAGTCGGTGTAGAAATAAGAATAATCAGAACAATACATCCTTCACCGGTCTTGGAAATGTAAGATGTCATGCATGTAGTAGATTTGGACATATGGCTAAACAATGCAGATCAAAAGGAAATCAAGGAAATCAAGGGGTTAACAAGGCAATTTAGAGAAACAATATATTTTGTTATGCATGCAACAAGATTAGGCATATTGCTAAATATTGCAGAAGTAAGAACCCACTATCAACTAATGGAAATGCAGATCAGAAGGATAAGGTAAAAGTGGAAGACATCAAAAAGAAAGATGAGTTGAGATGGGTAAGAAGATCTAACACACCACGGTCAGAACAACCGGTAGAGTCATCAGGTCATACACCAGTAGCAGATACAACCAATAACTAAGGCACTCAGCCTTAGGGGTAGGTAAATTATTGAAGATCATGCAAATACCCTGGATTAGATCTATAGTCAGAAAATTCTGATTGTGGATGTGTACTCAGGAGATTTTAGTCGTTTACCAGAACCTACTCGTAGACTATGTGAACCAATAAAGCCTAACCAACAGCATTTATGACAATGAAAAATTAGGGTTAATGAAGATAAAAAGGGAAAAGTTAAGTTATTTTCTTCACACAGTGATCAAGAATTCAGACAAGCGAATTTCTAGAGCATTTCAGAGTTCAAGAGTGATTTGAGCCAGAACTTTCTTTCAAGGCAATTTGATCTCCCGACAACATTTTCAAGTGTTTGGTTATAATGGCTTCATCTTCATCCAACATTGATACTCCCTTGGTGGTTGAGATCAAGAACCACCCTCATCCCATTTTCAACAAGCATCCATACAAAGATCTTTTGGATGAGCCATTTGGTGCATTTTTGAAAGTCTATCATGGAGTTCTTCATACTAAGGATATTAGGACTTATATCCACTACGACATCAAAGAACTCAGAGGTTATGAGTTGTCCTACATTTTCACTCAAAACCTAATTTTTGACAACTAGCTCAAACCAAAATTTGAACACCTGCAGAGAAAGAGTTTTACATAGTTCATGAATTTTCCAACTTTTGATGAGACGGAATGGGTGCATTACGTTTTGAGCCACATTCATGGAGAATTTATCTAGTTGGACCGGTCGTACAAGATTGCAAAGGATGTGTTGGGACTCATAAATTTGAGTGAATTTGAGAGGCCTAGTTCAAAATTTTGCTCTTGCACTTTCAAAATAGCACTTAAAATCTCGGCTTGAATGGCCTAGTTTGAAGAATTATAAAATGGAGCCAATTGATTATCAAGAGGTAAGGCTGTGGAAACTTGTCCTACACCTTTCATTTAGCCTATGAAGTGTTCTATAACTTTCATATTTCAGTTTAGATCAGTTTATCAAGTACCCATTTCAAGGGGTGGACTGAAAGTTGTTCTATGCACATATTCAAATTTTACTAAGTGGTCTACTTTGAGGCTTTGCATTTTATGAAAAATAGATCATCATGTTGAAATTCAAAGTGCATTGAATTGTATGCATATAGGTAAGTCCACGTGCCAAATTTCAAGTCCCTATGAATCCATTTGCGCAGTTTGGTAAGCCCAATCCATTTGTAGTTTGTACTATTTCCATAAGTCCCTGGTCTAACAGCTAGTCAGAGCACCACTTTGCATAAGTGTAAAAGATGCCCAGGTGAATGTCATGTCAGAATATTTTTTCCAGGGTACTACTAGTATGAAAGACAAGTTGTGTTTCTAGTTTGAAGATCCCACAAATCTGTTTGATCGGTTTTCCAAGACGATTTCTTGAGCCATTTTGTTCAGTTTTCTGCACTTTCATTGCTACCTCTGTTAAAGTGGCTATTTTTATGAGCTCACCATTTGCACCCTATTAGCTTCCTAATCAAATTGAGAATTCCATGGTCTTCCTTGTACTTCAAAGTATCTATGCCCCAGATTTGGGGATCCACGAAGACCATTTGATATTTTTGTTATGTGCACTTTGTGGTCCCTGCACACAAATTTTATCAGGTTCAAATGTTGACAAAGCCAAATGGTCATCTTTGACCATTAATATTTCTTCACCCGGGATTCATCATGATGAATGGTTTTGCAGAGTAAATGATAGTATATCAGACAACACGCCTATCAGTTTGTGGATACAGAAAGATGTTTTAACCAGTTTTCAAAGCCAGTTCCTGAGGCCATTCCGTTTTTTTGGGCACAAGTGCCTGAAAGTTGCAAGTTGAGTTTTAACGATCAAAAAATTGTGCAGATCAATTTGAGAGGCATGTTCAAGGTGTCTAAGGCATTTCAAGGGTCAGTTGAATGAAAATGAATTTTTTTTTAGTCGGGCCCACTTTGGGGCCTGATCTAGCTAATGCCCTTACAGTGTTGATTTCATGGCAAAATGGTCTTAATTCATAGTAGTGCATATTAACATGAGCTCGAATTCACATGGAAGCTTGGTTTAGTGGGAGATGATTTCATTTCATTTTTTCTCATATATGGATGTTAGTACTTCATGTATATGTCGATCAAGTTTGATACATATACAACAATTATAGAAAGGGGGCAATGTGAAATGAAATTGGTAGGCATTAAGCCAAATCCAATGCAATGTGGAGGTGAGGATGAGTTTTAAGAAATTTTCAAACAAATGCAAAGGGTAGGTGTATTGCCCAATTTCCCCCTACGTGGTAGCTAGAAGATCTTTCTGCGGCTGCAATTAGCATTTGTAAAACCAAATCCAGGGGTCACGTGGCCATTAAACCTTCAGCAATACACATTGGCAAGTGTAAACCAAAGTCCACTACATCTGCCAGCATCCTCCCTCTGCATGGTGTTTAGAGAGAGGCATTTCAAATCTTCAGGCAAATATAGTCAATGCGACCCTTGCCAAAAATCTCCCTTGATGTGCGTAAAATGCAGATGGCATAGTGAATAGACCATGTTGAAACCTCAAACAAATGCATTGGCGGGTGTAAAGTTGATTTCCTCTTTGGTGCATGGAATGGGTAGAGTGCATGGCAAGTGTAAACTTAATTCCACAACCTTTCTCAATCCCTCTGCCATGTGATGGAGGGAGATGGAAGTTTTAAAAGCAAATGCAGTTGGTAGGTTTGAAGCCAACCCCCCCCCCCCCTTCCCATGCATGAGAAGAAGAGACATTAGAAATTCCCAAATAAATGCATATCTGCAAACAAAGGACATTAAAATTTTCAAACAAATGCATTGGCAGGTAGGTATGCCAAATTCCCCTGCAGCATGAGAGCTAGGTTGCAGACTAAAACATTTGAAATTTTTAGCATATGCAATGGCATTAAATGCCGAAGTCCCAATGCTGCATTGTTGAAAAGGTTTTCGAAAGTTTCAAATAAATGCCAATGTTCTCCCTGGCAGATGGTGTGATGTTTAGAGGCCAATGAGTTTTAAGGCAAATGCAATTAGCATGTGTTGCAGGAAAATCCTCCCCTTGCATGGCAGACTAGACTAAGTAACTTTCAGCAAATGCAAGGGGCTGCGTGGAGTGGAGTTTGGGAGACATTTGAAACTTTAAGCAAATGCATTAGATGATGTATGGTAAAATTTCCCTTGTGTGGTATGGAATGGTGAATAGACCAAATCAAACCCTCTCTGCAGATGGCGTTTGGAGCAATGTCTTCTTGCCAATGTAATGGCATTAAATGCTAATCCACAACCTTTGCCAATCCCCCTATAGTGAGGTGGAATATGGGTGGCTAAGGCATTAAAATCCAACAAATGCATTTGGTAGGTATAAAGCCCAACCAATCTTCCCCTCCTGCATGGCGATGGGCATTTGAAACTTCAAGAAAATGAGATTGGCAGGTAAAGAAACTTCAAACAAATGCAATCTGTGGGTGTTACCAATGCCCCTGCGTGGCTGAGGAGAGACTCAAGAAGTAGTTTCCAAGCAAATGTGTAAAACTAGGCATAATGCCTTTATCCCACATTGGTTGTGGGAATGCAGTTTTTTGTATTTAAATACACAGCTACACACTTCTATAGTGTCGAAGCTTAAAGGCTTTTGACAAGAGACTTCTTGGTGACCCAGTGGACCCCTCATGCATGCACGTATCTCGAGATGCCCAAATTTTGCAACAAAAGGGCGAATTAAAGGTCAAGCAAGTTGGAGATGATTTGATAGTGGTCGCTATACCGCAATGGAAAGATGCTCGACGGTTAACCATCGTGACATACTGACTGAATGGTGGGCCTGACAGAAGGGAGCAGCTCAGGTGAGTTAACGGGTGAGAAAGTCTGAGGTCGATCCAATGATTGTCGCTATACCACAAGATGAAGTTACTTGTCGATTATCCATTGCGGATCAGCGACAAAGCAGAGCTCCTATCCGGTGGTGGGTCTGGTGACAAGGTGAAATGGCGGTCCATCGGCAAGTCAGCTGGCACCCAGGTGTACTCATGAGCAAACCAAGAGGTGCCACATGGCGAGGCGCAAGAGGAAAAACCAAAACTAAATGTATAGTTCTGACTATAGTGTAAAAATTCAAAAATTTAAATGAGTGGTTGTGCAGAGGGGCATTCGGGATTATTTCACTGGAGGGGTATTGTTTACCCAAATATGCAAGTGCTATATGTCATTGGAAAGCTCTCGGAGCGAGGAATTTATTTCTACAATTAGTTTCAACAAATATTAGATAATTTGAGAGAAGTTTCCATGAGAATGAACAAAGAATATTTTCAGTTGGAAAAAGAGGACACTTGGCAATTGGTGATGCAATTTTGGTTTCTTCCCTCTTCCTCATATTCTCAATTCTTCTCAATTGTAAGGGTTCCAATTTTTGAGAAATTCTCGAAGGGATATTTCCAAGAGGGGTTCTAGTCTTACGCATTTAATTTTTTGGGTTGTAATTGTACGTTAGGAAATAGGGAATCATCACAAACAATATAAACATACTAATCATTAGCTCAATCACAAAAACTAACATGCAATGATCTATCCTAAACAACACTCAATAGAGACATAAAAATGAAACATTCAAAAACAAAAGATTATGCAAACCAAATGCAGACTTGAATGCTTCTTCCATGTAGCTCCATTGTTCTTCTTTCTTCTCCAAATAGTTTTGTTGTGGATCTCACCTACTAGTGCATGATCATGATATGAAAGCAAGTAAATGAGATATTGCTCAAGAATACTCCAAGTGTGATTTGACAAAGAAATTCGATCATCTGATTAGGGGAGGGGATTCAAAAATGCAATCAATTGGGGATTTTGATTGAAGAAATTCATCCAATTTATAGACAAATTGGAGAAATGGATCAAATTAGCATGATAGTGATTCGAATGGAAATTCAAATCAAGAATAGCAAAATTATGACATGTCTATGAAAAATTTCTATGTAAGGATTTATGACAGTTTATGACAAATTATGACAAATTGCTATGCAAGGATTTATGACATGAATTTGAAATAGAAATAGACATTTAGGAGAAATTAGAAAATTGAGTTGGAAATAATGACTTGGAAATTAGGAAATTGATGAAAAATAGGTAAATTAATTAATAATTTCTCATTCATTAATTAATTTACAAAAATAGGAGGAAATTAATTAGCCAATTAAATAAACATTTAATTGTGACAAGAAGACTTAGGATAAATAAATAAATTATTTAACCTAGAGGAAAAATGCCAAACAAGGTTAAATAAACAAATCATAAAACCTTGGAAGATGAATTAGAAATGCAAGGATGACAATTAGGTCGTGACAAAGGATAGTTGATATCGATTCGATCATGATTTTGAATTGATAAATGACCAGTGTTGATAAATGATTTGATTGAGGTTGGTTGACAAAAATCAATGACAAATTGACCAAATTGACATGATTGAAAAGGACAAGGATCAATGACGAATCGATCGCAATATGGCAAGATTGACAAGGACAAAGATCGACCAAAATCATGATTGAAGATTGTTGTCGACAAGACCTAATTCGAAAGCGAGACAAATGAAGAATGCAGAAGAAAGACTCGATGCCCACAAATGATAAAAACCAAGTGCGTGACATAGGAGAAATGTTAATGCGACGCAAAAACCTAAAATGAGGCAATGCGCAAATGTTAAAGTATGACTCTGCAAGCGTTGACCATTTTTAGGTGTCTAAATTTTGCCCCTCTTTGAAACAATGCGATTTTAAGCATTGTTTCAAAGAATAATAATGAAAATGCCCCAGACAATAATAATGACATATGCATGCCCCCTCGAGAAATTGGTCGGAAACATACAGAAAAGAGGCCAATTGATCAATAAGAATGATAGAAAATGATAGGAGCAAATAGATTGTCAAGACTGATGGAAGAAATGAGACAGAGGACAATTAGAGACGAAGAAAAACTTGCTTTCAGTAATGCACTTTGTAGGTGAGAACCTTTATTTTAATATAACAAAATGGATGCGTAGCATCGTGGCATTGAAGGCCAGAGCTGAAATGCAACCCTTTTTGCAGAAGACAGACACATCACAGACAAACGACAATTGCAATCAAAAAAGAAAGGGACCATGAACCATCCTAGTCACTCTTAATCACTTAGTGACATCATCGAGCAACATAGGAACATGATCAAAGATAAATCAATAAAAAGATAAGATGCACAAAATCAAGCAAATCAAACAAACATCATGATCTTCATTGTCAAAAGTTGAAAGTGCTGAGAAGACAATCATGTTGTCTGGTTTCAGGACATGCGGTACCCCATCTAAGATAGGACACAGTCTGGTTTCGAGTATACCACACCCTGTATAAGACCCATGATAGTGTGCCAAGGACAAATGATATTGATGTTGATGTTCGATTGATAAGATGATTTTGATCAGTTTGAATGTCTGCTTGGTCGAACAGTTTATCTGTTAATGCGTGATTTCATTAAAGCGTAGTGTTGAATTGATTGTTGTTAGATGTATGCTCAGCGATCTGTCTATGCACAAAGGGATATTTTTATTGTTTTGTTTTGCGAGTTTTTACAATGTTTTTTTTTTTTGTGTTCATTTTTTTTCAGGACTTTATTTGACTTTTTAGGGATTTTTTCAAGACATTATTTGATTTTTAGAGATTTTTTTCAGGACATTTTTCAATTTTTTATGATTTTTTCAGGACATTATTCAATTTTTAAAGATTTTTGCCCCTAGTGTCTAGCAAGGCAAGGAATATGACAGCTGAATAAATAGGCTTGCTGAAATGATGGTGGATAGAGGGAAGACAAAGGCCTTTTATTATGGAGACAATACGGATGCAATTTTCAAGGGCTATTGCGTGATGGGACAAGAGACTAGATATGACAATGTAAAGCAGGAACATGGCATGAGGGACATGTCAAGAGGTTTTTGAAACCATGTTTAAATTTTGCGTCCTTATATCAGATCAAGATCAAGGGACAGAAAGAGTGTATGGATAGTAATAAGACATGGATAGGATAAGCAAGACCAAGAATGGATAAGAGACATGGACTGAAGGTCGGGGTAGGCTAAAGGATAGTGGCAGAAAGTTGCAATAAGACAGGGAATATGGATGAAAGGTTATAATAAGCAAATGGATAAATACCAAAAGCTATGATGGACTAAAAGCTGCAAACAAGATGCATGATGCGCATGAAGATCCTTAGCCTTGTCAAGATCAAAGGTGGAAAGGGAGACTGGATATGAGGGACAATAGGATATGAAGAGTAATGACATGGTACGATAGGATAATGGAACAATGAAGGACAAAAGGATATGAAGGAGTATGACATGGGTTTGTTAGGATAATAGAACAATGAAGGACAAAAGGATATGATAGGAGGAAACCTACCCCCAAGTGTCGTGTACAAGAAGTTCATAGATTATGCATGATGCCTGTTTGCCAGGTTTTCATCATGGTACTTGCCCAAGGTGCCTGTTTGCCAGGTTTTCCCCAGTGGACGAATTATTTTTTTTCTTTTTCTTTTTTTTGTATTTTTGACTTTTTCAATAGAAGATGGACACATGATAGGGGATGGAAGAAGGACTCAAGCGTCTTTTTTTTTTTTTGGATAGTAGCCTTGAAAAAAAAAAATGGACCATGACCTTTAAAAGTATGCTCAAAGACGTTTGTAAGATAAGGACATGGAAAGTGAGATGAAACTAAGGCAAGGATTTATGCAAAGGATGGGATCAAAGGGATCGAAGGATGGAAAATATGCATTGGATAATGGATAGGGTATTGGAAGAATTGGGCTTGAGCAGATTGAAATGAAGGCAAGATCGACATTGGCACACACCTTCAGGGGTGATGGACTGATGGAGGAAAGATGGATCTTAGATTGTGAGATTTTGACGAAGGAAAGGCTATGGGATTTTGGGACATAAGGGCCCAAAATGGATGAAGAAGGTGATGGAGGAACAAATTTGAGAGGTTTGGATGGAGGAATAGCTTGGGATTTTGGGACATAAGGGCCCAAAATGGATGAAGAAGGTGGTGGAGAAATAGACTTGGAAGGTTTGGATGGAGGAACAGCAATTTTAAATGCCAATTTGGGTTGTTCTTTTTGTGCTTCAAGGAGCTTCTTGGGGATCCACATGGTTTTTGATTTTTCATGCTTTTGTGGTTCCTTGGAGTGCATTGCTTGCACAAGGGATTTAGGAACCCATATATATTTTGAATTTTTTTTATTTTGCTCAGTGGGCCTTTGTGGCCTTTTGGATATTTCTTTTTCTTTATAGATCATATTGTTCTTTGTTTTGACATGTCGATTATATTGGACATGTTGATCCTTGAATACATGTGGATTGCTAGACTTATGATGCTTATACTTGGCATCCAAATTGCTTGGAAGAGGGAATGAATGTTGGTGTGGATGGGAATGATATGGAGGCATGTGGGATGGATGGAAGGTTCTCCAAGATGTGTGCCTTTATTGATGTTGCATAGGAGATGGAGGGATATAGGGACCTAGAATGGATGGAAGCGATGATGGGGAAGGTGGACATTTGGATTTTAACTTTGAAGGGATACCAACGCCTTGAGTGTGAGCTCTGTAGACATGAGCCTTAAGATCTTCTTTGATATGAAGAGGTTCTTTCTTGTGAAGGTCTACTCCTTTTCCTTTATGAATATTTTGACATGTAGGATACTTTGTGCTTTTAGAGGAAGATGCAAGTCCATTATTAGGTGGATATGAAATGAGAGAAATAATGAGATCTTGAAGTGGATCAGATTGCACCAAAGTGGAAGAACCCATTGTTAATGTCAGGGGTTCATGAACATCTTGCACTGACACGTTAGAATCATGAGGGGGACTAGGATTGTGTAGTGGGCATGGTTCAATGATAGGCTCTTAAAGAGATGGAATGGGAGAAATAATGGGATCATCAAAAGAAATGAGATTAGGACAAGGAGATGGATGAACAAGTGGATCTTGTGGAGGATCTGAAGGAATAATTTGATCTTGACAAGGAGGAAGATCATTGGAATCCTCTTTAAAGGTGATTTTCTCTTGACTTTCAATGGGTCATCATAACGGATAGAAGGGATATCTTGATCTTTCTTAGGAAGTGGAATGCCAATGGGATTTGAAAGGACATTGTGTTCATGAAATGGAAGGGGATCATTTGGGATTGGATGGACTGGGATATCTTGATCTTGCTCGGGGAATGGAGTGTCAATAGGACTTTGGATATGATGGACAAGAATAGGGGAATCATCATGAGTGTTTGGGAACATAGGGTCCTGGTCAACAATTGGATGGGATGATAAGTTTTCAGGATCTTGATCTTGATCTGTTTCAAGACATGTTTCTTCATGATCTAAATTATCCTTTGGACATGGGGTTGGACTTTCGGATATGCATGGAGGATTCTGACAAGGAATCAATGTTTTGGCATGAAGGAAATGCACTTTGAACATTTGTGATGGATTCTGGCAAGGAATCAATGCTTGAACATGAGGAAGAGGGACTTCGAATGGGGTCCTCTAAAACAGGTAATGGCAATAAAGTGCATGGTGGCATTGGGTCTTGTATTTTTGAAACATGACAAGGATGTGCATCATGAATTGGATTATCTTGGCAATCAATTATGGATAGCTCTTGGATAATTGCATCCTTGGGTGTATTGTTTGATGAGGACAATATAGAAGGTTCTTGTGAAACTTCTAGAGGTGTAGGGATAGATGCCACTGGAGAATCAATTTGTTTATGGGGGGATGAGGCATTGCTAGACATAAGTGTATTATTTTGATCTTCCTCTAAGAACTCACTTGGTAGTTTCCTTAAGAGCATTGCAATAAAGCCACCTTTCTTTCGAGGTTTTGACATAGTTGTATCTGGAATTTGAACTTGTTTGGCAAGGAGTTGGTTCTGATCTAATGTCATGTTTTGATATTAGACTTGGTTCAATTGTTCTGACATGTTTGAAACTTGGCTTCGTGTGTGTTGCAACCTTTGTTTTTGAATGTTTGGTTGTGGTTGTTGACATTGATATTCCCCCATTGGTTGAACTATTTGTGGACATTGTATAGTTGGTTGGACATATTGTTGAAATTGGACCATTGGTTGTGTTGGTTGTATGTGTGGGACCATTAGTTGTGTCTGTTGGAAATGTTCGAGTTGTTGAACAATTTGTTGTGATGGTTGAAAATCTTCTTGATAGTAAACACCTTCTTGTTCTTGATGTGAAGACACATAATGTTGTTGGCTCTTTTCTTGAAATTGTTTCATCATCTCTATTTGGGAGAGGAGAGCTGGTATGTCTGATCATTCAAGAAGAGATCTTACATCAATTGGCTCAATATTTGGATTTCGACCTTGAAATTTTTGAAACATTTTGGACATTTGTGATCTATTCTTCTCAATGTTTTTCACTCTTTGTTCCAATATCTCCTCTTCTTGAGCTAGTTTCTCCTCTAGTTTTTGTATTTGGAGACTTGTTTCATCATTAAGAGTTTGATCGATATTGCCTTGTTGTTGGGTTGGATAGAATTGCGATTGCATTGTTGGTTGATATGTCAAACTTTGTTGCATCATTGGCACTTGGAACCTTGTTTCAATAGACATGTCACTTATGCAAATGCAATATTTTTGGAATTTTTCAAGGATAGTATATGATATGCAACTAAATGCAAACTAGATAGATGAAAATGCAATCTATGGCACGAATGCAACCTATGTTTTTGTTGTTTTTGAAGATTTTGACCAACTTTTTAATGCAAATCTAAGAGAGGGACCCTTGGGAAATTGGAATGATATCTAGACCTCAAAGGACAAAAGGACCAAGTGACAAAAGGACAAGATGACAATGTCTCCCCTATATGCTTGGATACTAAGCTAGGTTTGACCAAATGACATTGATGACATAAAGAGAAAAGGTTTGATAAGGTCTAGACTTCTTAACAATGACTTAAGGTTTATCAAAGATTTGTATTACTCAAGTATGACAAAACCTAGTTTTTGACCCTATATGCAAAGGGACAATTAATATGCAAGTGACCCTAATATGATATGATAATGACTTAAGCTTAATGAAGAGACTTAAGGTATGCAAAGTATGACAACGGTATGACTTTAATGCAAGAGGACACATGCAAATGGATGACTCTTATTGATATGCAAAGGAGTATGACTTAGGTGAAACCTAACCTTGGTACTTGACAATGAACTTTGTAAAATGCAACCTAGGATGAACTTAAATGTAAGTGACATGCATGTTGAGACAAGATTTTGAAAAATGTTTGACAATCATATTTGAAGATGTGTTTTGAACCTTGTACTTTTGTTGGATGAATGTCTCTTGTGTTTAACCTTGCTTTGAATCAATTTGTCTTGCTTTTGAAATGAGATGCAATTTAACTTTTGACAAGCAAAGAAGACAAGATGTTTTAACATAGACTCAAGACAATCATGCTCATTTCCACATTTCTTATGGTAGGCAAGGACATTAGGTACTTGAGAGGTAGACTTGTTATGGGATTCAAGGAGAATACATAGATGCTTGACCCCACGGGCTCCCCTCCACGGCACTCACTTCTCAGGGCAGCCAAGCATCAATCCCCATGGAAATCTCCCCATGGCGAACTTAGTATCTCTTCCAAGTATTCGAACTTGTCCTTCTCAAGCAACTAGAAAGGTTTTTGGCCTCTAAAAACAAGGTGTTTAGTAAGGATTTTTGTTAAGTGTTACTCCTTGATGTCATGCAAGCGTGATTGAGACATTAAGCCCACCAAGATACCAAACAAATGTAGTCGCGCAAGCACGATTTAGACCATGAGGCCCTACTTAGATGTTGATATGAGAAAGAGTCCAAGGGTCATCACTTCCCAAGTAACTACAATTCTCACGTAACGCTTCCTTCAAAGCTTTTGCTCATCAGGTATTTGTTTATAGTGAGTTAGAATGCCAAGGTATTCTAGCCGTACTCACTTTGGGTCGTTCCCTTCTCACGATTATCACTTGCTTGCAAAAGCAAAGTGGTCGGGAAGGCAGGCCCTCTAAAGGTGACACACAATCAAAGACACGAGCATGGTATCGAAGATCTAGATTTTTGATCACCCTAAGAAGGATGAGAGCATACTCTCCTACTCCAATGTCACACTCAACAATCAAAACAAACAAATGTTCATTCCAACCTATTTAGAAATCACTAGGTGCCTAAAAATTAAATACAAACACAAAGTTTGATTGTTTCTCCAAGGCAACCTGCAAAAACCCAAGTTAGAAGTTTGACACGCTTATTCTTTGACTTTCAAATCTACACAAAGCGTGTAATTAGTTTGATTTATTGTCTTTGCCATGCGTATGCCAAGATTCTGTACAGATAATTAGTACCAAAAACCAAAACACAGAAAACAAAATGCAAAAACAAGACAATTTTCAAGTAAAACACTGCATTTTTACCTATGTTCTAGACTTTACATAGGCCCAGAAGTCATGACACAAGCACAGAAGCCATGACACAGGCACAGGATTACACAGGCACAGGTTGCTTGACACAGGCACAGGTTACCTTACACAGGCCCAGTTTTTTTTTTTTTTTTCCTACACAAGCGCAGAGTGCACTGACACAGGTGCAAAACTCATAAAAAATGCAATTGTGTGCCTTACACAGGCGCAGAATGTCTCACACAGGCGCAGAAGTCACCAGAAAACCCTGCACGACCCTGTTTTTGGTTTTTTGGCCTGCAAATCAACTTGAAAGCACTCAAAAACACCATAAAGGGGTTAGATGGTTAGTGTTCACGTCGAGTTCACCAATTAATGTACGTTAGGAAATAGGGAATCATCACAAACAATATAAACATACTAATCATTAGCTCAATCACAAAAACTAACATGCAATGATCTATCCTAAACAACACTCAATAGAGACATAAAAATGAAACATTCAAAAAAAAAAGATTATGCAAACCAAATGCAGACTTGAATGCTTCTTCCATGCAGCTCCATTGTTCTTCTTTCTTCTCCAAATAGTTTTGTTGTGGATCTCACCTACTAGTGCTTGATCATGATATGAAAGCAAGTAAATGAGATATTGCTCAAGAATACTCCAAGTGTGATTTGACAAAGAAATTCGATCATCTGATTAGGGGAGGGGATTCAAAAATGCAATCAATTGGGGATTTTGATTGAAGAAATTCATCCAATTTATAGACAAATTGGAGAAATGGATCAAATTAGCATGATAGTGATTCGAATGGAAATTCAAATCAAGAATAGCAAAATTATGACATGTCTATGAAAAATTGCTATGTAAGGATTTATGACAATTTATGACAAATTATGACAAATTGCTATGCAAGGATTTATGACATGAATTTGAAATAGAAATAGACATTTAGGAGAAATTAGAAAATTGAGTTGGAAATAATGACTTGGAAATTAGGAAATTGATGAAAAATAGGTAAATTAATTAATAATTTCTCATTCATTAATTAATTTACAAAAATAGGAGGAAATTAATTAGCCAATTAAATAAACATTTAATTGTGACAAGAAGACTTAGGATAAATAAATAAATTATTTAACCTAGAGGAAAAATGCCAAACAAGGTTAAATAAACAAATCATAAAACCTTGGAAGATGAATTAGAAATGCAAGGATGACAATTAGGTCGTGACAAAGGATAGTTGATATCGATTCGATCATGATTTTGAATTGATAAATGACCAGTGTTGATAAATGATTTGATTGAGGTTGGTTGACAAAAATCAATGACAAATTGACCAAATTGACATGATTGAAAAGGACAAGGATCAATGACGAATCGATCGCAATATGGCAAGATTGACAAGGACAAAGATCGACCAAAATCATGATTGAAGATTGTTGTCGACAAGACCTAATTCGAAAGCGAGACAAATGAAGAATGCAGAAGAAAGACTCGATGCCCGCAAATGATAAAAACCAAGTGCGTGACATAGGAGAAATGTTAATGCGACGCAAAAACCTAAAATGAGGCAATGCGCAAATGTTAAAGTATGACTCCGCAAGCGTTGACCATTTTTAGGTGTCTACAGTAATTGTTGATGTTCTCATTCTTCTGTCATTGAATAGATACATTTAGCTGTAAATTCTTAGTTGTAGGTCGCATATATGCAGTTCCATTGGATTGTCTTCAGGCATTTTTTTAATTTCAATAAATCCAGTCTTCAAGGGAGTTTGGGTTTATCCTCCCATGGGAGAGTGTAATTCATGTTCTTAGGCATCCTTTATAGAAGGGATCTAAATTCTATGAGCAGAAATTATGAAACAGAATTAATGTTTGGATATGTATGATCCTTTGTTTGAGTTTAGAATGTATTAATGTCAGGGATTAATAGAGGGATATCTTTTCAATGAATCTGATGTGCAGCTTGGATTTCATTTGTGGTTATTTGTATTGTCTCTATGCCCAGATTGAGGCACTGATCTATTACAACTAGAGGTTACTTGCAACACTTTAAAAATCAAATTAGAATATCTTTATTTCCTGTTTTGTGGAAATGTTCTACTTATCTCATGTTCAAACCTATTGAGTTGTCAATGTAAATTTAGCCTATCTATAGTACCCTCCTTATTTTTGAACCTTTAATGAGATCTATCTTCTTTTGTTGATACTTTTTATCTTTTGTGTAGAGGGTCTAGTCCTATGCATCAAAGGTACACCCACCTAGGTTTTGCAGAGCCTGAATAGTAGAAGGATTTTTATCCTTGTTATGTTGTCCCAAGCCCTGAAGTATTTCATAGATTGAAATTGGCTATTTCATAGATAGATTACAAGTGAACTTGGGTTACTCATTTTTTAGAACAACAAAAACGGTGACTCTGCTGGGGAAGAATGAACTGTTGAGAATCTATGGTTAAGAAAAAATTGTTTAATATATAGTCAATATTATCCCATCCGAGTCACCAACAAAAATGGCGACTCTGTTGGGGACAATGATGTAAAAAAATTATATCAAGTCAAACCCATGAGTCTCACCAAAGTCATTTGGGGAAGAATCTTGGAAGTTTACAAATCTGAAAGTTATTTTTAGATTTGAAAGTGTGTATCCTAGAAATTTTTGTTGCTATGAAAATATGAAAAATGTTATGTGACTTTGTTGTGTGGTATAACCCAGAAATCTGAATGTGTTTTAGAGTAAAGATCAGTGGTTAAATTTTATTCCTCTTTAGGGAGGTGGCGATTCTGTAAGAACGAACCTAAGATTTGGAGGTGCTCTTTGTAATACCCTAAAAATGGTCATCTAAACCATGGGCCCCTAATCTCGACAACGTCACCAAGGTCCTAACCAAAGGCAATTAAATCAATCTTGAGCACACAATTAATTTCTTAAATCATCAATGTCACATGGTAAAATCAATAACTTAATATTAATTAAGTATTTATTTAATTAATTGATCATTCCAAGTAAATCATTTTAAACAATTATCTTATTTATTTTAATTAAATATCCTAGCATATTTAATTAAATAAATCAATTTGTCATAAATCTTCAAAAAAAAGGAAACAATCAAGAAAGAGGAAAAGGAAATTATGAGCACAAATCTCCAAAAAATGAAATAAATCAAAAAATGAATTAATTGACAAAAAAGAATTAAAATTTGAGAAAAGAAATCAATCGGAGATAATCTTGAAAAAAATAAATTAAAAATTGATAGATAATCTCAAAGAAAGCAATTAAAACAATTAAATCTTAAAATTGAATGAAATAGAGAATAAATCAGCTTTTTCTTGATTTTATCCTGATTTTATCTTAATTTTAGTTCAATTTCCTTTAAAACTGAGAAAAGCATCCAATCACATCAATTCACTTGGATTGTGCTTCCTCTTGGAAAATCTTGACCGCTCTGTTGGGTCCCGGGGACAACTGAGAGGGGGGGGTGAATAAGTTGTCTTAATAATACTAACCAAAAACAACTTAATCAATTTATTGCTTAATATCGGTGAGACAGTCTGTGATACCGGTGGACAGAATTAACTGATAAATGCAATATCGGTGATTATTAATGTATGAAATTAAGAGACAAAGTCATCCACAACACATAACACCAATATTTGTACGTGGAAACCCTGTAAGGGGAAAAACCACGGTGGAAAACCTTACCCACAATCAGATGATACTACTGCAGATAGTAAGTGTACATAAATGGGGTCTGCACATGCAAAAAGGCCAAGCACCTAGAGCTCACTACTCAAACACATAAGGGAAGTCACACTGACTTACAGTTGGATGGTTAAATCCAATAATAATGTACTGCTCAAAATAGCATCTTCATATGCTAGATTAAGTACCGGTGTAGTTCTGATATGCTTTCGCAAAAAACTAGCTTTATCTTCAAATGATGTCTGTGTGTGTAGCTCTGCTTAACCTCGCATATACCTTTGCACAAAACCTTCTTCACATTCCCACCTTGATCTTACAATTAAGATCTTACATTTATACCATACCCTAAGACCAATTTTAGTAGGTAGGCTCTACAAGATATTACAATAAAATCATTTTACAAATAATACAATATCAGATGCAATAACCAATTGAACATGTCAGCTTAATTCATTTACAACATTAATTAATCATCTTCATAACATGCCACAATGATCTGGAAAAGATAATCCTGCCGGTGAAACCCTGGATAACCCTGGACCTATTTGCCGATAAGAGTAAATATGCCAATATGAATAAACTGATAAACATCTTTTCAATATATGATGTCCAAACAATGTCTTCGACATTACCAAGTATATTTCATGCCATTCCAAGTATCAGTGATCATTATTTCCTGTCGGTGTACCATATACCAGTGACTGTGCAAAAGTCACTTGCTTGTCGGTGAATGTTGCTGGATCTCCAGAGTGCTAGAGTTTTAGTAGGTGTTGACATCAATGACAAAACCATACCAAAATACCAACAATCTCCCCCTTTGGCATTGATGGCAACACAAGATGGAAAAACCATCAAAGTGCCAAAAACAGAAATGCTAAATATGAAAACCAATAATCTCCCCAAAGTAACAATCTCTCCCCCTGAGAGTAACAATCTTTGTACCAATGTTTTACCATAGATATCTCTCCCCAAATGATAATATGTTTTTCCATATATCTCTCCCCCTTTGACATCAAATGCCAAAGTTACAAAACCAAGTCCATATACAAAATACCAATCAATTTCAATATACCAACTACTCCCCCTGAGAAGTAGCTTCCTCATCAAAGCCGGAGTATGAGATTTATTTTGTTTGTTCTGTCGGTTGATGACAATCATCAACTGTCTAAGTGTCTACTGGTGGGGGTATGACCCCAAACTAATCTCTTAGATACTCAAAAGTCTCCTTAGGTAGAGGTTCAGTGAAAATATCTACAATCTGCACTTTAGTATTCACATAAACCATTCTGACTATTTTTGCTTCAACATTTTCTTTGAGAAAGTTCAGTTTGATAGAAACATGTTTAGTTTTAGAATGTTGTACCAGATTCTTTAATATGTCAATTGTTGCAATGTTATCACAGTAGATAGTTATAGGTTCTTTGCAATTTATCTTTATGTCTTCTAACATTTGTTTAAGCCATAGTACCTGTGTACAATTTGTTGCTGCTGCAACATATTCTGATTCTGCTATTGATAAAGATGTGCAACTCTGTTTCTTGGTTAACCAAGAAATTAATCTGCTTCCAAGGAAAAATGCTCCGTCGGTGGTTCTTTTCCTATCATCTACATCTCCTGCCCAATTTGCATCTATGTATGCACATAATTCAAAGTTTTCATCTCTAGGATACCATAAGCCAAGATTTGTAGTGCCTTGTAAGTACCAGAAAATCCTTTTTATTGCTAATTCATGATTTTCTCTAGGATTACTTTGAAATATTGAAACAATACATACTGCATTCATAATATCTAGTCTTGTTTGTGTTAAATACAGTAAACCTCCTATCATAGATTTGTACCTAGTTGGATTAACAGGTGTTGATTCATCTCTTAGTGATAATTTGTCATTTGTAGTCATAAGTGTGCTTACCGGTTTACAGTTCTCCATCCCAAATTTCTTTAGTAGCTCTTTTAAGTATTTTGATTGACTTAAGAATATACCTTTATCAGTCTGTGAGATCTGCAATCCTAAAAAGAATTTTACTTCTCCAATCATAGACATTTCCAATTCTTGCTGCATTTTGATAGAGAAATCCTTACATAATTCATCTTCACCTCCAAATATTATATCATCAACAAAAACTTCTATAACCAAGATGTCATCATTAGTCACTTTATAGTATAAATTATTGTCTGCATTTCCTTTACAGAAACCAATCTTCAAAAGATACTTATCTAACCTTTCATACCAAGCTCTTGGAGCTTGCTTCAACCCATATAAAGCTTTCTTTAACCTGCAAACCATATCTTTGTCTTCTGTCAAAGAAAATCCATCAGGTTGTTCAATGTAAACTTCCTCTTCAAGAATTACATTCAAAAATGCACATTTAACATCCATGTGATATACTTTATAGTTCTTATGAGCTGCAAAAGCCAAGAAAAATCTAACTGCCTCAATTCTAGCTACTGGTGCAAAGGTTTCATTGTAATCAATTCCTTCTTTCTGAGAATATCCCTTACACACTAGTCTTGCTTTGTTTCTAATTACTTCACCATTTTCATTAAGTTTGTTTCTAAATACCCATTTGGTTCCAATAACATTTTTATCTTTAGGCCGAGGAACTAATGCCCATGTCTCATTCTTTTCAATCTATTCTAATTCTTCTTCCATAGCTTTAATCCAAAATTTATCTTCACATGCCTCATTAATTGATGATGGTTCAATTTTAGAAATAAGACATACCTCTTCATTTGCCAATCTTCCTCTTTTCATAACTCCTCTATATTTGTTCCCTATTATCTGATCTTCAGAATGATTCAATCTTACATACCGGGGTGTCTTTGTTTGTTGTTGTTCCTCAGTTACTATGGAATTTTCAGATGATACCGGTGTAACTGAATCATCACTCTGTACCGGTGGATTCAGTGTAGGTTCATTTGTCAGAATTTATGTTGCCGGTTCATAATCCATGTACCTTGAAGTTCCTCTGAATTGTTCATCAATCTTTACATTTGTGCTTTCAACAATTTTCTGCAATCTCTTGTTAAAATATCTATATGCTTTACTCTTAGATGAATAACCTAAAAATATTCCTTCATCACTTCTAGGATCAAATTTCCTAATGTACTCATCTCTTCTAATAGCATTTACTTCCAAAAATTCTGAAATATTTAAGAGTAGGGGTAATACCAAACCATAGTTCATGAGGGGTCTTACCAGTTTCACTTTTGATGTGAACTTTGTTGAATGTATAGACTGTTGTACTTACTGCTTCTCTCCAATATACATTTGGTAGATTTGATTCAAATAACATACTTCTGGCTGCATCCAAGATAGTTCTATTCTTTCTTTCTACAACTCCATTCTGTTGTGGTGTCTGGGGTGCTGATAGTTGTCTTTTGATTCATTCACTTCATAGTAGGTATTAAATTCCTTAGATGTAAGTTCACCTCCTTGATCTGATCTTAAACATTTTATTTTCTTACTGGTTTCATTTTCAACCATTGCTTTGAATAATTTGAACTTTCCAAGTGCTTCTGATTTTTCTTTGAGAAAAGTAACCCAACACATTCTAGAGTAGTCATCAATGATTAGCATGAAATATCTATCACCTTGCAAACTTTTAGTTCTAGCTAGACCACATAAATCAGTATGAATTAAATCAAAAGCATTATTCAATTTTTCTGGAATACTTTTGAAACTAGCTCTAGCCTGTTTTCCAAATTAACATTCCTTGCATACTGTGTTGTGAGGTTTGACAATTTTAGGTAAATCTCTAACTGCTTTAGTAGTACTGATCTTTACCATGCAATCAAAATTTACATGACAGAGTCTCTTATGCCACAACCAACTTTCATCAATATGTGCAATCAAGCATGTCTTTTCACTGTTATTCAAATGAAAGATATTACCTCTAGTCTGATTACCGGTTGCAATTTCTAAACTAGTTCTGTTCATGATTTTGCATTTACCATTCTTAAATTGTAACTGAAATCCTTTCTCAACTAATTGACCAACACTCAAAAGATTATGCTTTAATCCTTCAACATAGTAAACATTGTCAGTGTTATGCTTACCATCAAGAGATATTGAACCCTTACCTCTGATTGAACAAGCTTTGTCATCTCCAAATCTTACTAGACCTCCATTGTACTCCTAAAAAGTTAAGAATTTACTTTTGTCACCAATCATGTGATGTGAGCATCCAGAATCAATGATCCATTCATCCTTAGTTTCAATTCTAGCAGCCAAGGCCTGTTCTACCGGTTGCTCTACAGGTGCCAGTTGATCTTCTATTATAGCAACAAAAACCCATCCATTGTCTATTGGATCCTCATCAGAATCATTAGTCACTCCTTCATCAGCAACATAACAAGATTTGTCCTTATTCTTCTTGAATTTGTATCTCTGATATTCAGGGTTAGGCTTGTATGTCCTTCTAGCTTCTTCTCTTAACTTAGCATGTCTATCAGGGCATCTTGAAGCCATATGACCAATCTTATTGTAGTTAAAACATTTAAAGGGTGCTTTACCTACATACTTACTTCCAATTGGACCTTTAGGCATTTTCCTTGCAAATAGTGTTTCAAGTTGTTCAAGTTTTTCATTTTCTCTCCTACTTTCTTCAAGTTCTCTTGCATAAAAGGCTTTCCAATTAGATTTGTCAAATGATGGTGCAGATGATGTTGATGCTTTAAAAACTAAATCTATTTTTATAGTAGCAGTAGGACCAAATTCCTCAATTTCAAAGGCTGATAGTTTTCCAATCAATGTATCCCTAGTTACTGAAGTGTTTTGCATTGTTCTCAGTTCATTTATTGCAATAACCTTCATTTTATATGCTAGTGGCAATCCTCTTAAAACTTTTGAAACAATTTCATCTTCACTTAAGGTTCCTCCACAACATTTAATACCTAAAACAATTTCATTTACTCTTTCCATAAAAGCAGAAATTCTTTCATCTTCTTCCATTTTCAGACTTTCATACATGACCCGGAAGCTTTCAAGTTTTGCAATCTTGACTGTGGAATCTCCTTCATTCAGTGTTTCCAAGTGATCCAAAATAGCTTTAGCAGTAGACCTATCTGATAATCCCATGATTTGCTGATCTGATAGAGTGCTTAAGAGTGCTTCTCTTGCCTTGCAATCATTTTCCTCATCCTTAGTCAGATTTGGTGGATTAGGCTGACTTGTAGTAGGAGTAGTATATCCATTCTTTGTTACTTTCCAAATATCCTTTCCAATGCAATTCAAATGTGTCTCCATCCTAATCTTCCATATGCCATACTTGGTTCCATCAAGTTTAGGACTGTCCTTCCTGAAATAGTTAGTAGACATTGGATCTCCTCAAGTTGTTAAACTTTTGCAAAAGAGGACTAGGCTTTGATACCAATTGTTGGGTCCCAGGGACAACTGAGAGGGGGGGGTGATTTAGTTGTCTTAATAATACTAACCAAAAACAACTTAATCAATTTGTTGCTTAATACCAGTGAGACAGTCTGTGATACTGGTAGATAGAATTAACTGATAAATGCAATACCGATGATTATTAATGTATGAAATTAAGAGACAAAGTCATCCACAACACATAACACCAATATTTGTATGTGGAAACCCTGTAGGGGGAAAAACCACGGTGGGAAACCTTACCCACAATCAGATGATACTACTGCAAATAGTAAGTGTATATAAATGGGGTCTGCACATGCAGAAAGGCCAAGTGCCTAGAGCTCACTGCTCAAACACATAAGGGAAGTCACACTGACCTACAGTTGGATGGTTAAATCCAATAATAATGTACTACTCAAAATAGCATCTTCATATGTTGGATTCGATACCCGTGTAGTTCTGATATGCTTTCACAAAAACCTAACTTTATCTTCAAATGATGTCTCCATGTGTAGCTCTGCTTAATCTTTCATATACCTTCACACAAAAACTTCTTCACATTCCCACCTTGATCTTACAATTAAGATCTTACATTTATACCATACCCTAAGACCAATTTTAGTAGGTCGGCTCTACAAGATATTACAATAAAATCATTTTACAAATAATACAATATCCAATGCAATAACCGATTGAACATGTCATCTTAATGCATTTACAACATTAATTAATCATCTTCATAACATGCCATGTTGATCTGGAAATGATAATCCTACCGGTGAAACCCTGGATAACCTTGGACCTATTTGCCGGTAAGAGCAAATATGCCAATACGAATAAACTGATAAACATCTTTTCAATATATGATGTCCAAACAATGTCTTTGACATTACCAAGTATATTTCATGCCATTCCAAGTGCTAGTGATCATTATATCCTACCAGTGTACCATATACCAGTGACTGTGCAAAAGTCACTTGCTTGCCGGTGAATGCTGCTAGATCTCCAAAGTGCTAGAGTTTTAGTAGGTGTTGACATCAATGACAAAACCATACCAAAATACCAACACACTCATCATCATTTGATCTTAGTCATTTGTTTCTTTCTGAATTTTCTTTAAATTCAGGCTCTCATCTCTCATTCAAAAAAAGATCCTGGAAAATATATTATTATCATGTTGTTTTCGCTCTAGGTTCATTGAGAATATTGCATACATATCTAGATCATTTATCTCATTTATTGCTTAAATCTTGTTAGATTAATCTTGCATCCATCTAGAATTAATATCATGCTCATATAGATTAAAATCCTTCATCTTGGTGTCATCTAGTCACTTGTATTGCTTATAATCTGAGAGCAATCTTATACTCGCATCTTTTAGAAGGCAATGTGTCGATTTGTTATGGTTTTTATATTCATATTTATATTTGTCTAACCATGCATGTAATGACTTGATTGAAGTGTTGTGCTTACAGATACAAGTCCACTTTTCACACACACATTTTTGGCACCCACCATGGGGCAGAAAACTTCTTTTTTGACCTCAGAATTATTATTTTTATCCTGCAGGTTCTGTCCATACAAGCTCTGCGAAATATCATACAAGTAGTTTCACTGCATCGTATGACATTATATTGAAGCCTATAGTTTATCGTACAACATAATATTATACCCTGTATTTGGTCATACGAATCAGAGTATAGACTCGTACGACATACTGTTTCTGGTTATTTGATTTTATCCTCTGTCGTCCTATGTTAATTTATGACTCGTACGATAAAAGTTCTTTCATCATTTCATTTTATGAGAATTGTCGTATGATTTTGTTCTTTGTTAGATTAAAAGAAAGTTTCACTTTTTGGGTTTTGTTGTTTTCCTGAATTAATTTTGGATTATGCTGACGCTAACCCTGAATTGTCTTTTGTCTGCTTGGTATTTTCATAGCTTGACCAGTTTCTTGCAGGATGCTTATCAAAGAATTTATCAATCAAACATACGCATGTCAAAGAATAAAAACAACATGACTACTGATACGTTGTTTTTGCAGATTGCCTAAAGAGAAATCAATCAAACATCATGCATTCTTTAATTTTTTAGGCACCTAACTTGCTATTTGGGTAATGAACAAATCTATTTTTTGTGTCTTTTTAAGAAAATTCTGAGAGGTAGGAGAGTATGCTCTTGTCTTTCTAAGACAATCAGAAATCTAGACCCTTGAGGCTTTTTCTTTATTTGAGATTTGTACATCTTTAGCAGGCCTGCCCTCCCGAGGGGTTGAAAAACTCTTAAAGCCATTATGGCCGGTGTGAGGGGAATGACATAAGTGGGAATGACTAAACGCCAAGTACTCCAACCCACTATAAAATAAATGTGATTTGATGAAAATCAAGTAAATGGCAGTGCTCAAGAATAGCTCTCCTCAGTACCTTCAGGTATATTAAACCTTGGTTTTCAAGGCTAGGAGACCTCTTAATTGAGTTTATACCTCAACACGCCAAATGGAGCCCTTACTAGATCCAATTAAAATTAGAAGCTACCTGATCTACCTCTGAAAGGTTGATAATCTTTGTGCAAGAGATATAGTAACTCTCCCAAGACACTTGCCATATCGTGCCCCCATTAGCATTTGGAGTCGGCTAATACAGCATTGAGAATCCATTGCATGAGACTCAGCAACCATATTTTGATTATCTATTGGGTGTGTACCTAAGTTAGCAAGCAAAGGTTTTCTTCTCTAGGCCAACTTCCATAGGGTTTGCATGTTGTGATTGGAGTTACTATTCATATTGTGTGTTTTTTGTGTTTTCATCCCTCAAACTAAAACTGGAATACTAAAACTGGAGAAAACAAATCAACAAACTCAGTGATCAAAAGTCTGTCCATGCCACAAACTAGTCTATCCTAGTCAAAAATTAGTCCATCTTAGAATTGGTCATACTCAGTTGTCATACCCAGCCATTAAAAAATTCAGAATTTTTTGTCTCTGTAGTATTAACAGTCGTACGAGCCTGATCATTTGTCATCTTGCACCATATTCTGTGTCGTACAAGTCTGCTAATTTGTTGCACGAAGCTAATCCTCTATCGTACGAGATCCAGAAGTCTACCGTTCTAAGTTAAATCCTGTGTCATACTAGACAGAACTGCTCAGAATCATTTGTCTTTCGGGACCTACCCATTTCTCGTACGGTACAAGGTAGCAACTTGTACGAAACAGAACTGTTGTCATCCTGAAGCTGTTATACTGTCATACAGTATCAGAAATTATGTCATACGAGTCTTTGATTTTGTCAGTCTAGAATAGTCAAACCTATCCAAAACAGTCCACAGTGAGCCTAAAACTGGTTATCATCCTCTTGAGCATAAACAACCTTGATAGTGTACCTCTTCTGTTGCATTGCATGATTTTGTCGATCATCTTTAAGCTAGTTCAAACAAACATCTTATCAAACCTAAGTTAACTTAGATAACATCTTACATAGGATAGATCATTCCTGAAACTAAACCAAATCTTAGTTACTTCTCTCAATCACTACATTAAACGAACTACTAGTTACAATTTGATCTTGACTTCTGCAACACATCTCGCTCTCGGTCCTATTGGTTATAAATGCTTGTTCAAACCAGAAGCTCTCGCAGTAAAATAGACAAAGGAAAAGAAACACCCTTTTCGTCAAACGAAAATCCATTCTTCAAAGAAAACCCCTTTCAAAGTAAACCGTCCTCGTCACAAATACTAGTTTACGATTTACCAATCTTTGGTCAGCCCCTATCTCCCACCATGTCTAGAGAAAGGCAAGAAAGAGAAGCTAGTAAATGAGATACTCATGACGATTTCAGCAATCATGCCACTGACAGCAATTCCTCATCAACTGAATCTAAGCTTCCTGAACCTCCTGAAGCCAAAGTACATAGATGTCAGAATGTAAAGAGTTTCAGAAAATGATGAAGGTCATCATGGCTAGGGAAAAAGAAGACTATTTCCTAGAATTAGCAAAGAAAGGCGCCAAACTCCCTACTGGTTATAATGTGGAGGCCCTCGTCACTAAAGAGGATGAGACACCATGGGGAAAAATAAGAAAACAAATGCAAGCATTACAAACTACGGTCACAAGAATAGAAGACAAAGATAAAAGGCCAAAACAATATTCTCTGGACACAATATGCCCATTCCCATTTGACAAAAACCTTTACATGTCTCTGTAGATAGGAATTTGGAAAAAACATCAAATCAATAGATATTAAACTAGCTCAACCACAAAAGCTAAATTGCAATGATAAGAAATCCTAATACACTCAATAGAGATATGAAGACAAGATAATCAAACCAAATGCAAACCAATACAAACATGAATATCTCCTCCATAATTCTCCATTGTTCTTTCTCCTTCAAATTACTTTGTTTGTGGATCTCACCTACAAGTGCAAAAGCATAGTATGAAAGCAAGATGAGTAGAAAAATGGTAGCATAAGGATACTAGAAGCGTGGTTTTTCTTTTTTTTTATTGAAGAAACTCATCCAATTTATAGACAAACTGGAGAGAGGACAAGATTAGCATGAAATTGATTTGAATGGAAATTCAAATCATGAATGGCAAAATTATGACAAATTATGACAAGATTGACATGCAAGATTGATTGATTGACAAAATTATGACAAATTATGACAAGATTAAAATGTCATTCCCATGACAAAAGGGAAGAGAGAAAATAGCCTCCATGATTGCAACAAATGGAAGCATAAACATAGGAGAAAATTAAGGAATGAATTTAGAGGAAATATTAGAAAAAAAATGAAGAAAATAGGAGAAATAGAAATTAGGAATTAGGAGAAATTAGTAAATTGGAAAATTGAGGAAAAATATGAAATAGAAATCAAGTGAATTAATTAATAGGTTTTCATCCATTAATTAATTCATGAAAGAGACCTAGGACTAAATAAATTAATTTATTTAACCCACCAAGAAGAAGAAAAGGATTTAATTATCAAATCATAAAACCCTAGAAATAAGAGGACAAGGAATTAGGTCAAGACAACAAGAAATTAATGTCGATTCGATCATAATTTTGATTGACAAATGACCAATGCTGATAAAGAGATCAAATTGATAGGCACCAATTGACGAGGAACAATGGCTAATTGATCCAAATTGACATGATTGAAAAGGATAACGATCAATGACAAATTGATCACAAAATGACAAGATTGACTAGGACAAGGATCGATGACGAATCAATCGCAAAAATGACGAGATTGACAAGATGACAAGGATCAATGACGAATTGATTTGTTGGATTTTGCCAAGATCAAGAGCTCAATGAAATGTACAAAATAGAGACACAATATAGGACAAGAATAAACTATATTCTCATCAATAGAAATGATCAACAATAATCAACTGGATTAACAAATACAATAAATAGAGGCCTACTTATATAGGCAAGGCCATATGGATGTATGAGCACACAAATATGACATGTGGCTCAATGAGAAACAAGGGTAGGTAAGAAATAGGTGTGGGTAGGTAGGAGAAATAATATAATATTCCACATGAGGTGGATCACCCACCGAAGGTGGAATTATCACTCCACAATAAGTGGATATGATAGTGTAATAACAAGATCAACACCAAAAAAGGTGGAATTTCTCCTACACACACTATCTCAATGTGGCACAAACACCCACATGTCTCATACCCAAACTACTATGAAAATGCATTTCCTAAGTAAACTTAAGTAAGTGTAATAATATCCATGATGAATAATTATTTACACCAAGCAAAATGACAAGATTGACAAGGACAAGGATCAATGACAAATCGATCGCAAAATGACGAGACTGACAAGGACAAGGATCGATGACAAATCGATCGCAAAAAATGACAAGATTGACAAGGACAAGGACCGATGATGAATCGATCACAAAAATGACAAGACTGACAAGGACAAGCATCGATGATGAATCGATTGCAAAAATGACAAAATTGACAAGCTGATAATCGCAAATGATTACTAAAAGATGATTGAAAGATTGACAAGAGGACAAAACCCTAATTCTATCATCGATTAGGATTGACGATGTCCAAAATGATGATAAATGAGCACGCACCATGATGCAACAGGATAAGATCGACCAAAATCATGACTGAAGATTGCTATTGACAAGACCTAATTCGGAAGTGATAAAAAATGAGGAATGCGGAAGAAAGACTCAATGCTCACAAATTATAAAGACCAAGTGCGCAACATAGAAGAAATGTTAATGCGACACAAGAACCCTAAAATAAAGTGTTGGTGTAAATAATTATTCATCATGGATATTATTACACTTACTTAAGTTTACTTAGGATAATGCATTTCATAGTAGTTTGGATATGAGACACTTGGGTGTTTGTGCCACATTGGGATAGTGTGTGTAGGAGAAATTCCACCTCTTATGGTGTTGATCTTGTTATTACACTATCATATCCACTTATTGTGGAGTGATAATTCCACCTTCGGTGGGTGATCCACCTCATGTGGAATATTATATTATTTTTCCTACCTACCCTTGTTTCTTATTGAGCCACATGTCATATTTGTGTGCTCATACATATCCCTAGCCTTGCCTATATAAGCAGGCTCATCTACATTGTATGTAAGTTATTGATCATTTTCTATTGATGAGAATACAGTTTATTCTTGTCCTATATTGTGTCTCTATCTTGTACATTTCATTGACCTCTTGATCTTGGCAAAATCCAACATGGTATCAGAGCTTTTGGGGCTTCATTGATTCGTCTTGAAGAGGCATTATTGTGATGTCAAGAGGCAGATCTGAGGAGCAGCATCTTTTGGAGGCATCCTAGACCAGATCCGACCTCACCATTGCGTCCGGAAGGTCATTTCCATGAATTTTGGTTATAAAGTTGGCCTATTTTGGTGAGAAAATTTTTTTCTCCATTTTTGCCCTAATCGTACGGATTTCGAAAAAAATTTATATTTTTTCGGAAAAATTTATTTTTCCTTTTTTCAGAAATTATTTTTCGAAAAATTGAAAAAATCAAAAAAAAAATTGAAAAAAAAAAAAATTTCGATCAAAAAAATTGAAAAGCAAAAAAAATCAAAAAAAAAAAAGGCGGATTTTTGGGGGGTCCGCAGACCCCCCCGTGACCTGCAGGTTGCAGGTTTGTCAGACCATGGCCTGCGCGTTGTACCTCCCATCCTCTGTCTGCACCATCGTACCTGCACGTCCGTCCTCATTGACGCCATGCCAGACTGTCCTCGCCGCCGCTCGAGCTCACGACCGCCGCCCTCGGCACCGCGCCCGCTACCTCCTCCCGGCACCTCCCCAGCTCCTCCCGCCTGCCAGTCCCTGCTCCGCCGAAGTGGCCCCCGCAGCACCGTCTCCGCCTACTCCTCCGCTTCGGCACTGCCAGCACCGAGGGCCTCCGTCCCCCGCTCCTGGGCCTGCATCTCCTCCCCTCACCGGCTTCCACCTGCAGCACAGCGCCCGCGGCTCCCGCGTGCACCTCCCGCCGCCACCAGCGGCTCCTCCCGCAGGCATCCTCTCAGGCATCCTCCGCCACGTGGACTCCAAGCCGGAGAATCCATGCTCGCCACGTGGTAGGAGGCCACTGGCCCGTGGACATACAAACTGTACACAGTCATCCGTACGGAAGACACGCAATCTGCCATGTGTTTTATCCGACCAGCAAATCCGTACAGTACGGAATATACAGTCAGCTTGCCCCGTAATCTGTCCGTACGGTACGAACGCCCAGTCAGCAGAGAGCGAAGTTTTTGCGATGGTCATACGGTCGTCAAATTTAATCGCATGATTTGCTGACGTCAGCACCACATCAGCAGGGTTTGAAAATTTTTGGACCCCCTCTCATGGGCTATAATTTCGTGCTTTCCGTAGTGGTGAAAGAATTTTTTGATTTTTATGCATGGATTTTTCAAAAAATGCAGTTTTTGGTGACTATCCCTGAGTAATCCCAGTTTTTGCAACTTTAGAGGCTTCGTTTGGGGTCATCCGACCTCCTTTTTAGGTGCTGTTTTTTTTGAAAGTGCATATTTTTTTGTCTACTTTCACATGATGCTATCAGATTGATGTCATTGTAAGTAGAAATTGTACTTTCAGATCTTGGCCATTTTTGGCTCTCTTGGTACTTGTATATTTGCTTGAATCTCAGTTAGATTCATTACACTATTGATTGAAGTCTCTTGTATCTCATTTGAAAAGTTGTAAAATTTGCATCATAAGTCCACTTTGCCTTGTTTTGCAAGTGGCTCATTGTAATCGCACTAAGTATAAAGTGCCAAAATCATCACTTTTGGGGGGGTACTTTGATTGATTGAATTTGGGGGGTGTCTCTTGTGTCTTTTGTGCTCTTGTGTTCCTTTCTTTTTGCTGCTATGGGTTCTTCTAAGTTTCCTCTCTTAACTCCACATAATTATGCTACTTGGAAAATTGATGCATGGAGTAAACTTATGGAAAAAGGACTCACTCATTACATTGATGGAACTATTGTTGCTCCAGCTGATCCTAAGGCTGATCCAGTTGGTCACTTAGATTGGCTCACTAAAAATATCATGGCAATTGGTACCTTAAGAAAGTATGTATCAAAGGATCTCATTTTTCATATTGAGAAATGCACTCTAATCAAGGATGCTTGGCAAAAGTTTCAAGACTTGTATGGTCAAGTTGATGAAATTAGGGGATATCAAATTGATAGTGATCTCACCATGTTAGATCCCAAGAACTTTGATACTATACAAGATTATGTCACTAAGGCAAATGAGTTGAGGGCACAACTCAAACATTGTGGCATTGATAAAAAGGATACTTAATTGATATTCAACTTGATAGGGAAGCTTCCACAAGAATATGCAGCATTTGTTTCTAGTTTCCAAACCCATAGGATGACAATGGGTTCAAGCTACAAAATGCCTACATTTGATGCTTTCAATTAAATGTTGATGATGGAACAAACTAATTTGATAAGCATGGGCATTCTTAAGGCTTCTTCTAAGTCTCAAGCATTAGTGGCAAATCAAGGGAACAAAGGAAATCAAGGAAAGGACAACTCAAACAAGAAGAAATGGCAATCAAAGCCTAAAGAAAAAGCACCATCTTCTCCACAACAAGGAGATTCATCCTCTTCCAAGAGAGATAATTCACCAAAGAGGGAGAGACCTACTTGTGCTTATTGTAAAAAGATTGGTCATGAGGAGCATCGTTGCCATACTAAGAAGATTGATGAACTCACACATATCATCAAAAAGCATAACATTGATTTGCCTAAAGTCTACAAAAGGGATGATTCATCAACTTCCACTTCCTCACATTCAAAAGGAAAAGGGCAAGCATTCATGGCTTCAACAAGTGGAAAGACTCGCACTTTTGGAACAAGAAAAGGAAAAGCTCTATGTGCTACTATCAGTCATGATTCAAAGAGATGGCTTCTAGATTCAGGGGCTTCTCATCATATGGCATCTTCACAGTCTATGTTCTCTACATTTGAATCTTGCACCATGCCACAGATTTTGATGGGCAATCATACATACATGGATGTGATTGGGAAAGGATCTATTGACATTGGGGATAACTCCTTCAATGATGTGTTGTGTGTACCCCATTTGACAAACAATCTCCTTTCTATCTATCAAATCACACATGGCGCAACTAAGAGAGTTGTGGAGTTCACACCTAACTCAGTTTTTATTAGAGACATGGAGACTAGAGCTATCATTGCAACTAGGGTAGTTGATCATGCATCTCGGTTATACTCCTTTTCAGATTTTGTTGATGATGATGATTTCACATTTGATGATTCTACACATGATGATCACACTTATTGTGATGATTCAGATTTTGAGGAGAACTTTGGACACTTGAACATGGGGATTCTCACATGTAACCCCGTTCTTGAGTCTTGTATTTCATCTCCTCATATTGATATCACATCACCTATTGCACCTGATGATGCAGATAGTGCGACAGTTTTGCCTTCATGTGATTCAGTGCAGCAGGATATATATTGTCTTCCAGCTTCAGATTCATGGGATGATTACATGACAGATATTGCAGGTTTGTTTGTGGAATCCTACATTGTAGATTTGGGAGACATCATTGATGACATACATCTTCTCTTTGATGAAGGTGATCCTTCTTCGATTGTTGTGAGGGCACACTCTGACCCTCTTGTTCATTCTCTACATGATCATTCTTTCGAGGTTGACATGATTGTGGATACTTATGTACAGCAGTTGGAGGAGGTCTCTTTATTCTTTGAGGAGACACATGAGTCTTTGGATATTGTTCTACATTCATCTTCACTAGATGTTGGAGTTCCTTTTTCAGTAGTGTGGAGCAGTTCACCACCATTGGAAGGGGTATCTTTTAGCATCGACATGGGGACACTTGAGCAGTTTTCAGAGATTCCTTTCATCATGATTTTTCTTCATACATCTTCCCTTCATGATTGGGGAGACTTCATGGATACACCTTTGGTTTTGTTTCTTCCTAAGGGGAGGAATGTTGTTCGACGTTCGTGGAGCAGTTTCTTCATACATCGAGCTTCTATCATTAGTGCAGATTCTTCATTGAGGGAGGATCACAGTTTGACTTCTCTTCTTCTCTCATACGGGGGGGACTTTTTCCTCACATAAGGTTTTGTTCTTCACATACTTCTTTGAGAGTTCTCTTGTATAGCTTTCATCTCTCTTTTGGGGAGGGTTTTTTCCCATTTGGTTTTTCTCTCTTTCCCCACTTTGTGAGAGATTTCATTGCATTGGTTTTGTTGTTCTCAAAATCTGATTCCCCTTCAATGCCTTCAAAATAATACAATCTAAAATGGGTGCCGAGAAGACATCAAGGATAAAGGGTTTCTAGAGACAACATATGACAAGGTTTGGTTAGACCTTCTACACTTCGGGCTTTTCTTTGAGCCCAGGTGGGTATACCCTTTGTGAATTAACTTCACACTCTTAAGCAACAAACCCACAACAAACCAGTCCAGAAAACCAGTGGGTTCATTCACCTTGAAAACAACTGAAAACAAAGGATGAAACAATACTCAACTTCAGCATATTCGATCAACAAAGCATGTAGTAAACAACTTTGATTAGTACCAGTGCTTTATCCAAGGCTACAGAGTCACTCAAACTCAAATAAAACTCCTGAAACAAAATATCTCTATACTTCCCATCAATTTGGTTTCCATTTATCCTTGCAAATGCCTAACACCAACAAGAATTCAATCACTTCAAATTAAACTATGGTCCTCAAAATTCAAAGTTTATCCCAAAGTATTTACTGGTAAAGGTGATCATGCATATTTAATTTCCCTCCTAAAGAGAAAAGCTAAAAACACCCATACTGAGATTGCCTTACAATTTCACTCAAATAGAAAAATCTTGGACTATTCAGAATGAAAACAGTAAATAAACTTAAGGACAAGATTGAAGACGACATAGAGCTTTACTCAAAACTGACGGCCTATATATTGATATTCATTTGAAAAGATTTTACAAAAGTCTGATTCTCCATTAAACTTTGGAAAAGCTCTAATAATATTCTTGCAGCGTTTTCTTACAAAATTTTTGTGATCCCTTTCTCTCTAGTCCTGGTATCCATTTATAACAATATGGATGCACAAAGCTTCGGACTTCTCGAGGAGAGTTTGTTACAATTATTTCAAAAATTGAAGAGGTTACAATTTTTGCGTGAATCAGTTATATGCTCTTTTCAGCTTCCCCAGCAGTTTGTTCAACGGGTTGTTCAGTTGCAACCTCTTCTGGCTCTTCAAGGGTGCTCTCCAACTGCTCCGGATCTCGAGTGGAATATTTAACTCCCCACTCACTACATGTCTCCTCTGTCAGCCATACAAAACTAATCACATCATTCTTAACCTTAGTCAACCTTTTCCAAGAATTCCTTAGTTTGTTGACTTCCGAGTTAAGAAAACTATAGTGTGATTTAATTCTTTCTATTTCCTGTATGGTTACAACAAAGAAAGAGGTATCATCCAGATCAATAATTCCTTTGACCCTTGCTGACAACTTGACATCCATCTCATTGAGCCATATCTGCTTGTCTTTCAGCTGATCTGGATTGGCAAAAATTCCTGGGAGCAACTCAAAAACCTGATCAGTGTATTCCTTTTTACACAAATTGACCTTCCTGTCCACATTGTCTACATCTGCAGCTAACTGCATTAGAACTTTAGCAACATCAGAGGTAGCCTTTATAATGGGATTGGCCCTTGCTTCATCACAGGAAACACACATGAATTCTATGTTGGAAATATGGATGGAGTAACTGAGAGGGGAGGGGTGAATCAGTTACCACAAAAAATAAATCCACAAGTCCCTTAGATGTCTTAAATGTAAACTGCTGAAACTCAGTAAATTAACTTATCATTGTTCATTAAACATTAACATGCATAAAACAAATAACATGAACACAAGTAACACCAGATATAACGTGGAAACCCAATTTTGGGAAAACCACCAATGTAACTAGTTACTGATTTTCACTCTTCTGAAGTGAGCCCTGTTAGGAGCCAACCCTGTTAAAGGTTACAAAACACACTGTTAGGTGTGACCCTGTTAGAGAATTTAATCACCCTGCTAAGAGTGGCCTTGTGAAAGGTCTTAAGAACAATTCAACCGAATTGTCACCTTGTCAGAGGATTTACAAAAATGGTTGTTAGACCAACTCAGTTAAGAGATTTCGGTATCACTGCTACAATGGTTAGAAAGCAACAATGAAGTGATCTGAATCAAATACAACTTATCTTGCTGATACAGATCTCTGTTCTGCGCCAATAGATCCTTACTGATCACATATATCTTTTCTGCACTTCAAGGATATCACTGATCCTTCATTAGAATTCGCACATTTCTGCTCCTTCACATTTCCATACTTCTCACACTTCACCACACTTCAAAATCGCAACTTGATCTCTCATATATACCATTCAGGTTACCAAGTCGGCCCAATTACAAGTTAAAATAAATATTACATAGGTCGGCTACATATACAAGTTTCAATAAATAAATTCTGTTTTGGTCGGCTGCATAAACATTTCACTGATACTCGGTGAACACTGCTGATTCTTCGGTAACCGACTGAACTCGGTAAGTACTGCGAACTTGGTAAAGACTGACTTTCCTTCACATATTCTTCGAAGACCGACTGAACTCAGTAAAGACTGACTTTCCTTCACATATTCTTCGAAGACCGATTGAACTCGGTAAAGACTGACTTTCCTTCACATATTCTTCGAAGACCGACTGAACTCGGTAGACTGATATAACATTTGTGTAACATCAAAGACAATACACAATTAAACAATTGTATCCAACAATCTCCCTCTTTGGCATTGATGGCAACACAACATGTCATAGCAGAATGAAATTTGAAAACAGGTCTTTTTCTTTTATGACAGCAACATGCCAACATAACTTTCCCTTTGGATAGAGAACACTCCTTCTTTCAATAATCTCCCTCTGTGAAGTAACTTCATCTTTGGACGGTAAAACTCTCCCTCTTTATCAAACAACTTTCCCTCTTTATCTTAATGAACTTTCTCTCAAATTTTAGTAGGATATGACAATAAAACTCTCCCTCTTTGACAACACATGCCAAAGACAATAAGACTTTATCTGAGTTATAATGTACCTTTTGTACTGATTCATATGCAATATTTTCCTGATTATACTGCATCAACTAGTAATTTTTCACTTAGGATGAGTTGATGCATCACTAAAACTTTTCTTTAGTGAATTTCAGATAGGGGAGTGACCCCTAACTTACCTCTTAGATACAAGAATGCATCTTTAGCCAATGGTTTTGTGAATATGTCAGCAATTTGTTCTTTTGTGTGAATATATTCCAATCTGATCTCCTTGTCCTGCACCAATTCTCGGACAAAATGATATTTTATTGCAATGTGCTTGGTTTTGGGATGCATCACTGGATTCTTGGACATGTCAATTGCACTTGTATTATCACAGAACATAACAATTGGTTCTTTGATTTCTATTTTCATGCCTGCTAATAGCTGTTTAAACCAGACAACATTTGAACAATTTACTGCTGCAGCAACATATTCTACCTCTGTTGTAGATTGGGATATACAGTTCTGCTTTTTGCTTGTCCAGGAAACCAATCTCTTTCCTAGAAAGAATGCTCCTCCGCTTGTACTTTTTCTATCATCAATGTTTCCTGCCCAATCAGCATTAATAAATACTTTCAAATCAAAATTTCCTCCAAATTTGTACCATAATCCATACTCTTCAATTTCTTTCAAATATCTCATTATTCTTTTGATTGCCGTCATGTGACTTTCTCTTGGTTTTGTTGAGAATCTTGCAACAATACCAACTGCAAGAGTAATATCTGACCTAGTATGAACAACATACTGCAGCTTTCCAATCATAGATCTATACAGTGTTTGATCTACTTCTTGTGATTCATCTTCCTTGGTAAGCTTCAATCTAGTACACATAGGAGTTCCAACTGGTTTACAATCTTCCATACCGAACTTTTTCAAGATCTCTTTGATGTATTTTGATTGTGTAATGTAGATACATTTTTGTTCTGTTGAATTTGAAGACCAACAAAGAATTTGATCTCACCAAACATAGACATTTCAAATTCCTTATTCATTTGTACTGAAAATTCTTTGCAAAGATCATCATTTCCTGTGAAAACAGTATCATCTACAAATATTTCTACTAAGACAATTTTGTTATCTGATCCTTGCTTGATATACAAGCTACTGTTATCATTAGTTCTTTGAAATCCAATCTGAATAAAATAGTTATGCAATCTTTCATACCATGCTCTAGGGGCTTGTTTCAGACCATACAATGCTTTATGTAATTTGCAGACCATGTCCTTCTTTTGTGGATCAACAAAACCTTCAGGTTGTTCAATATAAACCTCTTCATCCAATATACCATTGAGAAATACAGATTTAACATCCATCTGATAAACTTTGAATCCTTTGTAGGCAGCATATGCAAGTAAGGTTCTGACTCCTTCCAATCTTGCAACAGGAGCAAAAGTTTCTCCATAGTCTATTCCTTCTTGTTGAGCATATCCTTTGCATACTAGTCTTGCTTTGTTTCTTGAAACTTTGTCATCTTCATTCAGTTTATTTCTGAATACCCACTTAGTTCCAATCACATTTTTATCCTTAGGTCTGGGTACAAGAGTCCATGTCTTGTTTTTCTCTATCTGTTCTATCTCTTCTTTCATAGTCTCTGTCCAACTATCATTTCCCAATGCATCTTTGACATTTCTAGGTTCAAAATCAGCAAGTAAACAAGTGCTTTTCAACTTACCTCTTGTCATGGTTCCTTCAGATTTGTCTCCAATGATCTGATCTGCTGAGTGATGTCGTCTGACATACTCGGCTAATACAGGTTTCTTGCCTTTAGAATGAATTTCATCATTGTCCTCTTGTTCTTCAACTGGCTGGTCCGGCTCGGTAAATATTGGTTCGGTTTCTTCAGACTCGGTAGACACTGGTTCTGGTTCATCAGACTCGATAGATACTGGCTCGGTTTGCTCTTTCTATAACTTGGTTACTGATGACTCGGGAGTAGAAGATTCCTGATTAGCAGATGTATCTAGTATTGTATCAGGTTCAATAGACACAAATCTTCTATAATCTTCTGGTTCTCTTTTGCTTTCTTCTTCAGATCTTTCTGCAAACTCATCAACTTTCACATGTGCACTTTCTATAACTTTATGAGTAGACAAGTTCAAACATCTATATGCTTTACTCTTGCAAGAATATCCGAGGAATATACTTTCATCACCTTTCACATCAAATTTTCCTTTTCTAGATTCTTTCAAAATGTAACATTTACTTTCAAATACGTTTAGGTAACTTACATTAGGTTTGTAGCCATACCATAATTCATAGGGGGTTTTGAATGAGTCCTTCTTCAGCTGTACTCGGTTCAAGGTATGAACAGCAGTGCTGATAGCTTCCTTCCAGTATTTGATAGCAATATTCTTTTCAATCATTAAAGTTCTTGCACAATCCATGATAGATCTGTTTCTTCTTTCAGCTATTCCATTTTGCTCAGGAGTTCTAAGGGCTGATACTTGTCTTTTGATTCCTCTTTCAATGCAAAATTTATTGAATTCATGAGAGATGAATTCACCACCTCTGTCTGACCTTAGACATTTAAGTCTTTTACCCGTTTCTTTTTCTACTCTGGCCAAATACCATTTGAACTTTTCAAATGCTTTTGATTTGTTTCTTAAATACATGACAGTCATCATTCTTGAATAATCATCAACAAAAAGAATGAAGAACTTTTCTCCTGTATAACTTTCAGTTCCTATGGATCCACATAAATCAGTATGCACAATTTCTAATATATCTTCAGATTGATAGTTTTTGCTTTTGAAACTAGTCTTTCCCATCTTTTTAATTTGACAATTCTTACATAGACCGACCTCGGGTTTTTTTATATCTGGAATACCTCTTACTTTTCTGAATTTACTTATTTTCACTAGGTTATCAAAATTTACATGACATAACCTTTTGTGCCATAACCAACTTTCTTCAACTTGAGCAATAAAACATGAATTTTCACTTGTTTCAAATTGGAACAAATTATCTTTTGTTTGAGTGCCTGATCCAATCAGCTTTCCTTGATTATTTAGCAGTTTGGCCTTTCCATGCATGAATTCCACCTTGAGTCTACTATTAAGTAGTTGTGCCACATTCATCAAGTTGTGATTGAGACCTTCAACCCAGTAGGCATCATCAAATACAAGTTCTTTGGTTATAGGGATTCTACCTCTTCCTTTTATGTAGCGAGGTTCATTAATACCAAACCTTACACTACCTCCATCATAGTCTATAAAATGTTCAAACTTGGTTTTATCCCCAGTCATATGATGAGAGCAACCACTGTCTATGATCCAGATATCATTTTTGCTTATATGAGAAATAAGTGCCATCTTATCTTCCTCATCATTATCAGAATCATCTCTTATAGCAATATAAACAATTTCATCTTCACTATTATCAGAATCCTTAGCCATAAAGCATGTTTTCTTACCTTTGAATGATTTGTAGTCCTTTTTTCCATTCCATTTGTGATCTTTCTTCTCATCTTTGCTCTGCTTGTTTGGGCATCTAGCAGCAATATGACTGACTTCATCACATGAAAAACAGATTAGAGGAACTTTGCCTCTGTATTTTCCTCTGCCTTTGGAATATTTCCTTGTTAGAAGAGCTTCAATTATTTCAAGATCACTGTCTAAACTTGGTTCTGATTCATCTTCACTTTCTGACCGAGATTCTTTTTTCTTTTTGCCTTTCTCCTTGAGTGAAACCTTAACTTCAAATGCTGATTCCATGTTTTTGGAAGCTGGAACATAGTTATCATAGTTGTCTAACTCAAATGCAGTTAATCTTCCAACTATGGCCTCTAAATTTATCTTATGATTTGCTTCACATCTTCTTTCCTGAATTGCAGAAACTCTGATTGCATAAATGGGTAGTAATGTTCTGAGAACTTTGCTTATGACTGTTTCCTCTGAGATATCACCTCCAGAAGCTTTGATTGCACTGACACTGATTTTGACTCTTTCAACATATTTTGTAATATTTTCATCCTCACTCATTTTTAATTGATCAAACTGTCCTCTCAAGCTTTCTGCTTTGACTCTTCTCACATTGTCATCACCACCATAGATATCTTTCAGCTTGTTCTACATTTCAAATGCACTTTTGTAGTCTTTGACATCATCAAACTCTTCATAGCTTAGGGCAGATGCAATGTCTATCATCATGGTGTTATGAGTCTTCTTTGCAGCAATATCAACAACAGTTAGTGTACCAGTGGGTGTCACATATTCTGTGTCAAGATGTGTCAATCCTGTATCTCCAATGGAAGCCAAATAGAGTCTCATGAGACCTTGCCATGCTGAAAAGTTATTTTTCTTTAGCCTTGGAATTTCCCTCTTGTAAGACATCTTGATCTTTAGCTTAGATCCTTGAAATCCTTCTTACAAGCACCGAAAGCTCTGATACCAATTGTTAGAAATATGGATGGAGTAACTGAGAGGGGAGGGGTGAATCAGTTACCACAAAAAATAAATCCACAAGTCCCTTAGATGTCTTAAATGTAAACTGCTGAAACTCGGTAAATTAACTTATCATTGTTCATTAAACATTAACATGCATAAAACAAATAATAGGAACACAAGTAACACCAGATATAACGTGGAAACCCAATTTTGGGAAAACCACCAATGTAACTAGTTACTGATTTTCACTCTTCTGAAGTGAGCCCTGTTAGGAGCCAACCCTGTTAAAGGTTACAAAACACACTGTTAGGTGTGACCCTGTTAGAGGAATTAATCACCCTGCTAGGAGTGGCCTTGTGAAAGGTCTTAAGAACAATTCAACCGAATTGTCACCTTGTCAGAGAATTTACAAAAATGGTTGTTAGACCAACTCAGTTAAGAGATTTCGGTATCACTGCTACAATGGTTAGAAAGCAACAATGAAGTGATCTGAATCAAATACAACTTATCTTGCTGATATAGATCTCTGTTCTGCGCCAATAGATCCTTACTGATCACATATATCTTTTCTGCACCTCAAGGATATCACTGATCCTTCATCAGAATTCGCACATTTTTGCTCCTTCACATTTCCATACTTCTCACACTTCACCACACTTCAAAATCGCAACTTGATCTCTCATATATACCATTCAGGTTACCAAGTCAGCCCAATTACAAGTTAAAATAAATATTACATAGGTCGGCTACATATACAAGTTTCAATAAATAAATTCTACTTCGGTCGGCTGCATAAACATTTCATTGATGCCCGGTGAACACTGCTGATTCTTCGGTAACCGACTGAACTCGGTAAGTACTGCGAACTTGGTAAAGACTGACTTTCCTTCACATATTCTTCGAAGACCGACTGAACTCGGTAAAGACTGACTTTCCTTCACATATTCTTCGAAGACCGACTGAATTCGGTAGACTGATATGACATTTGTGTAACATCAAAGACAATACACAATTAAACAATTGTATCCAACACTCTAAATCCTGCTCCCTAGGCCTCCATCTGTCAAAAATGGGTGTCAAAATGGCCTTATCTCCTCTTAATTCAGTCCATATCTCCATGACCTTTCCTACACTATTGTGAAGGAGTGAAGCATTTATAGTGTCTGCAAAACCGGAGATTGTGGCTTTTATCTTCTGTTCATACTTCCCTGCATAATAGGCCTGAGTCTGCTTTAGATTCTCCAATTCTTGGGGAGTTATCTCAATCATTTGAGAGCTGGAAGGCGCAGGAGACGGTGGGAGCTCAATGATGGGGCCAGTAGGTGGAAGTCTTGCAGGAGAAGAGGTGATCATTAATGTTGAAGACTCACCTTGTTCGCGTTGTCCTGCTAGCTAGCTCTGCAATTTAGCAATAATGCTATCTTTGCCTCTTATCTCCTCCTTAGCACTATCATAAGCCTTCAAAACCGTTTCCAACTTAAGCTGGCGGGTCTCCTTTTCTTTGGCTTCCTTTTCAGCTACTGCAACACTAAATTTGGCAGTTTCTAGCACAGTGCTAGCAGCCTCTACTACCCCTGTACTTTCTACTCTTTTGATCATCAGTCCACCAATGTGACTTGTCTCTGAGGTATCTTTACCTTTCTTATCCTCATTTCTTTTAAGGGACCACATGACTAGTGCAGCATTGTCTTTACTGAATGTAACCCCTTCCATGGGTTTGGTCTCCTTTTTTACTGCATCCAGCACCAGAGCATCAGCAATATTCCACTCTGGTAAAATGAGCACTCCAGCTTGTGCTACTAGATCCCTTCCCTATTCAGGAGTGATGGTTTTGAATTCTTCCATCATCTCCTATTTTATTTCTTCCTCCACTGAGGCTGGATCTTTATTAGGTTGTTCTTCCTTTCTTGCTTCACATCTAGCATTATATTTATCTATATGCTGCTTCCAGATAAATTGCATGAATGCTTCAGATGTGACAAAGCTATCATCAGCTAGAAAGGCACTAGTGGCCTTCTTTATCTTAGGATCCCACTCCTGGCCTTTAAGTTCAGTTGAAGTGATGTCCATCTGTGCTTCAGTGGGTTCTTCTGGCATCCCTTCTTCCACTTCATCATATATATATGCAATCTCACCCAAGCTGCTCAGCTGGGAGAGGTATTCAGTTGCTGCTTGCTCATCTCCTATGTGGAGAGGGGATTGGGATGGGGAATACAGGGGTGTATCTGATTGCACTTCCTTTCCCACCCTCTGCTTCTTTGGGCTGTCCTGAATGTCAATGACTTCTTATGCCTTCCTCTTTCCTTTGGATGAAGAGGGCTCCCCTGTTGTAGACACCAGCACACTATAACCTGCTTTCTTATGCAGGGTGTAATCACCAGGAGGGATTGCTTTAATGGGAGTTGATTTTCCCAAAATCATTCTTGCTTTCTCAGGGTTATTCTTGATTACAACTTCCCTCTTCTCCTTTATTGTTTGCATTATATCCTCAAAGCAAATAATCAAAAATTTTATCTTCTCTTCCAATGGGAAGAAGCTACACAATGGGTCATAGCTAGCATCAAATTGATGCACAAAATCCAGGGCCTTCCTATAAGCCACCCACTTTTCCTTCCTCAACTCCTGTTCATCTAAATCAAATTCATTCCTGATGAGGTCTTCAGGAAAGTGGAATTGATGAGGCCTACCTCTGCATGCTACTTTCTTCCGGAACACACCATTGTAAAAGTCCTCTGGATCAGCACATCTAGACACTGCAGTGGACAAATGGTAGGGTTTGAGGAAATCCTCAAAACATTTCCAGCCTCCCTTGGTGAGCTACTATAGCTGTAGGGAAAATAGTCCCTTTACCTCTGCCTATTAACTCTGCCTCTAGAAGGTCACCAATTTGTCGGAGAATCTCAGCTATTCCCACTTTGAGGGGAACCTAGTATGGTAACAAAAATGGGGTGCCTCTGAAACCAAAGGCTCTGAAAACTGTGGAGACTGGATATAAGTACATATCACCCCAATTATGAACTATCTTGATATTCTCTGCGAATTCTTTTGGTCTTAAGAACTCTAGAAGAACCTTGGGGACTCTTGGGTTGTCAGAGAAAAGGAGAGTCCTTATTTTGGATGCAAAGTATTTATCAAATTTTAGAAAACTAGCATCCTCTCTGTCCCATGACAACACAGTACTCCATAGTTGTACTGACATCTTTTCTCCCTCTTTTTCTTTTACCAGGTCCATTCCACTGGCAAAATAGTCACCACCTTTGAAGAGAAAGAGGTGCATCAAGAGTGAATACCACCCAAATGGCCTATCCACCTTTCCATTCTTTATCCCTATCAACCCTCCATGGATAGCATCGGCAATATAAGAAGCATAATCAAATGTAATGCCAAGGGAAGGATTCAAAATTTGAACAATCATTAACAGATAATGGTTTGGCATAATGGATTCAGCATCCTCTCCTAGAACTTGGCAAAGTGCCCAATACATCCCTTTTGCCCTCAAGGTAAACATACATAATGAAAAAGGCTCTTGTGTGTTAGGCCCTACAACTGCTAACCCTCCTACTTTCAGAAAAAGTTCTTTGAGAGGCCCATTCCTAAGATGACTCCTCTGTGCCTTGTACACCTGGGCTAATAGTGTGAAGTTTATAGGTTCCAAGAAATTTGTAAACTCACTGAGCCCAAATGTTGTTCTCAACTCTTCTGCATTAATCTCCACGAGAGTTTTTCCATTTACATCCCGGATGCACCTTGTAACTGAATCGTAATTCAATGCCATTTGGGTTAACAAGTCTGTATCCATGAACACCCCTGGGACTACCAATTTCCCAACATCTAACTCCCAAATGCTATTTTGAGGAGCAGGAGAATTCCTCATACCAAATCCGACTTTAAATAACCCCAACCCAGACAGTCCAACCTGAGGGTCTCTTAACCAATTACCCTTGTCATATAATCCTTCTCCAATCTTCAGACGGGGAGCCCTGGGTACTAACTCTTTGGCCTTAGATGTCTGATTGGTTGACAGCGTCAACTGTTCTAAAAAGTCATCACACACACTTCTTTCTAAATAATCAACTTTACCAGAAAATTCCCTTTTAGGAGCCATTTGCAATACAACCAGATGAATATCACTTCTTAGACACTTCTATAATACGAGAATAATTCCACTTGTTACAACACACAAGAATAGCTGCAAAATAAGAAAGAACCTAATGCTTGCTTGAAGAAGTTCGCTCTGCAACTGATTCACCTTCTCTGCATTTGTAAAAGATAACTCTGCATCTACTTCCTCTGCAAAATCCTTTTAAAAGGTATCTTTACTTGGTTGTTAGGAAATCAAATGCTTGTACTCCGGGCCTTAACTATGACATTGATTCCGCATGCTTCGGTCATCCCTTCAAAATCGAATTCATACAAGAATTCATATTTTAGCTCCAATGGGTCGCAACCTTTCTGCAAGTGTCTCACTGTGAATTTCATTTTGACGGCTTTGTCTTTAGTCTGGGTCCCGTCTTTCTATTGGCTACATAATACCACGTGGCATCCAACCATTGACTTAGAAAATCCCCTCACATTCTGTTTTGATACTGGCCAAATGTCGCCCTTTATACTGTGGCGGGCCCATTTTTTTCCCTTTTTGCCATGTCATCATCATGACACGTGGACGGCCCTCGTTAACTCTCGCTATTTCACGGCCTTAAAAGGTGAGCACCTCACCCTTGCGAAATAGCGCGGGCCATTGGATCATCTTTCAAGTTAATCACCTTTTAATCCTTCCAAAAGGTCCTCAGGAATGGTGGGCCCACTGAGTCGTCACTAACACCTGGCATCCAGTCACCTACTGTACTGATTTGTCATTCTGTCATTTGCCAGAAGAAGAACCATGGGGGCCCTACCTTCGTCTCAACAGGTCTATCTGCTACGTCATCATCAAGACACGTGGATGGCTAATATTAACCCCTTGAGAAGGCTCTCAGAGATGGTGGGCCCACGGACACGCCATGGACATCTGGCGCCTTGTCACTTTTGGAGCTGACCTGTCAATTTTTCATTCGTCAAGGAAGGAGCCACGGGGTCTCAATGAATTGTAAGAGCTGACTCATCTCCACCTGTGAGTTGACTCATCTTTGGGGCCCACTTTTTAACTTTAATCTTACCCGCTGGCTGTGGCGACTTGTGCCACGTGCTGCCTTCTAATTCGCCAGAAGAAAACCACAGAGGGGGGGGCCTTACCTTCTTTGACGGCCACATCCTTTACTTACTCCGCATGACACATGGACGGCTGATATTCATTCTCGCTATTTCGCGGCTTTAAAGGGCGAGCACTTAACCCTTGCGAAATAGCGCCAACCGTCAGATCTTTCCCCAAGTTGATCGACATTTACTGGGCCCGACACTTTAGAAGGAAATAATACAAGGCGAAAATTTTTCGAATAATTAACACAACCGCCTAGGTAAATATCAAGGGGGGACACTTCCTACGACCCCGTGACCCATAACTTAAGTGGAATAAAGTAACGACAGAATAGAAACCAGGGGATCTAACACAAAAGATAAAGCTTGAAACTTGAAAAACCCTTAAACCCTCTAGGTTTAGAACAAAGTTGAAGCATTTGGGACCACACCCTATTCGAATATTTTCAAAGTACCATAGCCAATTATAGGGAAAGAAGAACCCAATTTTAAAACAGTGATAACAGCGGCTCTGACTGGGGATGGTTGATTGCGAAATCGACACAAGAAAACTCAGAAACTCTGGAGAAACAGACCAAAAAACAGACCAAAATCAAGAAAGCAGGAAACAAAACAAAATATATACAAACAAAGGACCTACCGTGCACGGATATTAAGAGAAATAATGCTTCAAGAATTGTCCATGCACTGGAAATTCCTGCATCTCATCATTCATATTCTTCAAAAAATATGAATCCTTACCATTCAAGTCACAAATTACAAAAGGGCCAATCCAGAGTGATTCAAATTTCTTATGCTTTCCTTTATCCTGCCCTTTTGCATTCCACTGAAGAACCATGTCATCAATTTGAAACTTCCTTAACGATATCCTCTTATCAAAAAAATATTTTGACTGTAACTGGAGCTTCTGATTTTTCTGATGAGCAGAAGTTCTAAGCTCTTCCACTTCTACAATTTGGATCATTTTGTTCTCCATTGGTTCAGATATTTCCATGTCCTCTTCCTGCAAAAACTTATACACTGGAAGAAGGTTATTTACCAGTAATCTGGCTTGGGTACCATAAACCAACTCAAAAGGTGACATTCCAATGGATTTTTTAACTGTTATTCTATCCGCCCACAGAGCTAATTTCAACTTTTGATCCCAAGACCTTTTGTTTTCTTCTAGGATCTTCTTGATGATATTTAGCAAGCTTTTGTTGCTAGATTCTGCTTGTCCATTCCCCTGAGGGTGATAAGGCGATGAGTATGACATGAGTATACCATGACTATTACAAAAACCTACAAATTCTTCTTATCTAAAACACATAGCATTATCCATTACCAATTTTGCAGGTGTTCCAAATCTAGTCACAATATTATCCATCAAGAAATCAATGACAATTTTGCTAATAGCTCTTCTTGTGGGGATAGCTTCTATCCATTTGGTAAAATAATCTATGGCCACTATAATCCATCTGTGACCTCTTCCTGATTTCTCAGCAATTTCTCCAACAAAATCAATACCCCATTGGACAAAAGGAGCTTCTACAAAGACTGGATTTAGTGGTAAGGCTCCTTCATACTTGAGCTTGGAAGAAAATCTCTGACATGAATCACATCTTCGAACATATGCATGAGTATCTTTAAACAAGGTAGGCCAATAATACCCAGCCCGTATTATCTTACCAGCAGTAGTCTTAGCAGAGTAATGACCTCCACATACTCTGTCATGCATTTCATTCAACATCTGTTTAGCTTGAAATTCATCCAAACATAGTAGTAACTCCCCATCTCTTTTTCTCCAAAAAAGATCACTCTGAATGAGGACATACTTTTGGGACTTGAGCTTTAAAGTTCTCTTTTGGTTGTGTGTCATTCCCTCTGATAGCATATTACCTTTATATACTTGGATTATCTCTGTGTACCATGGTTGTCTCTCAATACTAGTAACCAAAGCATCTTTAACCTCAACATTGTGTACTTCTACATTCATGAGATTTGACTCAGTCATGAGCTTAGCCAAACCTAACCCTCTCACCAATTTAGTAATCTTTATCTCCAAATTGAATTCTTGAATTCTATTGATCCACCTACATCTCTTCCCAGTAACCTCAGACTGAGACAAAATATCTTTAACTGCAGCATGTGGAACATAGGCAGTGACATTTGCATTCACCAAATATGGCCTAAAAGCTTTAACAACTTTAACCAAAGCATAAGCTTATTTCTCCATGGTTTCATATTTTAATTCTGCCGCTTGCAAAGATTTACTATAGAAAGCTATAGGATGTTCATATCCTTCATTATCCTTTTGTAATAATACTGCAGCCACTGTGTGATATGAAGCAAAAGAAAACAGAGAAAAAGGCTTACCATAATCTGGGGACTTCAACACTGGTGCTTCCTGGATTGCCTTCTTAATCTCATTAAAAGCTTTTGAGGCTTCCTGATCCCAGTGAAACTTTGCGTCCTTCTTGAGCAACTTGACAATAGGCTTCACTATCTCAGCAAAGTTTACAATGAATCTCTTGACAAAATTCACTTTGCCTAAAAAGGACTGGATTCCTTTCACATTCTTTGGTTCAGACACCCTGTTGATTGCTTCAATTCTCTTAGGGTCTATTCTTATCCCTTCCTTGGAAACTATGTGTCCTAATAACTTTCCTTCAGTGACCCCAAAGTGACATTTCTTGGGATTCAGTGATACACCAAATTCCAAGGCCTTATCAAACACCTTCTCTAAATGTCCACAGTGATCATCAGCTTTCTTTGAGAAACAAGTTAAATCATCTTGGTAAACCACCATAATGATATTTATGAATTCCTTAAAAGCCACATCCATAGCTCTTTGAAATGTAGCCCCTGCATTCTTTAATCCAAATGGCATTCTCACATATACATAAGTTCCCCATGGAGTAGTAAAAGCCGTCTTAAACTATTCTGACTCCTTTACCAGTACTTGATTGTATCCTGAGAAACCATCCATCATGGATAAAAGATCACATCTTGTCACTCTTTGTAGCATTGCTTCCATATTTGGAGATAAATAATTATCTTTTAAAGAGGCAACATTAAGGTTCCTAAAATCAACACACAATCTAATGTCTCCATTTTTCTTTCTTACTGGGACCAGATTAGAGACCCATGAAGAATGTCTGATTGGTTTGATGATCCCCCCTTCTCTCAATTTAGTCAACTCTTGTTGCATTTTTGTTTCTAACAAGGGGTTAATAGGTCTCTGTTTCTGTCTAAAAGGATTAGCATCTGGAAGTAAGGGAACTTCATGCTGAAAAAGATCTTGTCTATACACCTTTAGGTCTTCATAAGACCAAGCAAAAACATGCTTATACCTTTTCAGTAAACTGATTAGGTTAGTCCTAACATGAGGAGGTAGCTTCTTTCCAATATATACCAACTTGGGGGATGATTCTGTCTCCAAGTTGACCTCCTCTAATTCTTCTAACTTGGTGGTAGATTGTTGGTGTAAGTGACTATCATTATAACTAAACATACTTTCTAACTCCACCAACCCTTTAGGTATCTCATTAGTTTCCAACTGGACAATATCATTTCCAAACATTGTCTCTCTGTCATCCACCACTTCCACCAATGCATTACAATCAATTTTTTGTCCATCATAATCATCAACACATTGGATGAACCTAAGAATATCTTCATCATCAGCAAAAACTTGCCAATTATATACATTATCAGGAATAGCGGGTCTAGCTTTTATTTCCACAGTGGAAATACCAGTTAGTGTTGCATCACCATTTTTTAAAGCAACATTAGCCAGGAAATCTGCCATAATATTTCTTGTTCGCTCTATCCAGTTGATAGAAAAGGCATCAAAATATTCAATAACATCCCAAACAGCATGCTTATATTGTTTCAATTTATCATTTTTAGATGCATATTTAGATCTTACCTGAGAGACAACCAACTCTGAATCGCCCATCACTTTCAATAATCGGATTCCATGCCTTTTTGCAACCTCAAGTCCTAATAACAGGGCTTCATACTCTGCAGTATTATTTGTGCACTGGAATGCCAATAAGAATGAATATTTAAAGGTTATACCTGACGGGGATACAAAAAGAACCCCTGCTCCAAATCCGTCTTTGGAACAAGCTCCATCAAAATACATCTACCACAATCCATATTGCTGTGCTTGTAACTCAATTACAATTGGGTCTGTTTTCTTCAATTGAGGTGACACTGGTTGAATTCTGAAATTATCTTAATCCACATCAATCATACAATTTAGCATACTTGGGTCCACATTTTCAACTACCTTAGGAGCTCGTGGCTCCCTGTATAGTTTGACCTTATTGCCACCAACAGGAATAGTAGCATAAGACAAATCCAATTGAACATTTCCCCCCACTGCTGCTGCCCATTGCCTAGAAAGTAACATGCCATAGTGGGGTTTAGTATCTTTGACAATGACATCCATTTTATAAGTAGCCTCAGGAAATGCAGCTATTTTTACTTCTACATCTTTCATTGTACCTATCACAGGCACTTCTCTATTATCCATGGCATAACATTTCCCATACACAGTAGTCACTGACAATCCTAATTCTTTCATAACACCATAGGGCATCACATTGGCAGCTGCTCCTGAATCTATCATGCAATTTTTAATTAACCGGTTATTGACTAACAAGGTAACATAGAAGGGATCCACCTGAGAAGGCTCCTAAGTGATAGTGGTTCCAACATATACCTCTGGAGTTTGGAACTCTTGGTACTTCCCAATTCTATCTGAACCAGTGGGTAATACTGAGTCGCCATCAGATATACTAGAGAATAGAGACAAAGCTGCATCCTTGTGTTCTTTAATTTTTAGTAACTCTACTAATGGGACAGTGACCTTCATTTGAGTTAAAGCTTGGGCCATATTAAATGTAGAGTAATCACATTTTTCAGTATTAGCCTTGACCTTCTCTACTTTGAGTTTATTGGCCTTTTTTACTGTTTCCGCCTTTTGCACATCACCAGCAATTTTGGCATCTGTGGTTCTAGGTAAGTCTTTAACTTGTTCCTCTTTTTCTTGACTTGCTTTAACAGCAGCAGTAACACTGTTTGATGCCCCTTTCTTAGTGACTTCTTTTACAAACATAGAACCTGGCTCACCTTGATCAGTATCTCTCTTGGTGCTTCTCAGGTTGTAATTATGTCTTGCTTTGGCAATTGCAGCCTTAGTGAGATTTTTAACTTCCTCTTCACTAAGCCTCCTAAGATGAACTTCTTCATCTTCAATTGTTACCACATTCAATGTAGGTTGCCAACCTAAGGCTAACTGCCCTTGCACTAATCTTTCATTGTCTAGCACATCACTGCATTCACTTTACATAGATTCCTCATCACTTTCTATGATAGTTTCAAACATATTAATATCAAGCTCTGCTTCTGGTCTCATGGATTCTTCCAGAGCTTGAGCCACCGCACACTGATGAGGAGAATGTGGTCTATCACAAGCAATACACCAGGGAGTATTTTCTATATTATTAACAGTTTTTCCTTTCAAAGGATCTGGTGTGTCTTGGCTTTGGGCAATTTTAGGCTTCTCAACTTGGGGTTTACCATCCTTCCAATTTGTATTGTATGGCATATCATGTAACCTAGGAGGCCTATCTTGCCAGTTGTAATGAGGTTTATCATTTTTGTTAACCTTAGCAGTCAAATCTTTCATAGCAGTAACCAATTTTTCTATTTTATCCTCTTCTTTAGCAACTTTGTTAAGTTGCTGTTTGGTTTCATGCCACAGCCTTCCATCTGTCCTCCTTCCTAATTTTCCAAATGCCTTTCTATTACTTTCAACATTTATGGCAATTCTAAAGGCATCCCTCAAGTTATGAGGATTTTTATCTCTTAGGATATAAGCCATCTTGGAATCAAATGCATTATAATATGTATTAAGGCACATATTGTCATCCAGCCTCATTACCTGATACAGTCTATGCATAGCTTTTTGGAACCTAGCATTAAAATCAGTGACTATTTCATTTTCAGATTTTCTAATGTTATTGAACTCATTCAGCATGAAACTCACATTAGTCTTATCACCATACTGTTCTTGAAAGCAATTTTTGAACTCTTCCCATGAACCTATGCTAGCTACTGGAAGGCCTCTGTACTAATCTCTTGCATCATCAACCAGAGATTGAACAAACAGTTTCATAATAACATCTTCATCAACTATTTCATAATCATTTATCAAATCCCCAAAGGATTTGAGATGTTCCTCAGCACTGACTGCATTGTTCCCAGCAAATTTATGGAGTTTGTCTCTTAACTCAGTGGGAACATGATTTGGATACCCTGGGATCCCAGCAAAAAACAATTGCTTATATTGTTCTAGATTAATTGGCCTTCTTTGAAAAGGGGAAATGGTACTATTATTCCCCATGATCATTTTAGCTTTTGGGATTGGGGATTGAGATGTTTGGGTGTACTGTTTATTTGAAGGTATGTGGCTTGCTGAGCCAATGTTAGTGTGTACGGCTGGTTGGGTATTGACCTGAGGAAGAGAGATATGTTGGGGATTAGGCTTGCTAAGATCTTCTGATGGGAATGTAATAGGGGGAGCTTTTAGGTAGTTAATCTTTCTTTTAACTTCCTGATTTGTAGCTTCTAACTCAGCCTTTTCCAATTCCATTTGGAGGCCTTCCTTTTCTTTCCTCATCCTTTCCATCTCTCTCTCATGTGCTAAGATCCTATGAGAAATCCCTTCTACAGTTTTAGACTCTACTTCATCATCTACCCATATCTGTTTCCCTTTGTCTAAATTAACTTTAGGAAGCTGGGAGTCATTAAAAACTTCCTTACTTGGTTGGGCTACTGGCTTAGAAACTGGTCTAATCTTTGGGATTAAGATCTCCCTAATCACTGGGCCTTCCTCATCCTTTTCTTTTTCCTTGGCAAGCACTTCAAAATCAGCTATCTGTCTAAGAAGCCTATCTCTCTCCATTATTTTATCTTTTACTTCCTTTTCCTTATCTGCCTCCTTTTGGGCCCTCAGGGATATTAAATGATGAACTCTTTTATTTAATTCTTCAATCTCTTAAGACATTTTATCCTCATCAGGATAGTTTTCTTCAGAATCCGATGCATTAATTTGATCTATATCAATCAAACTAATGTTCCCATCTATTGTCCTAGGAACAGAGTGCCTAATTGCATTTGAGCTAGTTCTATCTTTTGTAGAAACACTAACATGTGATAAATCTCGACTTAAAGTAGGCACATCATCAATATTTCCAAACAATCCTGAATGAAAACCTAAAATATCATGCTCTGAATCTCTTGAAGATGAATTTGACTTTGCATAAACAGGTCGGTCAGGCATCTTACCAGTATTGTTGTTTTTCTGCACCCATGCAGCATTTGATGGCTCGTACATCATAGATCTCTTCTGTCCTCTTCGTGATTGCTCTGGCAAACCTTCTTGCAAGGTTTCACGAGGATGTTTCTTCATGAATGATCTTATGTGCTTATTTCCTTGCATTTTGCTTGTCTTTATTTTAGAAAGTTTGTATCTCACAAGGACTGGTTACAAAATAACAGAGTCGCCACCCACAAAACTATGGGAAAGATAAAGAATAAGCAGATTTACTCACAAATACAACAATACTCTCCATAAGTCTCGACACGGATTTTGTGTCTATATCTTTGTGATATCTGTCCCCAGCATAGTCGCCACTTTTGTTGTTCTCAAAATCTGATTCCCCTTTAATGCCCTCAAAATAATACAATCTAAAATGGGTGCCGAGAAGACATCAAGGATAAAGGGTTTCTAGAGACAACATATGACAAGGTTTGGTTAGACCTTCTACACTTCGGGCTTTTCTTTGAGCCCAGGTGGGTATACCTTTTGTGAATTAACTTCACACTCTTAAGCAACAAACCCACAACAAACCAGTCCAGAAAACCAGTGGGTTCATTCACCTTGAAAACAACTGAAAACAAAGGATGAAACAATACTCAACTTCAGCATATTCGATCAACAAAGCATGTAGTAAATAGCTTTGATTAGTACTAGTGCTTTATCCAAGGCTACATAGTCACTCAAACTCAAATAAAACTCCTAAAACAAAATATCTCTATACTTCCCATCAATTTGGTTTCCATTTATCCTTGCAAATGCCTAACACCAACAAGAATTCAATCACTTCAAATTAAACTATGGTCCTCAAAATTCAAAGTTTATCCCAAAGTATTTACTGGTAAAGGTGATCATGCATATTTAATTTCCCTCCTAAAGAGAAAAGCTAAAAACACCCATACTGAGATTGCCTTACAATTTCACTCAAACAGAAAAATCCTAGACTATTCAGAATGAAAACAGTAAATAAACTTAAGGACAAGATTGAAGACGACACAGAGCTTTACTCAGAACTGACGGCCTGTATATTGATATTCATTTGAAAAGATTTTACAAAATTCTGATTCTCCATTAAACTTTGGAAAAGCTCTGATAATATTCTTGCAGCGTTTTCTTACAAAATTTTTGTGATCCCTTTCTCTCTAGTCCTGGTATCCATTTATAACAATATGGATGCACAAAGCTTCGGACTTCTCGAGGAGAGTTTGTTACAATTATTTCAAAAATTGAAGAGGTTACAATTTTTGCGTGAATCAGTTATATGCTCTTTTCAGCTTCCCCAGCAGTTTGTTCAACGGATTGTTCAGTTGCAACCTCTTCTGGCTCTTCAGGGACGCTCTCCAACTGCTCCGGATCTCGAGTGGAATATTTAACTCCCCACTCACTATATGTCTCCTCTGTCGGCCATACAAAACTAATCACATCATTCTTAACCTTAGTCAACCTTTTCCAAGAATTCCTTAGTTTGTTGACTTCCGAGTTAAGAAAACTATAGTGTGATTTAATTCTTTCTATTTCCTGTATGGTTACAACAAAGAAAGAGGTATCATCCAGATCAATAATTCCTTTGACCCTTGCTGCCAACTTGGCATCCATCTCATTGAGCCATATCTGCTTGTCTTTCAGTTGATCTAGATTGGCAAAAATTCCTAGGAGCAACTCAAAAACCTGAGCAGTGTATTCCTTTTTACACAAATTGACCTTCCTATCCACATTGTCTACATCTGCAGCTAACTGCATTAGAACTTTAGCAACATCAGAGGTAGCCTTTATAATGGGATTGGCCCTTGCTTCATCATAGGAAACACACATGAACTCTAAATCCTGCTCCCTAGGCCTCCATCTGTCAAAAATGGGTGTCAAAATGGCCTTATCTCCTCTTAATTCAGTCCATATCTCCATGACCTTTCTTACACTATTGTGAAGGAGTGAAGCATTTATAGTGTCTGCAAAACTAGAGATTGTGGCTTTTATCTTCTCTTCATACTTCCCTGCATAATAGGCCTAAGTCTGCTTTAGATTCTCCAATTCTTGGGGAGTTATCTCAATCATTTGAGAGCTGGAAGGCGCAGGAGACGGTGGGAGCTCAATGATGGGGCTAGTAGGTGGAAGTCTTGCAGGAGAAGAGGTGATCATTAATGTTGAAGACTCACCTTGTTGGCGTTGTCCTGCTAGCTGGCTCTGCAATTTAGCAATAATGCTATCTTTGCCTCTTATCTCCTCCTTAGCACTATCATAAGCCTTCAAAACCGTTTCCAACTTAAACTGGAGGGTCTCCTTTTCTTTGGCTTCCTTTTCAGCTACTGCAACACTAAATTTGGCAGTTTCTAGCACAGTGCTAGCAGCCTCTACTACCCCTGTACTTTCTACTCTTTTGATCATTAGTCCACCAATGTGACTTGTCCCTGAGGTATCTTTACCTTTCTTATCCTCATTTCTTTTAAGGCACCACATGACTAGTGCAGCATTGTCCTTACTAAATGTAACCCCTTCCATGGGTTTGGTCTCCTTTCTTACTGCATCCAGCACCAGAGCATCAGCAATATTCCACTCTGGTAAAATGAGCACTCCAGCTTGTGCTACTAGATCCCTTCCCTATTCAGGAGTGATGGTTTTGAATTCTTCCATCATCTCCTATTTTATTTCTTCCTCCACTGAGGCTGGATCTTTATTAGGTTGTTCTGTCTTTCTTGCTTCACATCTAGCATTATATTTATCTATATGCTGCTTCCAGATAAATTACATGAATGCTTCAGATGTGATAAAGCTATCATCAGCTAGAAAGGCATTAGTGGCCTTCTTTATCTTAGGATCCCACTCCTGGCCTTTAAGTTCAGTTGAAGTGATGTCCATCTGTGCTTCAGTGGGTTCCTCTGGCATCCCTTCGTCCACTTCATCATATGTATATGCAATCTCCCCCAAGCTGCCCAGCTGGGAGAGGTATTCAGTTGCTGCTTGCTCATCTCCTATGTGGAGAGGGGATTGGGATGGGGAATACAGGGGTGTATCTGATTGCACTTCCTTTCCCACCCTCTGCTTCTTTGGGTTGTCCTAAATGTCAATGACTTCTTGTGCCTTCCTCTTTCCTTTGGATGAAGAGGGCTCCCCTATTGTAGACAAGAGCACACTATAACCTGCTTTCTTATGCAGGGTGTAATCACCAGGAGGGATTGCTTTAATGGGAGCTGATTTTCCCAAAATCATTCTTGCTTTCTCAGGGTTATTCTTGATTACAACTTCCCTCTTCTCCTTTATTGTTTGCATTACATCCTCAAAGCAAATAATCAAAAATTTTATCTTCTCTTCCAATGGGAAGAAGCTAGACAATGGGTCATTGCTAGCGTCAAATTGATGCACAAAATCCAGGGCCTTCCTGTAATCCATCCACTTTTCCTTCCTCAACTCCTGTTCATCTAAATCAAATTCATTCCTGATGAGGTCTTCAGGAAATTGGAATTGATGAGGCCTACCTCTGCATGCTACTTTCTTCCGGAACACACCATTGTAAAAGTCCTCTGGATCAGCACATCTAGACATTGCAATGGACAAATGGTAGGGTTTGAGGAGATCCTCAAAACATTTCCAGCCTCCCTTGGTGAGCTACTGTAGCTGCAGGGAAAATAGTCCCTTTACCTCTGCCTGTTAACTCTACCTCTTGCAGGTCACCAATTTGTCGGAGAATCTCAGCTATTCCCACTTTGAGGGGAACCTAGTATGGTAACAAAAATGGGGTGCCTCTGAAACCAAAGGCTCTGAAAACTGTGGAGACTGGATATAAGTACATATCACCCCAATTATGAACTATCTTGATATTCTCTGTGAATTCTTTTGGTCTTAAGAACTCCAGAAGAACCTTGGGGACTCTTGGGTTGTCAAAGCAAAGGAGAGTCCTTATTTTGGATGCAAAGTATTTATCAAATTTTAGAAAACTAGCATCCTCTCTGTCCCATGACAACACAGTACTCCATAGTTGTACTGGCATCTTTTCTCCCTCTTTTTCTTTTACCAGGTCTATTCCACTGGCGAAATAGTCACCACCTTTGAAGAGAAAGAGGTGCATCAAGAGTGAATACCACCCAAATGGCCTATCCACCTTTCCATTCTTTATCCCTATCAACCCTCCATGGATAGCATCGGCAATATAAGAAGCATAATCAAATGTAATGGCAAGGGAAGGATTCAAAATTTGAACAATCATTAACAGATAATGGTTTGGCATATTGGATTCAGCATCCTCTCCTAGAACTTGGCAAAGTGCCCAATACATCCCTTTTGCCCTCAAGGTAAACATAATGAAAAAGGCTCTTGTGTGTTAGGCCCTACAACTACTAACCCTCCTACTTTCAGAAAAAGTTCTTTGAGAGGCCCATTCCTAAGATGACTCCTCTGTGCCTTGTACACCTGGGCTAATTGTGTGAAGTTTATAGGTTCCAAGAAATTTGTAAACTCACTGAACCCGAATGCTGTTCTCAACTCTTCTGCATTAATCTCCACGAGAGTTTTTCCATTTACATCCCGGATGCACCTTGTAACTGAATCGTAATTCAATGCCATTTGGGTTAACAAGTCTGTATCCATGAACACCCCTGGGACTACCAATTTCCCAACATCTAACTCCCAAATGCTATTTTGAGGAGCAGGAGAATTCCTCATACCAAATCCGACTTTAAATAACCCCAACCCAGACAGTCCAACCTGAGGGTCTCTTAACCAATTACCCTTGTCATATAATCCTTCTCCAATCTTCAGACGGGGAGCCCTAGGTACTAACTCTTTGGCCTTAGATGCCTGATTGGTTGACAACATCAACTGTTCTAAAAAGTCATCACACACACTTCTTTCTAAATAATCAACTTTACCAGAAAATTCCCTTTTAGGAGCCATTTGCAATACAACCAGATGAATATCACTTCTTAGACACTTCTGTAATACGAGAATAATTCCACTTGTTACAACACACAAGAATAGCTGCAAAATAAGAAAGAACCTGATGCTTGCTTGAAGAAGTTCGCTCTGCAACCAATTCACCTTCTCTGCATTTGTAAAAGATAACTCTGCATCTGCTTCCTCTGCAAAATCCTTTTAAAAGGTATCTTTACTTGGTTGTTAGGAAATCAAATGCTTATACTCCGGGCCTTAACTATGACATTGATTCCGCATGCTTCGGCCGTCCCTTCAAAATCGAATTCATACAAGAATTCATATTTTAGCTCCAATGGGTCGCAGCCTTTCTGCAAGTGTCTCACTGTGAATTTCATTTTGATGGCTTTGTCTTTAGTCTGGGTCTCGTCTTTCTATTGGCTACATAATACCATGTGGCATCCGACCATTGGCTTAGAAAATCCCCTCACATTCTGTTTTGATACTGGCCGAATGTCACCCTTTATACAATGGCGGGCCCATGTTTTTCCCTTTTTGCCATGTCATCATCATAACACGTGGACGGCCCTCGTTAACTCTCGCTATTTCGTGGCCTTAAAAGGTGAGCACCTCACCCTTGCAAAATAGCACGGGCCGTTAGATCATCTTTCAAGTTAATCACCTTTTAATCCTTCCAAAAGGTCCTCAGGAATGGTGGGCCCGCTGAGTCGTCACTAACACCTGGCATCTAGTCACCTACTGTGCTGATTTGTCGTTCTGTCATTTGCCAGAAGAAGAACCATGGGGGCCCTACCTTCGTCTCAACAGGTCTATCTCCTACAACATCATCAAGACATGTGGACGGCTAATATTAACCCCTTGAGAAGGCTCTCAGAGATGGTGGGCCCACGGACACGCCATGGACACCTGGCGCCTTGTCACTTTTGGAGCCAACCTGTCAATTTTTCATTCGTCAAGGAAGGAGCCACGGGGTCTCAATGAATTGTAAGAGCTGACTCATCTCCACCTGTGAGCTGACTCATCTTTGGGGCCCACTTTTGAACTTTAATCTTACCCGCTGGCTGTGGCGACTTGTGCCACGTGCTGCCTTCTAATTTGCCAGAGGAAAACCACAGAGGGGGGGGGGCCCTACCTTCTTTGACAGCCACATCCTTTACTTACTCCACATGACACATGGATGGCTGATATTCATTCTTGCTATTTCGCGGCTTTAAAGGGCGAGCACTTAACCCTTGCGAAATAGCACCAACCGTCAGATCTTTCGCCAAGTTGATCGGCATTTACTGGGCCCGGCACTTTAGAAGGAAATAATACAAGGCGAAAATTTTTCGAATAATTAAGTCAACCGCCTAGGTAGATATCAAGGGGGGACACTTCCTACGACCCCGCGACCCATAACTTAAGTGGAATAAAGTAACGACAGAATAGAAACCAGGGGATCTAACACAAAAGATAAAGCTTGAAACTTGAAAAACCCTTAAACCCTCTAGGTTTAGAACAAAGTTGAAGCATTTGGGACCACACCCTATTCGAATATTTTCAAAGTACCATAGCCAATTATAGGGAAAGAAGAACCCAATTTTAAAACAGTGATAACAGGTTTGCATGCATTTGCATTTGTGCATGGGTACCTAACATGGCCTCATAGCCGGGACCCATCTTGCATTGCTTAGTTGCATTGTAGACTTAAGTGCATTCCCCTAAGTTGCACTTAAGGGGGGGTGTTAGTGTAAATAATTATTCATCATGGATATTATTACACTTACTTAAGTTTACTTAGGATAATGCATTTCATAGTAGTTTGGATATGAGACACTTGAGTGTTTGTGCCACATTGGGATAGTGTGTGTAGGAGAAATTCCACCTCTTATGGTGTTGATCTTGTTATTACACTATCATATCCACTTATTATGGAGTGATAATTCCACCTTCGGTGGGTGATCCACCTCATGTGGAATATTATATTATTTTTCCTACCTACCCTTGTTTCTTATTGAGCCACATGTCATATTTGTGTGTTCATACATATCCCTAGCCTTGCCTATATAAGCAGGCTCATCTACATTGTATGTAAGTTATTGATCATTTTCTATTGATGAGAATACAGTTTATTCTTGTCCTATATTGTGTCTCTATCTTGTACATTTCATTGACCTCTTGATCTTGGCAAAATCCAACATAAAGCAATGTGCAAATGTTAAAATATGACTCCGCAAGCGTTGACCATTTTTAGACGTCTACAGTATCCATTTCCTTCATGAGTTGAGATCGCAAAATTTGACAAATATGATGGTACCTCAGATCCTCAAGATCATGTCAGAGAGTTTTGTGCCGCTTGTATGGAGTTCATGCACGATCAAACATACCTCATGCGCCTTTTCCCAAGGAGTTTAGGGGGTCAAGCCATGGAATGGTTCTCAAGTCTACCCAAAGGGATAAAAACGTTTGAAGAACTAATCCAACTATTTTTGCAACAATAATCATACAACATTTGACATCCTATGACTATGATAGATCTTTACAATACTAAACAGAAAACAGGGGAGCCTTTTCTCACTTTCCTCCAACGTTGGAGAAAGATGTTCTCTAGGTATCCACGACCTATCCTAGACTCTGAGAAAATGGATATATTTGTCAATAACCTAGTCCCAGAACTGAAATACAATATACAAATGCAAGTACACCCATCATTTAACAAAATGGTAGATAATGCTATTTGGATGGAAGATGTGCTCATAAAGAAAGGGGATATCTCACTTTGGAAGGAAACACAGCAAGGTTCTAGCTCTAAAGAAAAGAGTAAATACTAGAAATATGGCAAAGATAGCAACAAGAACATCATTAATGATAGAGTGGTAGATACTGTACAAGAAAAAACAAAATCCATAATATTTAACTTGGCCAGTGGCATGCAAGCACTCAAGGCAGCTGAAATGACAACAGAGAATCCCCCCAAAAAAACAAGAGAATGGTTTAAATAAAAACCTAGGCTTTCAAAGCCTAAGCATGATTTTACTCCTCTAGATGAATCATGTGAATCAACTTTTAAAACTTTATTGGCAAATAATCTGATAACATTGCCAGACAATTCTAGACCATATGACCCAGAAATTAGACCCAAATGGTGGAGAGAAAACGAATACTGTGACTACCATCAAAACAAGGGACATAACATAAACAACTGCATGAAACTCCGACATGAAATCTAAGATCTCATTGACGCAGGCAAGATCATTGTTGGAAATCATGCGACAAATGCTGATCATAAGGCCTTTAAAGATCCCTTACCGACTTATGAACAAGGAGATTCCTCAAAATCCAGGGGAGGAGCTAGAGTCAATTATACCTACACTAACAATGATAATGTGATCAACATGATTGAATCTGCTCAAACTGAATATTGCAATGTGATCATAGTCCAGGATCACCAAAGTCAAGCAAAAACTGCTAATGCCGTGACTCGCGCTTAAAGGAAAATTACTCTCCCAGGAGCTAGTTCCTCGACTTTTGATCAAACAACATCAAATCTACCAAATAGACAAACAGACACAATCATGGCCAAATCAAAACAACTGGCTTCACCATCTTCTCCTAGTTATAGTATTATCGAACAATTAAAGAGAACCAATGCTCAAATCTCTATTTTGGAACTGCTTAAGATCTCTTCTACTCATAGAGAGGTCCTGGACAAGGTTCTAATTACCACCAGTGTCCCTAAAGATTTAGATGTAGATCGGTTTCAATCTATGGTGGGTCACCTCATTACCTCACTTTCTCTGAAGAAGATGATAACTCACTAAGTCACCCACATAACCAACCATTACACATTCAAGCCATGATCCATAAACATCATGTTAAACGTGTTTTGATAGATGGAGGCGTTGGGTTGAATATTTGTACCTACAATCTACTGACATAGCTGGGATTTTCTGAAAATGTTATTGATCCAACAAAGAAGATAACAATCAAGGCTTATGATGAAGAAGAAAAAACTTCTAAGGGTCGGGTACTATTACCAATCAGAGTAGGACCTGTGGAAAGAGATGTCATTTTTCAAGTACTAGATCTTCATCTTTCATACAACATCTTATTGGGTAGGCCATGGATTCATGAAATGAAAGCAGTACCATCTACATATCATCAATGCCTGAAATTTCCTTATAATGGAGTTGAAGTCAGTATTCCGACCGATACAAGCTATACCTGCAATGCATTAACGCAGAGTGTTGATGCTTTTGTTCCTCATAATAGAGCAGCCTCCACAGCTAAAAGTTTGGAATCTTTGCTGAAAGATTTACAAAAGAAATTGAAAATCACAAACACTAGCATGGATGGCTACAAGATAGAGCCTATACTCTCACTAACATCTCTTCCTCCATCACCAAGACAGTTGGGAAAACCATCAAAGGTTATGAAGCCACAAATTTCAACTCCAAAAGTCATTTATGATGGTCTCTTTATATAGTCCTCTACTTCTCTTGCAAGTGAAATAGAAGAGGATGATGTTGTCAAATCACTTTTCAAAGAAGATAGTGCAAACAAAGAAATACGACATTGTGATATTTCCCCGACACAATATGGTCCAAGATATAAGATGCTTCAACACATGGGATACTCCAGTGCTGGTCCTCTAGGCAAGCATCAACAAGGTATTGTTGAACCCATTCAGTTACAAACTAAGTCTACCAATGATAAAGCTAGGCTGGGATATGATCCAAGAAAGCAATCAAATCAGAAGCACACGTCCCACCATCAACATAAGTGGAAGAAAAAGGTACTACCTTTAACAACACAAGAAATTAATACTCAACAAACTCAGGAAGAGTGTGACGATGAAGAAAAAGAATTGCCCACCCAGAGAGAGGAAACAAATGGTAATCAAAATCCAATAATATCATCTATAATACCACAGGAAGTAGAAGTCCCAGAGGATATGAGAGACGAAGTATACATGATTAGAGATTTGTTTGCACCACTAAAATTTCTAGTCACATATACTGGAAGACAACAAATAGATGATTCAGAAATTGATTCAAATGAGTATGAATGGGGTCTAGACCACATCTCAGATACATCTACTACAGAAACCCTTGAAGAATCCAGTGATATCACAGATGACGCACAAGAGCTGATATGCCTAAGAATGCAAAAGGAAATAGAAGAAATCAGACTAAAAAGACAAGAAGACTATGAACGACAGCTGGAGAAAGATCAGACACAAGCAATTTCTTTACCTACCAACCCTCCTAATGAGATAAGACAAATCAGGTACAGAACTACAAAAGAAGAACTAGAAGCTACAGCAACAGAACTAGTCATCAATCCAGAAGAAGTTGAATGGAACAGACGACAAGGATTAACAGAACCATCAAAGTTATGCCCACAAGTGTGTCAAATACAAGTAATCAATGAACCAAATCACGAAGGAACTTGAAGCATCAAAGATGTGGGTGTTGATACTATATATACCTTTACTAAGCCACTTGAAGATGAGTTAGCAACTTCATCCTATGACTCTAATGACTCAGACAGGAGCTCTATTTATAACAACAACTATTCAATAACGCATTATGACTACTCTGTCATGAATGATGAGATAATTTCTGTTGATCCTATTACTATTACACCATGGTATGTAGTCCAGTCTGAAGTAGGTGACGACACTAGAAGTAGGTCAGTTGGGTTAGGTCCAATAAATACTAACATGAATTTTGATAATCATGTCGTGACTCTTCCTGGTCTCGAGACATATACGCAAGGTAGTCTTCTGGAACTCGACTGGTCAATCTGAAGCCATGATGATAGTACTATGAACTCCCTTGACCCTATTCCAACCTTATCCTTAATGCATCTGAAACTGATTGATTGTACTCTTTATAACCAACCCTTGAATGTACCTACTTTTGCCAATGACTATACATTAGCCTACTATCTCAATGTAGTTGAACCCATGTACTCTTCCACCAGCAAACAGAATGAAAACATGACTGAAGCGGATATCAAGTATCTTAGTTGCAAAAACAAGAAAAATAAAAATAAAAGATCTGATGGTAAAAACCACATTGTGGCGGTGTCAGAATCTAAAAAAGAGAAAATAAAGGGCGTACCTAAAGGTGAAAACCTCTCTGAGGTGCTTGAAGGTGAGATACTTGATATACTGCCAAGTCACTTCCAAGAGAGATCTTCGATATTGATCAAGCCAACTCAGCCAGTGAACATTGGGAGTCAAGAGACACCACACATCATTCATTTAGCTCAATCACTATCAATAGAAGAGTTAAAAGATTTCAGCAACTCTTTTTTAGAAAAGAAGATCAACTTTGCAGTCACCACTATCTTCCATGATATGATGCATATAAACATGGAAGATTATGTTGATGACACCCTAGTAAAGACTATGAAGAGATCTATGCATATTCAAGAGCTAGGCCTCATACTAGATAGAATGGAAAGATTCAAGCTCCGATTAAATCCTAAAAAGTGTGCATTTGGATTAACATCAGGAAAATTGCTTGGTTACATAATTTCAAAAAAAGGAATTGAGGTTGACCCTGAAAAGGTCCAAGCTATAATGGAAATGCCTCCACCCAAGAATATCAGTCAGATGAGAAGTTTACAAGGTCGTCTTCAATCAATAAGGCATTTTATATCTCAGCTAGCAGACAAAGCTCAACCCTTCACGAAGGTATTAAGAAAAGGGATTCAATACAACTGGGATAAAAATTGTGAATGACATTTACAACAAATCAAAGAATATATTTCTAATCCACCCATATTAATGACACCGATTCAAGGTAAGCCACTGATCCTGTACATATCAGCTATAGATACTTCACTAGGGGCACTTCTGGCACAACAGGATGATAATAAAAAGGAACGATCTATCTATTACATTAGCAGAACATTGGTGTCATATGAAATGAACTACACTATAATAGAGAAAGCATGCTTAGCATTGGTCTTTGCATCACAAAAATTAAGGCACTATATGTTGGCACACTCTATTAAGTTGGTAGCTAAGAGTGATCCACTCAAATATCTTCTCAGTAAAGCAATGCTTACAGGGAGACTGGCCAAATGGGTCATGGTTCTTACAGAATTTCATATTCAATATGTGGAACGTAAAGCCATCAAAGGATAGGTTATTACAGACCAACTTGTTGAAGCTCCACTTGAAGACAATCAAATGCACATATATAATTCCTAGATGAATAAATCATGCACCTTACTGAAAAATCATGGAAGATGTTATTTGATGGGTCTTTCACTCAACATGGTTCTGGTGTCAGGATACTTTTTATTACTCCCCAAAAATACTCAATTCCAAAAGCTTACAAGATTCTCTTCCCTTGCACGAACAACATTTTAGAATATGAAGCTTTGGTAAATGGGATCAAGCTGGCCATTGAATGGAAGATCATTGAATTACACATCTATGGAGATTCTGTTGGTATTTTGGTATGGTTTGGTCATTGATGTCAACACCTATTCAGAAACATTCACCGGCAAGCAAGTGACTAATGCACAGTCACCGGTATATGGTACACCGGTATGATATAACGATCACCGGCACTTGGAATGGCATGAAAGATACTTGGTAATGTTGAAGACATTGTTTGGACATCGTATCTTGGAAAGTTGTTTATCAGTTTATTCATATTTGCATATTTGCTTTTACCGGCAAATAGGTCCAGGGTTATCTAGGCTTTCACCAATAGGCTTAACTTTTCTAGATCAGCATGGCACGCTATGAAGATGATTAATTAATGTTGTAAATGCATTAAGCTGACATGTTCAATTAGTTATTGCATCGGATATTGTCTTATTTGTAAAATGATTTTATTGTAATATCTTGTAGGGCCGACCTACTAAAATTGGTCCTAGATTATGGTATAAATGTAAGATCGAATGTGGAATGTGAAGAAGGTTGTGTGTGAAGGTATATGCAAGATTAAGCAGAGATATACACGAAGACATCATTTGAAGGAGAAGCTAGGTTTTTGTGAAAGCATATCAGCATTACACCGGTACTGAATCCAACATATGAAAGAAGCTATTTTGTGCAGTACATTCTTATTAGATTTAACCATCCAATTGTAGTCAATGTGACTCCCATTTGTGTTTGAGAAGTGAGCTCTAGGCGCTTGGCCTTTCTACATGTGCAGACCCCATTTATGTACACTTACTATCTACAGTAGTATCATTTGATTGTGGGTAAGGTTTCCCACCGTGGTTTTTCCCCTTACAAGGTTTCCACATACAAATATTGGTGTTATGTGTTGTGGATGACTTTGTCTTTTTGTTTCATGCATTAATCCTTATCGGTATTGCATTTATCAGTTAAATTAGTCTACCGATATCATAGACTGTTTCATCGATATTAAGCAGTAATTTGATTAAGTGGCTTTTGGTTTAATATTATTAGACAACTGATTCACCCCCCCCTCTCAATTGTCTCTGGGACCTAACAATTGGTATCAGAGCCTAGTCCTCTTTTGCAAAAGTTTAACAGCTTGAGGAGATCCAATGTCTAGCAACTATTTCAAGAAGGATAGTGCTAAACTTGATGGAACCAACTATGGGATATGGAAGATCATAATGGAGACACATCTGAACTATATTGGAAAAGATATCTAGGAGGTTACAAAGAATGGATATACTACTCCTACTACAACTCAACCTAATCCTCCAAATCTGGCCAAAGATGAGGAAAATGATTGCAAAGCAAGAGAAGCACTTCTGAGCGCATTATCAAATCAGTAAATCATGGGACTATAGATAGGTCTACTGCTAAAGCTATTTGGGATCATTTGGAAACACTGAATGAAGGAGATTCCATAATCAAAATTGCAAAACTTGAAAGCTTCTGGGTCAGGTATGAAAATCTGAAAATGGAAGAAGATGAAAGAATTTCTGCTTTTATGGAAAGAGTAAATGAAATTGTTTTGGGTATTAAATGTTGTGGAGGAACCTAAAGTGAAGATGAGATTGTTTCAAAAGTTTTAAGAGGATTGCCACCGGCATATAAAATGAAAGTTACTGTTGTAAATGAACTTAGAACAATCCCTAATACATCAGTAACTAGGGATACATTGATTGGAAAACTTTCAGCCTTTGAAATTGAGGAATTTGGTCCTATTGCTACTATAAAGATAGATTTAGCTTTCAAAGCATCAACATTATCTGCATCATCATTTGACAAATCTGATTGGAAAGCCTTTTATGCAAGAGAACTTGAAGAAAATAGGAGAGAAAATGAAGAACTTGAAGAACTTGAAGCACTATTTGCAAGAAAAATGCCTAAAGGACAAATTGGAAGTAAGTATGAAGGTAAAGAACCCTTTAAATTTTTTAACTACAACAAGATAGGTCATATTGCTTCAAGATGCCCTGACAAACATGTAAGATTAAGAGAAGAAGCTAGAAGGACATACAAGCCTAATCCTGAATATCAGAGATACAAATTCAAGAAGAACAAGGACAAATCTTGTTATGTTGTTGATGAAGGAGTGACTAATGATTCTGATGAAGATCCGATAGACAATGGATGGGTCTTTGTTGCTATAACAAAAGAACAACTGACATCTATTGTTCAACCGGTAGAGTAGGCCTTAGCAGCTAAAGTTGAAGTAAAGAAAGAATGGATCATTGACTCTGGATGCTCACATCATATGATAGGAGACAAAGGTAAATTCTTGAACTTTCAAGAATATAATGGCGGCTTAGTAAGATTTGGTGATGACAAAGCTTGTCAGATCAAAGGAAAGGGTTCAATATCTCTTGATGGTAAGCATAACACTGACAATGTTTACTATGTTGAAGGTTTAAAGTATAATCTTTTGAGTGTTGGTCAATTAGTTGAGAAAGGATTTTAGTTACAATTTAAGAATGGAAAATGCAAAATCATGAACAAAAGTGGTTTAGAAATTGCAACCGGTAATCAAACTGGAGGTAATATCTTTCATTTAAACAACAGTGAAAAGACATGCTTGATTGCACACATTGATGAAAGTTGGT